>NC_142878.1:68402500-69027500 GCF_051225735.1 Oryctolagus cuniculus | reverse complement strand
CATTCTGGCTTCCAAAATATTTTTAACTATACTCCTATTAAGTGGTACTAACAGATCATAGGGCATGTACATATTCAACTCCACTATGACATGCAACTCTGCATTTCATGAAAGTAATATGATCACAGTCCCTTTAGAAATGAGTGAACAATGATCATTGTGGCATAGTAGGTAAGCTCAAGCTTGGAATGCTACTTAAATATCAAAAGACCAGGGTTTCGGACCCTGTTCTTCTTCTAATCCAGCTTCCTGCTAATGCATACTCTGGGAAGCAGCAGCTGATGGTTCAAATACCTGGATCCCTATAACCCTATTGGGAGACCAGATGGAGTTCCAAGTTCTTGGTTTTGACCTGACCCAGGCTTGGCTGTTGCAAGCATTTAAGGAGTGAACCAGTGGATGGAGGAGCTCTCTCCCTCTCCCTGCCTTTCAAATAAATGCAAACAAATAATTTTTGAATTATTAAGAGTTTTTGTGGCTCTACATTCTTTACAATGCCTGATACATTTTGAAAGTTTAATTTTCTGAAGTTTTGTGCTTTTAATTTACTTTCCCTTGGTTAACAATAAGATTGACTATCTTATCAAATGTTTATGGAGTATCTTTGTTTTTTCAAATTTATACATTTCTGTTCATTGCTTTTATTTGCTTTTGTTCACCTGAGTATTTAAATATAAATATACAGATGTCCCTTGACTTTACAATGTGGTTGCATCCAAATAAGTCAATAATAAACCTTCAATTTCATTTTCCAACTTGTAGAGAAAGAGCCTTCATAACAGAAAAGGGCAAATTGAAGTAATTGAAACACATTCCCATAGCCAAGACACTAAATTGTAACCTAGCTAGAGATGCAAGAAATAGTACAATCCTTAAAGATTTCAACAATGATGGTCTACAGCATTTCCCTGCTTAATTCACTATAGTAGCCTTGAAAAAAAAATCCACAGATGGATGTGGCAGATGGTGACAAACTACAGTAAACTTAACAAATGGCAGCCCTAATCATAGCTGCTGTGCTGAAGATAGTATCTTTACTAGAGCAAATAAACACAGGCTCTGGTTGTAGTAGCTATTGATTTCCTCAATGTGTTCTTTTCAATACCCATCAGGAAAGAAATTCAAAAACAGTTTGTACATATCTGAGATAGATGGCAATACATATTCAGACTTGTCCTGTGTCTGTTAATCCTCCTTCTATCTGCCACAATACAGAACAAGGGAAACTAGACCATCTCAACACTATAAAGGTCATTAGACAAGCCCTTCATATTGATCACATACGGGCATCAAACTGTCATGCAGTCTATATGGCCTGTTGAGGTCCATGTATATGAGAAAATAGAAAGTAATCCCCAGGGCTGGCACTGTAGCTCAATGAATTAAAGCCCTGGACTGCAGCACCAGTATCCCATACGGATGCTGGTTTGAGTCCTGGCTGCTCCACTTCTGATCCAGCTCCCTGCTAATGCTCCTGGTAATCAGCAGAGGATGGCCCTAGTCCTTGGGCCCCTGCATCCATGAGGAAGACCCGGAAAAAGCTCCTGGCTTCAGATCGGTGCAGCTCTGGCCATCATGGCCATTTGGGGAGTGAAACGCAGATGGAAGACCTCTGTCTCTCTGTTTCTATCTCTCTCTCTAATTCTTTAAATAAATCAAATCTTTTAAAAGGTAATCCCCAAAGATTCATAGAAATTAGTGAAGATTTTAAAGAGCTAATGAAAGCCATGCAAAGGAACCATTTATATCTCCTTCAAAAGATAGTACAAGTAGTTACCTGGTCCACTTGCCACCGCCTGGATCCATGCTAAGGATCTATTTCCCTTAGATCTTTCCCAGTCAATAATTGACTATGGTGGAGATACAAATAATGGCCTATAAGATGACTGATACCTTCTGTAGGGGGTAACTTTTACTACTAATGTCTATAAACCTGGTCTCCCATATGGGTAGCAGGGGTAGCAGGGGCCTAAGAACTTGGGTTATCTTCCATTGCTTTCTCAGGCATGTTAGCATGGAGCTGGATCAGAAGTGGAACTGCTGGGACTCAAACTGGCACAAATAGGGGATTGCTGGGGTGACGAGTGTTGGCTTAAACCACTGCACGCACCACAATGCCAGCCCCCAACCCTCTTTCTTTTCCTTCACTTACCACAGGTGTCAGATTTGCTTCATGCTCTCAGGCCCACCCTGCCTACTCCTACTTATTCCCTTTTATCCTGTGCTAGTCTTTCCTCTGATGAACCTCTTGCACATTTATTCCCATCCTGATTATCTCCTTCTTGTAGGACCTAAGCCAACACAGGATCCAAAGTCTGGGACATCCTAAGACATTATCTCCGACATAAAGACCAGTTTATTGAAACTTGTACTTCTACCCCTAAAAAAGTGGTATACATTTTGTAGAGTTTCAGAAGAATATTTACTACATGCAGAAATCCTATTCCAACTCATGTCCAGTGAAATGGAAGACTGCCAATTTTGAGTTGATCCCCAAGCACACATTGAATGGCCATCCATCAGAGTTATTTCTTGTAAGCTGAGTAGAATTATGTCCAGCAAGTGCAGTAAGATTGAGCACATCAGTTCACCACATACTGCTATCAGGACATTTGAAGTCTTAAGGGAACAAAATAAGTCATACAAAAAGGTGACCCAATGGACAGGTGATATACAAAGGAAAAAGCCTACATCAGGTTTGCAGATGGGTTAGCTCCATCTATTGTGGCTATCCGAAGCTGAGCTATTGCCATATTGCAATTCTGTTCAGGAGGCTGGCTCTGAAAATTAGCTGTGCAGATAGATCTTCCTATTAAGTATAAGCCTAAGTACTTGATTTGGTTTCACTTTAAGGGCTAAGTTTCAATATCTCAGGATATACACAGACTCATGCACATAACAAATGGTTTAGCTAGAGTAAAAGCCTGGAAAGAGCCAAGCCTGGCAGAAATAAGACAAGGAGTTATGGAAAAGAAAGATGTTAGGGGACCCACAGCAATGAGCACAAAATATGAGGCTGATAACTACCAGATAATGCAGAAGCAGCTCTGAACAACCAGCTATAAAGGGTGAACCACCCAAACGAGGTTGGCCAATTTCTGTCTGTTCACTCACCCCAGTGTTTGCACAAGGAAACCATGGCAGAGTAGTTAAGTTGGTAAAAATAGAGGTTATACCAGATTCATCAGTATAGTCTCCCTCTCACAAAAACTAACTTAGATATTATCATCACTTAATGTCCAGCCTACTTTAAACTCTCAGTATGGTATTATCTTTTGAAGAAAACAAGTAGTCAACTGTTAGTTGATCACACATGACCCCTTCCATTTGGTAGTTGGACAATTTATCCTACCTGGAGTTAATGTTCATTCTGGGTCTAAGTTTATATTCCCTGCCACAGTTACCTTGGAGAGCACAACTCTCAGAGGTTTTGTATGGTTTATTTATTGATATGGAATCCTGTGCAACATTACTTCATGAAAAAGACTTACTTTATATCAAAGGAGAGAGAACACTGGGTCCCCTGTCACAGGACCATCTATGATCAGACCTGGAATCAGGGGCACTTTTAAGACTCAAATGACCATCATGGGGCTGATACTCTGTCTGTACTTCCAAGTGCAATGTATGTTATAAACCAAATGTCCATTTTACTGCTGTGACCCAAATATTTAGATTATAGGGTCTCAAAAACATGGGATGGAAATAGGACTAATCTATCTTACCATAACCCCAAGAGATACACTGGGGAAATTTGTCATTTCCATGCCCATGAGTTTAGATTCTTCAGATTGGAGGTCCTGGATGGCAAAGGTTTTTTATTTCTATAATGGCTACAGTAGGCACTCAAGTAAATCTAAATGGTGACCTCCGTGTGATCACTGTGGACTCCTTATGCCAGATGTAGTGATCTATCCAGTGAATATGGAATACATGTGATGAACTATAATTTCTGTTTATGTTGGGGGCAGAAAGAAATACTATGTCTGAAATTTAATCTTGGGTGTGCCTCTTGGTCCTTGCATGCCTGGTGTTAACTATAAATGGGAAATTGAGGTACATGGGCATAATAATGGCAAAAACTTTGAGGTTGTGAAAGGTCAACACCTTGAAGAAAGAGAGATAGAACACAGCAGACTTGAAGTGGGAACAGATGATCTGGATAACAAGGCTCTGCTCATACTAATGTTTCTTATCCAAGACATCATATACAGCTTTGTTGGACATTTTCTATATACACCAATAATGGACTATCTCAGGTACCTGCATCTCATGCCTGAGGTTTTTCTCTGGCTGTGAAAAAATTCTCAGCCTGGCTCACAGGCAGGGCATAAATTCCAGAGGGAAAGCCCTGTTGTGGCTCTAAGTTGGCCACAAAGTCTCTGACACCCCTCTTACCACAAGGTGGAGTCTAGCCGGCCTCCCCTTGAATCTGGGCTATCTTTAATGACTTCTGAAGGTAGTCTAGTATTGGCTAATCAGATTCTACTTTTTGTTCACTTCAGGGCCTCTAAGCAATGTAAGGAATCTAACTACCTTCTGAGTTTGAAAACGTAAGAAGCTGAAGCCATGAGAAAACACTACCAATAGGAGCTCCAGTCTCCACTGACCCCAATCCTGATTCATCCCACATCAAGTGCCAGATGTGACAGAAGCCTCCAGATGTTTGACGCCCTTTGCTCAAGTGATCCCCAGATGCATGATCTTATCATGCACTGTCACTTCTACCATATTCTGTTTTTTTTTCCCCATATGGTTTGTTTCTTCTGAATCAAATAGCCATTTTCTGCTGAAGGCAGAAAAACCAGCCAGGAGACCACAAGAAGACTACTTTAGGCCTCAGCTTGAAAGCAGTTGCAATAGTAAAACTGCTGGTCTTCAGTCAGGGCCATATATTGTATTTCTTAAGACCAACTCCAGGCCACACTCTAGAGGAAGGAAATTAGTTGCCATTGTTTGAGGGAAGTGTGTTCAGAAATTTTTACACATTTTAAAACCATAACATTTGTGTTTTATCAAACCATGAGTGTATCTCATATTTAGGTTTATTTCAAAATGTCAATAAAGTTTTATAATTTTCCATAAGGTCTTAGAAAATGTTATTTTATTCTGAGCTATGTTAAATCACTTGATACTTTTTGCAAATGAGGTCTTTTAAACATCTTGATGCTCCATTTCTCTCTTTAGCCTAGAAATGCAACTTATTTTTGTATATCAGCCAATTGAAAACAATACAGCTTTGTTCCTTCACTGATAGCTTCTTCCGAGTTTTCTGAATAATCCTGTAATCTGTGCATTAATCAAGGACTCATCAGAAAGCAGATGGCACCCCAAAACTGGGTAAATGAAAATAACTAAAAATCTCCACTGTTTACAAATGGGGCAGTTCACAATGCACAAACCAGAGTTAGTAACCTGAGGAATGAGTACCATCCAGGACACGGGACAAAATGGAGGAGCGGTTGTCTGAGAAATTGTCTGAAAAGAGTCACCTGGCAGAATTCAAGGCCTTTGTTAGAAGGACAAAGAGCCAGGAAATGCATAACCTCACTTGTTCTGCCTACTACCCTCCAATGTGTCCTATTTGCTAAATCCAAATAAAGGCCAAATTGATACCAGATTGAGACACATTTCCTGGAACACAGAACAGAAGGGAGTGATTAAATGAGGATCCAAAGAGGAAAACACAAGGTATTCAGTGCAATGTTTGAAAGAATGACAGTTTTATTTCTTCTTTCCCAAATCTTCATTCTTTCAAATGAAAATTGTTAGTTAATATGCCTAGGTTTTATCTTTTTTCTAGCTTACCTGAGGTATAATTGACAAATACAAATGGTATACATCTAAGATAAACACCATACTGATGATGATATATATCATGAAATGATTACCACAGTCAAGTTAATTAACATTAATCCACCCATTGCTATACTTAATTGTTGTGTGTGTGTGTGTGTGTGTGTGTAAGGACACTGAAGGTCTACTCTCTCAGCAAACTTCAAGTTAACTCATTATTCACAATAGTCACCATGCTGTATATTAGATTCCTAGAACCTATTCATTTTACAGGTCAAAGTTCGCACACTTTGGCCAACATTTCCCTGATTTCCCAACTCTAACCACTGGCAAGCACCCTCTTACTCTCTGCCACCATGGCTTTATTTTTTTTTTTTTTTAGATTCCACACATGTAACTGAGATCACATACTATTTATCATTGTGTCTGGTTTATTTTGCTTAGCATAGTGTCCTCCCATTTCATTCATATTGTTGCAAGTGAAATCTCTTGTTTTTATGGCAAATTGCTATCCCATCTTTTCTCAATCCATTCATCTATCAATGTATCTTGGCTATTGTGAATAATGCTACATTATTGGAATGAAAATATCCCAAGATACTAATTTCATTTGCTTTGGAGAAATCCTGGAGGTGAAATTTCTGAATTTTATGATATCTTTTTAACTTTTTGAAGAACCTCCATACTGTTTTCTTTAATGACTGAACCAATTTACATTCCCACTAAGGGTTTACAAAGATTATTCTTTCCACACCCTCACCAACACTTCATCTTTTATGTATAATAGTCATGCTAACAGGCTGAAGTGATGCCTCACTGTGGGTTTAATTTCATTCTTGTGTTCATCAGTGATGTTGAGCACCACTTCATGTAATTTGCAGCCATTTGTTTATCTTTATTGCAAAAAGTGTTTACTCCAGGCCTCTGCCCATTATCTAATTTTTTTTCTTGCTGTTGAGTTATATGAGGTGTCCAAGTTTTTTTTTTTTTTTAAAGATTTTTTATTTGTATGGCAGAGTTTACAGAGACAGATAGATTTTCTATCTGCTGGTTCACTCCCCAGATGGCTACAACAGCCAGAGCTGGGCTGAGCTGAAGCCAGCAGCTTCATCCAAGTCTCCCATATGGGTGCAGGGGCCCAAGAACTTTAGACATCTTCTGCTGCTTTCCCAGACACATCAGCAGGGAACCAGATCAGAAGTGGAGCAGCCAAAACTCGCACTGGTGCCCATATGGGATGCCAGCATCACAGCCAACAGTTTTATCTGCTACACACCAAAGCACTGGGTCCCTAGATGCCCAAACCTTAAGGAGGGGGAAGAAATGAAGATTGTATGCCTATATAAGATATTTTTCAGCTGAGAAACTTCTCAAACATAGTATATTTAAATTGACTGGATCTGACATCATGAACCCCTAGTACTAACAGAGGTTATCAAATAAAGCTACAGCCCTCTAGAAATCATAGGAGAAGTTTTACTGCAGTTAACCAGAAAGTTAAGAAATTGTCAATTTCATATTAAAACTTGGAAAGAGATAGATAGAATTCATCACACAATGTTCTATTCCCTACAAAATTCAAAGATCACAAAAAGCAGTAATTTTGTGTGAAAATTAAGTCATTCCATTAACAATTGAGTTTCAATTTTTGACAGATGTTCAGACCACATAAAACATGCAGAGTTGGGGCCAGCATTGTATTACAGTGGGTAAAGCCACCATCTGCAACAATGTACATCCCATATAGCCACTGGTTCAAGTCCTAGCTGTTGCAGCTATCTGGGGAGTGAGCCAGTAGATGGAAGATTTCTTTCTCTCTCTTTTTCAAATAATATTTTTTTTAAAAAATGCAGGAATTATATAAATTTCCTACAAAATTTTAGGCCCACATGAGGACATCATAGGGGAGTTCGAAATGTGTAATCCTCATTCCAGTACTATTAGGTAGCAAAATGGCTAGTCTCCTTTCAAGATGCTTTTTTTTAAGTTTTTAAGCTTTTTATTCAGTGAGAGAAATGCATAGCAGAGGGAGGGTTCTATCTGAGAGAGGGAGGGAAATATAGATCCATACCAAGCAGAGAGCAGGCCAAGTGCCATGTGCAGCAAGTGTTTGTTATGAGCAGCTTCTAGCAGCTTAGCATGGGCAGAGAAGCAAAGGAACAGAGTGTGGGCAGTCCAAAGGCCATATGCCTGGAACCTTCAAGAATCTCTAAAGCTTAAGACTGACCTTAAAGGAAGTTTTGCAAGTTTGTACCTAATGATGATGCACTATGTTTGCCAATGATGTGGAAAGCACTTTAAATAATATTATCAAATTTACAAATGTTTTTGAATTAGATTCCAAAAGACTTAATCAGACTTTAAATTAACCTCAAAGAAAACTGGGGAAAAAGCCATGTTTACCTTAACACTATTCACAGCAGCCACATTATGGAACCAACCCAGGAACCCCCAATAGGGAATGATTGGACGTAGCAATCACTAACCATTGTACCATTGGAGTAGTACTCCGCCATTGCAAAGAACAGTCCCCCCAGTTGCAGCAGCACAGAGGGAGCCTGGAAGATACTGTGTTCAGTTTAACAAGTCAAGCACAGAAAGAAATCTCCTGCATGTGCCCACTTACATGCGATTAAGTGTAAAAGCTGCAAAAGTTGCTGAACTAGAGTTGAACAGTGATGACCAGAAGCTAGACACAGGAGGAGAGAAGAGAGATGATGGTTAATGGGCACAAGGCTGCAGTTGGATGGGAGGACTAATATCTGATGTTCTACAGCAGTGAGGTAACAGAGAAAACAGTTCAAAGTGTGTTTCAAAAATATCCAGTACAAAGGATCCTGAATGTTCCCAACACAAAGAAACAGCAAACATTTGAGGTGATGGGTATGCTAATTAATCTGATTATACATTGTAGACATGCATAGAAACATCACACTAGAGATTGAAGATGGCTGAAGCAGATACACTGAAGACGGCTGAAGCAGATACACTGCTTTTGATCGTGGGAAGAGAAGTTGAAAAGTGGAGGAAGTGTATTCCCAGGGGAGAGCTGGAGAGAAGTTTACTGTGGAATTTCTACAGAGAGAAGAGGGATGCCATGGAGTATGGAAGGTGTGGATACACAGGAATGAGTGCCAAAACCACACATGGTCCCTTCTGTCAGGAACTAGAGGAGACACCAGCTTTGGATAGTGAAGTGAGAGCTGACAGCCCATGCCATGGGTGACCATGTCTGAGGGAGTCATTGTGCACCTGCTTTCCATGTAGGACCTCTGTCCTTAATGTGTTGTACTATGCAAATTAACGGTAAAACTACTACTTAAACAGTACTCTGTACTTTCTGTGTATGTGTGGGTGCAGTCTGTTGAAATCTTTACTTAGTATATACTAAGTTGATCTTCTGTATATAAAGATAATTGAAAATGAAGCGTGATAAAGAATGGGATGGGAGAGGGAGTGGGAGATGGGATGGTTGTGGGTGGAAGGGAGGTTATGGGGGGAAAGCCATTATAATTAAAAAATTGTACTTTAGAAATTTATATTCATTAAATACAAGTTAAAAAACAAAATAAAAGTTTTTAAAAAATGTGCTACAAACAGAAACAAAGAAAGATAGTTATCATTATGAAAGTACATGAAGGCAAAAACTTCCCAGTAAAAGTACAAAGAAATCCAAACCAAACCATTGGAATATTTTTTACTTATCAATAGTAACCTTGAATGTAAATGGCCTAAACTCTCCAATTAAAAGATACAGACTGGCTGAATGGATTAAAAAATAAGGCCCATCTATTTGCTGCCTACAAGAAACACACCTCACCAATAAAGATATAGACTGAAAGTCAAAGGATGGAAAAACATATTCCATGCTAATGGAAAGCAAAAAATGAGTGTTTACCTATCCTAATATCAGACAAAACAGACTTTAACACAAAAAAATAGAAAAAAGAAGAGCACTATGTAATGATTAAGGAATGAATTCAACAGCAAGACAGGACTAAAATAAATGTATATTCACCCAATGCCAGGATGCCTGAAGAAATGTTAATGGACCTAAAGGGAGACACAGACTACAATAAAATAGCAATGGGGGACCTCAACACCCCACTTTCATCAACAGCAGATCGATCAGATACAAAATCAACAAAAAACAGAACTAATTGATAATATGAACCAAATGGACCTGATATCTACAGAGCATTTCATCTCATGGCTGAATAATACACATTTTTCTCACCAGTGCCTGGAATTTTCTCTAGGACAGCTGGTATGCTAGGCCATAGAGCAAGTCTCAGCAAATTAAAAAAATTGAAAACCTAACATGTATCTTTTCTGATGACAAATGAGTGATGCTAGAAATTAACAACTTAAGAATCTCTAGAAAATATGCAGACATGTGGAGAATGAACAGTATGCTTCTGAAGGACAGTTGATCACAGGAGAAATCAAAAGGGAGATCAAAACCACAATGAGGTTTCACCTCACCCCAGTTAGAATGGCTGTCATAAGAAATCAAAAAACATATGTATGCTAGTAAGGATGTGGAGGAAAGGTACCCTAATCCACTTTTTTTTTAGATATCATTAATTTTGTTTCAATAACCTTTAAATCATACCCTACAAATTAGATTTTTGCCACAATTGGATTTAGTGGTAATAAAGGAATTGAAGTTCACTAATTTCTGAAATACTGACACAAGACAGGAAAGGGACAATGACTTAAAAAACATCGTCCATAAAAGACCATCAGAAAAAATTCTTTAACAAAGCTAAACAGTTAATCATTAAGTTTAATGTTAAGGGATGGATTTTAATAAGATTAGCTGATTTAAATTACTTAAGGGATCAATGAATGAACTCAGCAGCATTTTATGACATAGCTAATTGCTGGAATATTCCATAGAAAACTGGAAATATTTTGTAAGAAAATGATGAGAATACCCAGCAGCCAATATTCTCAGACTTCATAATTACCCAAAGCATATACACTATATAGTCATTGTGGAAGACAGTATGGACATTCCTCACAAATCTGAAAATAGATCTACCATATGTCCCAGTCATCCCACTCTTGGAAATTTACCCTGAAAATGAAATCAGTGTATAAAAGGGTTATCTGTACCCCCATGTTTATTGCAGCTAAAGTCACAACAGCTAAGATACAGAATCAACCTAGGCTGGCGCCGTGGCTCAATAGGCTAATCCTCCATTTGCGGTGCCGGCACACTGGGTTCTAGCCCCGGTCGGGGCGCCGGATTTTGTCCCGGTTGCCCCTCTTCCAGGCCAGCCCTCTGCTGTGGCCCGGGAGTGCAGTGGAGGATGGCCCAAGTGCTTGGGCCTTGCACCCCATGGGAGACCAGGAGAAGCACCTGGCTCCTGGCTTCAGATCAGCACAGTGCACCCGCCCCAGTGCACCAGCCGCGGCAACCATTGGAGGGTGAACCAACAGCAAAGGGAGACCTTTCTCTCTGTCTCTCTCTCTCACTGTCCACTCTGCCTGTCAAAAAAAAAAAAAAAAAGAATCAACGTAGATACCCATCAACATACGACTGGATAAAGAAAATGTGCTATACATACACAATGGCATTCTACTCAGCCATAAAAAATGAATGAAGTCTTGTCTTTTGCTACAAAATGGTTGCAAATGGAAACCATTATACTTAGTGAAATAATCCAGTCCCAAATTGACAAATATGTTTTCCTCGATCTGTGATAATCAATAGAGTACCAAAAAATGTAATTGATAAGACTGAAACTGACATTTGAGATTCAATGATAGAAACAAGGACTGTAAATAACTGTGTAGGAATAGTGGGTTTTTCTCTTCTATTTGTTGAATTCTTTATTTAGTGTAGGGTTAATCATATGAGTATAAAATAAACTGAAAGTAGATTGCTGTAAAAATTAAAATAAAAAAGTCAAGAGGAAGGAATGTAGGAGGGAGGAAAGGATGGGAAATATAACTATGCTCCTAAATCTGTATGTATGAAGCACACAAAATTTGTTCACCATAAAAAATGTTTAAAAATAAAAGCATAACATTACACCCTATACATAAGCACAGTTATGTGTTAGTTATGAATAAACATTTAAAAAGCAAACTGGGAAAAAGTACTTTTGAAAATGCTGCCGGCGTCACGGCTCACTAGGCTAATCCTCCACCTTGCGGCAACGGCACACCGGGTTCTAGTCCCGGTCGGGGCGCCGGATTCTGTCCCGGTTGCCCCTCTTCCAGGCCAGCTCTCTGCTGTGGCCAGGGAGTGCATTGGAGGATGGCCCAAGTGCTTGGGCCCTGCACCCCATGGGAGAACAGGATAAGTACCTGGCTCCTGCCATCGGATCAGCGCTGTGTGCCGGCCGCGGCGGCCATTGGAGGGTGAACCAACGGCAAAAAGGAAGACCTTTCTCTCTGTCTCTCTCTCTCTCACTGACCACTCTGCCTGTCAAAAAAGAAAGAAAGAAAGAAAGAAAGAAAGAAAGAAAGAAAGAAAGAAAGAAAGAAAGAAAGAAAGGGCGAGCTTCAGGCTGGCACCACGGCTCAATAGGATAATCCTCCACCTAGTGGCGCCGGCACACCGGGTTCTAGTCCCGCTCGGGGCACCGGATTCTGTCCTGGTTGCCCCTCTTCCAGTCCAGCTCTCTGCTGTGGTCAGGGAGTGCAGTGGAGGATGGCCCAAGTGCTTGGGCCCTGCACCCGCATGGGAGACCAGGATAAGCACCTGGCTCTTGGCTTCAGATCAGCGTGGTGCACCAGCCGCAGTGCGCTGGCCACAGCGGCCACTGGGGGGGGGGGGTGAACCAATGGAAAAGAAAGACCTTTCTCTCTGTCTCTCTCTCTCACTGTCCACTCTGCCTGTCAAAAAAAAAAAAAAAAAAAGCTTTAGTCCAATAGTTACATACAGAAGACTAAAAAGCTGGATTAAAAAAAAAAAAAAAAACATAATGAGGTAAAAGAACAGAAGGAAATTTCCAGAGGTTCAAACTCTTTCTCCTATAATATACTGTCAGGATACAGTTGAAGGTATATAATGTGTTATAGCTATATTGATACATTGTTTGACACTTTTTACAAGGCTTAAGGAAAATCAGGATTAGGGAGAAAAAGATTATTGCTTGGAGGAAAGACAACTGGAAAGATTACTGACAGCCTACCGCAAACTTTCAGAAGGAAGTGGGTACTTAAGAACATGCTGCAGGGAGTTGGTTCAGAAAACTGGATGAATTTATATTCTATGAAGTTCAGCTCACTCAATTCAAATCACATGTCTTCTCACCTCAGTGGGATCACTTAATTTCCTGAAGCTTCAGTTTCCTTATCTGTAAAATGGTGATAAAAATTTTAAGTCCATTATAGCACTGTTATAAGGTGGAAAGTAGGCAAACAGCTGTGGGGACATCATTATGGATATCTGGAGGGTGTTAGGCCAGAGGAGATCCTTTTGGAAGAAAAGGGATGTGAAGTTGGATGGAACAGGGGCTGAGGGAGAGAAAGGCGAGGAGACTTAACTATTAGAAACTGGGCATCTTAACTCTGTAGCTCTGGGAAACTCTAAATATGCCCTGATGATGCATGGTATACCTAACAAAGTGTAGATTAGGGAGTTCAGTCAGGAATATACAGCTAATTCATAGCAGACACTATGTGTTGCAACATGTGTTGCAACATGTCCTTGAAGAGAATACCTCCATAAACTGCTGAAAGTGAGGGGCACTGCCCTCCCACCTTGAGCAAAGGACATACCTGAGGGACCATCAATGGTAGATGAGTATTCACCCGCCTACAAGAGGACAGGACTGATGGGTCCACTTATCTACCAAGCTCTGTTTCACTAGATGGACTGTGTCTACTTGGAGCAGAACTTTAAATGACAAAGAGCAGAAAGATTGAGATCTACCAGGAGGACTATCCTGTTCCCTTCACAATCAGCTGACTTTTTAATAAATGCTAGTTCAAAATCACAAAGAATATTTGTTTGACAAAAACCCCAATGTTTCCATTTTCCAGAATGCTCTTAATCTTAGTGTGGCCCTGGTCATACAGTAAATTTTCCTAGTGCTGGTTGTTATTTTTTAATTTTTTAATTTTATTTATTTATTTATTTTGACAGGCAGAGTGGACAGTGAGAGAGAGAGAGAGAGAAAGGTCTTCCTTTTTGCCATTGGTTCACCCTCCAGTGGCCACCGCGGCCAGCGTGCTGCGGCCGGCGCACCGCGCTGATCAGAAGCCAGGAGCCAGGTGCTTATCCTGGTCTCCCGTGGGGTGCAGGGCCCAAGCACTTGGTTGCTGCAGGCAGAGGATTAGCCTATTGAGCTGTGGCGCTGGCCTGTGCTGGTTGTTAACTATTCATACTACATAGGTCTCCTGCTTCTTCAGGTTTGTTTGCCCTTGATGAGCTAGAGGACATTTGGAGAAGCCAGGTAAGAATGAAACATACAGATAGCAAATTAGGGTATTTAAAGCTTGCTTCCCCTTAAAAGAAACTTAAGGAAAGAGAGAAGGAAATAATCCAAATCCTTAGGAACTCTACATCTATAGTTAGCATGTCTTGGCTCTTTATCTTCCTGTTGATGAAATCTGACTTACCCTTGTGCCTTGAAAATCAAGATCTATAGGATGGAAGGGTCTCTTAATGGCTAAATGTTGATCTTCAGTGCTCTAATAAGGCAGAGAACCACATCTCCCACTAGGAGGAGTGGTGGTCCATTGAGAAACCAGGAATAGCCTCACATGGCTGCTTCACCAAGGAGACTTGATGGGGGACGGGAGGGACATCTTTTGGGGCTGCTTTAAAACAAAGGCCCAAAGATCCTTTGCACATGAGCTTTCTTTATATTCCCCAATGTTAGGCACTCACTTTCTGGTTAGTGGGAGTAGACTTTGATCACCTTGTTTCCTTCTGAGCTTGGCCATCAATCACTCAATAAAGCAAAGACCCGGCTGTTTATTAAAAACCAAGGCCAAAAACAAATCTCCCTGAGCCTAAGTCTTTTTACCATGTTACCCCAAAGTAATACACCCACATCAAGACTCCTGAACTTCAGCTTCCTTGTCGATCAAACTAAAATGGTGCACCACAAAAGAGATTTTTAAACTCCATTTTGCAAAACACCAAGGTTCTTTTTTAGGTGCTTTAATTACCATGGCACAGGGGGAGTTCCCAGAACACTTTCCCCAAAGCAGCTCTGCCTGTATCAATTTTCATATGATAGGATTAAGGTTGTATTTAATAATAGGATCCCACTGTTCAAAACTAAAGTTTGGAAACATTAGACTAGAAGATCCCTAAGGTTTATTCCAATTTTAGTGTTCTTTGATTCTATTAATTAATTGGGGACTGTTTAACCAGAGAACAGAAGGTTAAGGCGTGACTTGATTTGTGTTTTCAATAATACAGTTTTATGAAAGGAAATCTTATCGGCCTTTCCATGTCTGCAAGGGAACAACGTGAAATAAATGGGCTTATATTGAAGTAAGAGGTATGTTTCCATCTGGCTTTCAGCAAAGGCATTTGGCCATAATGATGATGAACAAGGAAAATGGAACAGGTAATCACACTTCCTGGGAGAACTGGGAGACCTTTCTTCAGCCGTGGAGTCAATTACCCAGAGAAGTGCATCCAGGCCACACGATGAGAGAAGTCAATAACTTTTTTTTTTTTTTTTTTTTTTTTGACAGGCAGAGTGGACAGTGAGAGAGAGAGACAGAGAGAAAGGTCTTCCTTTTGCCGTTGGTTCACAGCCAGTGCTCTGCAGCCGGTGCACCGTGCTGATCCGATGGCAGGAGCCAGGTGCTTCTCCGGGTCTCCCATGGGGTGCAGGGCCCAAGCACTTGGCCATCCTCCACTGCACTCCCGAGCCACAGCAGAGAGCTGGACTGGAAGAGGGGCAACCGGGACAGAATCCAGCGCCCCGACCGGGACTAGAACCCGGTGCACCGGCGCCGTAAGGCGGAGGATTAGCCTAGTGAGCTACGGCGCCGGCCTAGTCAATAACTTTTAAGAAACTGGTAGGGAATACGGATGCCTCATATTTGATGCAAAGATCAATCTAAAACCTGATTGTAGAGGCAGCTCAATGCAGTCTGGTCTTTCTGTGGAGTTCAACAAGGTTTTCTGGATACAAGGAACTTGAGCACACTTGTTCACAAGGGGGATCTTCAAAGAGTCATGAAAATGTGCAGTATGAAAAACACCACATAGAGTCAAAAAAAATGTTTGGCACCAAAAGAAGCTAATCTTTTATTTTCATTTTCCATAAGGTTTTTGAAGTGTCCCCATAGGTAATGGTATAGGTTTTGGCTGCAGATCAAAATCACCTACCAAGCTTTAAAAAAATAATTGTGCTCGGTCTCTAGTGTGGACCACTCAAGTGAGAATCTTTGTAAAGGGAGTAACTCGTTTATAAGAGGAAGTCTTCACAGGCTGTAAACCATTGAAAAATAGGTTTTCATAATCAAGGAAAGAATCACAGCTGGGCTGGCCTTGCTGTGTGGTTTTTTTTTTTTTTTTTTTTTATAAGAAACCAGCAGGGATGCAGGGAGACGAGATATAGGGAATGGTGTGGAAAATTAGAGGCGACGTCTGTGTGCTGCAGGAAGAAATGCAACAAGGGCTGATTTCACTGATACAGCAGAAAACTGTAGGAAAGAAAATCAAAAAATAAGAGAGAAAATAATCCTTGGCAGGGTAGTAGAAGTCTGTTGTAAAGAAGCTTACTTTCTGAGAGGGTGACGAAAGAGGAAGAACAAGAATGTCAAGAGATGGGGAACGAGAAGACCGTGAAAAACCACTTCACCAGGGAAGGAGCCAGGCGCTGAACAGCAAGTGAGAAGATGGGTGAGGGTGGATAAAAGCCTATGGAGTAGCCTCGCCTGGTTCTGAAGCAGGAGGGAGTGGAGGCTGTTGTGAAACTGGGTGCTGCCCCGGGAACCGCGGCTGGCCTCAGCTGCAGCAGGAGAACGCACTACCTTGAGAGCGAGCCAGTGAGTTAAAGGGGAGGCGAGCAAGGGAACCATCTCCCCAGGAGCCCAGGACCCGATGCAAGAACATTACTAAGGAAGGAGACCTCCTGAAACACTCGTGTGAAGAAACCAAGACAAGACAGATGGCTTAGAAGTGCCAGCTGTTCTCCACTGAAAAGGAGGAAGGCGGGTGACTTTAAAGATGGTTTCAAGTAAAAAGGCTTGAGAAAGCTTTCTCCAAGCCCAAGGAAGGAGCAGCATTCTCAAACTTCTAATTTAGTTCAGAAACAAGTGTGTCCTTGGTCGTTGCTCAAGGATGTCAGGCTTCTCCTGTAAGCCAGTCCTGATGAATATGGAAGAGTCGGGAGGGAGACTAATGATTTGCTCACATGCTTACCCACAATGCTCTCATTCTTCCTTAAATTTTCCTATAAAGCCAAGAGTTTGTAGGTAGCTTAATGTGGCGCAAAATTATGCTGTAGCGTGAGGAAAAGACTGTTTGGGGCCATGATCAGCTTTTTTAAGGGAACTTCCCTAAGCCTTTCATTGAGACATTCAGAAATGAAAACAATGTGTGCTAGGACTCAACCTGGTTCCCTCCTGAGCCCAGCCTTTCCTTTTCATTTGCCCTGATGGGTCCTCCCTGTCACTGTGTGAGAGATCAGTGGTTCTGTCACAGATCTATCTGCCTCCTATCACATGTCTAAGGACTGTGGTCTCCAGGAAGCACATTTTTTCATGCTTTACAATAGATGAGCTTCAGAGAATCATGTAAATCATATAGTTTGCATACATTAACACAAGCTTGTGCACATACACTTTCTCCTGGGAAGGGAGCCCACAGCTTTCAAGAGAACCAAATAGCTTTCTTGGCCATGGTTTCAGTGAGCAACAACATCTTCAGTTGTCCTGGGGGTCATTCCAGATAGACTTTATGAGAATTAATGAGGCTAAGTTCTCTAATGTATAGAAAATATATAACAATTCAAAGAAATTAAAAGATTGGTTCACATGGCCCCTTCATGTGCCCTCATGGTTTCTGACTAATCTAGTATATGCTTCTTTCTGATTTTTATACTTTATGCATGTTGATGTAAATTGGTTTCCTGTTATACAATTTCATATGTAAATATGTTTCTTTTCCCTACACTTTATTCTCACATTTCCATGATAGGACAAAAAAGGCTGGGGCAGTAATACCAGGAGGTTGATGGGGTAGAGTCACCCATCAGTGTGGTTAAGGAAGCTTTAAAATAGCATGAGCAAAAAAAGAAAAAAGAAAAAAGAACAAAAAAATAGCATGAGCTACTTCAAAGTATTAGGGCATATCAAATGCTAGATGAGTTATTTTGACTTTCGTTTGGGTCATTACTACAATACACTACCAGATTCTTTAAAGGATTGAGATGCCCTATATAAAGCTAAATAGATCAGCCCTACTATGAGAATACAGAAAGTAGATACTTCTACCTCCTACTTTAAGAATATTTTGCATGGGGCTGATGCTGTGGCACAGCGGGTTAAAGCCCTGGGCTGAAGCACCAGCACCCCATATGGACATTGGTTTGAGACTCGGCTGTTCCACTTTCGATCCAGCACTCTGCTATGGCCTGGGAAAGCAATGAAAGATGGCCCAAGTCCTTGGGCCCCTGCATTCATGTGGGAGACCTGGAAGACGCTCCTGGCTCCTGGCTTCGGATCAGCAAAGCTCTGGCTGTTTCTGCTATCTGGGGAGTGAATCAGCAGATGGAAGACCTCTCTCTCTGTCTCTACCTCTCTCTGTAACTCTGTCTTTCAAATAAATAAAATAAATTCTAAAAAAAGAATATTCTGCATAAAATAACTTCTGGGGGTCTATGATAAGTTCAACTGACACTAATACCAGCACCATGTGGCATGCACTTTGGACAGGGCAGATCATGACCTCTTTGAACACTAGGACTGGTCCACGCTTAGCAATTTGATGGAAATGAGACACTAAATGAAACCAAATGCTCCCTTTGCTGAACTGTACTTATCTTCTTGGTGGCATATGGTACAAGGAAACTTTGTATTCTTAGAACAAATCACACTGGGCCATCACGAATATACTAGGCGGCATTCATCATACCCCCTCCAAGTGGCTAACTTAATATTATAGAGCCAACTGATTTTTTTTTTTTTTTTTTTTTTTTTGGACAGGCAGAGTTAGACAGTGAGAGAAAGAGAGAGATAAAAGTCTTCCTTTTCCGTTGGTTCACCCCCTAAATGGCCGCTGCAGCCGGCGCGCTGCGCCAATCTGAAGCCAGGAGCCAGGTGCTTCCTTCTGGTCTCCCATGCAGTTGCAGGGCCCAGGCACTTGGGCCATCCTCCACTGCCTTCCTGGGCCACAGCAGAGAGCTGGACTGGAAGAGGAGCAACCTGGACAGAATCTGGTACCCCGACCGGGACTAGAACCCGGAATGCCGGTGCTGCAGACAGAGGATTAACCAAGTGAGCCGCAGCACTGGCCCAAGCCAACTGATTTTCTAATGTACTAACCTTTTCCTGTTGGTCTGTCTGAATTTGCCAACTCCTATTTTTTCCAATAGGAGGAGTTTATAAGCAATATTTTCCTATGTGTTGATTTCAAGATTGTTATCTACCTTTTTTTAGCATCTTCCTGATTTGGGAATTAGAACCAAGGCCTTCCTCTAAATTTGAGTATCTCATATGAACATTTGTTCCCCTTTCTCTCTCCCCAATCCTAATTTTTCTCTTTAGTTCTCCATACCCTTCTCAGTCCTCAACATTTCTTAGGACTACGCCCTAACAGCTCCCAGCATGTCTCTCTTCTTGAGCACTAAAATATATGTTCAGGAGGCAGTCAACGGGGTTCACTTCTTTGACTTCCGTCCATATTGCTGTGAGGAAAAGTTCATGTTGATTCCAGTGGTTGTTGCAACTCCATTTCTATCAACTGTGGATTCAATAATTTGAGCCTAAATTTTTAGAGAAAATGTTGTTACTGTTAATTTTGTCAGTCATACAATCTAGACTTACACACGTAGGCTCCCTAAAAATAATTCCTATTATTTTATTTGGAAAAGAGCCCTGATAATGAAAGGCTGACATCTGTAGTGTCTCTCACTACAAAGGTTCATTGACACTCCTTTACCCAAACCTTCTGGAATTGAATGCATGATTCAAGTAGTCTCTGATACCAAGAATACTCTTTCATAGGGGTGTGCACGTAGCCTAGTAGCAAAATATTCTTTATTTATTTTTTTTTTTGACAGGCAGAGTGGACAGTGAGAAAGAGAGAGACAGAGAGAAAGGTCTTTTCCATTGGTTCACCCCCCAATGGCCGCTGCGGCCAGCACACTGCTCCAATCTGAAGCCAGGAGCCAGGTGCTTCCTCCTGGTCTCCCCTGTGGATGCAGGGCCCAAGCACCTGGGCCATCCTCCACTGCCTTCCCAGGCCACAGCAGAGAGCTGGACTGGAAGAGGAGCAACTGGGACAGAATCTGGCGCCCTGACGGGGGCTAGAACCCAGGGTGCTGGCGCCGCAGGTGGAGGATTAACCTAGTGAGCTGCGGAGCCGGCAAATATTCTTCTGAGGTGAGGGTGGGATGGAGAAATGGAAGAAGACAGAGAAGTAACAAATTCCCACACCAATAAGTACCAGATCAATGAATTTTTCTGCCCTGGGCTTGCCCCGTTCCTCACAATCTAGACAACTGTCCTACCTTGCCACCCTCTTGCATCTCCAGGCCTCCCTGTTTTGGAAGCCATGTCATCACCTTATCTGCTCTGTCTTTCCAAGTTATGATTCCTAATGTATGCCACAGACTTGTAAAGAAGCCATAAGAAGCTTAATGAAGACATAAGAACTGAAATAATTCCCCCAACAGATTGAAAATGGCAATTTTGGCTCCCATTTGAAGTATTTTTAAAAATTTTGCCTTGTCCATTTTTTTTTCTTTTTAAAATTTATCAATTTACTTGAAAGCCAGAGTTACAGAGAGGCAGCTTCACTCCCCAAATGGCCATAATGGCCAGGTGCTTCATCCAGGTTTCCCACATGAGTGCAGAGGCCAACACACTTCAGCCATCCTCTGCTGCCTTCCCAAGCACACATGCAAGGAGCTGGGTCTGAAGTGGAGCAGCCGAGAGGCTGGCACTGTGATGTGGAGAGTAACACTGCTGCCTTCAGTGCCAGCATCCCCTATGGTCACCGGTTCAAGTCTCGGCTGCTCTACTTACGATCCAGATCCCTGTTTATGTGCCTGGGAAAGTAGTAGAAGATGACCCAAGTCCTTGGGCCCTTACATCCATATGAGACCCGGAAAAAGCTCCTGACTTCGGATCGGCCAAACTCCAGCCATTATGGCCATTTGGGGAGTGAACCAGCAGATGGAGGACATTTCTCTTCCTCTGTAACTCTACCTCTCAAATAAATAAATAAAGGATTTTTTTAAAAAGAGAACACTATTCAACTGTTAATTATTACTGGTCTGTGTATTCACAGGAAAAAAAGCAGATTCATTCTCAACTGGATGGTGAACCTCTGTGCAGATTTTCTTTTGCATTTGTCATTCATGAAGCTGTTGTCATAAATATTCCTTAATTTTTTTTCAAGTTAGAGTTACAGAGAGAAAGAGAGAGACAGAGATAGAGAGATCTTCCATATGCTTATTCATTCCCAGGATGCCCACAATGGCTGGGGCTGGGTGAAGCTGAAGCTGGGAGCCAGCAGCCTCTTCAGGCCTCCCATGTAGGTGGCAGAAGCCCAAGCACCTAGCCATCTTCTGCTGCTTCTCCCAGGTACCTAGCAGGCAACTGGATTAGAATTGGAATAGCCAGGACATGAACTAATGCCTAATGGGATGCCAGCATTGCAAACGGCAGTTTCACCTGCTTTGTCAACACCAGCCCCAAATATATCAGAGGCACTGATTCCTCCCTAAATACTAAACACTTTCAGCACAGATTTAAACACTATTGATGTACTTATCACTCTGAACCTGGAAGATTAGCTATTTCAACAATATAGTGGTGAACAGAGTTTTGACTCACTCTTCAGTTGCATGAAACTCTGAGAAGAAATTTACACTGGGCTGGCACTGTGCTGCAGTGGGTACCAGAATCCCATATTGGAACCAGTTTGTTTCCTGGTTGCTCCATTTCTGATCCAGCTCTCTGCTAATGGCCTGGGAAAGCCTGGTCCAAGTACGTGGGCTGCTGTGCCCATGTGGGAGACCTGGAAGTAGCTCCTGACTTTGGCCTGGCCTGGGCCCAGCCCTAGCCATTGTAGCCATATTGGGAATTAACCAGTGGATGGAAGATCTTTCTGTAGCTCTTTCAAATGATTAATTTTTTTAAAAAGAAGTTATTTGTACCACAGTCATTGGATACTGCTTTGAATTATGACAAATGTAAGTGACTTTTCTAAATAAAACATGAAAATCTTGGTGATAGAACAACTTTTATCCACAATTCACTTAGGAAATTCTGATCCTAATTACATTGTGTTTTAGCCTTAAAGTTGTGCATTTGAGCTGTCTCAGATGCGTATTATCACTAAGAAGTCACTTAAAGATAAATGACTTTTTAAAATGTTTGATATTATGAATTAATGTGTCTCATACTTCATTTTAAAAAATATATTGAGCTTTTCCTTTGGACAGCCTAAAAATTTGTTTAAGACAACCTGGTTTGCACTATGCAAGTTACCATACATTATCTATCAAGATATATTCACTCGATATGTTTCTAATTTTTACTTGCATTGAATACTCCATCAGTATTTGGAAGCATTGTTGGTTACCAAATATTCTCTGTGAACAGGCATGAGCTTAGTCATGCAGATACAGTCTTTTTCTTTCTTTCTTTCTTTCTTTCTTTCTTTCTTTCTTTCTTTCTTTCTTTCTTTCTTTCTTTCTTTTTTTTGACAGGCAGAGTGGACAGTGAGAGAAAGACAGAGAGAAAGGTCTTCCTTTGCCATTGGTTCACCCTCAAATGGCCGCCACAGCTGGCACGCTGCGGCCGGCGCACAGCACTGATCCAATGGCAGGAGCCAGGTACTTATCCTGGTCTCCCATGGGGTGCATACTTGGGCCATCCTCCACTGCACTCCCTGGCCACAGCAGAGAGCTGGCCTGGAAGAGGGGCAACTGGGACAGAATCCGGCACCCCGACCGGGACTAGAACCTGGTGTGCCGGTGCTGCAAGGCGGAGGATTAGCCTAGTGAGCCGTGGCGCCGGCCCGAGATATAGTCTTGTGTTCACCTAGGAAAACTACTGCGTGCTAGAGACCTACTTACGCCTATACACTTTTCCAATTCCATGTTGTGGCTTGCAGTTTCCAAACAGCTATAGGAAAAGGAATAACTTTTTTCATATGCTATGGATTTTCAGTACCAAAAGTCATTTATATTTTCTCTCCCATAATGCTTGCTGCTAGCTAATTTGTACTCTAAACCTCTGTAATTTATAACACAATTAAATAGGTATAATTTGTTCTCAAAGCATAACTATAAAACAACTGAAAGTACAAGTGTTACTTGCTTTACATTGATAATGCATCTCTTGCTGGT
This sequence comes from Oryctolagus cuniculus, assembly GCF_051225735.1. Taxonomy (NCBI): domain Eukaryota; kingdom Metazoa; phylum Chordata; class Mammalia; order Lagomorpha; family Leporidae; genus Oryctolagus; species Oryctolagus cuniculus. The sequence continues at coordinate 69,004,188 of NC_142878.1, read as the reverse complement.
TTCTCACCCTGATGTTTGCCTGAGCATGAATGGTTAGCATCAACTCACTACAGATCTTAGGGCTCTCAGTAGTAGGGATCCTCATCTGCTCTGTAGGGCAGGGTGTAGGTAAGGGCCTCCAGTGTCAGATTTTCTACCTCTTAGGCATACTGCAATAATTTTGTACTAGAAAATATTATTCTTTCGCCTGGACAAAGTCAGATATCCTACCACGATGTTGTGCCTTGATTGAAAATGGCACAAATGCTTCTAAAACTATATGGAAACTTCTTGAAAATAAGGAACTGTGAAAAAATTGCCAATGCAACAGGACCCAATTCTCATTTTTCTTTCCTGCCACTTCTTGTTTTGGGTGCTTGAATTATTATTTATTCTTTTACTTCAGCACATAATAACTGGCATCCTATATTTGCATAAAAGTCCTGCTAAATATTTCTTGATGCGGTTCTAACTTGTAGGATTTTATTTTCATTATTATGAAAGTGTCATAAAAAGGAGTGGCTACTCCTTTGTCAATAACAAGGCATACTTTAATTGCATATGCATAAATTTGCATATAAGATGACTGTCTCCAGATGTTTTTACTTCCATCCTCCAAATACTAGGAGGCCAGCCTTGCTCTTGCTGGAGTCCAGGTACAAACCAAACACCTTAACAGAGGAGAAACATGTTGCACCAAGAAGAGTCACATTCTGCCTTCCTTCTTCCTAGAACCATCGAAATCACCCTCAGCATGGTTCAGAGATCTAAGTATGACTAACAAGTCAAACAATACAAAAACACCTTTGTAGTTACAGTTCCACAGTTCCCCAGACACTGAATGATAGACTAAGACCAGAATTCAGTTCTTTTTTTTTTTTAACTTTTATTTAATGAATATAAATTTCCAAAGTACAGCTTATGGATTACAATGGCTTCCCCCCCATAACGTCCCTCCCACCCACAACCCTCCCCTTTCCCACTCCCTCTCCCCTTCCATTCACATCAAGATTCATTTTCGATTCTCTTTATATACAGAAGATCAGTTTAGCATACATTAAGCAAAGATTTCAACAGTTTGCTCCCACACAGAAACATAAAGTGAAAAATACTGTTTGAGTACTAGTTATAGCATTAAATCTCAATGTACAGCACACTAAGGACAGAGATCCTACATGAGGAGTAAGTGCACAGTGACTCCTGTTGTTGACTTAACAAATTGACACTCTTGTTTATGGCATCAGTAATCACCCTAGGCTCTTGTCATGAGCTGCCAAGGCTATGGAAGCCCCCTGAGTTCACCGACTCTGATCATATTTAGACAAGGCCATGGTCAAAGTGGAAGTTCTCTCCTCCCTTCAGAGAAAGGTACCTCCTTCTTTGATGACCCGTTCTTTCCACTGGGATCTCACTCACAGAGATCTTTCATTTAGGTTATTTTTTTTTCCCCAGAGTGTCTTGGCTTTCCATGCCTGAAATACTCTCATGGGCTATTATGAACCAAATACCTAGGAAGTCCTGAATTTTTAAGAGAAACATCTTGAAATTCAAATGGGTCATTTTGCTTGCATCTGGCTTCTTTCAGTCTGGAACACTTATTTACAAAAAGACATGTCAAGGATTTGCTTATATCAAAGATACCACAAACCCCTTAAAATTGTGGATATTCTTTTTTCTATTTTCTAACAAGCACATATAAGGACCTACTGGAGTTTTAAATTAGTTTTTAGACATGGTGTTGGTAGCACTGAAGGGGTTAAAGCACAATTCTTAATGATTTCAGCAGTTCCCTCTTATATTCCTGAGTTTATAAGGTTCCTAATCATTGAGATTCATTCCTTTCCTGTGTCCTCAAATCAGAAAAGTGCTAAAATTAGGAAAGTACCTTCCTGTGCATCTGCTTTCTAGCACTATTTCTGTACACTTGCTTTAAATGGATAACCCTCAAAAGTGAACACAGACAGGTACTTGAATTATAAATATTTCTTTGAAAACTGATACCAAAGTAGATTACTGAGGACAGGGTAAGAAAATAATAAGTTATTTTAAGAATGTATTTGGGGGCTGATATTGTGGCAGATGGGGTTAATTTTCCACCTGCCAGGCCAGTATCCTATAAAGGCTCTGGTTTGATCCCAGCTGAATCACTTCTGATCCAGCTCTTTGCTAATGTGCCTGGGAAAGCAGCAGAGGATGGCCCAAGTATTTGGGCCCTTGCACCCACGTAGGAGACCAGGAGGAAGCACCTGGCTCCTAGCTGGGGTGGGCACTGTGGTTTAGCAAATAAAGCAGCCAGCTGCAGTGCCAGCATCCCATATGGGCACCAGTTCGATCCCAGCTGCTCCACTTCCAATCCAGCTCTCTGCTGTGGCCTGGGAAAGCAGTAGAAGATGGGCCAAGGACTTGGACCTTATGGGAGACCCAGAAGAAGCTCTTGGCTCCTGGCTTCAGATCAGCACAGCTCCAGCCTTTGCAGCCAACTGTAGAGTGAACCAGCGGATTGAAGACCTCTCTTTCTCTCTGCCTCTCCTTCTCTGTCTGTGTAACTCTGACTTTCAAGTAAATAAACAAATCTTAAAAAAAAATTGCTGTGTTATGCCAGAAGCAACCCCATACATCTTTTGTTATGATCATATTTAGGCAAGGTCGTAGTCAGAGTGGAAGTTCTCTCCTCTCCTCACTGCATCAGAAGAGTGATTAACATGTACCTACTAGGTCTAAGTATACTCTGCACAATGATGAAATTGCCTAGTAACATGTTTCTCAGAATGCATCCTCAGTGTTATGTGTACATAATATGCTTAGTACATATATGTAGTATGTGTATATATAGGAAATGGAAGATTATTCAATCTTTAAAATAAGGAAAGTACATTGGAGACCATTATGGTTAGTGAAATAAGGCAGTGCCGAAAGACAAATATCATGTTTTCTCTGATATGTGTTAGTTAATATAGAATACCAAAAAAAATATGATAATGAAACATCTTATGATTTGATTATTGTTTATAACCTTTGTCTATATTCCTGTGAACAGTGTTCTCCTTTTTGCTTTAATATGATGGATAGTGGTGTATTAAACCTGTACTTATAAAGTACATTGAAAGGATGTTATTGCAAAACTTAAAGGGGGAAAAAAGTGGATTGAGAGAGGATGAGAGAGAAATATGGTTATCTCAAAATTCTATTTTTGAAATATATGAAATGTTCTGTTTATTTTTGGTTTTTTTAGAAAGCTTTTATTTAATAAATGTAAGTTTTGTAAGTACAAATTTTGGATTATAGTGATTCTTCCCCCCATACCCGCCCTCCCTCCACCAAACCATCCCACCTAATACTCCCTCTCCAATCCCATTTTTCATTAAGATTAATTTTTAATTATCATTATATACTGATCAACTCTATACTAAGTAAAGATGTCCATACTTTGTACCCACATAGACACACAAAGTATAAAGTACTGTTTGAGTACTAGCTTTACCATTAATTCCCTTAGTACAACACATTAAGAACAGAGGTCCTACATGGGGAGCAGATGCACAGTGACTCCTGTTGTTGATTTAACAACTGACACCCTTATTTATGTCAGTGATCACCCTAAGCTCTTGTCATGAGCTGCCAAGGCAATGGAAGCCTCTTGAGTCGACAAACTCCGACATTATTTAGACAAGGCCATAATCAAAGTGGAAGTTCTCTCCTCCCTTCAGAGAAAGGTACCTCCTTCTTTGATGGCCCCTTCTTTCCACCAGGATCTCACTCACTGAGATCTTTCATTTAGGTCATTTTTGCCACTATGTCTTGGCTTTCCATGCCTGAGAAACTCTCATGGGCTTTTTAGCCAGATCCAAATGCCTTAAAGGCTGATTCTGAGGCCAGAATGCTGTTTAGGGCATTTGTCATTCTATGAGTCTGCTGTATGGCCTGCTTCCCATGTTGGATCGTTATCTCCTTTAAATTCTACCTATTATTATTAGCAAACACTGTGTCTTATTTATGGGATCCCTTTGACACTTAATCCTATCTTTATGATCAGTTATGAACCTAAACCGATCACTTGGACTAGTAAGATGGCATTGATACATGCAACTTAATGGGATTTGGAGTCCCATGGCACGTTTCTAGCTTTACCCTCAGGGTTAAGTCTTATAGTAATAAAAATTGAAACAAAAAATCTGATTAACAATGTAATATAAAACTATTTTCTGTCTGTTAAATTTTTAAAAAATATAAACGGTGCCAACAATCATTAAGAATTTAATATAAATAATTTTAGTGTACTAAAAGAAACTTTGTAGCTTTCAGAAAAGCTTAATGTACAAAATAAAAGATAGGCATTATAAAACATAAAAGTAAAAAAAAAATTAAATTACATTGGAACAAAACAAATTAAGTTGAAAATGACCCCATAAAATAGCTGAAGGAAAAGAAAAAACAAGTGAAAATATGTAAAATTAAATGAATATTATATTAAAATTTTAAAAATAATCTGTCAGCATTAAATTTAACACAATTCAACTGACTTTAATACAGCTAGTATGGCTGAAAAGCTCATGAGAGTATTTCAGGCATGGAAAGCCAAGACACTCTGGCAAAAGATCTCTGCGAGTGAGATGCCAGTGGAAAGAACAGGTCATCAAAGAAGGAGGTACCTTTCTCTGAAGGGAGGAGAGAACCTCCACTTTGACTATGACCTTGTCTAAACAAGATAAGAATCGGAGAACTCAGAGGGCTTCCATAGCCTTGGAAACTCATGACAAGAGCCTAGGGTGATTACTGATGCCATAGACAGGAGTGTCAATTGGTAAAGTCAACAACAGGAGTCACTGTGCACTTACTCCTCATGTAGGATCTCTATCCTTAATGTGCTGTACATTGAGATTTAATGCTATAACGAGTACTCAAACAATATATTTCACTTTGTGTTTCTATGGGGGTGCAAACTGTTGAAATCCTTACTTAATGCATACTAAACTGATCCTCTGTAAAAAAAAAAAAAAAAAAAAAAAAAAGAAATTATCAATTCCCAACTTGACTCTCACTGGGATTAAACATGACTGCTCTGATTTCATCATCATTTAAAAAAATCATCTATTATTTTTCACTTTATGTTTCTGTGTGGGAGCAAACTGTTGAAATCCATACTTAATGTATACTAAGCTGATCTTCTGTATATTAAGATAATCGAAAATGAATCTTGATGTGAATGGAAGGGGAGAGGGAGTGGGAAAGGGGAGGGTTGTGGGTGGGAGGGACGGTATGGGGGGGAAGCCATTGTAATCCATAAGTCGTACTTTGGAAATTTATATGCATTAAATAAAAGTTTAAAAAAAAATACAGCTAGTAAACAACTACATAAGCTACATGAGTCAAATTAAAATAAATCATTAGAGAAAAACCTTATTTTCTTTGCAGATACCAGGGGGGAAAGTCTCCCCTCTGGTGTCCTCCAAGCCAGATGCTCACAGGTTTGTAGCATCACATGTGTAACTGAACCACAAGTACAATGGCCTCTACCCTGTTCCCCACTGCAGGTGCCCAGGAATGCACAGCCAGCTTCCGCTCTGGTCTTCCCAAGAGCCTTCAGGACAGCCTCCAGGCAGAAAAGGAAGCAGCTCTTCTAGTTTCAGGCAGCACAACACTCTGCAGGGCAACCCAGAAGCATTTGCATTCTGCATCCCAGGCAGGGTTCTGCCTAGATGTGCCTCTGTAGGATCAAAGATCATCTGTAAGAAGGCCAAGGTGGCAGTGGTAGTGGCAATAGCAGGGAGGAGGGTGCCTTGACCACAGAGCCCATGACGTAAGAAACAGACAGCCATAATAGGAGCAGCAGCAGCAAAACATCAGAAAGGAATCTAGAATAGTAGGGCCAGGCAGTGCAGGCTGAGATTTAGGGCCCGGCCAGTAGCCCCATGTGGAAGCAATGGGCCAAACCCCACCAAAGCATCTTCCTGGGAAACAGAAAACACCATAATCACAACCTGCAGGCCACTCCCAATTCCAAACCCAAGTCAGGACCTGGCATCACTCAGTAAGGAGGAGCCTGGTAAACTCAAGGCATAGACAGGTGAGTTCCAAGCAGGGACCAGTGCAGCCTATGTGTTTAATCATATCATCTTGTGCAGAGGGTTCAAGGGGAAAACCTCAGCCTTTTGTGATTTCTGAGGGACCAAATACAAGACAGTGTAAGCAGATTTAGCATTGGCTAATTTGAATAATTTCATCCTGCTCTGGGATATAAGAGCATCTCCAGTTATCTAGTATCTGTTCATGCAGTGATTAGGACAGGAGAATAGTGGCCAGGGTGTGAGACACAATAATGGAGGGGATTAGAGTGTGCAATAGGATTTGCTGGTTTCCATAAGGCATGGATCCTGGATGAGTTGTTTGCTGCCTCAAGTACTTTCTCTCCAGCATGAGAAAGGTAACAGATGACAAAATATTAGAAAAAGGCATGATTGGGGCCAGGGCCATGGTTCACTTGGTTAATCCTCCACCTGCAGCACCAGCATCCCATATGGGCACCAGGTTCTAGTCCCACTTGCTCCTCTTCCAGTCCAGCTCTCTGCTGTGGCCTGGGAAGGCAGTGGAGGATGGCCCAAGTGCTTGGGCCCCTGTACCCACATGGGAGACCAGGAGGAAGCACCTGGCTCCTGGCTTTGGATCAGCACAGCGCCGGCCGTAGCAGCCATTTGTGGGATGAACCAATGGAAAGAAGACCTTTCTCTCTCTCTCTCTCTCACTGTCTAACTCTGCCTGTCAAATAAAAAAAGGCATGATTATTACAGACATGAAGGGGGAAAATCAAGCTGAGAACCTCCAAGAAATTCTTCCTCAACAATATGGAGTTTCCTCAGAAATATAAAATAGATCTGCCACATGTCCCAGCCTTTCTACACCTGGGAATTTACCCATATAAAGAGTTACCTGTACCCCAATGCTTACAGCAGCTCAATTCACAAGAGCCAAGATATGGAATCAACCCACATGTCTATCAACTGCTGACTGTATAAAAAAGTTGTGGCATATACATGATGGAATATTACTCAGCCATAAAAAAGAAGGAAATCCTATCTTTCACAACAAAATGGATGCAACTGTAGGTATTATGCTTAGTAAAATTATCCAGACTCAAACTACAAATATCATGTTTTCCTTGATTTGTGAAATTAATAGAGTACAAAAAAAAGTTATGTCTGTGAGTGAAATTGATCTTTTGAGATTTGATTATCGTTTAGACTTCTTGTCTATGCACCTGAAGAACTATTTTTTAAATATTTATTTGAAAGGCTGAGTTACAGGGACACAAACACACACACAGGGAGAGAGAGAGAGAGAGAGAGAATCTTTCATCTGCTAGTTCACTCCTGAAATGGCCACAACAGCTAGAGCTGAAAAGGTTCAAAGCCAGGAGAGCCAGGACCTCCTTCCTGGCCTCCTACATGGGTGGCAGGGGCCCAAGGACTTGGACCAGCTTCCATCGCTTTCCCAGGCACATTAGTGGGGAGCAGGATCGGAAGTAGAGCATTGAGGAGTTGAACCGGCAACTGTGAGATGCCTGCATCACAGGCAGTGTCTTTACCTGCTTTGCCACAAAATCAGCTACTTAGAACTGTGGTTTTTCTACTTACTACTTGTTGAATTTTTTAAGTAGTGGAGGGTTAAACTTGTGACTATAAAGTAAATTGAAATTATGTCATTGCAAAAATTAAAAGAAAAGAAGTGAAGGAGGAGGGAAGGTGGGAACATGGGAGGGAACGGAGGGTAGAGTGGAAAGTATCATTATGTTCTTAAAACTGTATATGTGAAATTTGTTCTCCTTATATAAATAAAAGAAAGAAAAATAACTACTTCTTCCATTAACCTGAACAATAGACAACCAAGAAGCTAATTAGGAATACTTTATCAAATTCATCCTGAACCTTCACATGTACTCACTACTCCCTACCTAATGGAAGCTAGGTAAGACATGAAAGATGATTTTAGAGGTGAAGCAATCCTGAGACTAGACCCAGGTTTCTCCCTTCTTCCAGTCGGGTTCTCCTCCTAAGCTACGTAAGTCACACCCCAAGAGGTTCCACAGCAGTCCAGTGCCATCCATCCTGATAGGGTTGGGGACTGGCCATGCACAAGGCAGGGATCTCCCAGGTACTACCTGATGAACCTGACTCTCCAATATTGCTTTAGGTGAGTTAAGTCAGCACCACCTCAGGGCTGGGTCATCTTGCCTACAGCAGGCTAGGAGTTCACTAGAGCTGTGTGGGTGGTGCTTAGCCCAGTGCTTTCTGGAGGGGGCGGGGGGGCACATACAATTTCAACAGGCAAGAAAAGCCCTCAAAATGAGCTTCAGGAAAGTAGCTTTAATGTGCTGAGGGGATGTAGAGAAACACAAACAGATGAAAGATCAAAATGATTCATTAACCATGTGAGTGGAATAAAACCAGAGTTCTGTTCCCACTGCACTCAAATAAATTCCTATTGATTTGCCAATATTAAAATCTTGAAAATGATTTCAAAGCAAACCCAACCATCAGTGGTAAGAAAAAAATAAATGTTTAAAAATAACTGTAAAAGAGAACAAATGTTTGTATGCAAGGGACAACACTCTGTCACTTTCAAATAGAAGATTGACATTAGTTGACGTGAGCCAGATAAAATGAAAGTCATAAATAAAGCTTATCTAGGGAATGTCTGAAAGAGGAATTTGCTGAAATAATGGTTGCAGGGGCTTGGAGGCTGTGCTGTAGGTCTGGGGTTCTGGAGGAAGTAGAGGATGGTCATCTATTGGAGTAGCTAGAGTTGTTTATGAAATGTAAGATAGTGAGCCCTTCACAAATGAGAATATGAGAGCGGAGACAGCCATTTGGGAATTTGCAGTTCTGTGGAAGCTGATTTCGAATTCCTTTGGAGAAGTAAAGGTGTCTCTATTTGCAGACAATGTGACCTCATATGTAGAAATCCTAAACATTCCCCCTAACTATTCAAAAAAATATGTACATTCACTAAAGTTGCAGGATGTAAAATCAACACAGAAATATCAGTTGCATGTCTATATACCAATAGCAAACTTTCTGGAAAGGGTATTAAGAAAATAATTTCATTTACAATAGTATCCAAGACAATAAAATACTAAGAAAAAAATAAAATACTAACGAAAATCCATATTAAAAACTGTAAAACACTGATGAAAGAAATTAAAGCAGATACAAATAAATGGAAAGACATTCTGTGTTAATGGATTGGAACAATGCTTCCCAAAATGATATATAGATTCAATGAAATCCCTGTTAAAATCTAGAGGACAGGGCCGGCGCCGTGGCTCAATAGGCTAATCCTCCACCTTGCGGCGCCGGCACACCGGGTTCTAGTCCCGGTCGGGGCGCCGGATTCTGTCCCGGTTGCCCCTCTTCCAGGCCAGCCCTCTGCTGTGGCCCGGGAGTGCAGTGGAGGATGGCCCAGGTGCTTGGGCCCTGCACCCCATGGGAGACCAGGAAAAGCACCTGGCTCCTGGCTCCTGCCAGGATCAGCGCGGTGCGCCGGCTGCAGCGGCGGCCATTGGAGGGTGAACCAACGGCAAAAGGAAGACCTTTCTCTCTCTGTCTCTCTCTCTCACTGTCCACTCTGCCTGTCAAAAAAAAAAAAAAAAAAAAAAAAAAAAAAAAAAAAAAAAAATCTAGAGGACAATTTTTACAGACATAGGAAAAGCAATGCTGAAATTCACACAGCATCTCAAGTGAACATGAATAGACAAAACATTCGTGAAAAACAAAATTGGAAGACTCCCATTTCCTGATTTCTGAACTTAGTAAAAAAATATTAATCAAGACAGCGTGGTTCTGATAAAAGGCTAGGCATATAAACCAATGGAATACGTGTGGAGAACCGAGAAATTAACCACTGTATACATGGTCTACTGATTTTCCACAAGTGTGCCAGGACCATTCAATCAGAAAACAAGTCTTTTCAACAAATAATGCTTAGAAAACTGGACATCCATCTAAAAAATAATGAAGTTGGAGTATTACAACCTATAAAAATTTAATTCAAATGGGTTTTTAAATGTATTAAATACCCAATCTAAGAGCTAAAAGTTCAAAACTGTAAGAAGAAAATGGGGTGGGGAGGGAGCATTATGACATTGAATTTTTCAATGGTTTTTTAAGTATAACAACAAAAGTGCAAGCAACAAAAGAAATAAGTTGTATTTTATCATAATTAAAAACTACTGGGCATAAAAGGACACTATCCACAGAGCGTAAAAGCAGCCTGCATCTATAAAGAGAATTTTTGCTAAATATACATATAGATTAATATCAGAATGTGTAAAGAATTCACAGGTCTTACTTCCTATAGCATATACTAGACCCATCTGGAGCAGCATTTGGGAACTTCTCATCTCAGTACTGTTATTGTCTTGGTGCATTAAGGAAAACTAGAACAGTAGGTGGAAATTTAAATTTAAAGGAAGACACTCCAGTCTGGGGGAGTTAGGAACTTTATTTTAAGATATAAAATCATTTTTCTGACATCCATACACAGGCAACTTCCAAGACTGACTAGGTAGCTTGTCATGTGGAATCTCACCTTGAACTACCCTTTAAAGAAACATATCAAATATTTTCTTGCTCTGCAAATAGAACTTCATGGAAAGCCACTCAGTCACTTCTACTATAGACCAAGTTACCGCCCCAAATCCCCAAAGCCTTTTACTCACTTCTACCAGAATAATTGTGGAAATTGTTGTATGAAAAATTACTCTAAATGCAATGTGTAGCATTTTCCAGCATTTCATACCACCTGTGACCTGAAGGTCTTCTTCTTTTTCTTTTTTTTTAAAATATGCTTCAGGCTTTTCCTTTTTTTTTTTTTTTTTTTTTTTTTTTTTTGACAGGCAGAGTGGACAGTGAGAGAGAGAGACAGAGAGAAAGGTCTTCCTTTGCCGTTGGTTCACCCTCCAATGGCCGCCGCGGCCGGCGCGCTGCGGCCGGCGCACCGCGCTGATCCGGTGGCAGGAGCCAGGAGCCAGGTGCTTTTCCTGGTCTCCCATGGGGTGCAGGGCCCAAGCACCTGGGCCATCCTCCACTGCACTCCCTGGCCACAGCAGAGGGCTGGCCTGGAAGAGGGGCAACTGGGACAGAATCCGGCGCCCCGACCAGGACTAGAACCCGGTGTGCCGGCGCCGCTAGGCGGAGGATTAGCCTAGTGAGCCGCAGCGCCGGCCCAGGCTTTTCCTTTGTAAAAATCTTGTTAACCAACCCTGTGGTGAACTCAGAAATGGGAAGATGTAAATGAAGTCAATCTAGTTGCATCGAAGTTGTATTTCTGTTCATGATTTTGTCATGTGTTGATTCTTATTAAATTATGGTACCATTTTCAACAGAGAGCAATTTGAAGATCAAAGCTTACCACTATGTTAGGACTCTGTTCTCTATGGTATGTGAGTAGCAGAATATGATCCTAGTGCAGTAGTACATGGAACGGAATGAAGGTCTGTAGAGCTTTCTTATTACTTGAGGCATCCCAAACTAATGTCACTTCGTAAGCTTTAGCCCACTGTGCCACAGTGCCGGCCCCTAGAGGGCTAACTTTCAACCCATTGTATTAGGCCTTGACCAAGAAAGCTACACGTACTCAGGTAATGGTCTCCTTTTCATGGCTGACCTAGATGTTAAAGGCATCAATACTTGAGTTTCAGCAATCTCTGCAGGGAATATATATTGAAGCTTACATGGGATACTAGATAAAGTTTTCAGACTACCAGGCAGTGCTAGGTGAAAATATTTGCTCAGATGGCATGTATAATGTATATCATAACGTCAGTTCTGCAGTGAATTCAGGCTAATACCACTTTAATAGAAATGCAGGAAAAATGATTAGGAACAGGCAATAAACTGAACCAGAGAAGCAGGTAGAGTAGTTACAGGCAGCATTTGACTAGAGAAGAACAAGATTAAGTGAACTGTAATCAAATAACAATAGTTTCCAAACCTTTTCCTCCCTGGGGTGCCCCATATCTCTTAGAACATAGCAAGATACTACAATACTCTAGGGGAAAATGAACAAATCCCTTTAAGAAATAAGGAGTAATTCAGGATGGGAAGTATTAGGCTCCAAGCTTTAGGAAGAGTTGAATGAAGATCAATAAACCTGATGCAATAAAAAATCCAGGAGGAAAAAACGTCCCCTGAAAGTGCCGCAATCACAGTGAGGGTTGACTCAGCGGTCGCAATTCACACTTACTTCACACACAGTCACTTGATGACGTATTAGAATGTCGACAAAGTGCAAACTGTGGGGTTCATTTTGACAGAGGAAAATTCTAAGCCCCAAATCCTAACTTCTAAGAGGATCCCAATGTGGCCTAACTGGCAGGTGGTATATATAATAAAACTGCTGTTTATGTTAGACATTTAGATCACATTCCTAAGCTTTAATTTGCTATTTATTAAAAAAGCATACCATCACAAAATCTATAGAAGCCAATTTCTAGTCCACCAATTCTGAATAATTTACATAGTTGTTCCTTCCATAACCCATCTACCTATCACCTAATGTACATCCCGAACTTTAGTGTTGCCTTATATCTGTTTGATAAAACCTCAAAATTCACTTCGTTGTAGAGTATCTTTGTTTAGTACATAACTCATGTTGTCTTTACAATTGAAAACTGAACAATTTTAAAGAACAGTCATTTATCAATTATATATAAAGCTTTAAGGCAATGATTTTAATGATTTATAATTTCCCATAGGTGTTTTGTCTTGTGCTGCATTTTCCAGTCACATTTCTCTTATAGTGACAGGAAATCTTCCACATTTCCTTCACAAATGCAAAGCAGATGTTGCTGATCAATGTTGCCATCATCTTTGACCAACATTACACAGTATCTATATAAAATAAACACATTCAAGTATATTTGAATAGGTGTAACAGCATTTTTTCCCTCACAGATGGATGGTTTAATTTGTTTATAAAATTTTTTCAGCTCTCTCACAAAGTATGTGCTTTAATTCTACATTATTTATTCCTGATAGTTTCTAGAGGTTGAGTTTGGTATTAGCATGCACTCTTAGTCAAATTGAGAAAAGGTGGTAGAGTCCAGATTAGTTGACTAGCATTATATTTGCAGCAAGGTCTTTGGGAGAAGACCATGGATCAGTCAGTAAACCTTGCTGAGCGTAAGCTTTGTGCTATCTCTAAGATGATTCTGAAGATTTGGTGCCAGTATTTCTACCTGGTCACCTCTGCCTTTTCCCCATCACACTTGATCTTGACCATAACCTCAAGGAGAGAACTTTCACTTCTCTTGCAATGAAATGCAGATGCCACCTACTATTAAAATACCTGTTCCATATTGCTTTAAAAAGTTAGACACCTGAGATGTGTGAGTAGGGAAAACCACAGAATGCAGCAAATAAGAAGAGTAGATTATATTACAGCCACTTGCTCTTAAGACAGTTCTTGAACCCAAGAACCAACCCAAGAATCCAAGTGAATTAACTGAGGCTCTGTTAATGTTCTATCTTCCATTTACCTACCCAATACAGATTTTATGCTTCCAAACTAGTGCCTTACGGCAGAAAACTGTCTACTAAATTTTTGTTTGAACATGTAAAATGAAATTGGGTTGCCAAAACCAAAAATGCACAGCACATTCAGAAAATCAGTAGACAGGATCTTAGTAGAACAGCACAGCTGGAGCAAGGGCTGATTTAGTTTTATTGAGTCATCATCAGGTAGTTCTCAGGGAAGCATTTCAATAACAGGCACCATAAATAAAATGGAGGCTAATTTAGATGGCATTAATAAACACACCCAAGAAAGGGATTTGGATGCAGCTAACCATCTTGGAGAGTGATCTCGAGATCTGAAAGGAAAGAGCAGAGAGTGTCAGACAAGACTGGGGAAGAGAGAGGAAGAAGACTGGCACTGTGAATAGCCAGAGCTTAATGTCCCTGAGGACCTTCCACATTAAAGGCAACAGGACCTACTGACAGTCTCCAGAAGGACAAACGGTTTCAAGGGACGGGCAAACTCATCTCAATCAACCACAGGGTGATGAATATTCTCTCGGCCACAATTTAATTTGCCGTAATTAAATATTGTGAAGTTGCTCAGTGCTTCCTCTAACAGCCTTTTAAAGTGAAAAGCATTTTTTTCCTGGGAAGAAATTAAATAGGTCTGTATTTACCAACATTTTTATTTTGTTTTTAAAATTTTTTAACATGTGGTACTTGAATAATATTTGTGATTTCTTATTTAGGTGCTGTGCAGTATTTCAAACAATGAAGTACAGCATAAAGTGATGAAATCAGGCACTCCATGTTTCCATTTCCTTATCTTCATGTTTGGAACCTACCCGCTCCTCTCTTCCAGTTCTTTATATGGCAAATAATGCATTATTGTAAACTATACGTTGACCCACTATGCAGGGCCTCCAGCACCTAGTGCTTGTATCTTCTCTAAAAGTTCTCTCAACAAATAGTCATGAATTTTTCTCAGGTGCACCATCCAACTGAAATCTTTGCTCTGAAGTCCTCTTTTTAATGTGTAAAAGGCTTAGAAAATATCATGTAGAATAGCATAACACCAAGCCATGATTACCTACAGCTGATCTCTGTATTCTCGTCCTTCCTCCCCTGTCCATCACTGAGCACAATGATTCTTGCTTCCTCTTCTCACTCAAGGCACCACCCAGGAATCCATGAGCACCTGTCCGCAACTTCTCCCCCTGCTTGAGAAGCTTCTTTGAAGTCTTCATTTCCAATGTTATCTCCATGACTGCCCCTCTGGAGAATCAGAGATCGGATAATTTATGCACTGTCATCTATCCTCCACTGACAAGGGCATTTTTGTTTGTTTTTGTTTTGTTTTGTTTTTAATTCAACACTCTCTCCTGGGCTCTGCTATATTTTGGCTGAGTGGCATTCCAGAATCCCAAGGAGAGCTGGCTTAGAGGTATGGCAAGAACCTAAGTCAGGAAGTAATATGTATGGAAAACAGCTCTCAGTTGCAGCTGCTATCCTGATAAGCAAAAGAAGATATCACCCAGAGTTCCAATAGAAGCTCCTACAAAATTGAGTTGCTTCTGCATCCTCTTTTACTATTAGGCTGGAACAATACTGTCTTGTCAAAATACCTACTATGTCCAGAGGTTTGCATGTATCTCTAGTCATGCAGCTGTAGTCAAACAAGGATAGGGTCACAGCCAGCTGCCTTAGTTTGTACTAGCTTCAGCTTCATGTGAACACAATGGCCCTTCCTTCAGCTTACCCAAGCCACTTGCTGCAGGCATTCATGCCAGTGAATCACAAACCCTCAAACCGTATGGAACAGGGTACAAAGAGCTACTAAAGACTCACTTCCAGGATGGCACAGTGAAAATCTTGGTGAACATTCTCACAACAGCCGTGAAAATAATGGCAGAACAAATTGAATTGAAAATCTATCAGATTTCAGTTGTCAGTGGTTCTTCTATCTCAGAAGAACAGGAACTACTCAAGCAACAGAGTAATAGTGGGGTCTGGTTTCTAAGGTCTTCTTCTTCTTCTTCTTCTTCTTCTTCTTCTTCTTCTTCTTCTTCTTCTTCTTCTTCTTCTTCTTCTTCTTCTGACAGGCAGAGTTAGACAGTGAGAGAGACAGAGAGAAAGGGCTTCCTTCCATTGGTTCACTCCCCAAATGGCTGTCACGGCCAGTGCTATGTGGCTGGCACACTGTACTGATCTGAAGCCAGGTGCCAGGTGTGTCCTCCTGGTCTCCCATGCGGGTGCAGGGCCCAAGGACTTGGGCCATCCTCCACTGCACTCCCGGGCCACAACAGAGAGCTGGACTGGAAAAGGAGCAACCGGGACTAGAACCCAGTGCCCCAACCGGGACTAGAACCCAGCGTGTCAGCGCCACAGGTGGAGGATTAGCCTAGTGAGACGCAGCGCCAGCCTGTTTATCTTCTTGAAGTTTTTAATTTATGGTTATTCCCATTCCCCTGACTAGGTAGCTATGTGGACAGTACAATACTGGCAAAATCCAGCAGTCTCACAGTTAATGGAGAGGGCTGAGCTCTTCTGAATACACGTTCAGAGACACATCCCCAGAGCACAATAGATAATTTTTCACATCTTAATGCTTCCTGGAAAATCTTCATTCCTAAGGCATTTTGTCTATTTGATTTGACTGAGAGCTCATATCATAAGGGAACAAAAAAACCCAACCATAAGCCTTACCCAAAACAACAGTAATCTGCTGGTGTTACCACAGTTGCCTAAGGCTTGGACTTCAGTTGCAGCAAATGAAAGCCTAGCCAGGAATTTATGGAATCTGGGAAACATAGCTGGCCACAGGAAACTTTATAATCTCAGACAGAGGCTGTTGGCGCCTGGCCTACCAATTAAGATGCACTTGGAATATCCTGTCCCATATTGGAATATCTGCATTTGAGTCCCAGCTCTGCTCCTGATTCCAGTTTCCTCATAATGTGCACCCTAGGAGGCAACAGGTGATCAATCAACTGGTTGATCCTTGCCATCCATGTGGAAGACCTGGATTGAGTCCTAGATCCCAGCTTTGACCTGACCAAACCCAGGTGTTTTGAGCATTTGGGGTGCGAAGTAGCAGATAGAAAAAAAGTCACTCTCTGCTTCTTTAAGATTTATCTATTTGAAAGATAGAGTTGGCCGACACCGCGGCTCACTAGGCTAATCTTCCGCCTTGCGGCGCCGGCACACCGGGTTCTAGTCCCTGTCGGGGCACCGGATTCTGTCCCAGTTGTCCCTCTTCCAGGCCAGCTCTCTGCTGTGGCCAGGGAGTGCAGTGGAGGATGGCCCAAGTGTTTGGGCCCTGCACCCCATGGGAGACCAGGAGAAGCACCTGGCTCCTGGCTTCGCATCAGCGTGGTGCGCCGGTTGCAGCCAGCGAACCAACGGCAAAGGAAGACCTTTCCCTCTGTCTCTCTCTCTCACTGTCCACTCTGCCTGTCAAAAAAAAAAAAAAAAAAAAGGTAGAGTTACAGAGAGGTGGAGGTTGGGGGAAAGGAGAGGTCTTTCATTCGCTGGTTTACTCTCCAGATGACCACAATGATCAGAGCTGTGCCCATCCAAAGCCAGAAGCTTCTTCTGGGTTTCTCACGTGGGACTTGAGCCATCTTCTACTGTTCTCCCAGGTCACAGCAAAGAGCTAGATCAGAAGTGGAGCAGCCAGGACTTGAACCAGCGCCCATATCAGACACTGGCACTGCAGGCATCTCTGCTATACCACAGTGTCAGCCCCCTCTGCCTTTTCAATAAATTAAATTTTTACAAAGCTCAGACATATTCCTCAAGAAGTGAATGTTGCATGATGAACAAGAAAGGAGAGGTTACTCATTGCCAGCTGATCCTGTGCAATGAGAAAAAAGACTGAAGGTTGAAGACATGCTTCTTACACAGAAACCAGAACAACAAAATTGACAAACTTTTAGATTTAACTCAAGGAAATAAATAGGGGTGGCTGGTGCCACAGCTCACTTGGCTAATCTTCCACCTGCGGCGCTGGCATCCCAGGTTCTAGTCCCAGTTGGGGTGCTGGGTTCTAGTCCCGGTTGCTCCTCTTCCAGTTCAGCTCTCTGCTGTGGCCCGGGAGTGCAGTGGAGGATGGCCCAAGTCCTTGGGCCCTGCACCCGCATGGGAGACCAGGAGGAAGCACCTGGATCCTGGTTTTGGATTGGCCCAGTGTGCCGGCCATGGCGGCCATTTGGGGGTGAACCAAATGGAAAAGGAAGACCTTTCTCTCTGTCTCTCTCTCTCTCTCTCTCTCTCTCACTGTCTAACTCTGCCTGTCAAAAAAAAAAAGAGGAAATAAATAAGGGTAAGACTCAAATTATTAAAATCAAAAGTGAAAGAGAAGATATCAGTACTAACCTTGCAGAAATAATGTACGCTGAGAGAAAACTATAAACAATTGTGTGCCAGCAAATTAGATGAATTGGATGCAGTGAAAAGATAATTTAACAAATAATTTCTAAATATTGTAAAGATTTAGTAGTCAAAAAAAGCCTTCCCATAATGAAAATCCAAAACCCAGCTGGCTTCACTGCTGAGTTCTACCCTACATTCAAAGAATGAATGTTTATCATTCAGATTGTTCTAAAGTCAAAAGTACTACCAACTCATGCTATAAGGCATTAGCCCAAATGACATGAAATGCAAAAAACCTACACACCATTACCCCTCATGAATATAAATATAAAATCCTCAAAACATGAGTGATCCAAATATAGAAAGGTATGAGATTATCATATACCATGACCAGTTGAGATTTATTCTAGGAATGTAAGGTTCATTTTAATCCAAAAAAAAAAATCAATAAATTGTAACAGAGTACTAATAAAGTACATGACAAAAGCATAAACACATAAACATTTCAATAGACACAGAAAAATCATTTGACAAACCCAATAATCTGTCATTTTTTTAAAAATTCAGCAAATTAGGAATAGAAGCAAACTTCCTGAACTTGATAAAGTACAACTAAGAAAAACTCTCAGCTAACACCATACTTAATAAATGATTTTCCCAAAAAATCAAGAACAAGAAAAAAAATCTGCTCTCATGACATCTAGTCAACAACATTCTGGCGGTCACAGTCATGTCAGTTAGAGAAGAAGTAAAAATTTCCATATTGTAAATATGTACTATTTCTATGTGTAGATGACATTATCTTGTAAGCAGAAAATCTTAATGGATCCATTAAGCCACTATTGGAAATAATAACGAAGGATGTAAGTTTAATATAGGAGTAGAGATTGATATACTGATTAGGAAGCCATTTGGAATGCATCCTATATCAGAGTTCATGGGTGGCTCTGCTACCCATTCTGGATTTCTGCTCATGTATACATGGTTTAACTCAACTGCTTGAGTCCCTGCACCCATATGGGAAACCCAGATTGGACTCTAGGCTTTGGCCTAGCCCAGCTCAAGCTATGGTGGTCATTTGGGAAATGAACCTGCAGAAGGAAGATCTGTCATTTTGTCTTTCAAATAAAGACACAGAATTAAGACCTTGAAATTCCACTCATTATATATCCTTGAGAAATGAAAATACATGCTACACAAAAGCTTTTACATATTTATTCATGGAAGTATTGTTCACAATAACCAAAAAATTGAAACAACCCAATTTTTATCCAAGGAGAAATTGAAAAACAAAGTTATATATCCATACAACAGAATATTATACAGCAATAAATGTAATGAAGTACTATTACATATTACAATATAGATAAACATTGAAAACATTATGCTAAGTGAAAAAGCCAAATAGAGCTATATATTGGATGATTCCACTTACATGAGATGTACAAAATAGGAAAACCTTAGAGACAATATATATTAGTGGTTGGAAGAGGCTGATAAGGGGAAGAAAGGAGGAATGACTCCTGATGGTTTCAGGGTTTCTTTATAGGATTTAAATATTTTAAAAACTGATATTGTTTATGGCTGCACAAGTATGTGAAAATAGTAAGAGTCACTGAACTATACACTTTAAAAGTGATTTTTTTGTTGTGTGAATTACAACTCAAAAATTAACTGGTATAATTCAAAAGTCAGTATAATCTAGGTCAGTGTGCCCCAAACACTTGTATTATTACCATACCTGAAGCACTTTTTAGACATTTTTCCTAACTGTTCACCAATAAAATTTTAACGTCGTGTATAAATTGAGTATTTGCTTATTTGTTATATAAATTTATTTATATAAATATAAATTATATAAATACATACATACACACATATATTTTGGCAAGATATCTTACTGCCCCAAGAATCAACTTTTTACCACCTTGTGGTATTACTGCCCTTTTGCGAATATATCAGGGGAGATCCAAGATTGTGGAATAGGGAGGGAGCTTACTGCTGTAGTCTAAGGGGAGGTAGTTTAAAACAAGTGGAGAAAGTGCAGGCTCAGGGAAGAGTTAGGGAGAAAATGGAGGAGGAAACTTCACATAAATTAGAGGGACACTGTGGATCCACGTCGGGGGAGCCCTGCACACAACTCAGGACCCCAGCAGCTGAGAACCTCAGCACCAGCCTTTGAGAATGAGGTGAGACCAGTCTGCAACAGCCCAAGACACTGGCAATAAAGCTGTAGGAAGAGCCTGGCGTGGGCCCAACTTGGAGCCCTAAGGGGTACAGTGTACTTGCCAAACTAGAGGAGGAAGAAAAAAGAGTAGCATGTTTCTCTCTCCTTCACCACCCTGCACCAGTGTCCTGTATCAAGCTGAGACAGGCCAGGCACCATTTTGGACCTTCCTAATAGCTGCACCAGCTCATGTCTGTGCACCCAACAAGCAGCCAAGCAGAGATGCCTGAATCTGGTGGGGAGAACTCACAAGGGGCTGGCTGCTCTTGGCTGTTGGAGGCTGGTGTGTCAGAACTGTGAAAACACTGTGGCTGTGTGGGAGGGTTCAGGGTGTGGCTGGGACTTTGGGCAGTCACTGTGGGCAGCTCTACACATTCAGGGATCCCAGGAGCTCATTGCTATGAGCTCCATGGTCATAGCAAGGACTGCACAGATCCTCTGTGTAATTTCTGGGACAGCACGGATGACTATTATACCCACTGGGCTTAGCACCCAAGCACATGTCTCCTTTGAGGAGAAGAGATGAGCATTAGACTACATTAACAGAACAGAACAAACCTACCCTCTGATTAAAAAAAAAAAAAAAAGATTTACCATGCCCAATCTGAGTGTCACCTTGCACACCCCATTTACCATGGAGCATGGAACAGAGCGCCTAGGCCACACCCACCACATGCCTCTGGGTATTCACTGTAAAAGCTGACACTCCACTAAGCCACAGAGGATGAGTCCAAAGATAAAAGCCATCACAGAGAAAAAACAAAGCAAAAAATAAACAAGTACTTCTACAAATGCCAAATAATAAACACAGCAAGCAATTCAAGACACAAGAATAAGGAAGACAATATGACACTCCCATAAGAACACAACAATTCAATATTAGAATGTGAAAATGAAAAGATTGAATGACAGATGGAATTCAAAAAGTTGATTGTGGGATTACTTAGAAATAACCAGAAGCAAATCCATGAACTAATGAAATCTGTACATGACATGAAGAAAATTTCTCCTAAGAAGTTGAGATCTTAAATAGAAATAAAAATGAAATCCTGGGGGCCAGCACTGTGGCACTGCAGATTAATGCCCTGGACTGAAGCACAAGCATCTCATATGGGCGCTGGTTTGAGACCCAGCTGCTCCACTTCCAATCCAGCTCTCTGCTATGGCCTGGGAAAGTAGTAGAAAATGGCTCAAGTCCTTGGGCCCCTGCACCCGTGTGGGAGACCCAAAAGAAGTTCCTGGTTCCTAGCTTTGGATTGGCACAGCTCCCGCTGTTGTGGCCAATTGGGAGTGAACCATCAGATGGAAGACCTCTCTCTCTCTCTCTCTCTCTCTCTCTCTCTGCATCTCCTTCTCTGTGTAACTCTGACTTTAAAATAAATAAATAAATTTAAAAAAAAGAAATCCTGGAAATGAAAAATTAAATGAAACAAATAAAGAACGCAGTAGAAAGCCTTAACAACAGAATCAGTAAAGCAGAACAAAGAATATCCGAGTCAGAAACCAAATCTCCAGAAATTTTATAGTCGGAAGAAATCAGAAAACTAAAAAACACTGTTGGAGATCTACAGGATATTATCAAATGACCCAATATATGGGTCTTAGGAGTTCTTGAAGGCATGGAAAAGGAATGGATTAGAAGGCCTTTTGAGTGAAATACAGAAAACTTTCCTCTTTTGGAGAAAGAAAGGGACATTCACGGCAAGGAAGCACACAGAACTCCTAACAGATATGACCAGAGAAGCTCTTCACCATGAAACATTTTAGTCAAACTCTCCACAGTAAAACATAAAGAAAAGATTCCAATATGTACAGAGAAATGCCAGATTACTTTCAGACGATCTTCAGTGAGCCTCACAGCAAACTTCTCATCAGAAATCCTACAGGCTAGGAAAGAACGGCAAGATTCCAAGTCTTAAGAGAAAAAAATGATTAATCTAGAATACTACAAAGCTCTCATTTATGAGTAAAGATGAAATAAAGACTTCCCATAACAAACAGAAATTGAAATAATTTGTCACCACTCATCCAGCCCTGCAAAAGGTGCTTAAGGATGTGCTACACACAGAAACATGGTCAACATTACAAAATAAGGTGAAGATTAAAATCTCCCAGGAAAAGTACAAAGCAAATCCAAAGTAAAAAATGAAAAATTCATTGGAAAATGGCAGGACAAAATTGTTACTTATCAATAGTCACCTTGAATGTAAATGGCCTCAACTTTCCAGTTAAAAGACACAGACTGGCTGAATGGATTAAAAAAAAAATCTGTTTGGTGCCTACAAGAAACACATCTCATCAAGAAAGATACTCACAAATGGAAAGTCAAAGGATAGAAAAATATATTCCATGCTAACAGAAACCATAAAAGAGCTGGTGTAGCCATCCTAATATCAAAGTAGATGTAAACCAAAAACTGTTCAGACAGACAAAGAAGGGCACCATGTAATGCTTAAAGGACTAATTTAACAGGAAGATGTGACTATTATAAATGTATATGATCCTAATTACAGGGCACATGGCTATTTTAAAGAAATGTTAATGAATCTAAAGAGAGACATAGAATCAAATACAACAGTAATGGGGAACTTCAATACCCCACTTTCAGCAATAGACAAATCAATCAGACTGAAAATCAGCAAGGAAACAGCAGTTAATCGACACTGTAGACAAAATGGATCCAACATATATCTGCAGAACTTTTCACCATACAATTATAGAATACACATCATTTTCACCAGAGCATGGAACTTTCTCTAGGATTGACCACACACTAGGTCATGAAGCAAGTCTCAGCAAATTCAAAATAATCAAAATTATACCATGCATCTTCTCTGACAACAATAGAAAGAAGCTGGAAATCAATAACTCAAGAATCTCTAGAACATATGCAAACACATGGAGGCTGAATAACATGCTTCTTAATAAACAGTGGTTCAGTCAAGAAATCAAAAAGAGAAATCAAACAGCATCTCTGAAAACAAATGAAGACTACAATATAACATATCAAAACTAATGGGATACAGCAAAAGCAGTGATAAGAGGAAAGTTTATAGCAATTGGTGCTTACATCATAAAATTGGAAAGGTACAAAATAAATGAGCTATGAATGCATCTCAAGGGCCTAGAACACAGCCCACCAAACCCAAATCTAGTTGGATAAAAAATTTAATTAAAATTAGAGAGTAAACAAAATTGAAACCAATACAACAATACAAAAGATTAGCAACAGAAAAAGCTGTTTTTTGAAAAATGAATAAAATTGACAGAACATTGGCTCAACTAACCCCCAAAAAAGAGAAGACTCAAATCAATAATAAACAGATGAAAAAGGAAATTTAACAACATATACCACAGAAATAAAAAGAATCATCAGAAATTACTACAAAGAGCCATATGCCAACAAACCAGGAAACCTAGAAGCAATAGAAAGATTCTATGAGCCACAAAAACATAGAAAACCTAAACATACTAATAACCAAGACAGAAATTGAATCAGTAATAAAGACCCTCCCAAGAAAGCACAGAACCGGATGACTTCACTGCTGAATTCTACCAGGCATTTAAAGAAGAACTAACACCAATTCTTCTCAAGCTATTCAAAACAATTAAAAGGAAAGGAATCCTCCTAAATTCTTTATATGAAGCCAGCATCACCTTAATTCCTAAACCTGAAAAATACACAACAAAGAAAGAGAACTACAGACCAATTTTCCTCATAAACATAGACACAAAAATTCTTAACAATATACTAGCCAATTGAATCCAACAACACATCAGAAAGATCATTCACCTGGATCAAGTGGGATTTACCCCTGGTATGCAGGGATGGTTCAACATTCACAAATCAACGTGATACATCACATTAACAAACTGAAGAACTAAAAACCATATGACTATTTCAATAGATGCAGAGAAAACATTTGATAAAATACAACACCTTTTCATGACGAAAATTCTAAGCAAATTGGGATTAGAAGAAACATTCCTCAACACAATCAAGGCAATTCATGACAAACATGACCAGCATCCTATTGAATGGGAGGAAAAGTTGGAAGCATTCCCAGTAAGATCTAGAACAGAAAAGGATGTCCACTCTTATCATTGCTATTACAATATCATCCTGGAAGTTTTACCCAGAGCCATTAGGCAAGAAAACGTAATCAAAGGGATACAAATTTGAAAGGAGGAAGTTAAACTATCCCTATTTGCAACTGACATGATTCTATATACAGAGAATCCAAAAGACTCCACTAATACTATTCAAACTCATAGAAGAGATTGCTAACATGGCAGGATATAAACTCAACGCACACAAAAAATCAATAGTCATTGTATATACAGACAATGCCATGACCAAGAAAGACCTTCTAAGATCAATCTCATTCACAATAGCTACAAATAAAACCAAATAACTTCAAATAAATTTAACCAAAGACATCACAGATCTCTACAATGAGAAATGCAAAACATTAAAGAAAGAAATAGAAGACAAAAAATGGAAAAATCTTCAATGTTCATGGATTGGAAGAATCAGTATCACCAAAATGTCAGTACTATGGAAAGCAATTTACAGATTCAATGTGATACCAATCAAAATACCAAGGACATTCTGCTCAGATATTGAAAAAATGATGCAGAAATTCATATGGAAAAAGAGATGCCAAATAGCTAAAGCAATCTTATAAAACAGAAACAAACCTGGAGACATCACAATACCAGATTTCAAGACATACTACAAGCAAGTTGTAATCAAAACAGTGTGGTAGGCCGGTGCCGTGGCTCACTAGGCTAATCCTCCGCCTTGCGGCGCTGGCACACCAGGTTCTAGTCCCCGTCAGGGTGCCAGATTCTGTCCCGGTGGCTCCTCTTCCAGGCCAGCTCTCTGCTGTGGCCAGGGAGTGCAGTGGAGGATGGCCCGAGTCCTTGGGCCCTGTACCCCATGGGAGGCCAGGATACGTACCTGGCTCTTGCCATCGGATCAGCAGTTAGCATTGTGGCATAGTGAGTAAAACCACCATCTGTAATTCTGGCATCCCATATGGGCTCCATTCATGTTCTGGCTGATCCACTTCCAATTCCACTCCTTGATAATGGCCTGTGAAAAGCAATAGAAGATGGCTCAAGTGTTTGTGCCCCTACCACCTACATGGGAGACCACCTGTTGCAGCAATCTGGGAAGAAATCCAGCATCTCTCCCTCCAATTCTGACTTTCCAATAAATCAATTAAAGTTTTACAAGAGAATACATGAGCTACATTTAAGATAGGATCTATCAGCCGGCGCCGCGGCTTACTAGGCTAATCCTCCGCCTAGCAGCGCCGGCACACCGGGTTCTAGTCCCGGTTGGGGCGCCGGATTCTGTCCCAGTTGCCCCTCTTCCAGGCCAGCTCTCTGCTGTGGCCAGGGAGTGCAGTGGAGGATGGCCCAAGTGTTTGGGCCCTGCACCCCATGGGAGACCAGGAGAAGCACCTGGCTCCTGCCATCGGATCAGCGCGGTGCGCCGGCCGCAGCGCGCCGGCCGCAGCGGCCATTGGAGGGTGAACCAACGGCAAAGGAAGACCTTTCTCTCTGTCTCTCTCTCTCACTGTCCACTCTGCCTGTCAAAAAAAAAAAAAAAAAGATAGGATCTATCAAGTATCTTCTTCCTACAACTCACAGTTTGAGGCCTAATAATGGTTCTGATAAATAAAATACTGGGCTAAAACCTTTTTTTTAATCTTTTTTGTTTTTGTTTTTGACAGGCAGAGTTAGACAGTGAGAGAGAGACAGAGAGAAAGGTCTTTCTTCCTTTAGTTCACCCCACAAATGGCCAGAAGCCAGGAGCCAGGTTCTTCCTCCTGGTCTCCCATGCAGGTGCAGGGCCCAAGCACTTGGGCTATCCCCCACTGCACTCCCGGGCCACAGCAGAGAGCTGGACTGGAAGAGGAGCAACTGGGACAGAATCCAGCGCCCCAACCAGGACTAGAACCAGGGGTGCCGGCGCTGCAGGTGGAGGATAAGCCTAATGAGCCGCAGCGCTGGCCTGGGCTAAAATCTTTTTAAATTGTGTTAGGGATATCCAGGTGTGCACTCTGGAGCTTGAGGCTTCCAACTTCATGTGCTTTTTTGAATAGCCTCTTGGACTTGACATCCTAGAATGTTTGATATTACTTATCCTTGGTTGGTGATGAGATAGGCTGAAGGGCTGATGAAAAAGAACAGGGTATGAGGTATGGAAGAAAAGTTGTAAGCAGAAGTTCACAGGTTTTATTGGCTTAAGGTCTAGAATTTATTCTGGTTCCCAGATGGGACCAGTTCTGCTTCTGCCATGACATCATCAGTAACTACCTTATTGTTTGCTAATAATTGTGAACTTATCCTCTTTGGCATTCTGGAATCATCCTGTGTTGCTTCCTACATCATTCTTCCATTTAATGGGCACCAACCATCAAGAAGGAAGAGAGCTTCTCAAACCACTCTGCATTTTGGACTGTTTTCAGTGGAGATGACCTGCCTGGATTGCAGGTCATTGTTTCTTTTGCAGTACAGAAACTTCTCAATTTGATGCAATCCCAATAGTTGATTTTGGCTTTGACTGCCTGTGCCTCCGGGGTCTTTTCCAGAAACTCTTTGCCTGTGCCAATATCTTGAAGGGTTTCTCCAATGTTCTCTAATAACTTGACGGTGTCAGGTCGTAGATTTAGGTCTTTAATCCATGTTGAGTGGATTTTTGTGTAAGGTGTTAGGTAGGGGTCTCACTTCATGCTTCTGCACGTGGAAATCCAGTTTTCCCAGCACCATTTATTGAATAGACTGTCCTTGCTCCAGGAATTGGTTTTAGATCCTTGATCAAATATAAGTTGGCTGTAGATGTTTGGGTTGATTACTGGTGTTTCAATTCTGTTCCATTGGTCTATCCATCTGTTTCTGTACCAGTACCATGCTGTTTTGATTACAACTGCCCTGTAGTATGTCCTGAAATCTGGTATTGTGATGCCTCCGGCTTTGTTTTTGTTGTACAAGATTGCTTTAGCTATTCAAGGTCTCTTGTGCCTCCATATGAATTTCAGCATCATTTTTTCTAGACCAGAGAAGAATGTCTTTGGTATCTTGATTGGGATTGCATTGAATCTATAAATTGCTTTTGGGATAATCGACATTTTGATGATGTTGATTCTTCCAATCCATGAGCATGGATATTTTTCCATTTTTTTGGTATCTTCTTCTATTTCTTTAAGATTTTGTAATTCTCATAATAGAGATCTTTAATGTCTTTGGTTAAGTTTATTCCAAGGTATTTGATTGTTTTTGTAGCTATTGTGAATGGGATTGATCTTAGCAATTCTTTCTCAGCCGTGGCATTGCTTGTGTATACAAAGGCTGTTGATTTTTGTGCATTGACTTTATATCCTGCCACTTTGCCAAACTCCTTTATGAGTTCCAATAGTCTCTTAGTAGACTTCTTTGGATCCTGTAAGTAAAGAATCATATCGTCTGCAAAGAAGGATAGTTTGACTTCTTCCTTCCCAATTTGTATCACTTTAATTTCTTTTTCTTGTCTGATGGCTCTGGCTAAAACTTCCAGAACTATGTTAAATAGCAGTGGTGAGAGTGGGCATCCCTGTCTGGTGCCAGATCTCAGTGGAAATGCTTCCAACTTTTCCCCATTCAATAGGATGTTGGCCATGGGTTTTTCATAAATTGCTTTGATTATATTGAGGATTGTTCCTCCTATATCCAATTTGCTTAGAGTTTTCATCATGAAAGGGTGTTGAATTTTATCGAATGCTTTCTCTGCATCTATTGAGATAATCATATGGTTTTTCTTCTGCAGTCTGTTAATGTGGTGAATCACATTGATTGATTTGCAAATGTTGAACCATCCCTGCATACCAGGGATAAATCCCACTTGGTCTGGGTGGATGATTTTTCTGATGTGTTGTTGTATTCTATTGGCCAGAATTTTATTGAGGATTTTTGCATCTATGTTCATCAGGGATATTGGTCTATAATTTTCTTTCAGTGCTGAATCTTGAGAGAATAGTATTTTAAATACCACAAACTCTCCTGACCCATATCCAGGTACCTAAAATTTCCCATGATGATCCTGTACCTGCATGTTCCAACACCCATTTCATATTTGTAGGATCTGGGATTCCTAGTTGAGGAGAATTAGTGTAGCCTTTTAGGTTCAACCATTTTGTTGTCAACTGACTTCATTATCTCTGGGCTATTCCCCCAAAGACCCTACTGATAGATAATATCTCTATATTTTAGTGTGGTTGAATCACTTAAATCTGAGCTGAATTCATTAAGAGACCAAGAATGGATTTAAAATTCAAAACAGATGCAGGTCTGAATCTAAATGTTTCCTACTTTATCTTAATGCCAATATCACACAAATTTTTCACAGGATATGGGCATAAAGTTGTATTATGGTCAGTGGACAAGGAATGTATTCTGGTAATATTATCTAAATCTAGAGTGGAATTATTCTTTTAACTTACTTGTATCTATGAAGGAGAATGAATGAAAATGATTTTATTATTTTGGCTCAAGGCACAAATTAATCATTATCTTATCTTCAGATTGTGAACTACTTTACAACAGCAGGACCTTAGTCATGGGAAGGAGTAAAGAAGCATTAACAAAGGAAGGAGGGAAAGCAAAAGTGGCGTTATTGAGCTCCTTTTGTTTAAGCTAGATGAGCATGTCTTCCAATAACTCGGCTATTTTGGCTACTTTCCCCTTGCCCTAACTACAGAGCTTATATATTCTCTCGTGAAGATGTATATTCTGTTGTTACCTCAGGTTTTCCTGTGCTTCATTTTCTTTATAATCTTCTATAAATATTTTTAAAATATACCAAATCCAAGTGATTATAAATCATCTTATGATCACATCTTCATCATATATGAAATAAATTTTGGACCTGAGATAGTAATTCTGCAAATAGTACAGCAAGGTTTTTGTAATGATAACTTAGCAATACAAATATCTGGGAATTCTAGAAGAACATCATCTACACATGAAGTGAATGTCATACATTTTGACATCAAACTAGCGTCAGGTTTTTTTTTTATTATTATCATTATCAAGGCCTCAACTGCCTCCTTACACATCTGGTCAGACCAGCCCTTACCTTTTCCTGCCTCTTTCTTGCCTATGCCATGCTACTTCCCTGAATTTTCCTTGAGCTCTGAATGAAGTCTATTGTCCTTGTTGTTCTTCACAATACCAGTTTCTCTAATGAGGTGACTCAAGTACCAGGATTAACCCTGCAGTTTCTCATCCATACTTGTTGTATAGCTAATTCCTGTCCTGGCCATCTGTAACAAGGAAAATGTCCATCAGCTTTAATGGGGGGAAAGTTTACTCCCATGTGTACTATACAACTCCGGATAGGTTAGTCACTTCCAGATCCTTCAAAATGATGTTCTCCAACAGGGTAAGAGATTCCGCTTCAATATTTCTAATATCTTTTTTTTTTTTTTTTTGACAGGCAGAGTTAGAGAGTTAGACAGTGAGAGAGAAAAAGGTCTTCCTTTTTCCATTGGTTCACCCCCACCCCCCCCCCCAACTGGCCGCTACAGCCGGCACATTGTGCCGATCCAAAGGCAGGAGCCAGGTGCTTCCTCCTGTTTTCCCATGCAAGTCCAGGGCTCAAGGACCTGGGCCATCCTCCACTGCCTTCCCGGGACCACAGAAGAGAGCTGGACTGGAAGAGGAGCAACCGAGACAGAATCTGGTGCCCCAAGCGGGACTATAACCCGCTGTGCCGGCGCCACAGGGCAGGATTAGCCTAGTGCGTCACGGCGCCGGCCAATATTTCTAATTTCTAATCCTCACAAACCTTCCCACTCCTTTACCTGGATAAGGCCCGAGAGAAAACAAAGCCTATGGTGCCAGCAGTCAGTTACACACAAAGACTGAAGAAAAGCAGAGAGTAACCAAACAATTAGTGGGTCAAGAATCAAGAAAACACATGAAATAAGATGTTGCATTATGGTAGCCCAAAGCAACTCTGGAACACTCGTAGGGTGGAGGAAGGGCTTGGGGTATGTTCTGACTCAGATGGCAATTCTATGGCAAGGAAGACCCTCAGACTACAAATTGCCATGTGTGAAGTGACAGCCTCATGTATGCATTTTATAAAAATGGAGGTAGAGTTAGGTGCTATGACAATTGCACATTTTCCCCCAAGATTCCTAAATTTCTGCATATATAATGATCATTAACTTATTATTCCTTCTTACCCAGTGTTAAGAGCCTCCACCCGGTTTGGACTGATGCACATCCCAAGAGTATCTTAATAGTTCTTTATGGGCATATAGCCATTGTGGGATAGAGACACATGGCCAGATGTCTTTCCATGTTTTTGAACTCATCTTCTAATTCTATTCTCACTAATTAAAAAAAAAATTCTTAGAACAGGGCTAAAAGAGGTGATCCATGCACTGGTTCACTCCTCAAATGTCTCAAACAGGAACTCAATTTAGGTGTCCCATGCAGGTGGCAGGAACCCAACTACTTAAGCCATCACTGCTGCCTCACAAAGTGAACATTATCAGCAAGCTCATCTGAAAATAAGATCCAGACTTGAACCTAAGTATTCCAACACGAGATGTGAGAGACCCAAGTGGCATCTTAAGCTGCATCAAATGTCTGTCCCAGACTTGTTCAAGGCATTTGAATGAAGCACAATTTTGGATCTGAAGATAAAATTTTTTCAACGATTTGATTCATTTATTTGAGAGGTAGAGTTACAGACAGTGAGAGGGAGAGACAGAGAGAAAGGTCTTCCGTTGGTTCACTCCCAAGATGGCCGCAACAGCTGGAGCTGTGCCAATCCGAAGCCAGGAGCCAGGTGCTTCTTCCAGTCTCCCACATGAGTGCAAGGGCCCAAGGACTTGGGCCATCTTCTGCTGCTTTCCCAGGCCACAGCAGAGAGCTGGACTGGAAGTGGAGCAGCCAGGACTAGAACTGGCGCCCATATGAGATGCCAGCACCACAGGCAGAGGATTAACATACTGTGCCATAGTGCTGGACCCTAAAGATAGAATTTTGACCCATGATGGCCATCTTATATACCCCACTGTATGTTGGACAATAGCAAGGTCACCTAAGTTCTCAGTGTAAATCAAATCCTTGTTTTATTACAAGTAAATATTAGGGGTTTATCATGGGTGCATCCCACTGTACAAATGTCTATAAATAGCACTTTGCATGGTATATCAATTTTTTTTATTTTATTTGAAAGTTAGAGTTACAGTGAGAGGGAGGGACAGAGAGAAAGTTCTTCCTTCCGTTTGTCCACTCCCCAAATGACCACAATGGCTGGAGCTGCCATGGCAGCCATTTGGGAAGTGAGCTAGCAGATAGCAGACCCCCCTCTCCTCCCCACCCCCGCCTCTGTCTCTCTGTGTAAATCTGCCTTTCAAAAAAATTAAAAATATTTTAATGAAGAATTCTGGAAATCCTTCTATAAAATCCAGAATTTTATTGTAGTATATTTAGTATAACCACGACAGTTTCTTTCACCCTTACTTCATATTTTTGCTAATACTTTTCTCATTTTATCAATTATTTACTCAATATATAATTTTCTTTTTTGTACAGTCTTATGTATTTGAAAATCAGTTACACAGAGATAGAAGGAAGGGCGTGGGGGAGAGAGAGAAAGAGAGATCTTCGATCTGCTGGTTTACTCCCCAATTGGCTGCAACAGATGGAGCTGTGCCAATCTGAAGCCCAGGGCCAGGAGCTTCTTTCAGGTCTCCCACGCAGGTGCATGGGCCCCAGTACTTGAGCCATCTTCTACTGCTTTCCCAGGCCATAGCACAGAGCTGGATCAGAAGTGATACAGCCAGGTCTCAAACCGGCGCCCATATGGGATGCCAGAATTGCAGGCAGTGGCTTTACCCACTAAGCCACAGCATCAGCCCCACTCATTATATAATTTTCAAGTTCACTAATGGTTGACATTTCTTGACTATTACAATATATGTTTATAATAAAATTAAAATAACTTGGTAGAGTAACCAATAATTGTCATCTATATCCAATAAAAGTTAGAAAACAATTTGCATTTCACTCACTCTTTCTTTTCATTGCTTCTGTCCATAAAAAATTGAATACGTTTACTTTTTCCTCTTATTTTACCCATCTCCTTCCAACTCTTACTGACAACTTCCAGATTTTGCAGCTACAGCTTGATAAGTTTATTTATAGTTCATATGAATTATACTTATAGTCTGTCCTATTTATCATTTGTTATGTGTTCCCAGATAGTTCATTATGTTTAGTTTTAATAATATGTCAAGTTTTATTATTCACAACTGGTTCCTCTATGTGTCCTATCTTTTCCTCCTTTTAGCTTGGTGGTTTGTAGATTATTCTAAAATATTTCTCAGATGTAGTGAATGTGTGTTATCAGTGGATATGCTTGAATTCTGGGTTATAGCTCCTTTTTTTCTAGCATAAAAGAATTGCGAATCAAGGGTCCTATATAAAGCCACAATATTCTCCTGCTAGTTTGGAAGTTGGAATAAAGAGACATTGCATCTATTATATTGACATCTGTTTATGTTTTAAGTTACTTGGTTTTTCTGTGTAACCTTTAGAGACTTTCTTTTGTTCTTAGAGTTCAGAAAAGTTTCATTATTTTTTTTCCTAAATAAACAGTCTATCATCAGTCCATTCTGGAATTAATGAGTCCTTTCAATCTTCAAACTCAGTTCAACCATGGTTTCCTGGCAAATTTCTTTCAGTTAATTATTACCTTCCTTCCTTATCTATGGTATTTATCTATCCAGCCCTAATTGGAACTTCTATTTCTTATGTTAATTTCATATATATGAAAAGGGACTTGTAATATATATATACGTATATATATATATATATCTTGCTTAATATATATATTTTACAAGTCACTTGTAAATAATTTCTCCTTATACCTTTACCCTTTAAACTTTTCTTCTGAGAATGAATTTAGTAGGCTAGAATATCAATAACCATATTACTCATTTACCCACTCAATAGTTTACATAGAAAATCATGGTTTTAAGCTCTAGGGAATATCTCAGTTGCTCTTGAATATTCTTGATTAAAACAAAAGCACTTCAGTTGCCATCTGTCTCCTTTAGAAACATTTCATGTTTGTCTCTGTTTGGTGAATCAGTCCATAAGGTAGAATGGAGGTGAATTCTAATCTACTGCAAGAAAGAATTTACCAGTTCCAACAAATTTCTTTAAGATCCACTGCAGCTTCAAGTTGAGGCTATACTCTTCCTAGAAAGCCCTCAGCCAATGACTGAGTATGCCAGGAACACTACACCTAAAATGGTTTCTCCCCTAACATCAGACTTACAGCCAACCATAGTTTTCGCTAACCCAGTCAAAAAGGGCATTCTTGGCACTATTCGATAGAGACTCTTCTTTTTCAATGGTCTTTAAAAAAATAAAAGGCTTATTTGAAAGGCACAGTGATAGCGACTAAAACACACACACACCATAGAGAGGGGGAGAGGTGAAAGGGGGAGAGAAAGAGGGGGGAGAAAGGGGGGAGGGGGAGAGCTAGAGGGAATCTTACATCTACTGATTTACTACCAAATGGCCACGATGGCCAGAACTGGGCCAGGCTGGAGCCAGCAGTTTCATTGGGATCTCCCATATGGATTCAGGGGCTCATCTCTATCTAGATGTGTAAAGAGCTTTTTTTAAAAAAAAAAAAAAACACATATATTTTTTATACTAAAAGTGGAGGGAATAATCTTTTTTTAAAAAAAGTGATGGAACATCCTACTCAGTGCTGATTCATTACTTTTGTCTTTTTAAACCTTGCTGTCCCACATACCTTTGGAATTACCTATATAGATTCATACCTTCAAAGATGATTAGATATTCTACAGAGGGTTGAGAAAATAAGGATAGTTAACAGGATTAATGTCTGATTGGGAAAACATAGAAACCAGACACATAAAATAGGCATACCTGAGTGGATACCCCTGAAAATTGCAGCTCTGCAGGCTTCCTTAGACCCCCAGAGGCATGAGAGCTAGTGTAACCCTCCTCTTTGGAGCCAGTCCCCACCCATATGCTCACTCTGTGGGAAAATACTGTATAGTCCTCTCCTACACAAAGCAACAACAGCTCCCATCAGCAACCTTCCCCGAGCATACAATTAGGTTTATCTTATTTTAATATGGCTTGGAATATTTGGGACACAGGGAAGAAAGGTAATACAACAACAAGGAGTTGTAACAATTAGCTAGTAGTGCTGGCCAAGAAAGTTCCTTTAAGATTAGATGTTTAGAGTCCTTGATCAAGAAGACTAGACTCTAAGGCTAAATAAGAAATAATTGATTTATTTGAATACATAGGATTTAGCATACGTCCCCCTTTCCCAAGGGGTAGGTAAAATTCACTACTGAAGTGGCACATAGAAAACTAAAAAGATGACAACCAGAGCTGAGCCAACTTGAAACACCCATGTTGTCATGGTAGAGTATGGAATGCCTCATTATGTCCTGGCAAGGATGAATGTTGAAAATGACTTCATACTGCTGTGAACTTAGCCAAGTACAAACCGTAATTGTGGTTCTTTTGCAAATACTGTCCTTGTCACCACAGACTAATGTGTAGATTATACTCAGCAATTGATTACATGAAGTTATTTTTTCTTTCATGAAAGACTATCAAGAAGAGTCCTGGGTAAAGCTTTATTCATATCAAATGGACACTGAAATATTTTGTAAATGATAATAACACTCCCTCATTGTCTTAATATAATCAGAAGCAATCTGGACCACAGTGACACATAAAGAATATCACATTAATCTAATATATCAATGCCAATAAGCTAATGACACAGAATATTCAAGAAGTAACACACTGGAAACCTTAAGAACAAAACTTAAGTCTGTATTTGTTGAAAAAATAAAATTGTTGATAGATTAAGAAAATAAAAGACTTAAAGTTATACAAAGATGGAACATTATAGCTAATCATAAAATACAATGTAGCAAAGAGAATACTATGAGCAACTTTGTCAACAAATCAAATAACCTCAAAGAAATTAACCTTTTCCTACCAACATTCAACGTACTAAGATCTTCTAAAATAGAAAATCTCAACAGAGGAATGAAGCATGAGAAAAATCCTTTTTTTTTTTTTTTGGACAGGCAGAGTGGACAGTGAGAGAGAGATACAGAGAGAAAGGTCTTCCTTTGCCATTGGTTCACCCTCCAATGGCCGCCACGGCCGGTGCGCCACAGCCAGCGCATTGCGCTGATCCGAAGGCAGGAGCCAGGAGCCAGGTGCTTTTCCTGGTCTCCCATGGGGTGCAGGGCCCAAGCACCTGGGCCATCCTCCACTGCACTCCCTGGCCACAGCAGAGAGCTGGCCTGGAAGAGGGGCAACCGGACAGAATCTGGTGGACAGAACCTGGTGTGCTGGTGCCGCAAGGTGGAGGATTAGCCTAATGAGCCGCGGCACTGACCAAGAAAACTGAATCAGAAATAAGAAAAGAAATTCTCAACAGAGAAATTTCTGGGACCCGATGGCTTTACAGGTAAATCTAAGAAGTTTAAACAGGGAAAGCCAATCATCTTAAAACTCAAATCAAAGGCAAGGAATCTGTCAGAGCAAGATGACAGCTGAGTAACACCAGCCAGCAATCACCTTTTCATAAAAAAACAATTAAGTAGCTTTTCATGCACCAAACTACCTTTACCTTAAGCTAAGGAAATCAGATAAAACACCACAGTACCTGCTTTAAGAAAAGATACATCAAAAATAACTAGGAAGGAAAGACTTTTGACTCACCCTTCCCCTAAATCCAAGTACCACAATTTGAGAGACATGCCCTCTGCTTGGGAGAGGGGGAGAGATTTAAGTCGAAGCTTCAGTCCTCAAACCTAGTACCTGATGATGAAACCAGTACCAGGGAGGGTCCCGTAACTCCCACCCTGAAGCCACTGTCCATGGACAGAGCCTCTGATTTTAAGAGAATAAACTAACGAGAAAAGAAATAAGTTTCAAACAAAATGACACAAACAAGGAGACATTACAACTGACATCACATAAATATCAAGGATCACTAGAGATTATTATGAACTATACACAAACAAATGATAACCTAGAAAGAAATTAGTTCCCAGACACATACATCTTACCAAGTTTTAATGATGATAAAATACAAAACCTGAACAGATGAATAATGAGTAAAGATATTGAATCAGTAATAAATATAGTCCGCACTGAATAAAGTACAAGACCACATGGCTTCGCTGCTAAATTCTGCAAGATATTTAAAGAATTAATATCAATTATTCTTAAATTATTTCACAAAAAGAAGGAGGAAGTAATTCTTCCAAACTTACTCTATGAGGCCAGCATTACCTTAACACCATATTCAGACAAAGAGAAAACAAAAACAGAAAGCCATAGGCCTACTACTATTGGGAACACAGATGTAAAATTCCTCAACAAAATGCTAGAAAAGCAAATCTAACTGCACATTAAAAAGATTATTCACTCTGATCAGCATTTCATAACAGTAATTCAAGGTTGGTTCAACATTTGCCAATCAGTATATGTGACACACTACATTAGCACAATGAAAGACAAAAGCCTTGTGATTACCTTGAGACACAGAAAAGTCATTTG
Source organism: Oryctolagus cuniculus (assembly GCF_051225735.1). Lineage (NCBI taxonomy): Eukaryota > Metazoa > Chordata > Mammalia > Lagomorpha > Leporidae > Oryctolagus > Oryctolagus cuniculus. The sequence goes on along the minus strand of NC_142878.1, from coordinate 68,967,447 downwards.
ATAAAATTTAACATCCCTTCATAATAAAAACTCTAAACATAATACGTATTGAAAACTTTGTAAGATCTAAAATAAGAATGCCCATTTTCACCATTTATTCAACATAGTAATGTAAGTCTTGGTTAGAGCAGCCGAATAGGAGAAAGAAATTAAGGCCATCCAAATTGGAAAGGAAAATCAAGTTGTCAGTGTTTGCAGATTACATGATCCCATATATATTAAAAAAAAAATCCTGAAGACTGCCAAAAATCGTTAGGACAAATTCAGAAATTTTTCAGGATTAAAAAACCAGTTTTACCAGCGCTGCGGCTCACTAGGCTAATCCTCCACCTGCAGTGTGGGCACCCCTGGGTTCTAGTCCCGGTTGGGGGTGCCGGATCCTGTCCCAGTCGCTCCTCTTCCTGTCCAGCTCTCTGCTGTGGCCCGGGAAGGCAGTGGGGGATGGCCCAAGTGCTTGGGCCCTGCACCCACATGGGAGACCAGGAGAAGCACCTGGCTCCTGGCTTTGGATCGGCACAGCATGCCGGCCGCAATGCGCCGGCCATAGCTGCCACTTGGGGGGGTGAATCAATGGAAAAGGAAGACCTTTCTCTCTCTCTCTCTCTCACTGTCTAACTCTGCCTGTCAAAAAAAATCAGTTTATCTATATATTGATAGTGATTTTTATTAAATCAATAAAATTTTCAATATGTAAAAATAAAATACATAGAATAAACTTAACCATAGGTGAAAGCCTTCTACCATGAAAATTACCAAACACTGATGAAATAAATTGCAGAGGATAAAAAAATGCAAAGACATTTTACACTCGTGTCCACGGATTTTAAGAATATTGTAAAAATACCCTTGCTTCTCAAAGTGATATATGCATTCAATATAATCCCTATCAAGATACTGATGACACTTTTCACAGGATTAGAAAAAAGCAACCCTAGAATTTACATAAAAACACCAAAAAGTAGTCAATTTTGAGCAAAAGAAAAGGCAATTTTGAGCAAGCAAGGGCATTATAGTATCCAATTTCAAATATATACTACAAAACTGTAGTAGTCAAAACAGCAGTGTATTGATGTAAAACAGATACATAGCCTAAACAGAGTAGACAACCTGGAGGCATACTGCCAGCTGGCCTTTGACAAGGGTGTCCAGAACACACACTGGAAAAGGACAGTCTCTTTGCCAAATGGTAATGTGAAAATGGGGTATCCACATGCCGAAAATGCAACTCAACTCCTATCTCTCACTATATACAAAAACATCAACTCAAAATAGAATAAATATTTAAGTGTGATACATGAAACTACTAGAAAAAAAAACAGAAAATACTTCAGGACATTGGAATGGACAAGGACTTTTTATCAGACCCCAAAAACACAGGAAAAAATGGACAATGGGACTACAGCAATTAAAAAGGTTTTGCAAAGAAAAGAAAGCAATCAAATCTGAGAAAAAACTTTCCAGAATTGGAGAAAGTATCTGTAAATTACACATGTGTCTGCACACTATTACCTTAATGGTGGTGATATTTCACAGGTGCACACTTATTCCCAAATTTGTGCAGTTAGGAACATTAAATGTTTTTATGTATCAATCTTAGTAAAGCAGCTTTTCAAAAGAACAACTGGGCCTCGCTTAATGCTAATACCAGTAAGTTTGTGTTTTTTTTTTTTTTTCTAAACAAGGCTGCTCAGTGTTTGAGGAAACACTCTTCCATGCTATGTTTGAGGAATCAACTCTTTAAATCTCGTAACACTCCTACAGTACTCTAGCAGTCATTCTGTAGCATGACATTGATACACATAAAGACTATGGCTTAACAGTCAAAGATTCAAATGAGGTAGTGAGTCCGCGGAAAATTCAGTTTCTTAAATATCTGGACCACCTGAAACTTGCTCACCAGGTTAGATGAGAAGGAGTAGGAGCAGATCTCAGACTGGTCCTTGCCTTTGACAACAATAGCATCAGATGCATTTCCCCTTCCCTTGTATAACCCAATTGAATGGCAGAAGCTGGTCTTGCAATTTATACCACTGATGGTCCAGAGTAAAGGAGAGGGTAACTGCTCATCCCTGTCTATTGGCATAAGGCCAACAGCACAGTTTGACTCTCAGAAATATTTCTACCTACTGTTTCATAGGCTACATATACGAACAATCCATGTAAAAGCAATAAGCCTGTGGCAATCTGGAGAGTGCAATTGCCCCTATACAACAGACCTTATCATTGTGATCAATAAAGTATGTTTGCAGATTAGAAGATCTAAGGATTTATGTTTCCAGAGCCTGGTATTACCTGATTCTGCAAGAGTATAGAGATGCTTTTTGGAGCAGGTTCTAAAGTAGAACAAAGTCACCTCATGATACTCCCCTTTTCTAACGCAATGGGACAACAGGACCCAGCCACAGCTCACACACACTGGTTCTTGGTTGGGTATGTAAGTGCAGACAGGTGAATGTTCTTTAAAGTTACCAAAATTGTCTGCTAAGGCATCCATCTCTGCTATATCTGGTTTTAAAAGCCGTTGCTTTCCATGTTTAATTGCAAGTCATGTGCTAAAGTTACAGAAATCCACCAGAAAATATCATTGAGGCAAGAATATTGGAAGGATTTGTAGATTGGCAGAAAATCCCTATCAAATTCTTAATAACCCATTTATTACATATGTAAGAATAAATATCAAGGAGGAAACATTAAATGAATGAAATATAGATGTGGGGAACAGAACGGATGTTGAGGAAGATACAATAGCAACAGAAGTGATAAAAAAAAAAAGACATTCCTCAACCTATGACAATATGAAAATAAAGAGCCTGAGAATAAAATTTCCTCTTTTCCTCTTTCCCCAGCCTCCAGAAAGGATGTTTCAACTGCTTGCCTAAATAGGAAAGAAGGGGGAAAGAATACTAAAATATGTACAAAGACATTGATTCTTTATAGGTATTAATTGAGGCTATCCTCAAGAGGAAATGAACCAGAGGGCAAAGAAACCAAAGTGGGGGTGAGGAACAGAGGGTATGAGGAAGAATATAAATGTGTGAGAAGACACCCTTGAGGACAGCAAATTTCAGTTTGTTTGCTATGAGCTATGGTTTTCCATTTAAAGTCTAAGAGAAAATTAATTAGAAAGTCTAGAGTTCATTACTTTTCCCTTCTAGAACTGTAACTCTAATACATCACTATCTTAAGATTTGAGTCATGTTAGTCTCCAACCTAATATGGGTCTCTTGTGTTTGTCCCTTTATATGCAATCAGAGAGCAGATGAGGAATGGCCTTTAGTATTCATGCTATACTTTATTACTTCCAACATTTTTTAAAATTTATGGGTTTATTTCCTTTTCTCCTAAATGTAGCCATTTTATATACCATCTTCTCTTTTCTTACTGTTCCATAAAGTTCATGTTTTCTCCAAAGTGTAGTCTTAATAAATGTTTCAAGTTTAAAGTAGCAAAAGATACTCATATATACCATTTACATTCCAGAGAGAGTGACATTACATAGTCCCTGACTTACTGGTTTTTGGTGTCTATTAGGAAAAATGAGGAATAATTACTAGCTATGAGTAATACTAAATGTTCTAAGAAACAAAAAGATGGAATTTAACCTCATCTAGGGACTTAGTTCTCACTTCCCTGGGAATGTCTTCATTAACTCGAGACGTTTGAGTGAGTCAGTATGCCCGATTGTCAAGCTAGTACATTCTTTTCACAGAATGCCTCATTCCCACGTCTTCACCTTCACTGAACCTCACTAACCGTTGCCTGCTAAACCCAAACCAATGAGAAATGATAAGCCATTTTTTTTAAATCATGGCTTTTTTAAAAAGCTTAAGGGCTAAGCGGGCCATAAAAGTGTATTTGATTTTATCTAATAAGTAGGTAACTGATGGCCCTAGACCAGCTAGGACTAATCCTTGATATGTTCCAGATTTTAACTATTCCCAGTATCCTTCTATAGTGGCTGCTTCCATCAGCACTTCAGCCTGAGGCAAACGCCTTTGACTGCATGGCTTTCACTACTTGATGCTTTGTGCCAGGGCTGACTGGCTTCCCCAACCCAATCGTACTGAACCCTCAGGCAACATTAAGAGCTTGCTTTCTTCTAAGCACCCATCCATATCAGAAAAAGCATCACTAGTTTGCACTAAAAGGCTATGCTTCTTTTCCCTAAGTAGTCATTGCTACTAATCCTAATAGCAAGGCAGTCGCCACCCTTGATTTCCAGCTTATCCTATTGGTTACAGGCCATCAGCAACTTCTAGAAATACACCTGATGGTGTGGTATTCCTCCCTACCTTCCAGGGCTAAGATAAGCTCTCCCCTCTCTGCCCAATCTCTAGTCACTTAAATGAGGTTTTGTTAGGGGTGGAGAAGGAGTTTTATCCTTGAGCTCAAGCCATCTTCGCCAAGTCTCAGAGGGCTAGTTTGGGATGAATGTAGGAGTCAGGTTCAGTTTGCCACACTCCTTTTCTTCTGTTTTGTGCATGCCTGCTGGGACCTTTTAAAGAGCTTTGAGCAAATTCAACCGTTCATCCATACAAAAGTACAAAAGATCAGTTCTCCTCTTTACCACCCACAATGGTGCAGTTAGGGCAGTAGAGAATGCACTTAACCCCATCTAGACTCATAGCCCTCTCTTTGTGGGTATGCTTTCAAACATTACTGTACTGCCCTTGCTCTCCATGCACACAGCCTGCTAGAGCAATCAATTTCTGGGAGCATGATTGACTTATTTTTCTCTGCCAGTCAGACTTCTTCTGAGAGGCATATCCTTGGCATGTAAGTTCTCTGTAGAGGAATTCAGAATTTAATAAAAGGGTAAGCTAAGTGCAAAATGGGGGAGGGGAACACAGATATGACTGCTGTGTTACTGGACACATAGTGGTCATTCTTGTCTGGATCTTTGGCCTCATATTCTCCACATCACATTATATTTCAAGGTTCAAATTAAGGTCCTGACTACTTCTATCCCACTGTGTTCTATCCCATAGGATAAGACAGTTTTTATAAAAGATGGTAGTAACTTAAGCAAAAGAGACCTATCACAGTGTTTACTATATTACCTTCTTTTCCTGCTCTCTAAAAACCCAACCTGCAACAGCCAGACTCTGAGATGGAAATTAGCTGGCAAAAGGCCTATTAGAGAATGCACTTTGGATCCTCAAATGAGAAGGGAAGGGAGGCAGTAGGACTGCTCAGAGGAGAAGTCAAGTTGTAACACCTTCTGGGTGGAATACTTTAGTGAACCCCCTCAAGAGATCCAAAGATAAGATCATTCTCTAGACAAGAGAGTGGGGTCTTTTTAGAAGCATGAGAGAATTACTAAAACAGTCATTTTCAAAGGAAATCATTGGTCTTTAGGTATGATCTCTTTAAATCTATGTGTACCTAATCCAAGGAGCCCTAGTAAAGAGAAATGCTTCCCTGGTGTTACTATGGTAATTAAGCAGGGTATCCTCTAACTAGAGTAATAGGAATGAAACATCAATATAGATGAGCTTAATTATTAGCAATATTGAGCTGTAAAGTATGTAGTGGAGGACACTTTTATTTACTTTTAGAATGAGGAGAAAATTACAAAAGACTGAGGAAGGACTTCAGAGGTTGGTCTCTTCAAAAAGCTCCGGGACATGTATAAAATCCATTGGGAGGTAGGTAGGTCAAACTATAAGCAAAGGCAAAGCTGGAAATGCCCACAGTATTCTGAAAATGGAACATAGCTTGGGCTAGAAACACGAGAAGTTGTAACTGCTTGTAGGATGAAGCACATTGAGGCTGGGGTCAGGTGATCATCTCCTCCTCCCCAAAACAAGATACCTATGGTTTAACAAACAGACTTACTTATAATGAGGGGCGGAGCCAAGATGGCGGAATAGTGAGGGCGCGCACCGATAGTCCGGGAAAATTTAGTTTAATAAAAGGGGAGTTACGGTAGCCGCAGAAAAAAGAACCAGGAAAAAATTGCACGGGAATCGTGAATCGGAGGACCTACTGGGAGAACAAGGTCGCCCACCGCGCGGAAGCCAAGTCGCGGGACCCAGCCGCAGAAGCCCCAGTGCTCCAAGGGGAGTGCATGCCACACAGACAACAGCGGGGAGACTTGGGACGCTCAGGGCTCCGAGTCCACACATCGGCGCTGGAAGGGGAGGTGAGCTCAATAACCCGAAACATTGGTGGGGAAACGGGGGTCAGAATCTAGAGGGGGGCCGGAAAGTGCAGCAAACTCACTACCGGAAAGAAGGAAAAAAAAAAGCTTCGGGGTTTCTCTTCCCCCTAACCTTGCAAAGGTTACAAGGCTGCAAGGCTAGAATTCCCAAGAGACAAAGAGCAGGTCTGCTCTCTGGATTTACATATCAATGGGGGAGAGCTAAGGAACTGAGTCACTACAATTCAGTAGCCTAGGCAACCCAGTGGGAGTCCAGAGGAGCCAAAGACTGGAAGCTAAATACCATCAATGCTGCACAGCCCTGCCCTGCGGTGTTACTTACCCCCTGAATAAATAAAATAAATAAATAAATAAAAAGAGAGAGATTTACCACGCATAACCTGAGGGTGTCACCTTTGCACACCCTTAACCTGGAAGAACCAGGCAGAGCTCTCAGGCCACACCCATCTCAAGCCTCCAAGGCTCCTCCAACAGCAGGCAGTCCACTTAACACGGACACAGTATAAATAAAAAAAAAAAAAAAAGAAAAAAAAAACGCACAGTGACGCAAGAAGAATTAACTATGCCGAGTAACAAACACAGAAATAGAGGGAGCAAGATCAACGATGACACTATGATGCCTCCAAATAAGCAAAACACCCCAAGCCAAGAGTATGAAGATGATGAGATAGAAGAAATGCAAGATACGGATTTCAAAAAATTTATGATAAGAACATTTAGAAGTTTTCAAAAGCAAATCCTTGAACTACAGAAATCCTTAATGGACAAGATTGAAAATCTCTCTCGTGAAAACGAAATTTTAAGGAAGAGTCAAAATGAAACTCAGAAACTAGTAGAACAGGAAAGTGTTATAGTGAAGAGAAATCAAAATGAAATGAAGAGCTCAATAGATCAAATGACAAACACATTAGAAAGCCTTAAAAACAGAATGGGTGAAGCAGAAGAGAGAATATCGGACTTAGAAGATAGAGCACAGGAAAACATACAGTCAAACCAAAGAAAAGAAGAGGAAATTAGAAACCTAAAAAATATTGTTGGGAATCTACAGGATACTATTAAAAAAACCAACATTCGAGTTCTAGGAGTTCCTGAAGGCATGGAGAGAGAGAAAGGATTGGAAGGCCTTTTTAGTGAGATACTAGCAGAAAACTTTCCAGGTTTGGAGAAGGACAGAGACATCCAAGTACAGGAAGCTCATAGAACCTCCAATAAACATGACCAAAAGAGATCCTCACCACGACACGTGGTAATTAAACTTACCACAGTGAAACATAAAGAAAAGATCCTAAAATGTGCAAGAGAGAAACGTCAGATTACTCTCAGAGGATCTCCAATCAGACTCACAGCTGACTTCTCATCAGAAACCCTACAAGCTAGGAGGGAATGGCGAGACATAGCACAGGTGCTAAGAGAGAAAAATTGCCAGCCCAGAATATTATATCCTGCCAAGCTCTCATTTGTGAATGAAGGTGAAATAAAGACCTTTCATAGCAAACAGAAATTGAAAGACTTTGTGGCCACTCGTCCGGCCCTGCAAAAGATACTTAAAGATGTGCTACACTCAGAAACACAGAAACACGGCCATCAATATGAAAGAAGGGAAAGGAAGAACACCTACCAGTAAAAGAGCATGGGAAGCTCAAAGCATATACTAGAAAATATTTCCGGGAAAATGGCAGGGCAAAGTCACTACATATCAATAGTCACATTGAACATTAATGGTCTGAATTCTTCAGTTAAAAGACACCGTTTAGCTGACTGGCTCACAGAACACAACCCAACTATTTGTTGCCTACAAGAAACACATCTCTCTAACAAAGAGGCATGCAGACTGAAAGTGAAAGGTTGGAAAAAGATATTCCATGCCAACAGAAACCAAAAAAAAGCAGGTGTAGCCATATTAATATCAGACAAAATAAACTTTAATACAAAAACTGTTAAGAGAGACAAAGAGGGACACTATATAATGATTAAGGGTTCAATTCAACAGGAAGATGTAACTATTATAAATGTATATGCACCTAATTACAGGGCACCGGTCTATTTAAAAGATATGTTAAGGGACTTAAAGGGAGATTTAGATTCCAATACAATAGTACTGGGGGACTTCAATACTCCACTCTCAGAAATAGACAGATCATCCGGACAGAAGATCAACAAGGAAACAGCAGATTTAATTGACACTATTGCCCAAATGGATCTAACAGATATCTACAGAACTTTCAACCCTACATCTACAGACTTCACATTCTTCTCAGCAGCGCATGGAACCTTCTCTAGGATTGACCACATACTAGGCCATAAAGCAAGTCTCAGCAAATTTAAAAGAATTAGAATCATACCATGCAGCTTCTCAGACCACAGCGGGATGAAGCTGGAAATTAGCAACTCAGGAAACCCCAGAAAGTATGCAAACACATGGAGACTGAACAACATGCTCCTGAATGAACACTGGGTCATTCAAGAAATCAAAAGAGAAATCAAAAACTTTCTGGAAGTAAATGAAGACAACAACACAACATATCAAAACTTATGGGATACAGCAAAAGCAGTATTGAGAGGCAAATTTATAGCAATAGGTGCCTATACCAAGAAATTGGAAAGGTACCAAATAAATGAGCTTTCAGCGCACCTCAAGGACCTAGAAAAACTGCAGCAAACCAAACCCAAATCTAGTAGGAGAAGAGAAATAATTAAAACCAGAGAAGAAATTAATAGGACTGAATCCAAAAAAACATTACAAAAAATCAGCCAAGCGAGAAGCTGGTTTTTTGAAAAAATAAACAAAATTGACACCCCATTGGCCCAACTAACTAAAAAAAGAAGAGAAAAGACCCAAATCAATAAAATCAGAGATGAAAAAGGAAACGTAACAACAGACACCACAGAAATAAAAAGAATCATCAGAAATTACTACAAGGACCTGTACGCCAGCAAACAGGAAAACCTATCAGAAATGGATAGATTCCTGGACACATGCAACCTACCTAAATTGAACCATGAAGACATCGAAAACCTAAATAGACCCATAACTGAAACAGAAATTGAAACAGTAATAAAGGCCCTCCCAACAAAGAAAAGCCCAGGACCAGATGGATTCACTGCTGAATTCTACCAGACATTTAAAGAAGAACTAATCCCATTTCTTCTCAAACTATTCAGAACAATCGAAAAAGAGGGAATCTTCCCAAATTCTTTCTATGAAGCCAGCATCACCTTAATCCCTAAGACAGAGAAAGATGCAGCACTGAAAGAAAATTACAGACCAATATCCCTGATGAACATAGACGCAAAAATCCTCAATAAAATTCTGGCCAATAGAATACAACAACACATCAGGAAAATCATCCACCCAGACCAAGTGGGATTCATCCCTGGTATGCAGGGATGGTTCAACATTCGCAAATCAATCAATGTGATTCACCACATTAACAGACTGCAGAAGAAAAACCATATGATTATCTCAATTGATGCAGAGAAAGCATTTGATAAAATTCAACACCCTTTCATGATGAAAACTCTAAGCAAATTGGGTATAGAAGGAACATTCCTCAATATAATCAAAGCAATTTATAAAAAACCCACAGCCAGCATCCTATTGAATGGGGAAAAGTTGGAAGCATTTCCACTGAAATCTGGCACCAGGCAGGGATGCCCACTCTCACCACTGCTATTTAACATAGTTTTGGAAGTTTTAGCCAGAGCCATCAGACAAGAAAAAGAAATCAAAGGAATACAAATCAAGAAGGAAGAAGTCAAACTATCCCTCTTTGCAGATGATATGATTCTGTACTTAGAGGATCCAAAGAACTCTACTAAGAGACTATTGGAACTCATAGAGGAGTTTGGCAAAGTGGCAGGATATAAAATCAATGCACAAAAATCAACAACCTTTGTATACACAAGCAATGCCATGACTGAGAAAGAGCTGCTAAGGTCAATCCCATTCACAATAGCTACAAAAACAATCAAATACCTTGGAATAAACTTAACCAAGGATGTTAAAGATCTCTACGATGAAAATTACAAAACCTTAAAGAAAGAAATAGAAGAGGATACCAAAAAATGGAAAAATCTTCCATGCTCATGGATTGGAAGAATCAACATCATCAACATGACGATTATCCCAAAAGCAATTTATAGATTCAATGCAATCCCAATCAAGATACCAAAGACCTTCTTCTCAGATCTAGAAAAAATGATGCTGAAATTCATATGGAGGCACAAGAGACCTCGAATAGCTAAAGCAATCTTGTACAACAAAAACAAAGCCGGAGGCATCACAATACCAGACTTCAGGACATACTACAGGGCAGTTGTAATCAAAACAGCATGGTACTGGTACAGAAACAGATGGATAGACCAATGGAACAGAATTGAAACACCAGAAATCAACCCAAACATCTACAGCCAACTTATATTTGATCAAGGATCTAAAACTAATTCCTGGAGCAAGGACAGTCTATTCAATAAATGGTGCTGGGAAAACTGGATTTCCACGTGCAGAATCATGAAGCAAGACCCCTACCTTACACCTTACACAAAAATCCACTCAACGTGGATTAAAGACCTAAATCTTCGTCCTGACACCATTAAGTTACTAGAGAACATTGGAGAAACCCTTCAAGATATTGGCACAGGCAAAGAATTTCTGGAAAAGACCCGGGAGGCACAGACAGTCAAAGCCAAAATCAACTATTGGGATTGCATCAAATTGAGAAGTTTCTGTACTGCAAAAGAAACAGTCAGGAGAGTGAAGAGACAACCGACAGAATGGGAAAAAATATTTGCAAACTATGCAACAGATAAAGGGTTAATAACCAGAATCTACAAAGAGATCAAGAAACTCCACAAAAACAAAACCAACAACCCACTTAAGAGATGGGCCAAGGACTTCAATAGACATTTTTCAAAAGAGGAAATCCAAATGGCCAACAGGCACATGAAAAAATGTTCAAGGTCACTAGCAATCAGGGAAATGCAAATCAAAACCACAATGAGGTTTCACCTCACCCCGGTTAGAATGGCTCACATACAGAAATCTACCAACAACAGATGCTGGCGAGGATGTGGGGAAAAAGGGACACTAACCCACTGTTGGTGGGAATGCAAACTGGTCAAGCCACTATGGAAATCAGTCTGGAGATCCCTCAGAAACCTGAACATAACCCTACCATTCGACCCAGCCATCCCACTCCTTGGAATTTACCCAAAGGAGTTTAAATTGATAAACAAAAAAGCGGTCTGCACCCTAATGTTTATTGCAGCACAATTCACAATAGCCAAGACCTGGAACCAACCTAAATGCCCATCAACGATAGACTGGATAAAGAAATTATGGGATATGTATTCTTTAGAGTACTATACCGCAGTAAGAAACAACGAAATCCAGTCATTTGCAACAAAATGGAGGAATCTGGAACACATCATGCTGAGTGAAGTAAGCCAGTCCCAAAGGGACAAATACCATATGTTCTCCCTGATCGGTGACAACTGACTCAACACCAAAAAGGAAACCTCCTGAAGTGAAATGGACACTATGAGAAATGGTGACTTGATCAGCATAGCCCTGACTGCTAATGGACAACTTAATACATTATCCCTCATAGTATTTTTTTTTGTCTGTTCTACTTAATATGACTGGTTTAATTCTGTAATTATCACACAGTTATTCTTAAGTGTTGAAAATTAACTGAAATGTGATCCCTGTTAAACATAAGAGTGGGAATAAGAGAGGGAAGAGATGTATAATTTGGGACATGCTCGGGCTGACTTGCCCCAATTGGTAGAGTTGGAAACATACCAGGGGATTCCAATTCAATCCCATCAAGGTGGCATGTGCCAATGCCATCTCACTATTCCAAGTGATCAATTTCAGTTCACAATTGATCATAATGAAAGGACTAAGAGTCAAAGGGAGCACATAAACAAGTCTAGTATCTGCTAACACTAACCGATAGAATAAATAAAGGGGAGAGTGATCCAACATGGGAAGTGAGATACTCAGCAGACTCATAGAATGGCGGATGTCCTAAATAGCACTCTGGCCTCAGAATCAGCCCTAAAGGCACTCGGATCTGGCTGAAAAGCCCATGAGAGTATTTCAGGCATGGAAAGCCAAGACACTCTGGCAAAAAGATCTCTGTGAGTGAGATCCCAGTGGAAAGAACAGGTCTTCAAAGAGGGAGGTGCCTTTCTCTGAAGGGAGGAGAGAACCTCCACTTTGACTATGACCGTGTCTAAACAAGATAAGAGTCGGAGAACTCAAGGGGCTTCCATAGCCTTGGAAACTCATAACTGGTGCATAGGGAGATTACTGATGCCATAAACAGGAGTGTCAATTGGTAAAGTCAACAACAGGAGTCACTGTGCACTTACTCCTCATGTAGGATCTCTGTCCTTAACGTGCTGTACACTGAGGCTTAATGCTATAACGAGTACTCAAACAGTATATTTCACTTTGTGTTTCTATGGGGGTGCAAACGACTGAAATCTTTACTTAATGTACACTAAACTGATCTTCTGTAAAAAAAAAAAAAAAAAAGAAAAGAAAGAAAGAAATTATCAATTCCCAACTTGACTCTCACTGGGATTAAACATGACAATAGGTCTGATCTGATTTCATCATCATTTAAAAAAAAAATCATCTATTATTTTTCACTTTATGTTTCTGTGTGGGAGCAAACTGTTGAAATACTTACTTAAGGTATACTAAGCTGATCTTCTGTATATTAAGATAATCGAAAATGAATCTTGATGTGAATGGAAGGGGAGAGGGAGTGGGAAAGGGGAGAGTTGTGGGTGGGAGGGACGGTATGGGGGGGGAGCCATTGTAACCCATGAGTCGTACTTTGGAAATTTATATTCATTAAATAAAAGATAAAAAAAAAAAACAGACTTACTTGCTAAAAGCAGTATCTTATGAACACTAATCCAATGTAGTGTGGGTTAAGTTAGATGTAACAGTCAGATTAGTAAGTATGTAATGTTCAGGTGTAAAATAATGGTTACATTAACATCAGTCAGAACAGAAGAAGCAGAAGCTATCAGATGACGTATGAGGAAGTGTCAGCCTTCTTTATCCCTGTTGAGTCCTTTAGAATCTGAAATAAAAGCATCAGTGAACTATAACCTTTAGCATGATGTAGCCTTTGGTTCTAGCACATCTGATAAGCTCAACCTCAAATGCTATTAGCTTATTTGAGCCTCTTTGTCTATTTCCTCAGAGTTGTAGTTTGATAGTATATAGTAGAAAGGCCTGTTGATTAGGCAGACTTTTTTTCCCCATCAGTATTCCCTCTATTCTGTATCTCAGGACTGGCAGAAAAGACAAAACCTGGGCATCTACCACTTGTGTTTCTGTAATTCCATACAGTATGGAAAATATCTCCTCAAAGTAAAGAATTCAGCTGTATTATAACTCAATAAATATTTATTAAAGATCATGAACATACATGGACCGCTTGCACAAACTATCCAGCAGTTCATACTCACAGTGATGATATTCCAAGAGTCTTAAGTAATCTCAGAGTAAATAACTGATGTCTGAGAATTCCCAAACTGAAGTACCAGAATATTGGGATTTAGGTAAGAGGGACATTTTTCATGGTTTTGTCTGGGAAGATCAATGTCCTGTGTATTCAGTTCCTGGCTTACCTCTATTCACGTGGTAAAAAAGAAAAGGCACTATACTTCCCGAGGCACAACACTCTGCATTTTAATTCTCTCAACTGTCTACACCAGTTACATCCTTAACAAGCAGACTTAACCTTCTTGGCTATCATATTTATGAAACTGACAACAGTATCTGTACTGACTTGAATACGAATTTATAAGATTTTTTTTATTGCATTAAATCTAATTTGGAGTTAGTAGATTTTATGATAAAAATCACAGAATGGGCATTTGTCTTCAATTCCTTTCCCCTGATGGCACAGCCTAGGAGGAAAGAAGATAGTAACTTTATCGTGGAGAACAACAATCTGTCTCAGCGAAAAGTGATGTGAGTAGCATACCTGTCATACATGATGAAAATAGCATTTTACCTCTATCATCTTCCTCCCCAAAATAAATAACCTCAATTTAGTTATGATTGGAATCAGGCAAAGCTCCAGTGGAGAACATTCAAGAAATACTTGAAAGTCCTCCTCAAAACTGTCACGGTACCAAAAACAAAATTCTGAGAAACTGTCACACAAAAGAAAAGCCTAAGATGACACAATAACAAAATGTAATACATTATTATTGCTAAGATCCTGGGGAAAAAAACATAAAGAAGATGAGGTAAAAACTAAGCAAAGGAGAAGAAAATATGGACTTTAAGTAATAATGTATGAGTATTTAATTATAATAAATGTACTGTATTAATATGACACAATAGAAAAACCATATTCAAGGCGTATAGGAAGATTGAAACCTACACAACTTCTCTATGAATATTTGTGGGAAAAAAACCTATTTTAATTGTTGGGAATCTACAGGATATTATTAAAAAACCTAACATTCGGGTTCTAGGAGTTCCTGAAGGCATGGAGAGGGAGAAAGGATTAGAAGGCCTTTTTAGTGAGATACTAGCAGAAAACTTTCCAGGTTTGGAGAAGGACAGAGACATCCAAGTACAGGAAGCTCATAGAACCTCCAATAAACGTGACCAAAAGAGATCCTCACCACGACACATTGTAATCAAACTCACCACAGTGAAACATAAAGAAAAGATCCTAAAATGTGCAAGAGAGAAACGTCAGATTACTCTCAGAGGATCTCCAATTGGACTTACAGCAGACTTCTCATCAGAAACCCTACAGGTTAGGAGGGAATGGCAAGATACACCCCAGGTACTAAGAGAAAAAAACTGCCAGCCCAGAATGTTATATCCTGCAAAGCTCTCGTTTGTGAATGAAGGTGAAATAAAGACCTTTCATAGCAAACAGAAATTGAAAGATTTGTCACCACTTGTCCAGCCATGGAAGAGATGCTTAAAGATGTGTTACACACAGAAATACAGAAACACTGCCATCAATATGAAAGAAGGTAAAGGAAGAAAACCTACCAGTAAAAGATCACATGAAGTTCAAAGCATATATTAGAAATATATTTGGGAAAATGTCAGGGCAAAATTACTACTTATCAATAGCCACATTGAATGTTAATGGCCTCAACTCTCCAGTTAAAAGACACAGATTGGCTGAATGGATTAAAAAACAAAACCCATCTATCTGCTGCTTACAAGAAACGCATCTTTCCAACAAAGATGCATGCAGACTGAAAGTAAAAAGTTGGAAAAAGATATTCCAACAGAAACCAAAAAAGAGCTGGTGTAGCCATCTTAATATAAGAAAAAATAAACTTTAACCCAAAAACTGTTAAGAGAGACAAAGAGGGGCACTATATAATGATTAAGGGATCAATTCAACAGGATGATGTAACTATCATATACGTGTATGCACCTAATTACAGGACACCGGTTTATTTAAAAGACATATTAAGGGACCTAAAGGGAGACTTAGACTCCAATACTATAGTACTGGGGGACTTCAATACTCCACTCTCAGAAATAGATCAACCAGACAGAATATCAAAAGGAAACAGCAGATTTAATCGACATGGATCTCACAGATATCTACAGAACTTTTCATCCTACACTTAAAGAATTTACATTCTTCTCCGCAGCAAATGGAACCTACTCTAGGATTGACTGCATACTAGGCCATAAAGCAAGTCTCAGCAAATTCAAAAGAATTAGAATCATATGGTGAAGCTTCTCAGACCACAGTGGAATGAAGCTGGAAATTAGCAACTCAGAAATCCCTAGAACATATGCAAACACATGGAGACTAAACAACATGCTACTGAATGAACAGTGGGTAATAGAAGAAATCAAAAGATAAATCAAAAATTTTCTGGAAGTAAATGAGGATAACAACACAACATATCAAAACTTATGGGATACAGCAAAAGCAGTGTGAAGAGGAAAGTTTATAGCAATAGGTGCCCACATCAAGAAATTGGAAAGGCACCAAATAAATGAGCTTTCAGTACATCTCAAGGATCTAGAAAATCTGCAGCAAACCAGACCCAAATCTAGTAGGAGAATAGAAATAATTAAAATCCAAGAAGAAATCAACAGGATTGAATCCAAGAAAACATTACAAATATCAGTGAAACGATAAGATGGTTTTTTGAAAAAATAAACAAAATTGACACACCATTGGCCCAACTAACTAAAAAAAGGAAAGAAAAGACCCAAATCAATAAAATCAGAGATGAAAAAAGGAATGTAACAACAGACACCACAGAAAAAAAAGAATCATCAGAAATTACTATAAAGAGTTGTATCCCAGCGAACAGGGAAACCTATCAGAAATGGATAGATTCCTGGACACATGCAACCTACCTAAATTGAACCAGGAAGACATCGAAAACCTAAACAGACCCATAATTGAGACAGAAATTGAAACAGTAATAAAGGCCCTCCCAACAAAGAAAAGCCCAGGACCAGATGGATTCAGTGCTGAATTCTACCAGACATTTAAAGAAAAACTAACTCCAATTCTTCTCAAACTATTCAGAACAATCGAAGAAGAGGGAATCCTCCCAAATTCTTTCTATGAAGCCAGCATCACCTTAATTCCTAAGCCGGAAAAAGATGCAGCACTGAAAGAGAATTACAGACCAATATCCCTGATGAACATAGATGCAAAAATCCTCAATAAAATTCTTGCCAATAGAATGCAACAACACATCAGAACGATCATCCACCCAGACCAAGTGGGATTTATCCCTGGTATGCAGGGATGGTTTAATGTGCGCAAGACAATCAATGTGATACACCACATTAATATGATTATCTCAATAGATGCCGAGAAAGCATTTGATAAAATACAACACCCGTTCATGATTAAAATTCTAAACAAATTGGGTATAGAAGGAAAATTCCTCAATACAATCAAAGCAATTTATGAAAATCCCACGGCCAGCATCCTCTTGAATGGGGAAAAGTTGGAAGTATTTCCACTGCGATCTGGTACCAGATAGCGATGCACACTCACCACTGCTATTCAATATAGTTCTGCAAGTTTTAGCCAGAGCCATTAGGCAAGAAAAAAGAAATTAAAGGGATACAATTGGGAAGGAAGAAGTCAAGCTATCCCTATTTGCTGATGATATGATTCTTTATTTAGGGGATCCAAATAGCTCTACAAAGAGACTATTGGAACTCATAGAAGAGTTTGACAAAGTAGCAGGATATAAAATCAATGCACAAAATCAACAGCCTTCATATACACAGGCAATGCCACGGCTGAAAGAACTGCTAAGATCAATCACATTCACAATAGCTACAAAAACAAGTAAATACCTTGGAATAAACTTATCCAAGGAAGTTAAAGATCTCTATGATGAGAATTACAAAATATTAAAGAGAGAAATAGAAGAGGATACAAAAAAATGGAAAAATCTTCCATGTTCATGGATTGGAAGAATCAACATCATCAAAATGTCCATTCTTCCAAAAGCAATGTATAGATTCAATGTGTTACCAATTAAGATACCAAAGACCTTCTTCTCAGATCTAGAAAAAATGATGCTGAAATTCATATGGAGATGCAGGAGACCTCGAATAGCTAAAGCAATCTTGTACAACAAAAACAAAGCTGGAGGCATCACAATACCAGATTTCAGGACATACTACAGGGCAGTTGTAATCAAAACAGCATGGTACTGGTACAGAAACAGATGGATAGACCAATAGAACAGAATAGAAACACCAGAAATCAATCCAAATCACCTACAGCCAACTTATATGTGATCAATGATCTAAAACCAATCCCTGGAGCAAGGAAAGTCTCTTTAACAAATGGTGCTGGGAAAACTGGATCTCCACATGCAGAAGCATGAAGTGAGACCCCTACCTTACACCTTACACAAAAATCCACTCAACATGCATCAAAGACCTAAATCTACGACCTCACACCATCATATTATTAGAGAACACTGAGAAACCCTGCAAGATATAGGCACAGGCAATGACTTCTTGGAAGGACCCCGGAGGCACAGGACGAAAAAGCCAAATAAACAATTGGGATTGCATCAAACTGAGAAGTTTCTGTTTCTGTACTGCAAAAGAAACATTCAGGAAAGTGAAGAGGCAACTGACAGAATGGGACAAAAATATTTGCGAAAAATCCAACCGATAAAGGATTAATAACCAGAATCTACAAAGAGATCAAGAAACTCCACAACATCAAAACAAACAACCCACTTAAGAGATGGGCCAACGACCTCAATAGACATTTTTCAAAAGAGGAAATCCAAACAGCCAACAGACACATGAAAAAATGATCAGGAACACTAGCAATCAGGGAAATGCAAGTCAAAACCACAATGAGGTTTCACCTCACCCCAGTTAGAATGGCTCACATACAGAAATCTACTAACAACAGATTCTGGTGAGGATGTGGGAAAAAGGGACACTAACCCACTGTTGGTGGGAATGCAAATTGGTAAAGCCACTATGGAAGTTAGTTTGGAGATTCCTCAGAAACCTAAATATAACCCTACCATACAACACAGCCTTTCCACTCCTTGGAATTTACCCTAAGGAAATTAAATTGGCAAATAAAAAAGCTGTCTGCACCTTAATGTTTATTGCAGCTCAATTCACAATAGCTAAGACCTGGAATCAACCTAATTGCCCATCAACAGAAGACTGGATAAAAAAAAATTATGGGATATGTACTCTATAGAATACTATACAGCAGTAAAAAAAAATCCAGTCATTTGCAACAAAATAGAGGAATCTAGAAAACATCATGCTGAGTGAAATAAGCCAGCCCCAAAGGGACAAATATCATATATTCTCCCTGATCGGTGACTACTAACTGGGCACCAAAAAGGAAACCTGTGGAAGTGAAATGGACACTATGAGAAACAATGACTTTATCAGCCCTTGTCCTTGCTGTTGATGAACAACTTAATACTTTATCCCTTTTAATACTTTTTGTTCTACTTAATACTATTGGTTGAACTCTTTAATTAACACACAATTATTCTTAGGTGTTTAAATTTAACTGAAAAGTGATCCCTGTTAAATATGAGAGTGGGAATAAGAGAGGGAGGAGATGTACAGTTTGGGACATGCTCAATCGGACTTGCTCCAAACGGTAGAGTTAGAAACATGCCAGGGGATTCCAATTCAATCCCATTAATGTGGCATGTACCAATGCCATCTCACTAGTCCAAGTGATCAATTTCAGTTCACAATTGATTATAACGAAAGGAATAAGAGTCAAAGGGATCACATAAACAAGACTAATGAGTGCTAATACTAACTGATAGAATAAAAAAGGGAGAGAATGATTCAACATGGGAAGTGCGATACACAGCAGACTCATAGAATGGCAGATGTCCTAAACAACAGCACTCTGGCCTCAGACTCAGCCCTTAAGGCATTCAGATCTGTCTGAAGAGCCCATGAGAGTATTTTAGGCATGGAAAGCCAAGACACTCTGGAAAAAAAAACCTAAATGAAAGATCTCTGCAAGTGAGAACAGGCCATCAAAGAAGGTGGTACCATTCTCTGAATGGAGGAGAGAACTTTCACTTTGACTATGACCTTGTCTAAATAAGATCAGATTTGGCAAACTCAAAAGGCTTCCATAGCCTTGGCAACTCAGGACAAGAGCCTTGGGTGATTACTGATGCCATAAAGAAGAGTGTCAATTTGTTACATCAACAACAGGAGTCACTGTGCACTTACTCCTCATGTAGGATCTCTGTCCTTAATGTGTTCAATGTGAATTAAAGCTGAAACTAGTATTCAAACAGTACTTTACACTTTGTGTTTCTGTGTGGGAGCAAACTGTTGAAATCTTTACTTAATATATACTAAATTGATCTTCTGTATATAAAGATAATTGAAAATGAATCTTGATGTGAATGGAATGGGAGAGGGAGCGGGAGATGGGAGGGTTGCGGCTTGGAGGGAAGTTATGGAGGGGAAAAACCACTGTAATCCAAAAGATGTACTTTGTAAATTTATATTTATTAAATAAAAGTTTAAAAAAAAACTATTTTAGAACAAGTGTTTAGTTTCCTAATATAAAAAGTTCATACTCTTGGTTTTGAACTCTATTAAATATCCCAGGAAGCAAATCTCCCCTTAGATGGATACCTCTTGGGCATCACTTCAGACCCTGTCAAATCCTTTCAGCCTTACCTCATTTCAGCCCCTATGGCAGTTCTGTGAAGCAGTCTACCACTTTCACACAAGTGCAATTTTATTTTATCTCATGGTGCCCCTCTACTTTCTTAGACATACTTCAACAGATTCTTAGAAACAGCTGCATCACCAGCACTTCAATTCCTAAGTCAGGAATGAGACCCATGTCTATTATTCTCCCTTATTCAGTCTTTCTTCTCCTCCACCTTTACCAGCCTGGACTCCAGGTTACTCTGTACATGAGTATAATAAGCTCCAGAGGTACTATAGAAACACATAAAGTAGAAAATCAGAGAGATGAGGTAGTCAAATGACAAGCTGTTGATGTGCATGGGAACTGTCCACCATGGTTTTACATAAACTGAGAGAACCTAAGATTATGAGGCTGGGCTGCAGCAGTATCTGTCTTTGCAGAATGGTAAGCATTACAGCCTCATCCACCTCAAAATCCCCAACAGGTGTCAGGCATATAAATTTTTAACTATCAGAGAGCAACACATGCTACTGTTTTATTGGGCAAATAATCCTAGAAAAGAGGAATGAGTGATAAGGGAAGTCAAAAAGTGAATGAGCCAGCGCTGCAGCTCAATATGCTAATCCTCTGCCTGCGGTGCCGGCACCCTGGGTTCTAGCCCTGGTCAGGGTGCCAGATTCTGTCCTGGTTGCCCCTTTTCCAGTCCAGCTCTCTGCTGTGGCCCAGGAAGGCAGTGGAGGATGGCCCAAGTGCTTAGGCCCTGCACCCCATGGGAGACCAGGAGAAGCACCTGGCTCCTGCCTTTGGATCAGCACAATGCACTGGCTGTGGCGCGCCGGCCGTGGCGGCCATTGGAGGGTGAACCAACGGCAAAAGGAAGACCTTTCTCTCTGTCTCTTTCTCTCACTGTCCACTCTGCCTGTCAAAAAAAAAAAAAAGTGAAGAATGAAAACTCAACATAAGCACATGAGTGATTGCAAAAGCCCCCAAAACTCCCCCAGAAAGCCATCCAAAAGGTGTTTAGGGACATCGAATGGGTGGATGGACAATAGGGACTCAGTGGATGGATGTGTGTCTGACCTATGGACATGGGTAAAGTTTTGCCTTACAACCTGTTAACTCTGTTCTTCTGTCTGTTCTTCCAGGATGAGCTTAGGAGGGCTACAAAAAGGGTCGTGGACTGAAGGCAAGATGTAGGTGGCATAAAGTGAGATACAGTCATATCACACCTCTGCAAAGTAGTCACGGCAAGGCAGTGGAGCTAATTGCTACAGTTGATAAAACATGAACAAGGCTGTGAGTATGTGAAGTGGGCATAGCAGGAATATGACCATGAGTCTTAACAGCATGAAACTCAAATGTTGGCAATCCTATAGAAGGTGATGAGGGGGGCATGCCTTTAGAATTCTTTCTATCTTTCCTCCCTCTAACCAACACAAAGTCAAGGGCCCACCACCATTAAGCCAATATTTATGTTACGATCTAAAGGTGAGCACTGAACTACCACCAATAAATCAATAAATTCCAAACCACAATAGAGAAAAAGCAACAGGAAATCCAATCAATCTAAGAAGTCAAGGAAATAATTAGGGGAGTAAAAGAATCATAAAAATCGATAAGACAGTTGAGTGTAATGATTAAATATACGTTTAAAACATAGCATCTAAGTGGCTATTTAGAAACTGGATTATAGACTTGGGGACAATTTGAAAACAAATTGACAGAAAATATATACTTAACAAATACTAAATAACATAATGCCAATGTCAAAATATGTATTTAAAATTTAGTGGTATGTTAATATAGTGCTTATCACTAACACATTTTCCATTTTGTTTTTAATACATAAAATCTGTATATATTATATAGTACCACAAGATGTTCAATATGTTCATACACTGTATAATATTCAAGTCAAGATAAACAAATTTCAAAACATT
Organism: Oryctolagus cuniculus; assembly: GCF_051225735.1. Lineage (NCBI taxonomy): Eukaryota > Metazoa > Chordata > Mammalia > Lagomorpha > Leporidae > Oryctolagus > Oryctolagus cuniculus. The sequence goes on along the minus strand of NC_142878.1, from coordinate 68,945,152 downwards.
TGCCATGCCTTTTTTTTTTCAGGCAGAGTGGACAGTGAGAGAGAGAGAGAGAGAGAAAGGTCTTCCTTTGCCGTTGGTTCACCCTCCAATGGCCGCTGCAAAACCAGCACGCTGTGGCCGGCGCACCGCACTGATCTGAAGGCAGGAGTCAGGTGCTTCTTCCTGGTCTCCCATGGGGTGCGGGGCCCAAGCACTTGGGCCATCCTCCACTGCACTCCCTGGCCACAGCAGAGAGCTGGCCTGGAAGAGGGGCAACTGGGACAGATTCTGGTGCCCCGACCGGGACTAGAACCCGGTGTGCTGGCGCCGCTAGGTGGAGGATTAGCCTAGTGAGCCGCAGCGCCGGCTTGCCATGCCTTTATGGTGAAACATCCAAAACCCATTCTAATCTTCCTCATCCCTCCTCCACTCTGTCCTCCTCAGCTTCTGGTAACCACCATTCTACCTTCAACTTCTGTGAAATCAACTTTTTTAGATGCTCATGAGTAAGAACATATGGCATTTGTCTTTTTGTGCAACACATTTTTACTAACAGAAAATGTAGTGTGAGCTTGCATGCATACAACATAACCTCAATATAAAGAAGATGCTGGCAGTGTTGTGAAGGTGTGGGTAGCTAGAGGATGGAGCTAGGTCTGAGAGCCTCTGCTGAACTGCTACTGGACAATTAGGAACAAACCTTACAGCAGCTCCAGTCACCGACTCGCAGCCCCAGCTGACCTGCAAGGACCTGGTTGACAGCTCCAGGCTATCTGTGGGTTGACAACCATAACTGACCCACTGTGGGACAGCTGAGGCTGGCCCATGTGACAGCCCAGCACAGCCGGTATGACAAGTCTCCTTCTGTGCTTTCTTTACTCTCTATGTACAACCTAAGCCTCCCTTTCTATGTACTGGCTAGGCATTCTTGCATTGCTCTAAACAGATTCTGCTTCCCTGTACATCTTGTTGCCTCCACTTTTGAATTCTTCCATGCATGGAGGGAAGAACTTGTAGTAAGCCTACCTGGGGCCCAGCAGTCCACCACAGCAGGAAATTTTACTATGGTTCCATTTGTTTTTCCTTATATTTATATTATAGTTCTCAAACTGATAAATTGGCAAATGTAAGGAAGATTTGAATAACAAGTTTATTTCAGTAATAATGTCTAGAATAACCCCATAGTGAAGAAAAGAAGTTATCAAATTTTATGTTTATTTTTATTTATATACAAGTGTATATATTGATTATTTAGAAACCAGATTTGTCACCTCTTCCATCTCCTTTCCTCTACACATTTTCTCCCTCCCTCAATTTCTGGTTCCCAAATAATGGATGTATAGACCATGATCTGGCTGCAATGCAATTAAATAAGACAATGAAAGTTTCTATAATAAATTTCAAAGATTATATATTTTGCTTACTTTTATGTCTGATGAACCCCCGTGTACTCATCATGAAGCTTCATTTATTACCTCAGAGCCAGTTTTGTTTCATCTGCACTCCACCTACTTCCCTACTCCAATTATTATTTTGAAGCAAATCTAATAAATCAACCCTTGGAAGCACATACTGAAATATTTATGCATAAAATAAACCCTCTAGCCTACAGGGTGTTTAAAACTTCTCTATCCTACGAGTTGGCATTTGTAGTATATTGGGGGGACTTTGAGACCTAGAAACAAAGAAATGAGGATGGCCAATGAAGAAAAATTTTACTCCATAGATTTATTCTTTTTCAAAATTTCTTCTAATTTGTTCAGCTAGATTTTTGGTAATCTGAATTTTTTAAGTAAACATTTCTCTATATTGAAGAGAATGTGTTTATTTTTTTTCATTTTTTTTAAACTTTTAATTAATGAATATAAATTTCCAAAGTATAGCTAATGGATTACAATGGCTTCCCCCCCATAACATCCCTCCAACCCGCAACCCTCCCCTTATCCACTCCCTCTCCCCTTCCATTCACATCAAGATTCATTTTCGATTCTCTTTATATACAGAAGATCAGTTTAGCATACATTAATTAAAGATTTCAACAGTTTGCACCCACACAGAAACATAAAGTGAAAAATACTGTTTGAGTACTAGTTATAGCATTAAATCTCAATGTACAGCACACTAAGGACAAAGATCCTACATGAGGAGTAAGTGCACAGTGACTCCTGTTGTTGACTTAATAAATGGACACTCTTGTTTATGGCATCAGTAATCACCCTAGGCTCTTGTCATGAGTTGCCAAGGCTATGGAAGCCCCCGGAGTTCACTGACTCTGATCATTTTTAGACAAGGCCATGGTCAAAGTGGAAGTTTTCTCCTCCCTTCAGAGAAAGGTACCTCCTTCTTTGATGACCCATTCTTTCCACTGGGATCTCACTCGTGGAGATCTTTCCTTTAGGTTTTTTTTTTTCCCACAGAGTGTCTTGGCTTTCCATGCCTGAAATACTCTCATGGGCATTTCAGCCAGATCCGCATGCCTTAAGGGCTGATTATAAGGCCAGAGTGCTGTTAGGACATTTGCCATTCTATGGGTCTGCTGTGTATCTCACTTCCCATGTTGGATCATTCTCTCCCTTTTTGATTCTATCAGCTAGTATTTGCAGACACTAATCTTGTTTCTGTGATCCCTTTGGTTCTTAGTCCTATCATTACGATCAATTGTGAACAGAAATTGATCACTGGGACTAGTGAGATGGCATTGGTACATGCCACCTTGATGGGATTGAATTCGAATCCCCTGGTATGTTTCTAACTCTACCATTTGGGGCACGTCAGCTTGAGCATGTCCCGAATTGCACATCTCTTCCCTCTCTTATTCCCACTCTTATATTTAACAGCGATCACTTTTCAGTTAAGTTTCAGCACTTAAGAATGATTGTGTATTGATTACAGTATTCAACCAAAAGTATTAAGTAGAACAAACAAGAGGATACCAAGAAATGGAAAAATCTTCCATGCTCCTGGATTGGAAGAATCAATATCATCAAAATGTCCATTCTACCAAAAGCAATGTATAGATTCAATGCAATCCCAATCAAGATACCGAAGACCTTCTTCTCAGATCTGGAAAAAATGGTGCTGAAATTTATATGGAGACTCAGGAGACCTCGAATAGCTAAAGCAATCTTGTACAACAAAAACAAAGCCGGAGCCATCACAATACCAGATTTCAGGACATACTACAGGGCAGTTGTAATCAAAATAGCATGGTACTGGTACAGAAACAGATGGATAGACCAATGGAACAGAATTGAAACACCAGAAATCAATTCAAACATCTACAGCCAACTCATATTTGATCAAGGATCCAAAACCAATCCCTGGAGCAAGGAAAGTCTCTTTAACAAATGGTGCTGGGAAAACCGGATCTCCACATGCAGAAGCATGAAGCGAGACCCCTACCTTACACCTTACACAAAAATCCACTCAACATGCATCAAAGATCTAAATCTACGACCTCACACCATCAAATTATTAGAGAGCATTGGAAAAACCCTGCAAGATATAGGTACCGGCAATGACTTCTTGGAAAACACCCCAGAGCACAGGCAGTCAAAGCCAAAATTAACATTTGGGATTGCATCAAATTGAGAAGTTTCTGTACTGCAAAAGAAACAGTCAGGAGAGTGAAGAGACAACCGACAGAATGGGAAAATATATTTGCAAACTATGCAACAGATAAAGGATTAATAACCAGAATCTACAAAGAAATCAAGAAACTCCACAACATCAAAACAAACACCCCACTTAAGAGATGGGCCAAGGACCTCAATGGACATTTTTCAAAAGAGGAAATCCAAATGGCCAACAGGCACATGAAAAAATGTTCAAGATCACTAGCAATCAGGGAAATGCAAATCAAGACCACAATGAGGTTCCACCTCACCCCAGTTAGAATGGCTCACATACAGAAATCTATCAACAATAGATGCTGGCGAGGATGTGGGGAAAAGGGGACACTAACCCACTGTTGGTGGGAATGCAAACTGGTAAAGCCACTATGGAAGTCAGTCTGGAGATTCCTCAGAAACCTGAACATAACCCTACCTTTTCAACCCAGCCATCCCACTCCTTGGAATTTACCCAAAGGAAATTAAATTGGCAAATAAAAGAGCTGTCTGCACCTTAATGTTTATTGCAGCTCAATTCACAATAGCTAAGACCTGGAATCAACCCAAATGCCCATCAACAGTAGACTGGATAAAGAAATTATGGGACATGTACTCTATCGAATACTATACAGCAGTCAAAAACAACGAAACCCAGTCATTTGCAACAAGATGGAGGAATTTGGAAAACATCATGCTGAGTGAATTAAGCCAGTCCCAAAGGGACAAATATCATATGTTCTCCCTGATTGGCGACAACTAACTGAGCACCAAAGGGGAAACTTGTTGAAGTGAAATGGACACTATGAGAAACAGTGACTTGATCAGCTCTTGTCCTGATGGTTGATGTACAATGTAATACTTTATCCATTTTAGTATTTTTTTGTTCTAGTACCATTGGTTGAACTCTGTAATTAACACACAATTATTCTTAGGTGTTTAAATTTTAACTGAAAAGTGATCCCTGTTAGGAATTTGGAGAACATTAAGCTGAGTGAAATAAGCCAGTCCCAAAGGGACAAATACCACTTGTTCTCCTTGATAGGTGACAACTAGCTGAGCACCAAAAAGGAAACCTGTTAAAATGTAATGAACACTATGAGAAACAGTGACTTGATCAGCCCTCACCCTGACTGTTGATGAGCAGCTTAATATGTTATCCTTCTTAGTATTTTTTTTGTTTGTTTATTTTTAAAATTAAAACCTTAACATGATGCATCTATGTTATAAGGAGAACACTAGGCAATATTATCAGAAATAAATGATTTTATAACATGATGAAACTTCTGGCCAAGTTAAAAATAAAAAGGGTAACATAGTAGTTGAGATACTGTTCTAAATAATACCATATTCAAGTCTATCCCTGTAATCAATGCTTTTAAGCTTATATGCATAATTTGTTACCATGTTTTAATAATTTTCCAGTATGTAGAAAACTTAAATCAACCCATAACAATAAATTTTAATCTACATATGTGCATGTATTACTGCCATTCTTTCACACATGCCAAGACAGTAACACACAGTTCATACTCTTTTTGTTTGTACAAGATGAATATTGTGTGAAGTAGGGCATTAGAGTAGGATCATGGAAAGCAATAGATACCCTAGCAGACCTAAATGGGTTGACCAGCAGGCTTTACCAAATATTTATATTCAGTTTTTCCCCCCAAAGAAACCTTTTATTTAAGAAATTCAAATTTCTTAAGTACGACTTTAAGAATATAGTGATTCTTCCCACCCATCCTCCCACCCCTCCCCTTCCTGCCTCTCCTATTTCCAGTTCTATTTTCCATTAAGATTCATTTTCAGTTAACTTTATACACAGAAGACCAACTCTATACTAAGTAAAGATTTCAACAATTTGCACACGCACACACACACACACACACAAAACTTTGAGAACAAGTTTTATAGATAACTTTCATAATACAATTCATTGAGGAGAGAGGTCCTGCATGGGAAGTTACTGTACAGTGACTCCTGTTGTTACCTTAACAATTAACACTCTTATGTATGATGTCAGTAACCACAAGAGGCTCTTTACATGAGCTGCCTAGGCTATGGAAGCCTTTTGAATCCACAAACTGTCAGTATTTAGACAAAGTCATAAACAATGTGGAAGTTTATTCCTCCCTTCAGCGAAAAGTATATATTTCTCCGATGGCCACTTCTTTCCACTGGGGTTTCCCTCAGAGAAATCCTTCATGTAGAACATTTTTTGCCACAGTGTCTTTGCTTTTCATGCCTGAAATGCTTTCATGGGCTTTTCAGCCAGATCAGGATGCCTTAAGAGCCAATTGTGAGGTCTGAATGCTACTTAAAGAGACTGTCATTCTATGAGTCTGCTGCGTGGACTGCTTCCCATATTGGAACATTCTCTTTTTTTTAATTCTATTATTACCAGACACTTAATCCTATCCATATGATTACTTTAACACTTAATCCTATCTATATGTTCATATTAACAAACTAAAGAACAAAGACTATATGGTTATCTCAATAAATGCAGAGAAAGGATTTGGTAAAATACCACACTTTCATGATGAAAACTTTAAGCAAATTGTATTTCTCAACACAATGAAGGTAACCTATGACAAACCCATGATCAGCATTCTATTGAATGGGGAAAAGCTAAAAACATTGTCCTGTGGCCAGCACTGTGGTGCAGCGGGTTAACGCCCTGGCCTGAAGCACCTGCATCCCATATGGGTGCCAGATCTATTCCCAGCTGCTCCTCTTCTGATCCAGCTCTCTGCTATGGCCTGGGAAAGCAGTAGAAGATGGCCCAAGCCCCTGCACCACATGGGAGACCCAGAAGAAGCTCCTGGCTCCTGGCTTCGGATGAGAACAGCTCCAGCAATTTCGGCCAATTAGGGAGTGAACCAGAGGATGGAAGACCTCTCTCTCTCTCTCTCTCTCTGTCTCTCTCTCTCTGCTTCTCTTCTCTCTGTGTAACTCTAACTTGCAAATAAATAAATAAATCTAAAACAAATTTTCTCCCTAAGATCTTAAATCCAAGATGCCCACTCTCATTATTGCTAGCTAATATAATCCTTGAAGTTTTAGCCAGACTATTTGGCAAGAAAAACAAATCAAAGGGATCAAATCCACAAGAAAGAAATCAAACTATCCCTATTTGCATATGATATGATTCTATATATATATATGGGATCCAAAAAACTACACTGAGAATGTTGGAACTCATAAAGAGTTTGGTAAAGTGATAGGATACAAAATTAACATAAAAATTAATAGCCTGTTGGCCAGCGCCACGGCTCAGTAGGCTAATCCTCCACCTAGCGGTGCCAGCACACCATGTTCTAGTCCCGGGCGGGGCACCAGATTCTGTCCCGGTTGCCCCTCTTCCAGGCCAGCTCTCTGCTGTAGCCCAGGAAGGCAGTAGAGGATGGCCCAAGTGCTTGGGCCCTGCACCCCATGGGAGACCAGGAGAAGCACCTGGCTCCTGCCTTCAGATCAGTGTGATGCGCCGGCCGCAGCGTGCCAGGCATGGTGGCCATTGCAGGGTGAACCAACAGCAAAGGAAGACCTTTCTCTCTGTCTCTCTCTCTCACTATCCACTCTGCCTGTCAAAAAAAATTAATAGCCTGTTAATAAACAGATAAGGTCATAGCTAAGAAGATTCAGTCCCATTCACATTAGCCCCCAAAATAATCAAATACCTTGGAATAAATTTAACCAAGGATGTCAAAGATCTTTACAATGAAGATTACAAAACACTAAATACAAACCAATTCCTGGGGCAAGGACAGTCTATTCAACAAATAGTGCTGGGAAAACTGGATCTCCACATGCAGAAGCATGAAGCGAGACCCCTACCTTACACCTTACACAAAAATACACTCAACACGGATCAAAGACCTAAATCTATGACCTGACACCATTAAATTATTAGAGAACACTGGAGAAACCCTGCAAGATATAGGCACAGGCAATGACTTCTTGGAAAAGACCCCGGAGGCACAAGACGACAAAGCCAAATAAACAATTGGGATTGCATCAAACTGAGAAGTTTCAGTACTGCAAAAGAAACAGTCAGGAAAGTGAAGAGGCAACTGACAGAATGGGACAAAAATATTTGCGAAAAATCCAACCGATAAAGGATTAATAACCAGAATCTACAAAGAGATCAAGAAACTCCACAACATCAAAACAAACAACCCACTTAAGAGATGGGCCAAGGACCTCAATGGACATTTTTCAAAAGAGGAAATCCAAATGGCCAACAGACACATGAAAAAATGTTCAGGATCACTAGCAATCAGGGAAATGCAAGTCAAAACCACAAGGTTTCACCTCACCCCAGTTAGAATGGCTCACATACAGAAATCTACTAACAACAGATGCTGGCGAGGATGTGGGGAAAAAGGGACACTAACCCACTGTTGGTGGGAATGCAAACTGGTAAAGCCACTATGGAAGTCAGTCTGGAGATTCCTCAGAAACCTGAACATAACCCTACCTTTTCAACCCAGCCATCCCACTCCTTGGAATTTACCCTAAGGAAATTAAATTGGCAAACAAAAAAGCAGTCTGCACCCTAATGTTTATTGCAGCTCAATTCACAATAGCTAAGACCTGGAATCAACCCAAATGCCCATCAACAGTAGACTGGATAAAGAAATTATGAGATATGTACTCTATAGAATACTATAAGGCAGTAAAAAACAATGAAATCTGGTCATTTGCAACAAAATAGAGGAATCTGGAAAACATCATGCTGAGTGAAATAATCCAATCCCAAAGGGACAAATATCATATGTTCTCCCTGATCAGTAACACCTAACTGTTGAAATCTTTACTTAGTATATACTAAGTTGATCTTCTGTATGTAAAGATAATTGAAAATGAATCATGATGAAGAATGGGATGGGAGAGGGAGTGGGAGATAGGATGGTTGTGGGTGAAAGGGAAGTTATGGGGGAAAAGCTTCTATAATTCAAAAGTCGTACTTTTTTGGAAATTTATATTCATTAAATAAAAGTTGAAAAAACACTAAATAAAAATTAAAGATATTAAAAAATAGAAAAATCTTTGATGCTCATTGGTTGGAAGAATCAATATCACCAAAATGTCTGTACTACCAAAAGCAATTTATAGATTCACTGTGATCCCAATCGAAATACCAATGACATTCTTTGCAGATCTAAAAAAAATCATGCTAAAATTCATATGGAAACACAGGAGATCCTGAATACCTAAAACATTCTTATACAACAAAAACAAAGCCAGAGGCATCACAATACCAGATTTCAAGACATACTACAGGAGAGATATAACCTAATCAGCCTGGTACCGGCACAAGAACAGACTTTTAGACCAATGGAACAGAAGATTAATTCTAAAAATCAATCCATGTATTTATAACCAATGATCTTTGACAAAGGAGCTAAAATCAGTAAGAGAAAGGATACTTTTTTTTGCAAGATTTTATTTATTTATTTGAGATGCAAGAGTTAAAGACAGTGAGAGGGAAAGACAGAGGGAAAGGTCTTCCATCTGCTGGTTCACTCCTCAAATGGCCACCTGGCCAGAGCTGAGCTGATCTGAAGCCTAGAGCCAGGAGTTTCTTCCAGGTCTCCCACATGGTTGCAGGCTCCCAAGCACTTGGGCTATCTTCCCACTGCTTTCCCAGGCCACAGCAGAAAGATGGATCAGAAGAGGAGCAGATGGGACTAGAACCAGTGCCCATAAGTAATGCCAGCACCAAATGTGGAGGATTAACCCACTACACCACAGCACCAGAACAGTCTCTTTAACAAATGGTGCTGGGGAAACTGGATCTTCACATGCAGAAGTATGAAACTAGACCTCCCTACCTTACACCTTACAGAAAAATCCACTCAAACTGGATCTAAGTCCTAAATCTACAACCTTATACCATCAAATCATTAGATAACAGTGGAGAAACTCTGCAAGACATTGGCATAGGCAAAGACTTCTTGGAAAAGACCCCAGAAGCACAGGTAATCAAAGCCAAAATTGACAAATGGGATTACATAAAGCTGAGAGGCTTCATCCCTGAGAAAGAAACACTCAGCAAATTCAAGAGGCAACCAACAGAATGGGACAAAGTATTTGCAAACTATGCAACTGATAAAGGGTTACCATCAGAATCTATAAAGAGCTCAAGAAATCCAACAACAACAAAACAATCCAGTTAAGAATGTGCAAAGGACTTGAACATGCATTTTTCAAGGGAGGAAATTCAAATGGCCAACAGACTTGAAGTTGTTCAGGATCATTAGCCATCAGGGAAATTCAAATCAAAACCACAATGAGGTTTCACCTCACTCCAGTAAGAATGGGTCTCATAGAAAAATCAACAAATGAAAAATGCTGGCAAGGATGTGGAGAAAAGGTTTCCTGGTTTATTGTTGGTGGGTTGTAAACTGCTACAGCCACTGTGGAAGATAGTATGGAGAAATCTCAGAAATCTGAATATAGACATATCGTATACCCAGCCACCCAACTTCTGGGGATTTACCAAAACCAAAAAATATGAGTATATGAAAGAGTTATCTCTACCCCCATGTTCACTGCAGCACAATTCACAATAGCTAAGTAAGGCAATCAACCCAGATACCCATCAACTGTTGATTGGTTAAAGTAATTATGGTGTACATATGTGCTATGGAGTACTACTCAGTTGTTAAAAAACACACACACACAAAACAAAAAGAATGAAATCCTGTCTTTTGCAACAAATCAAACCCAAAACTACTTTAAGTAATTTAAAGAAATAAACAAAACTGAAATCAATAAAATATAAAAGATCAGTGAAATGCAGAGCTAATTTTTTGAAAAACTAGACAAAATTGATATATCTTTGGCCCAACTAACAAAAAAAAGAGAATAGACCCAGAGAATCAGAGATGAAAAGGAAATTTAACAGATACCACAGAAATAAAAGCAATCATCGGGAATCACTACAAAGAGCTATGTGCCAACAAATCAGAAAATCCACAAGAACAGACGGATTCTAGGACACATACAATCTACCAAAACTGAGTCATGAAAACAGAACATAAACAGACCAATAACCTTGATGGAGATTGAATCAGTAATAAAGACCTTCCCAACAAAGTAAAGCCCACTTTATTTTGGCTACACTGCTAATTTCTACAAGACATTTAAAAAACTAATTTCAATTCTCCTCAAGCTATTCAAAACTATCGAAAGGGAGGGAAATCCTCCCAAATCCCTTCTATGAAAATCATTATAGTTAGTGAAATTAGCCAGTCTCCAAAAGACAAAGGTCATATGTTTTCCCTGATCTGTGGTAACTAACAGAGACTCTAAAGTATAATGTATTAGAGTGAAATTGACATTTTGAGATTCAGTCATCATGGGGCCGATGCTGTGGCGCAGTGAGTTAAAAGCCCTGGCCTGCAGCACCGGCATCCCATGTGGGTGCTGGTTCGAGTCCTGGCTGCTCCTCTTCCAATCCATCTCTCTGCTGATGGCCTGGGAGGGCAGTGGAAGGTGGCCCAAGTCCTTGGTTTAGGGTTACTCTTATGGATATAAAGGAAACTGAAAATAGATCTTTGTAAAAAAAAAATTAAGAGTGGGAATAGGAGAGGAAGGAAGAAGGGTGGGAGCATACACACAGACTTGGATTATGAGGGCACTAGATAAAGGGGGCCAGAACACTCCCAACTCAATAAACCCTTCACCCTGTCTCTAGGGTGTTAAACAAGGTAAGAAAGATGGCTTTGGTAGTACTCTCCTGAAATACATGATTTAACATCCTAGGAAAAACTCCAGGAAATGGTGTGAATTTACTATTAGCATGCCTTCTAGAAATATGGAAAATACAATGACCTATGTGGGGAAAGTTGAAAAGGTAGAGCTTCCATGAACAATGGTGGAAGAAGGGACCAAAAGACTGGAGGAAACAGGAGTGCTAGATGACTATACCAGATTCAGTAGATGATCAGCTAGGTGATTACCTTCCACAGGAAAGCTAACTGAAGACACTGTTTTCCAAGGCTGGAAAGAATGTGCTGTTGAGAATGACACTAACTCAGTAACAACTTCACCCTGTACATTAAGGAACATGCTTGGGAATGTTCTAGAATGTGGCTCAGTTGTGGTAATATGAATAATAACACCCCAGACAATAGAAGCAAAGCCAAAGGGTTACAATCATAGTGAGTGGCAAGACTAGAGAGACAGTAAAAGATGCCTAACCCATAGAAAGTAGAGAGAGAGGTAGTAGACATGTCAAACCTAGCAGCAAAGTAGAATAACCAACAAAGATATTCCTCAACTCTTACCAAAAAGAAAAAAAAATCAACAATGGATAACAACGAGTCCAAGGGAGGGTAGCACATCATGAAGTCACCTTCCATTATAGTTTCTAGACAACCATTTTTTTTTTCAGATACAGACCCATTTATTGAAGAAGTAAGCTGATCTCTAGCATGAAAGATTCTGCAAAGCTACAGGAAGCACACATGGTAACGAGTTCTTTTTCCAGAGGGCTTCTTGACCATTTCCTAATGGAAATCATACATTGGCAAAGGCAGAATTCAGAGTATCTTGAGTGTGGTTGGATCAAAGATGTGAATTGGTAATAAAACCGGGAACCCAAAGCATTACAAGAGCCCTTTGTTAAAATTGAGGAATATAATAAATTAAATTCTGGCTAACATCTACTTTACAATGGATCAGCTTGATCTTCAAACTATATGGTAATCATTTCTACATTTCCAGAACTCATGACTGAAATTAGCATTTTTGACAACTGGTGCAATTTCATATTAGGGTCATGAACTTGTTAATCCTGTAGGCTAAATGAAATTTTTAACTTGCTCTTAGGTTAGACAGAATTAGAAAACAGTATCATGGGGCCAACACCATGGCATAGCAGATAAAGCTGCCACTTGCACTTGCCAGCATCCCAGCTGCTCCACCTCCAATGCACCTCTCTGCTATGGCCTGGGAATGCAGCAGAAGATGCCCCAAGTCCTTGGGCCCCTGCACCTGTGTGGGAGACCCAGAGGAAGCTCCTGGCATTGGATCAGTGCAGCTCCAGCCATTGCGGTCATCTAAGGAGTGAAGAGGGGAAGACCTCTTTCTTTCTGCCTCTGTCTCTCTCTAACTCGGCCTTTCAAACTAATAAATAAATCTTTAAAAAAGAATATCACAACTTGGGGAGAGGATAATGAATATTAGTGTCACCTCAGGATGCAAAGATAATGATTCCTATTTATCTTTGTGTCATTTACTGTGGACCCTACAAAAGCCAGCCAGATCTTTGTGAATGTCTGCTGATTATCAAAAACTCAACCAAGTAACAGCTTCAATTGTAACCCCTTACTCTAACTCTGAAGGTCTCATTAAAAAACATCATTTATGCTTCTTTGTCTGAGACTCCTTGCAAAACCACAACATTGCAAGGTTCTGGGGCCAACACTTTCACAGATATAGCAAACATCCCATTGAATTGTAGGTTACAGTAGGCTTGTGAGTGTTTTCCTCTACTCTAAGGACTAACAGAAAAAAAAAGTCACCATCCTGGCAGAGGCAGTTGACACTGACATTAAGGAGCAAGTGGTACTGTTGTAACAGAGGTTACCTATTTAAGCATTTTCTTGGGACCCAGATGCCCAAATTATGACTATAAATGGACAGATACCAACCTTACATGAGACAGGCATGGATACCAGAGGCAACTCTCTGAATACCTGACTGTTTTATGATAGTTATGCCAGATATAAAATAAAACCTGTGCTGTGATATAGTTACTATATGGATACCATAATAACATATTGGCTTTTTTCTGAAATTTAGATTGAGTATTTTTGTTGCCTATGTTAATGGTAAAAGTATAAACTTTTGTTTATTTGTGAACTTCATGACTTTTTAGATTACAGTACTTTATACATAGTTAAAGGTAGCATTTAGAATTTTATTTTTCAGAAATGTGGGACCTCCTAGGCAAGTGGAATCACAATGAGATTGTATCCTTGCCTGTTTTGGTTTCCTCTCTTTGATTGTCATTAGAGATACAACTGGAGACTCAGACCTTAACAATTGTATCAATTTGTTTATCTTCTCTCTAGGTTCAGAAGACCAAGCCGGATATGGAAAGAGAGAAAATGTTAGCCAAATCCTTTTCAGTTCAGTTTCTCCCAACTTCAGTGGAACTGCTGTTGTCTTCCCCACATACTTCATTTCATAGATTATTACATTTGCTTTCATTCCAACCCCTACCTTTGCAGCACAAATTTACACATTCCTGGAGGATTCTGAATATTATGTTACAGACACACTGAATACTCAGCCTCAGATCATTCCCTTCAGCACTGGAAATACACAATAAGTACCCTTCCTAGATTAATTTTCCTTCCCTTTTAATGCTGTTTCACAATTACTTTCTGACCAAACTTTTATAAACTTAAAATTGATATTCATCTTCTTTTGCTTGATTTCTACCTAATTTTTATCATTCTGGGCTGAAATACACACCATATATTCACTAGAGCATTATAACATAGTAAATTTGTCTTTTTTTTTTTTTTTTTGACAGACAAAGTTAGACAGTGAGAGAGAGAGAGAGACAGAGAGAAAGGTCTTCTTTTCATTGATTCACCCCCCCCAAATGACCACTACGGCCAGCGCTGCGCCAATCTGAAGCCAGGAGCCAGGTATTTCCTCCTGGTCCCAAATGCGGGTGCAGAGCCCAAGCACTTGGGCCATCCTCCACTGTGACCTTCCCGGGCCACAGTAGAGAGCTGGACTGGAAGAGGAGCAACCGGGACTAGGACCCAGTGCCCCAACAGGGACTAGAACCTGGGGTGCCAGCACCACAGGTGGAGGATTAGCCAAGTGAGCCACGGCGTCGGCCAGAAAATTTGTCTTTAATATACTATTTTAGATTTTAATAGCCAGATTTCTAGTTCAAATAATTCAACAGAGCCCACAGTTCAAGTTGAATGGAGTTTGATTGAACAACCCTAACTCAAAATGCAGAAAAATATCCATTGCTATACCTTCAAATGCCAACATTTTTGAACAAGGAATACTTTTTGTGCAAATGGTTTGCCTACAAAATTTCACTAACTTCTGCTAAAGAGTGAAGTTCAAGGGGAAAACTAAGTAACTATTTTTTAAGATTTATTTATTTTGAAAATGAAAATTACAGAGGGGGGAGAAATGGGAATCTTCCATTTGTTGGTTTATTCCCCAAATGGTTGCAACAGCCACCACTGGACCAGGCTGAACCCAGGAGCTCTTCCCAGGTCTCCAATGAGGGTAGCAGAGGTCCAAGCACCTGGAACATCCCCCGCTGCTCTTCCCAGGGCATCAGCAGAGAGCTGGATTGGGAGTGGAGCAGTCAGGACTCAAACCGGTGCCCATATGGGAAAACAGGCATTGCAAGTGGCAGCTTCTCCTACTACTCCACAACACGGGCCTGAAAAACTAAGTAACTTTTAAGATACTGATCTCTAAGAAACACTTTCTATATAGTGTTTTACAACAAGCAAAGGCAGTCTACAGCATCTAAAGATGCATACCCTACGAATTCTAAGTCATAGCAATAATGTCATAGCACTTTCTATATCTTACAATGTCAGAGTCATGGAAACAGTATGTGAAAATAGAGGCTTTTGCAAGATACCACTCAGATTTCTGGTAAGAGCTAACAGTAAGGACACCCTAATAGGGTTACCATGACAACCCTGGGAATAAACAGGATGGAAAGGGAAGAGAGACACTCAGCACAGAGAAGAGGTCAGCTCTTACTCGCCCAAGTCCTGCCTGGTCAGTAAGCCAGTAACTCCACCTCGTTACCAAATTTTCAGCTTAGTATTCACTACAGATCAATGTCATTTATAATCCTTTAAGGTATCCTTCAAGCAACACCACAATATTGCAAAGTTAGATTTTTCTGAAGAATAAAGTTGTTTCTTTGTGATATTTAGTTAGAACCACCTAATATATAAGGACACAGCAGGTTGCCCCAGGAAGTCGCACTTTTTTCTTCCATAAAACACTATCCAACAGGTGATACTGCTCTTTCCCCACACACATCTTAACACAAAGCAAACATCTGAACCTTTATTAGCACATGCATGTGAGTGGTTAAGAGTAAGTACAAAGGCACTCTTCTGCTTTCTTCAGCATTTATGAGTCAGAATAATCACGTTAGCCATCAATAGATGCTCCTTCCTGAATTGTAGGGATCTCCTCACTTCATCCAATGTTATCACTTCTCAGGAGCTTTCAAAGTCCATCTCAGAATTGCACAACCCACTGGTCCTTGGGGGTTTATGTTTTCCTAAACCATTAGCTACATGAGGGTACTTCACAAAGTTCATGGAAAATAGAATTAAAAGATAGGCCTATTTCAATGCAAAAACCTTTGCGGGGGGGGGTGGGGGGTGCAAGCTGTAGTGTAGCCATTAAAGCCGCCGCCTGCAGTGTGCAGTGCCAGCATCTCATATAGCGCCAGTTCAAGTCCCAGCTGCTCCACTTCTGATCCAGCTGTTTCCCATGGCCTAGGAAAGCAGTAGAACCTAGGAAATCAATAGATGATAGCCTAAGTCCCTGGGCCCCTGCACCCAAATCTGAGACCCAGAAGAAGCTCCTGGCTCTGGATCAGCGAAGCTCTGGCCATGGAAGTCAACTGGGGAGTGGTAGATCTAACAGTAAGGATGGAAGATCTCTCTCTCTCTCTCTCTCTCTCTCTCTCTGTTTCTTTCTCTGTGTAACTCTGACTTTCAAATACATAAATCTTTCAAAGAAAAGAAACCTTTGGAAGTCCATTCATAATTTTTCCATAATTTCTATTTCCCACAAGGTTTTTGAAGAACCCTCATACACCTTAACAGCACACACAACAGGCAATGTTCCCAGTATCTAACCTGAAAAGAGCATCAAATGGCTAAGTAAATCCTGGTGAAATTTTTCTACTCACAGAATAATATGTTAGACCTGTGTGGACCTGAGGTCATCCAATCAGTTTACCTTCTTTACACATAAAATCTTTGACTGTCTTGAGGTCAAATGACCATTGCATGACAAATGAACACAAGAAATACAGAACTGGCCCTGAAGCTGACGGCAAGTACTTTGTTGTTTCTGAATGCAATCTTCTGCAATCCTCTGAGAAGTGTTTTGTACTAGCTGATGGTTTGTATAATCCATGACTGTATCAACATGGTACAGCGGTGAAAAGCAAATCTGCTTTGATTGTATACACTATTTGTTAGCACAGAGACTGCTCACCTGCTTTTCCCAGACCAGCCTAGAGTGCCAGCCTTAATGCTGCTTTAATTTCTGCTGCTAATCCCTTGCTACTCTGCTTTTCCAAATCAAATTCAGTCAGACTTATCTAGCTTTGTCTGAATGTGTCTCTTGATTGAGTGATGTTAGTTCAAGAAAAAACACTCAAATCAATTTAATGCAAATTCCCATTCACAGCCAGGTTGACCCATCAGGATACTGACAATAATAGATTGGAGTACTTAATTCCTAAGGCATATGACTCATCGAAGGCTTAGTAATCAATTTCCATTGCAGTGACTGCATAATTCGTCTTTGGTGCTCTTAAACTCTGGAATACCAAGTGCTTGTTCGCTTTTTTTTTTTTTTTAAAGGCCTACACATTCTTTTTCACATAGCAAAGCCCTTTGCATGTCTCCACAATCATTTCCTTATCTGAATTTCCATATGCTGCCCTGGCAAGGTGTCCCACCTAGGAAGGCTTTAGATCAATAAAAATAATTGGCTTGTTTTGCTTCCAGTTGCAGATGCTTGGAATAGATTGCATGCTACTCATACAGACAATGGAACAATGAAATGGAGGCTGGTCACTGCTTCCACCCATATTAACCTACAGGACAGCTGGCAGGAATCCCTGTAGTCTGAACCCCATTTCCCAAATGCTCCCTACCTGTCTTATTCTCTGACCGCTGTAGTGAAGGGAAGCATATACAAATAGCCAACAGGCAGGTGTCCTTCGCATTTTAAGAGAGCCATGCTACACTACATCCAGACTGCATCTGCATTTGCCATTTTGAGTGTCAATTTTCCTTTGACAAAAACATTGCGTTGAGATCAGATCAAGCCCTGAAAGTTCTCTCTAGAAACCAAGGAAAGTTTTATCTCAATTTTGAAATCTATAGGTAAGGATATTTTAAGAAGTTAAGTCAAAACTGTAGAAGAGGAACAATTCTTTTAATCACTTTTGTTTTTACAAGAGCCAAGTCCTTACCCATAACCCTGCTCAACTGGGGATGCTTCCCTCATGTGCTGGTGTTTCCAGGTGCAGAAGGCCACGTGCACTGCTAAGGCATCCAGGGGAGCCACAGTGAACATTTCATGCAGGATGACATTTCTGTCCCTTTCCAAGCAAACAATAACAGCATTAAAGAAGCTGGGCAATGCCTCTGGGAACATGTCTCTTATTTTCTTTGCTTTTCTCTTGATATCAACCTGCATCCTGTATGAGAAAAATGATGCCTAAAGAATTTGAGTAAGACAAGAAAGTAATCCATCTCTAAGCTTCCTTTCTTTCAGTGTGGTTTGGAGAATGTGAAAAGTTTCAAGAAGGTACTTCTAGAACTGTAAGAAAGTACTTCTCAAAATAGACTCCTAAACATTCTTGAAAAATAATGCAGAATTTAGATTTACATATGTAGATATGCTTAATATGTTAAGTGTATCATATTTATGTGTATATGTTAATTGTATGAATGAGAAATATGTATTATATACACATTTAGTAATGTACTAGGAACAGACTCCTTCTGAAATAGGCAGGCAGGTAGGATTAAATCAGTTAGACTCATGAGCTGGAAGACCATGCCCTCCCCAACACCTGCTGTGCGATCTCATGTTCCTACCTGATCTTACCTGTATGTAACCAGTGGTTAAAAGGCCTGGAACATCTGGGTCCCCTCCCTAGCTGTCCCACACCTCTGGGTACATGGCCTTCTGGCCTTCTGCTATGCTACCTGTGGCCACTCCTAAGCCACCCTCTGCTCCACATGGCTCCCAGTCAGCTCTCTGCCTGGTATGGACCCAGCTTATGCTTCTATACTTTTTTCTCCCTAAATAAAGTTCTCACTTTCCTGTGTACTTCTCCCTAAATAACTGCTATTTAGTGAGAAGTATTGCCTGTTTATTTGAGCCAGTATTCAGAATTCTTATCTGAATAGATAGCAAGAACCCTTAAAATATTAACATTAAAATTAATAAGCTAGCCTACAACATTTCCTCATAAAGCTTACAATATAGTGAGCATAAACTTAAGAAGATATTTGTACTGTGAACTTGTTATTTGTGGATAAATAAAGCAATGTCCCATACATAGAGGTAATTTAGCAAACATTGAAATGTTAACAGAATTAATTTAACTTGTTGAATAAAAAGTTCTACTTTTTTTACTGAATTGAAATTTTTCTACCTTCTATCTTGAGTCATTGAATCAACTATGATCAACCAATACTTGCATTTTATGCAAAAAAAATAGAAATAAGTATATTTATTATTCAAATTAAAAATTTATGTCCAGGCATGATATACATAAACTCAGTGCTTTGAAACATCAAAAGTTTATACACGTAAACATGGAATTAACCCACAATGTGAGGTTGTTTAAAACATGAGTGTGGCATTGACCATATACATCCTGAAGATGTTCATTTTTACTATCAAATAGGGGGAAAAAATGAACAGTCAACTACTCTGTAAAATCTAAAGCCCATAAGGTACAGAAGACAATGTTATATAACTAAACAACAGAGTAAGACCACAGGATTTCTCAGAGGGGAAAAATCAGGGAGGAAGATCGGAGTACCTTACGATGTCAACATCAGCACGCTCGGTGTCTAAAGGCAATAGAACAACACCTTCAAATTTCTGAGAAAAACGTTGTTTTACTCTCACAACTTTATTGGTGGTTTATATAGACAGAGAAATTCCGGTTGGAAAAGACATTTTCCAGCCTGGAACTAAAGCACACCTTTCACAGGTTTTTTCGTAGATGCTACTGGAAGATGCATTCCATCAAACCAAGGCTATAAATTATGAAGACAACAACAATAAAATATATGATCCACAGAGAGGAGCTTGAACACAAGAGAGGAGAGAAAGAAAATCCCTCGTGAGTAATAAGTTATGCCCCAAGAATAATCAATCCTAACTGGTGCTGGAGAATAGAAAACTGCAAGAAGTGATCTAGGAAATAAAGGTCACTGATAGAGGTGAATTTTGGCAGTTATATCATCCAGTTGGTATCTGACAGCTCATTTGAACTTTTAGATAACAGATACTCAGGAACTAAACATTATGTGAAAAAACAATCTTAATTATAGTATACTACACCTGGTTCAGTAGAGAACAATCTGTAGTCATTTTAAATGGCAGTTTGATTTCACAAAAAAGTGATAATTATTGCTACAGTTTGAATATGAACTGATCCCCAAACTCAAGCAGGATAAGTTAACCATACTAAGAGGATGAGAACTTAATCCAATTAATTACTTCAGGAAGTGATTACACTGGGTTGTTAGGGTGGATCTTCCATGATTCACTCATTGCTTTATAGGGAGAGAGACAGAGACAAGGAGAGAGACAGAGACAAGGAGAGAGAGAGATACCCCCCTTCTCTTACTTTGTGATACCATATATACCCTGGGACTCTGCCAGCAAGATCACCTACAGAGGTTGAATCAATAAGGCCCACGTGATCTTTGACTCTGAGCACCCAAGACCAGGAACCAAAATAAATCTTTTTCTTTTATAAAGCTATGCTGCCTTAGATGTTTTTTATAGTGATGAAAATCCAACTCACAAAATTATGTTGAGAAAATCATGGGAGTGGGTAGACTAAGGTAGGAGGTTGGATTAAATCAACATCCATATTAGGATGTAATAGCTCTACTAATAAAACCAGAACCAGAGGGAAACACATTCCCTATCTGTGCAGAGGTAATTTCCAGGTTAAACAGCTAAGAGTTGAAAGTAGTTCCCACTAGCAGAGTGGGAAGGAAGGGTTGAGTAAGGCATCACTGATTTTCTTAAGGCATTTAATATTACATGACTTTTTATCCTCATGAATGCATTACCTTGGTCAATGCCTTATAGATTAATTTTAATTTCAGGCATTCTGATTAAAAGAATCCCCTGATTACCAACTGAAATATGACAA
Source organism: Oryctolagus cuniculus (assembly GCF_051225735.1). Classification (NCBI taxonomy): domain Eukaryota; kingdom Metazoa; phylum Chordata; class Mammalia; order Lagomorpha; family Leporidae; genus Oryctolagus; species Oryctolagus cuniculus. The sequence goes on along the minus strand of NC_142878.1, from coordinate 68,924,377 downwards.
ACATCTAAATACACACTGAGAACTTTAACTGTGGAATTTCTAAGTAAAATGCCATCTTTCTGACAGAAATTTGACAGTAACCATACTAATTGATTTCAGACTTTTTAGCAATATACATCCATGTATGTTTTGGTTTCAGTTTTATTGCTTATGCAATGGTGCCTTGAACACTTTAACATGTAAGTTATAGCATTGTTTGGATGTAGTCTTAAAAATCAGCATTCTAGGGACTGGCACCGTGGAGTAACAGGTAAAACTGCCTCCTTCAATGCCAGCATCCCACATGGGTACTGGATCAAATCTGCTCCCCTTCCGATTCAGCTCCCTGCTAATGTGCCTGGGTGTGGGGAGCAACTCAGACTAGACTAAGTTACTGGAATTAAGACTTATTCTAGCCAGCGCCGTGGCTCACTAGGCTAATCCTCCGCCTTGCAGCGCCGGCACACCGGGTTCTAGTCCCGGTTGGGGCGCCGGATTCTGTCCCGGTTGCCCCTCTTCCAGGCCAGCTCTCTGCTGTGGCCAGGGAGTGCAGTGGAGGATGGCCCAGGTGCTTGGGCCCTGCACCCCATGGGAGACCAGGAAAAAGCACCTGGCTCCTGGCTCCTGCCACCGGATCAGCGCGGTGCGCCGGCCGCAGCGTGCTGGCCACGGCGGCCATTGGAGGGTGAACCAACGGCAAAGGAAGACCTTTCTCTCTGTCTCTCTCTCTCACTGTCCTCTCTGCCTGTCAAAAAAAAAAAAAAAAAAAAAGACTTATTCTATGCATCTGCTCTCTCACAATATGGCGCTGGGAGAAGAGTAAACAGCTTCTGCGCAGCTGCCTCCAGTTCGACCAGTAACCTGCAGGAGCTGATCCTGCTCCTGATTGCAGGAGAGCAGCGTACTCGGCGTGTGGGTAGCAGAGTTGGGATTGGTGGAAGAGGACTATAAAGGAGGAGAGAGACAACATGCACCAGGAACATCTAAGGGGAACATCCGGATAACATCTGAGCAGCCCCCGAGAGAGCCGGCCGGCCGTGTGCCGCTCCCCTGCAGAAGTGGGGAAAGTGACAGGGGGAACCGCCCTTCCACGGAGGTGGAGGGACGGCAACCAACCCGGGAAGAACCAGCAGCAAACCCGGGAAGGGCCGAGCAGACAAAAGAACAGCGCAGGGTCCTGTGTCGTTCCTCCGCGAATGGGGGAGCGACACCTGGGAAAGCTGTGAAAGATAGCCCAAGTCCTTGGGCCTCTGCACCCATGTGGGAGACCCAGAAGAAACTCCTGGCACCTAGCTTCGAATCAGCCGAGCTCTCGGTTTTGTGCTCATTTGGAGAGTGAATCAGTGGATATAAGACCTCTCTCTTAGCCTCTCTGCAATTCTGCCTTTCAAAAAACATAAATAAATCTTTAAAAATCAGGATTCTAGTAGGAACAGACTGGCATACCCATGGGGTATTCTATAAATAGTCTCTTTATTAAAGTAGTCTCAAAATACATATATGGTATAGGGAAACAAAAGAAGGGGGGTAGATACTGTATTCTGTGTCTAGCCACAGAGGAAGGCATTTTACTGAAGGCATGAAGGGTTGTAAAAAGGAGAGAATAGTCACAGGAACCCAGAAAAGCTAGATAGGAGACTAATACAATACATTAGTCCTTAACACTTGGAAAATTCTCCTTCAAGCAGCAATGTTTTAATAACCTAGATTGTCTACTTCTGTAAGAATCTATTTATATTAATTGATTTTAAAAGAACATTTACATAATATGATAAATGTCATTCATTATCTATGGGTTGAATCTATAAACCTAGGCATGGAAGACTTAGTTATAATTTATTTTTAAATCAAGCTTTGACATTTACAATCTTTTCTGTAACTATAATTAACAGATTTGGTAGAAGAGGTAAAAGGTTGTGTAAATTGAATAAATTCTTCATATTTTCCAGGATAGACAATAAATCCTGTCTAAATGCTTGTCCTTTTTTTTCCTTGCTTTATCAGCTTTAAAGTTATGTTACAAACTTCAGGATTAATATTAAGTTACTGCCTCTTGGTAGGAGGATGAGAGCTTGGGAAGAATTGAAATCCACACTTTAAATCTTTCTGTATTGCTTGAATAGTGATCCTATGTATGCACATGGCCAAAGTTATCAGTGATAGAACAATAAGGACAATGTTTCAGGAGACAGTGCCGTACTGAAGACCAAATACAGACAACTTCATCTGTTTCATGTCTCCCAACACTGCTGAACATTTTTCAAGTTTCCCCAATACCTTTGTCATCAGTTTCAGGTGCCTCAGGTATCAGCAGTAGCAAAAAGACAAAATCCTGGATTCATCCTTGTTTAAAACTGAAGTAACTAGTTCATTCAATGACTTGTTTTGAGTTTGAAGCATTCAGTATATTTTGTGACTCATACCTAATGGGGATTTAATAAGTGTTCAACTCTTAAAAAAAACATAAAGTTGCATGTTTTCACATATTTGGTTGCCTATAAAATCCATACTCATCACACTTAGGAGACCAGACACAGGGTGGATGAGTCAGAAGGCTAGGAGGAACCAAATGGACAACATAAAGGGCCAAGAAAAAAACACTGATGACTGACCTTCATAAGAAAACAAAAATGACAACACCCAGGACAAGTACAAACCTGGTCAGCATGCACAAATCTGTCTTAAGCAATTTTTCATTACTACAATGAAATACTTGATGCAAAAGACTTTAAGAAGTAAAGAGGTTTCTTTTGGTTCATGGTTCTGGAGATTCACAGTCCCAGATCAGGCAGGCCCCAGTGGTTCAACTTTTTATTTGTTTCTTTTTTAAAAATATATTTATCAATTTGAAAGGCAGAGTTACAGACAGAGGCAGAGGCAAGCAAGATGGAGATCTTATATCTGTTGGTTCACTTCTCACCTGGCCTTAACTGCTGTGGCTGTGCCAGGCCAAAGCCAGGAGCCTGGAACCTCACCCAGGTATCCCACTTGGGTGGCAGATCCCCAGGTAATTGAATCTTTATATGCTGGCCCCCAAGATGCCATTAGCAGGAAGCTAAATCAAAAGTGGAGAAGCTGGGACTTGAAGTAGGTACTCTAGCATGAGATGTAGGCATCCCAAGCAGCAACTTAACTACTCTGCCAAATGCCCCCTCCAGGGCCATGCTTTTTCCACATCTATCTTTACAATGTTGGATTTTTGTCCGCAGACTTTTCAATTTGTAGTAGTAAGATGGCTTCTGGGCATCTCATTCAAGTTGTAAGCAGAAGGATTAGAGATGGTACATAAATGGAGGACTCTGCTTTGGATGTCTTCTCTTGCTGAACAACCAGCGCTCCCCTAAACCTCTTTAAAAAACTGAGTCCTGATCCTCCGCTCACCCACCATGACACTTACTCTAACCTAAGAAAATAAAGATATGAGTGATTCGGATGAATCGCAATGTATGAGCTAGGCTAAGAACCCAGCTCCCTTGAGATCACAGATGGAACCCAGTCTGATTCATGAAAGCTGCAGTTCTTTAGGAGGCAAAAAGGGTAGGTAGGGAAGCAGTGTATCTTCCTTATCCACCTTCTCTACCGAAGGGCTGATGACAAAGTACCTCATACTCATGAATGGGATTTAAATTACTATGGAGGATTTTTACCATTCAGTTTCCCTTTACGATTAAGGGCCACAAAAATCAATCTCTAATGATAATTTGTTCAAATAGGGTGACATGTGAGGAGGGCAATAGTATTGCTGACAGCTAGCCGAGAATGACGTGAGCTCCTTGAGGGACCTGAAAGATCTGAGGCAGAAAATTCCAAGAAGGGGCCTTAGTGGAGTCTATACAGGTGACTTCCACAGAAACTACACCTCCCAAAAGGGAATGGATATGTATCACACAGCCTATTGATATTGATTTATTACCCCGACACTGTGAGAAGTATTTGGAACTAGCATTCCTTTAGCAAAGTCACAGTATTTTCCAAAAAAAGCAAATATGGCTGTTGATGCAAGTGCCCAGTATGTCTCTACCTACACCCAAAACATTCTGCTGACAGTGAATCTCTTTGAAAATCTAATTGCCAACTGCTCTAACTTTATATGTGAAGTCAATGAGTTTCAGGATTTGAATTGTGAGCTTTCAGAAATCCCATATGTAATATTTTTCATTACATTAAGTTGTATGCAGAAAGATACAGGGGTTTTTATTATGCTGGGTAAGTGCAGCCTTGCCTTTTGATGGAGTTTCAACAGTAGAACTGGTTTATTACACCCTCGAGCCACATCCCTATCTGATACGGTACAGTAATGAGATTTTTAATACTTATTAACCTCATGAATTTTGCAAACTGATAAAATTGAAAGAAGGAATATCTATCGCATCACTGAGGCTTTATTCAATGATTCTGTGTCTAATATGTTAAGAATATTACTTGCTACTTCCTTTTGGAAGATTAAAGAATTTTTGAGCTGTTCCTCTTGATTGTTTTTTTTTTTTTTTTGACACAAATCCTTCTGACCATAAAGTATTATTCTTCACATCCAACTTGGATACAAGTCTTAAAACAAAAACCTTATTTAAATTCTTTAAGCTAGAACTACGTTCTCTTCTTTTCAGTGTCAAGCAAATCCTTAGCTAGTGCCAAAATAACACTTTAAAAAGTATTTTGCATAAAATATTAATTTGATCTCCATCTATATCCCTGTAAAACATTTTACAATCATGGAAAAAGGACATAGATTAGATAATATCAAGCAAAGTAATAAATGGTTTACATAAATGAAATATTCAGAACAACCAGGTTGTTCCACTTACAAGCCTCAGTTTCCGTATCTGAGAAATGGAGATATTTAATTTTACCAAGATCTGCTAACACTAGGTTATAGGTTACAGTCCCAAGTCCCAAGTCTCAGGTCTCCTGAATGCACCAGTTGTTTCAAGTTGATGCCATGGATAGAAGGAAACAAAAAAAAAAAAAAAAAAAGACTCCTTTACTCCATCTGCTACTTCCTCAAGACTTAGAAATGAAACTGTGGAGTTCAGAGTTACAGCTAGGAAACTAAAGGATGTGCAAGGAACTGTGACAGATGTCCACTGATTTGGCCTGGGATAATTTAAAAAAGGATTCACACAGTAGACCACACTTAGAGAACCTTAAAACTGAGGAAATGAGGCTTAGTCTGAAATACTCCCCACACTGCCTGTGCTGTTGTAAAGCTGGCTGTGAGAACCATAGTTTTAGCAAATCTTAACTACCTAAACCAGTGCTATCAATCAGAATTTTCTAGGATACAGGAAATGATTTTTTTTTTACTGTCCAATATTGTAGCCAATAGCCACACACAGATATTGACCACTGAAAATGTGATACCTGGTACAGAGGATTTTTTTTTTATTTTACTTTGGTTTTTTTTAAAAAATATGTATTTATTTTCATTTTCTTTGAGAGAGAAAGAGAGAGAGAGAGATCTTCAATGGGTAGTACACTCACCAGATGTCGCAACAGGCAGAGCTTGGCCAGGCTGAAGCCAGGAGCTCTCCCCAGGTCTCCCTGGATGGTGGGTGGCAGGAACACAAGCACTTGAGCCAGCATCTGTGGCCTTCCCTGGGTGCACGTTAGCAGGAAGTTGGATGAGAAGCAGAACACGGACTTGCATCAGGCACTTTGATAAGACATACAGGCATCCCAAGCAGCCTCTAAACCACTCTCCCAATGCCTACACCCATTTTACTTAATCTAAATGTAACTTAAATTTAAATTTTAATATAAATAGTCATTTGTGGCTAGTGGCTCCCATGTTGGGCAGCACATAAATAGACTTTTTCAAATGTGGTCTGATGGCATCCCTTGGGCCTTTATAATAAAGGTGAAATATAGAGAGATATTCTTAGGTAGAAAGTAAATGGATATGAAGGGAAAAGTTTAAACAAGCTTTGAGATACTAATGATTCAGAATGTTTGCCCTAGGAAGCAGTAATTATTATTGAGTATTTAATAATTCCTTTATAAATTCTTTAGAAACCTGATCATTTTATGTGTGGATAGACAAACAGATGAATGATAGATATACAAACAGGACGTGGTCTAAGAAAGATAATGAACCAGTGTTTCATTTATTCCATTGCTTTTCTATATCAAGAGAACATTTCTGTATCTATTCCTGCCAAGTGTTGAAGGGAACATTATTTTTTATTTTTTTTTTATTTAATAAATGTAAATTTACAAAGTGCAACTTTTGTATTGTTGTGCCCCCCCCAATCTCCCTCCCTCCCGCGGCCCTCCCCTCTCCCACTCTTTCTCCCATCCCGCCCTTCATCCAGTTCCATTTTCAATTACCTTCATATACTGAAGATCAACTTAGTATATACTAAGCAAGGATTTCAACAGGCTGCACTCACACAACCGCACAAGGTATAGGGCATTGTTCGACTAGTAGTGTTGTTTTTAAGTTTCATAGTAAAACACATTAAGGACAGAGATCCTACGTGGGGAGCCTGTACTCAGTGACTCCTGTTGTTGATTTAACAATTGGCACTCTTATTTATGACATTAGCAATCACCCGAGACTCTTGCTATGAGCTGTCTAGGCTATGGAAGCCCCTTGAGTTCACCGACTCTGAACTTGTTTAGTCAAGGCCGTATCACAGTGGAGGTTCCTTCCTCCCTTCAGAGAAAGGTGCCTCTCTCCTTGATGGCCTGTTCCTTCTGCTGGGGACTTGTTCACCAGGATCTTTCATTTAGATCGTTTTTTGCCACCGTGTCATGGCTTCCCATGCCTGTGAGACTCTCATGGACCTTTTAGCCAGATCTGAATGTCCCAAGGGTTGATTCTTTGAATCAACCCTCGAAAAGAACATTATTTTAACACTTGTGAAAACAGAAAGGAAAGCTTTATTCGGGACAATTGCCATAGGTGTCCACGCTTGGCTCGGTGTCAGGTGGAAACATGAACCTTCATGCTTGCTCCCACAGGGACAACAGCTCTTCCACCTGCCTTCAGGTTCCAATCTCCCTGCCCCGACTTGCTTGGCCTTGTCCTCCTGCAGCATCCAGCAATTCCCTCGGTGATGGCCACCTTGTTCACCATCCTGAGACTGGAGCACACAGCGCTCATGAAAAATGCTGTAAGCAGTGAAGAAGTTTATTTTTAGAGAAAGTAGAAGGCAAGGAGAGGTAATTCCCCATCCTGTCTAGCTCTGGCAAGTCTGTCTTCTAGGGCTGCTTTAGGTGTGAGAAGCATTTCACAATGACTGTCAGGGATCTGGCCTCTCTTGCTTCTGCCTCGGCAAACCTCCTATTCCTCCTTCTTCTATTACCAGCTCAGTAACCCCAAGTGATGGTCCTCGCCAGCTGTTCCATCACCTCTGATATTAAGTTCCCAAAAACATTCCTGGCCGCTAGTGAAGTAGGCAGGCATACAGGTTAAAGTCCATTAGGTTTGTGAGCTGGAAGACCAAGCCTTTGCTATGCCCCTGTGTGACCTCAGGCCCCTACCTGGCCAGTCAGGTTAATTAACCACTCTCCTTTGGAAGTGGGTTAAACGCCTGGGACAGGGTGTGTCCGCTCTCTGCTCTCTTCTTCTTTTCCGTAGCTTCTTGCCAGGAGGGGGCTTGCTGTAGCCCTGTACCTGCCCTAGGCTTCCTGGCCTAGATGCTCCTCCACATAGCTGGTTCCTGGTATTCAGTATGAACCCAGATTTAACCCCCTCTCTTAGATAAAGCTCTCATTCTCCTGTGCATCTTTCTCACTAAATAAAAGCCTAAAATGTACCATGTTGCCTTGTTTATTGATGCCGGTATTTAGAATTCTTCTCTAAATATTAGACAAGAACCCTATTGGGCTTATTAATATTGGGGATTTATTAATAAACATATGGTGATATCGTCTGGCACCCTGAATTTCGATAGCATATGTGGCGCCCCAGATGGCACTTCTGAGGAACTTTAAGGCGCCACATTTTTGTATATATTTTAGGGGGTCATTTCCGATATCACTAGGACTGGCTCATTTTGAAGAGACAGACTACTTCTATTTTATATATCCCTGAAGAATCAGCCTAACTGCACAAGGTTAGAGATTAATGGATGGACTATTCATTTCCTGTAACAGATATTCATAAACATAAACCCTCTCATAGGATACAGAGAGCTTTTCAAAGAGCTTTTTGGAACACTTCGTGGTAACTGGTTTACACTGAAGCCAAGCTGGTAAGAATAAATGAAATACTTGGGACTATATTAAATCCTAAAATCTTTAGAGTCTAATACAAAGTTACAGTAGATTTTAAAAATTAGTTTGGTTTCATTGTGAATAATGAGTTGGTAGAATTGTAATTTGAGGAGGGGAGAAAACGGCTGTAGTTTAGAGCCAGGCCTATAATGAAATATCTGTATCCTTGTTTTGCTCAAAGACTAAAGCAGGCAGTCAGGAAAAAAAAAAAAAAAACAAGCAAAAACCCTGAGCAAGATAATGGGATTTCTGGTAATTTGATTTGCTATGGAGAATGCCGGCCTATTTAACACATCCATGTGGAGTTGCTGTTTATATTTTGGTTTCTAATTAGCATAGTCATTGGGAAGCCTTTAGGCTGACTTCCCCCTCCCATATAAATCTAATTTGGCCTTGAGGAGGGTTATTAGAGCAGCACAAAGAGCACAAACAAAGGGAGATGCCTGCCAAACAGCAGGCAGCCTTAATGCATCCAGGGCTAGCAAGCAGGACAGCAGCCAGACTGTGCTGCACTGCCCTGACGACCAGGAGGGGCAGTGCCTGGACAGCCAATCAATCATCACTCCTCCTCCCATCCAGCCCAGCCTGTGTTGCTTGGCCAGTGCAATTTCATAATTAAAAAAAAAAAAAAAAAAAAAGGATGGTTTTGAGGGGATACAAGTGCTTTAAAGTAAAGATTTTAAATTGATTCTGAAAGTTTCTAAACTAGGCCATAGGACGGATGGTCTGTATTGAAGTAAATGCTTGGTCTCCTTCCTAAACCCCTGTAAAGAGTGACATTTCAATTTTCCCTGGCTTTGGGGAAGCTTGATTTTTTTTTATGACTCTACAACTCACCCTTTGAGAAGAACCTTCTAGCAGTGATAATAAAGTATTCCGAGAGAGGATATGGACAACATTGATAAAGAGGCACTAATCCTTATTCTCTGTGAAAAATAGTCTGAAGGCAGCTTCTATCCCAAAAGGGAAGGAAGAAAGAATGCTAAACATGACTAGCAGTGACCTATTTTTCACAGCGCAATTGGAGCTCAAGTACATTTTGACTAAAATGTTGTTCGTGGGAAGAGCAAAGGACTTCAGCTATTTATAAAGAGGACTGAAGTACAAACTTAGAGTTTTGTGAGGACTCTAAAGAAGAGAGATAACAAGGTCATCCTGAGAAGATTGAGGGTCTAACAACATTGATCTGGCGAGTCCTCTGTAGGATCTTGTAGTTGGCAATTTGTCTTAAACTGGTTTCTGCGCACTTTGTGAAGCTGGAAGAAGCAGCTCTGAAGAGCTCAGAGAGCCTTGCTTATAAGGTCTACGGGAGCTCCCATAAGCCAAACTTATTGCAAACCCTCCCCCTGCCGTGAGGACCAGAATGCTAATGATCTCAATCTGAATCTGTTCAGGCTAAAGCCAGAACACAGAGAATTACAGTTCCCTTTAGAACACATTGAACAGTCTCTAGGATTAAAGTTAGAATATGCACAATGGGACAGTCGCGCATTTTTCAATTTAATTGCACTTCTATCAACAACTTATATACTGACAATGTAAAGAGCTGTGGACACATGAGAATCATATATTATTGAAAAAGTGGAGGGGAGAGAGATTTTTACAGATTTGCAATTTGTGGGAATTGTTTAGGAGTCATGAAGGTGGAGAGGGAAGGTTACTCAGAGAGGGATGGCAGCAATTTCTCCAAGTATTTGAAATGGGTGTGGACATAGATTTCAACTGGAAGAAGGTGGGAACATACCAACCACCTTTTGTCCGAGAAACTAGTGCTAACACAGGCTCTGCTGAGAATTCCAATGCCTCTTCTAATTTTGACTTGTTTACTCTTTCAAACCCCCGTCTCCCCAGCTTCAGAAAAAATTTGCTTTACTCTCACTGCCTGGCTGCCCATGAGAGAGACCCAGTTGCCTCACTGCTCAGCATCTGTTTCTTCATCTGTCAAAGTTGATGGAATGGATCTCAAGGGGGAGAGTGCAGTTTTCAGGTGGAAAAGACCAATCTCCCAGATCTGTGTCACATGCAATGATGTCTCAGAGACCAGTCCTAGCTCTTATCTGTTAGAAGGTCTTTCTCACAAATTCAATTACCATCTACAGGCCACAGGCTAAGCTCTGAAATGCCCATAAATATGTGAGCAGAAATGTCAACTAGGTGATTAGACAGATAGGTCTGGCTTTCCAAAGAGGCCTGGCATAAAGATGAGATATCTAATACAGAATTAATGATCTACTCTGCCAGCCATCATAAACCTACCCCTCCTCCAGATTCCTGGCTAAAGCAAAAGACAACAGCTATCCTTGCTTATGTTGGCAATCACTGTCCTGACAATTTCCCCAAACATCTGAGTTTTGCCACAGATATTTCACTTGCACTCCCTGGGCAATCCAGGAGACATCATGTCCCATCTAGACCACTGTGCCGGGCTCCTGATTCACCATTTCCAACACGTTCTCCATATACAGAGTGGTCTCTCTAGGGTGTACATGGACAATCACATCCCTGTTTTAAACCATTCCGTGGCTGCCTATTTTGCTTAGAGATCTGAGCCTCTATCCTACCCTGCCCTCCATAACCCACCAATCTTCTTCCCTTGCCACTGGGCCATAGCTCACGGTCCTCTCTTCATGGCCAGAAAAATTTCTTTCCACATTGTGCCATCACTTCTGTCAGTGAGGATTTAGCCCATTTCCTCCTATCCTCCCCACTTTTGTCAATGAAACAATCTGTGCCAGCATAAAGGAGTTGTTCAGGAAAGCCTGGAATCAGGGATTTCTGGCTATCAGAAGTCCTTACTCTCATAGCACTTACCGTATCAAAGCAAATCAATGTTCATCACATGGTGTTAAGTTCTAGAGAGAAAAACAGGGCAAGGAATGCTGAGCAATGAGGGTGTTGTCATTTGACCCTGGGTTATCGGGGGAGACCTCGCTAACCAAGTCACATCTGACAGAAAGCATGAAATGTGTGACAGTCAACACGTCATCTTGGAAAGAACATTCCAGAAAGAAGAGCAAATGTAAATATTTTTGTTGTACACACAGCTCAGGAAAAAGGACACCATGTCTGGAGCCGAGTGAAGGAGACAAGGTCAGAAAAGTGGTTCAGCAGCCATTGTGAGAGTTCTGAATTTCACTATGGCATGGGAAGTCATCCTTGTTTGGGGAATTGATGTAATCTGATTTTTTTTTTTTTTTTTAGTGACTGGGTGTGGGCATTTGGTCTAACAGTTAAGACACCAATTAGGATACCCACATCCCACATTGGAATGCCTAGGTTCAATACCTGGCTCAAACTCCCGACTCCAGCTTCCAGTGAGTGAGGCAGCAGGTAATGGTGTATGTAACTGTTCGTGCTACCCACTTAGGAGATTTTGACTTAATTCCCAGATTATAGCTTCCATCAAGCTCCAATCATGGTGAGTATTTGGGTAGTGAACCAACAAATGGGAGATCTTCCTATATAAATTTATCTCCCTGTCAGCCTCTCAAATAGATCATTCTGGCTGTTAGGATAAAAGTAGATTGCAGTAAGGGTGGGGAACCATTTTTCTGCCAAAAACTATTTGGATATTTATAACATCAAGTTATCATACAAACTTATCAACTAAAAAGTTTGCCTGCTGGGTCCAGCACTGTGGTGTATCAGGTAAAGCCGTGGCACACAGTGCCAGCATCCCATATGGGTGCCAGTTCAAGTCCTAGCTGCTCCACTTCTGATCCAGCTCTCTGCTATGGTCTGGGAAAGCAGTGGAAGGATGGCCCAAGTCTTGAGCCTCTGTACCGGCATGAGAGACTTGGAACAAGCTCCTGGATTCGGATCAGCTCAGCTCCAGCCATTCCAGCCATTTGGGGAGTGAATCAGTGGATGGAAGACCTCTCTCTGTCTCTCTCTGTCTCTCTCTCTCTCTCTCTTACAAATAAATAGATGTTAAAAAAATAATAACGTCGCCTGCTATAGATTTATTGAATTTCGAGTCCCGCTTGCAGTTGTCTTGTCAGGGACAACAGCCTTAGACAGCCTGTGGGCCAGAAAGTCACCACCCCTACAAAAGGAACAAAGATGGAAGAAACCATTCAAGTGGCCATTTAAGTAGTCTTGGTGCTGCTGGAGCAGCCTCACAGTTTTACCAATGTAGGCCATTAAACGGCTAAAGAGAGCTTGAAGGTAGAGCTCAGAGGACTTGCTGAGCGATTGGGTGAGTGCTGTAAGCTTCCTTCTCATTATTCACAGTTTGTATCAGTTCCTCAGATGCCTTTCTGACTGCCATACTCCACCAACCCAATCTGGTTTTCACACATACACCCTCCCTCTCCTGTGCTCATAACCATTGCCATTAAACAGGGAGGACTCTGATCCACTTGTTCCCCAAGCTAAACCACACACCTGGAGGGTGGGCCAGTGTCTGTCCCCTTCACCTATTCTGAGCACTGGGGCATTTCATCAATACTTTGTGTTCAACTGCAGTACGATTTGCTGTATTCAAGTCCACCAGGCTGGTCCATTAACTGATAGTCCCTGACTTAACAAAAATCCAACTGAAGTGTTTTCAACTCTACAATGATACCAAAAACAATGCACAGTAGACAGAAACCCTTCTATTTTGCATGCTGACCTTCCCACATGGTATTAATCTGTGTGGCAGGGTTCACAATGCAGGGCAGCAGTGAGCCACAAGCTCCCAGTCACCCCACAAGCACAGGGATCAACAACCGACACTCTAGTGTGTTGTGTTGCAAAGCTATGATGTTTGGTCGGCTAGGTGCACTAATCACATTTTTTACATGTACTATTTTCACCTTACAATGGGTTATAGGGAAAGAACCCAATTAAACGTCAAGAGACATCTGTATAGCTATATATTTTATACTTTTTAACAGCTATTAACACAGAAGTGGAGGGGTGCTATTAAACCTAGCAGGTAAGACACTTGTTAAGATACAGCATCCCACATTGGGGTACCTGAGTTCCTTACCTGGCTCCAGCTCCTAACTCCAGCTTCCTCATACTGTGAACCCTAAAAAGTATGTGTGATAGCTCAAGTAATTGGCTTCCTACCACCCACATGGGACACATGGATCCAGTTCCAGGATCTCATCTCCGGTCCTGGGCCAGCCCCAACAATTACAGGAATTTCTGGAGTGAACCAACAGATCTGAAAGCTCACTGCCTCTCTATTATATCTCTACCTCCATCCCCCAAAATAACAGGTGGAAATGTTTAACTCTGACAAGAGTAATGGTACCAGTTGAGTATCCCTAATCTGAACACTAAAAAATGCAAAATACTTCAAAATCCTTAACTTTTAAAATGCTAATATGATGCTACAAGATGAAAATTCCACCATGAAACTTTGCTTCATGCACAAAATCATTAAAATTATTACAGAAGGTTTCAGGCTATGCATATACAGTATATGAAACATAAATGAATTTAAGTTTTAGACTTTGACAATATCCCTGAGATTTCTCATTATGTACAGTGCAAATATTCTAAAATTGAAGATGAATCCCAAACCTGAAACACTTCTTGCTCCAAGCATTTGGATAAGGGATACTCATCCTCTAATTGCACAATAACTATATTTTGTTGGCAGCTCTGAGTCTGAATTATAATGGAATGTGTGATTGTTAGACAATCAGACCTTTCAAATGTTAAGCCAATATTCACAGCTACTGAATTATATTAATCCAAGTGAATTAATTATATGAGCATTTAAAACTATATATTGATATTATAAAGAAGTTAAAATTTTAATATGGATATTTCAGAGGCTCACTTTGTTAACCATCAGAACCTCTGGCTCAACCAACTGAACTCAATGCTAACTAATTCATCTACTGCCTATAGTGGTGAGGTGTGTCTACCGGCTATGGCATAAACATGGTACCTCCGCACAGATCACAAACTCGGTTTTTAGATGTAGTATTTGCTTTCTGGGGCTGCTATAACAAAGTACCACAAACTTAATGCTACAGAAATTTATTCACAGCTCTGAAGACTGGAAGACTGAGGCAGGGCCATGTTACCTCTAGGAGAGGATCCTTTCTTGCCTCTTCCGGCTTCCAATAACCTCAGCCGTTCCTTAGATTGCTGCAGCTAACTTTATTCTCTGTCTTCATCTTTCCGTGCCTATTTTCTATTTATGTCTGTGTCTAAATCCTCCTCTTCTTCTAAGGACATCAGCTATATCATACTAAATATCCACCCCTCTTTAGTATGGTCTTACCCTATCTACTTACACTTGTAACAACACTATTCCCAAAATAAAGCCCCATTCACAGGCCCTCGGGGTCATGAAATTTAACATGTATTTTGGGGAGACACAATTCAACTGTAACAGGTATGACTAAAATTGAAGCTGGAGGTCGTTTTATGCAGTGCAAAGCTGAAATGGGCTACACATTACAAGATTTTCATTGCAGGTTTAGCTTATTAAGGGCAGGAGTATGTTACACTTCGACAAGTTAATCTTTTCTTCCTCCTCACCTTTTAAAGTGAGGACTTTGGAAGAGAAGACCTCAGACTTCTCAGATACTGCCCATCACATGAGGGTGGGACTAAATTCAACACTGAGCGAGAGTCAAATCAGATGGTAAAATCTGCTAGTCCCATCCTTGTTTAAGAAAGGTTTAACCATTTTTGTTTTTTTAAACATACAATTTTTATCCTTTTTATATGTTAAGGGGTTCCATCTTATGCCTTATACTCATTCCTAGTTGAGTCAGTTACTAGCTATACTTCTACTTAGACTCAGGAATATTGTAGTCATTGTATAGAGAGTATTTCAGAACACTCGTTCACAACTGAAGTCACAGTCTACTCCACCTAAAAAATGCACCTTGCTAATAGATACTTTAGCGCACTAAACTTCTTTATTCTCTTATATGGCTGGGTAGTTAATTCTACCTGTTTCATCAGATGACCCTGGTTTGACTTGACACTATGTATTATTGATGCTTTTTTAGTTATCTGTGTAATATTTTACTAGGAAATCAATGGAATTGCCCTAACACGTTTAATGGTTTACTGCTTTCAGTTTAACTGGAGCACCCCAAAGCCAGGATCACACAAAATATAGCTTTAGAAAACTGTCTTAGAGATTATCATTTACAGGTTTAGATTAGACTCATTTTCTTTTGTAAAAATATTTTTGAGATAACATTTTAAATACTTACTGACAAAAGCTTAATGGTTCTACTAAATAAAGAGGTCAACAAATGAAGTAAAAAGACCACAGTCCAACACAAAAATAGGAGACGGTTATAAACAAATACAGAAATGTTCAACCTTACTCATATGCATTATGAAAGTCACAAAATCATTAAAATTACAGTAGTATATAATTCCTATCAATTTGTTAACAGATTCAAAACAAAGTTTGGCAAGATACTATTTGTAGTCACTGTTTTGAAAATGATAATTACTATGAAAGTTATAAGATAAATGAATGTTGTATCTGAAAATGGCCTATGAAGGCAGCATGATGGAATGCTTACAGCACCCAGTCATGTGCCTGTCACTATTCTACTAGGTATTACTGATGAGGATGATGCTTCTTCCTAACTTTTAGTTGAATCCAAAGCAATCCTGAAAATTTGCCATTGTTTGAGGTCATAGATTTTACTATCTCTGAGTATTGTGATCTTTAAAAATAGTATATTACAAGTCTAAAAATGATGCAAATTCTCCAGTTTTCCTGAAGCAACTGTTAGAGTACTTCAGGATAAGAAAGTTTAGATTTTCACAAGGTTGCAAAGCCCTCTTGAAAGACCTGATCCAGAGCAGCACAGCATACTTCAAGTGTAAATACATGAACCCATATATGTATTCCCATTTCGTCCTTGTAACTCTATGCACTTAAGAACAACATGAGATTTATTAGAATGGATGTTAATGTGATTTACTTAACTATTTCCATGTTGGAGAGCATTTAGGTTGATTTCATTTTTGTCAAATCTATAACACAATAATGTATTATTTATCCATTTATTTTTTTAAAGATTTATTTTAATTATTTGAAAGACAAAGTTACAGAGAGAGGTAGAGACACAGAGAGAGAGGTCTTCCATCCACTGATTCACTCCCCAGATGGCCACAACGGCTGGAGCTGCCCGATCCGAAGCCAGGAGATTCTTCCAGGTCTCCCATATGGGTACAGGGGCCCAAGGACTTGGGCCATCTTCCACTGCTTTCCCAGGCCACAGCAGAGAGCTGGATCAGAGGTAGAGCAGCCAGGACTAGAACCGGCACCCATATGGGATGCCTACACTGCAGGCTAAGGCTTTAACCCACTGCGCCATAGTGCCAGCCCCATACCCATTTATTTCTAAATGTATATGCAAGTATTTTTATATGATAAATTTCTAGAAGTAGGACTACTAGTCAAAGATAATCTATACATGTAAGTTTGAAATATTAGCAATTTACTAGTATGTTTTATGAAGGATTTTTAGGTCAGATCAAAAGTGCAGTTGGTCTACAGTTTTCTTTCATGTACTAAGCTTGTTCTATTTAGCTAAAAAGTTTTATCAGACATATTAAATGAGTTGAAAGTCTTGCATCTTACTTTATGCTCATAATTGTTTAAGTAATAGCAAAAAAATCTGTGCCTTGGAAGTTTTTTTTTAAAACTGGTTCCTGAACCATCTGGGTCTCACACTTTCAGAAGTAGATCTTTAACTGGCAATGATGTTAGTGGTTATTGCAGATACTAATTTGTAGTCAGACTCGGGAGACATGATAGCTCCAATCTAATCCTATGTTTACTTGAATTTATAGCAGGAAACCACTCAGGAAATGCAGCCTCCTTGCTTTATCCGCAAGACCAACAGTTACCCAGGGGTATGGGGCTCTTACCCTTCCACACACAAGAGGTGTGCATGGCTGCCCTGAATGAAAGCACTGATTGTGGTGGGTCACCTTGACACACAGAAGCCACAGCCTCTGCTTCCCACAGCATCTTTTACCGCTGTATTTCGTGTAAGACTGCCAGTGTGCCTATTCATCTATTTGTTCTCAATCAGTCCAGGGTAGTCCCAGTTCCACAGCATACAAGGCATGCCCATGCTGCACACTGATTTTTTAACTTTCAAAAACAGGACCCACATGTCAGGAAGTCTTTGATCGGGATGACGTTAGCCCATTACTTACACGAGTGGTCCTACCAAGGATTTTTAATCCTTGAGTCAATTTGACATAATATTATATCAGGCTAGAAAGTTAAGTATTTCATGAATATTTTCAAATTCATTGGTAAAATGTTGGTTTTGTCAGAATTGTCTTTACATTTTTTAAAAAGAATTTTTATGGTCATATGATCATGATTCCCCATCTCTCCAAAATAGGAACTTCTGCTTTTGTGTTTCTTGATTCTTATATTTGTTTTGGCTTAGTCTCATCCCTCAACCTTCAAATTCTTGAGTTAAATGTTTGATTCATTTTCTTTCTGTTTTAATGTGAATAAGGCTTCATAAAATTTCCTTCTTTGTATTACATTAACTGCATCTTTAAAAGCATGTTCACATTTTTTTCTTAAATCAATTCAGAAATTAAGACAAATTAGCCTAAATTATTTGCAAGAGTATTTAATTATCAAGAAATGGCTTTTGCTACTTTGACTGCTAATTTATTACAATGTTCTCAGATTGTGACATTCTAATTTCTTTTTTACAAAATTATTGACTTAATAAAATTTTGTAGTAAGTACCATTGTTCATTTCTCAAATCAGTTTTATCTTTATTTTTGGTTTACTTTGATCTAGTTTCCAAGAGAAGAATATTAAAATTGCTGAGTGAATGGTTTTACCATTTTTCATGAAGATTTGACTTGGTAAGAAGCTATGGCTCTTATCACTATCAAGTTTCCCCCAGTGCTCCTTTAAAATTTACGTCCAAGTGAACTTTATTAATAATGAAGAATATTTTCTTAATATGTGTGATATACTTTATACAAATTTTACTTCAAAGGGTCTTTATTTTCATCTTTACACTTGAATCTATTCTTCTAGGAATCTTTTTGTAATGATTTTATTAATCTTTACAATAATATTATCCAATTATGTATACATTAAATTTTATCTCTTCCTTCATCAGTTTTTCTGAATTTAGATAAATATATATAGAAATAGATAGATCCCTTCAGAATTTGAGAAGTGTTGGATAAACTAAATCTTATGTCTAAAATCACCTGTATGGTTTTCTTAAAGAATTTTGATGGGGGCTAGCACTGTGGTATAGTGGGTTAAACCTCCACCTGCAATGCCAGTATCCCATATGGCCACTGGATTGAGTCCTGGATGCTCCGCTTCCAATACAGCTCTTTGCTATTGCCTGAGAAAGCAGTAGAAGACAGCCCAAGTTCCTGGGCCCCTGCACCCTCATGGGAGACCCAAAAGAAGCTCCTGGCTTCAGATTGGTACAATCCTGGCCATTGCAGCCAACTGGGAAGTGAACCAGCAGATGGAAGACCTCTCTTTCTCTCTGCCCAAGTGCTTGGGCCCCTGCATCTATGTGCAAGAACAGAGGAAGCTCCTGGCTCCTAACTTTGGATTTGCTCAGCTCTGGCCATTGCAGCCATTTGCGAGTGAACCAACGGATGGACCTTTTTTCCATCTCTCCCTCCCTCTGTAACTCTGCCTCTGAAATAAACAAAATCTTTTTTTCAAAAGAACTTTGATGTATAATTCTAGATTAACATTTTTCCTTAGCAACTTCCTTAACATTGTCTTAATATCTTTTGATTGCCTTCAAAGAAGTAACCAATGAACTTTGTAGTCTGCATTCTCTAGAAAGCAGAGCTTGAGTCGAAGACTAATTACTAAAGCAATGACCTCTTATGGAAGGTCCAAGGTCAGGCTAATAAAAATGAGAGGATAAAAAAGAAGAAGAGAAAGCAAACAAAGATACAATGTGATAAGTCGCTGCTGGCCACAACCTCACAGCATGCCATGCAGAACCAGCACCTGTCTTGGCAGGTATGATACAGATTTCTCTGCATAGAGAGAATGCACTTTTGAACAGTCTTTGCACAAGACACTGTCTCTGCTCCATTCTCTCCTGTAGTACAGAACAATCCTGAAGGTAGTTAACCCTCTCAGATACTTAGGTTTCATTATTCTGCCCCCTTTGCAGCCCATGAAGAAGCCAGTTTCCATGTCAGTGGTGTGTTAGTACCTCTACATCTAGAAATGTAGGGGTGACAAAGGGAAAAGTATTCTCCATGCATCCCCAGTCCTTCTAATTTACATCTCAAATATACTTTGTTTTCCCTTTTCCTTGCAATGTCTCCAGATTCACCATAGGATAATTTTAAAGAGCCCTGAAGTTGTACAGCCCTGTAAGGAATCTAATATCACATTCCATCGAATAGATCCCAGTGTTACTATTTTAGGTCCCAGGGTTGGTGTTTGCTATGATTACAAATTTTGTTTCCTTTTACTGAGCTTGTGGCAACCACAACCCCCAGAAGACTTTATTATGGTTTCCAAGTAAATTATTCTCCATCCTGTATTTGTTGTAATGGGCTTAGGTTTCTAAGTTACCAAATGACTTGTGACCTACTGAGTTTTATAATGCATGTATCAAAGACCATAAAATTTGTCAAAATTATATCTGTGCTTTTGATCCTAGAGTATTCTGGACTCCTCCTAATGCATTAGGTTTCTCAAAAGCAGACCCATAAACAAAAATTCATGTACATATGACTTACTAAGAAAACACTCCCAGGACAAACAACTAAGGAAGTGGGGTTGGTCAAGAAAGGGAGAGAAACCAAGTCAGGGAGCAATGACTGTCACAGAACTCTGCAAGCCAAGGTCTTCTGCTTACATTAAGGCAAATCCCCGTATTCCAATCAGGGACGAAGCTGAGTGTCTCGCGGGGGTGAGGGAGAAGCCTCCAGGCCCTTGCGGCTTTCTGTTCCCACATTCTGAGCAACAGTAACTGGCAGATCTCTCAGTGAGAGTTGCAGGCACAAGCTGTGAGAGAGTACATAAAAGGGACCCAAGTAGAGCAGTAACAGGTTCAGCTATAGACAGACTCCGGGCTTTCTGCTGTAACAAGACATTCCTCGTTTCAAAACACACATGGCTCAAGGGACAATCAGCTTAATTCACTCCTGGGACAGCAATCCATGCTTATATTGGGGCACAAAAATGAACTGAGTCCAGGCAATGAGAATGTTCTTTACCACTGTGTCAATGTCTAAATGGTATTTTTCCATAAACAGAGTTAGGAAACAAGTTTTTTCTTGTTGTTGTTGGTGTGTTTTGCTTAAGAAACAATACATCCTATTTTCAACTCAAATACTTATGCAAGACACAAAGTTGCCTCCCAAATGGCAGAGTTCATCTAATCCTACTGTCCATAGTCAACTTCATCCACCCACTTCAGTGGAACTGCTTTTCCACTTATTCTCTTTTCTAGGCCCTCAAACAACAGCAACAATAACAATGACAACACTCCATTTGCTCACCCCCTTTCCTCACACATCAATAGAACATTAATTGTTTCAAAGGTCTCCTGTGCCTCAAAGATCATTCATCTTGTCAACAGTTTCTGAGATGACCTGGCCTGTTCTCATGATCTCAGGGCGAGAAATTCACAGGTGGATGAGCACCTCAAAGATGATAAACTCTGCTTAGCCAAGAGAAAATATTTAAAATTTAGGATTCAGTTTAAACCTACAACAAAGTATAGGTCAAGGAAGAAAAGACTAATTTAATAATTTGTAGCTGGTGGCCTGGGAGTGCATTGGAGGATGGCCTAAGTGCTTGGGCCCTGCACCCGCATGGGAAACCAGGAGAAGCACTTGGCTTCTGGCTGCGAATCAGCGCGGTGCGCCAGCTGCAGTGGCCATTGGAGGGTGAACCGACGGAAAAGGAAGACCTTTCTCTCTGTCTCTCTCTCTCACTGTCCACTCTGCCTGTCAAAAAAAATAATTTGTAGCTGATTTCCCCCTAGAGCTCCCCTCAGGATAGAAGCTCTTGCAGGAAAAGCCACACTTAGTCTTTGCACGTGTGTGCCACCATGCAGCTACATTGGATACAAGGGGTTTGTGGAAACCCTGATTAGAGTCAGTATGAAGTTGTATTTTCTTCCCAGCTCAGAGCTGGTTGAACTTTAGGAACCAGCATAGGTGGGCCTGTACATTTTACTCAGATTCTGTATGTCACCTCATAATCTGCTTCCCTGGGAATCCAATCTGCAAAAAAGATTCTCATGAACCAGGCCTACTAGGGAGTGTTTGTGGCCTCAACACCTACGGAATGGGCTTGTGCAGAAACAGAAATCAACATGCAAAGCCATCAAAGTAAAGCCTCAGCCAGAACTTGGTGGCTTTGTGAAATGAGGAGGATACTTAAAGCTTCCCTGAATTGTAGCAATACCCTTGCCTCCACACTCCACAGTGGTCAACCACTGGGTACAGGTAGCCCCAGGAAGAGGGGATGACCTTCAGGAAAGAGGCTGTATCTATCTTCCCAACAGGGGTTGACAGCCGAAGACTGACCATCTTTCTACAACACAACTAGCCACTGGAATAATAGATCTTTGTTCCTACATGCAGATTTGGATAAGACCGCCTCCAATTGTCTGCTACAAAGACTTTGCCAGCTAGTCCCTTAAACACTGGTGGTGTTCATGCTGTCGAGAGTACGACCTACAGGAATAACTTAGTTAAAGGAGACAAGCCGAGGTAGTGAGTTCCACACAACGATTAACTTCCCACGATTGCTCTGAGAGGCATCCTCAGCCCTGCATCACGCCCACCCCTTTCAGTCTGAGTGCCAAGCTTCCCCTAAATCCATGAATGCAAATCACGTGAATGCCTGGGCAGAAAAGGCGTCCTACTCAGGAGCCAACATCTGCTACATGCTTCTTCCCTCACCTTCCATTCGGCCTCATTTTCCCTTCCTCAGACCCCTCTCTAAGGACCTTCCCCCTCTGTATGCTCTGTACATCTAAAACCTGGTGAAGAATAAATCTAACTCTGGGGGCAGTTGAATTCTTCATCAATTCGAATATGCATAAAGGGAATTCCCATTATCTTGGCCTATTCTTTAATAAAACTTCAAAAGTGACAAAGTAGAATCACAGCAGACAGGGAAAAAACTAAATCCTATGTATTGTCATTAGTCAGATAAAGATTGATCGGACTCACAGAATACATGAGTGAGATCCTCAGTGTGTTTCTGTAACCTCTTTCCTATCATCAGATCAACTGTGGCAGAGCCTGCCTGCATGTCCTCCTGAACTCGTAGTACACTCAAGTGATCATTTGTCTACATCTTAAGAGGATGTTTTCAGAATCTGGTTTTCCAACACTGTCAGATGGAAAAGTAGATTAATGATCTTTTCAAACATTAATTAGTGTTCTTTAAGAGAAAAATCTCCATGGGATGAAGAGCAAAGGGTTGAGATTATCAGAAGTTTTATTTATGCTTTTCTGGGGTTTATTTGGAAAAAAAAGTTATATACACATATAGATGGCATACAACAGTGTTTTGGTATATGTGAACATTGTGCAATAATTCAATCAAGCTAATTAGCACATCCATCATCTCACTGTTTTGGTGAAAAATTTACTCTCGACATTTTTCTAATATATATTACATTAGTATTATAGTCATCTTGCTATACAATAGCTCTCCAGAACTTATTCTTCCTATTTAACCAAAATGTTTATACTTTCCTTGCCCCATCTCTAGCCCTGGTATCCACCATTCTATTTTCTTCTTTGGTGATTCTACATGCAGGAAGGATCATACACTATTTATCCTCCTGTGTTTGGCTTATTTCATGTCCTCTAAGGCAGGCTGTGTTTCTGCAAATGAAAGGATTTATTTCTTTATAAAGCATGTGTAGTTTTCCATTATGTATATATATATATATTTTCTTTAGTTTTCCATTTTATATATATATACAGATATATATATATATATATATAAATCTTTTTCTTTAGTTTTCCATTATATATAAGTCTTTCTTTAGCCATTCATCTGTTGATAGACACTTAGGTTGATTCTTTATCTTGGCTATTTGCATAAGGCTATAATGCACAAGGGAGTTAAGATATCTTCAGACTTTGGAACTATATCTAGAAGTGGAATTTCTGGATCATTTAGTAGTTCTGTCTTTAATTTTTTGAGGAATCTCCATATTGCTTTCCATACTGTACAAACTAATTGACATTCCCATCAACAGTATGAGTTCCCTTTTCCTCATAGACTCCACAATATTTGTTGATCTTGCATCTTTTTGGTAACAGCCATTCTAACAGATGTAAGGCACCATCTCACTGGCTTTAGTATGCACTCCCCTGATGACTAGCAATGCTGAACATTTTTCACGTACCTTTAACCCTTGGTCTATCTCTTCAGAAATGTCTATGCAGAGCCTCTGCACACTTTTGAAAAAAGTTTTTTTCCATCTATTCAGTTAAGTGTTCCTTAAATATTTTGGATATTAGCCCCTTATCAGATGCATGACTTGCAAATATTTAGATTTACTGACTCCTGAGAAGCAGCTTTTCACTGTGATTCAAATCCATTTGTTTTCACCTTTGTTGTCCATGCTTTGGAGGTCATATACAATACATCTTAGCCAAGATCAATGTCAGAAAGCTTTCCTAAGTAATTTTTTCAACAAGTTTTACAGTTTCACATTTATGTCATTAATCCAGTTTTGAATTTTTGTGTGAGATAAATGTCAATCTACTTCTTATATGTACATTCCGCTTCCCAACATTGCTTATTTAAGAGTCTATCCTTTTCCTGTTGTGTAAAGGGGCCTTTGTTGAAAGGGGCCAGTGCTTAGCACAGCAAGTTAAAGCTACAGCCTGCAGTGCCAGCACCCCATTTGGGTGCTGGTTCGAGTCCCTGATGCTCCACTTCTGATCCATCTCTCTGCTAATGCTCCTGGGAAGGCAGCAGAGGATGGCCCAGGACTTCAGGGACCTACACTCACATGGGAGACCCAGAAAAGGCTCCTAGCTTTGGCGTGCCCAACCCCAGTCATTGCAGCCATCTGGAGAATGAATCAGCAGATGGAAGATTTCTGTGTCTCTCTCTGTTTAACTCTGACTTTCAAATAAATCCATCTTTTAAAAAAGTCAATTGACAGTAAACATGTGGATTTATATCTGGATTCTATTCTGTTCCATTGGTCTCTTATCTATTCATGCCAGTACTCTTTTGATTACCATCAATTTATAAGTCCTTTTGGAATCAGGCAGTGTGATGGCTCCCAGCTTTGTTCATTTTGCTCAAGATTACATTGACTATTTGGGGTCTGTCTGTGGCCATACACCTTAGGATTACTTTTATTATTAATTTGAAAAATACCTGGAATTTCCAAAACAACTGCTTTGAATATGTCGATTACTTTGAATAATATAGATACTTTAGCAGTATTCATTCTTCCAATCCATGTATCCTCTTAAATTTCACAATTTTTATGGATTTCAGTGTACATATCTTTTGTTCTCTTAAATCCACTCTTTTTTTTTTTTTTTTTGACAGGCAGAGTGGACAGTGAGAGAGAGAGACAGAGAGAAAGGTCTTCCTTTTGCCGTTGGTTCACCCTCCAATGGCCGCCGCGGCCAGTGCGCTGCGGCTGGCGCACCGCGCTGATCCGATGGCAGGACCCAGGAGCCAGGTGCTTTTCCTGGTCTCCCATGGGGTGCAGGGCCCAAGCACCTGGGCCATCCTCCACTGCACTCCCTGGCCACAGCAGAGAGCTGGCCTGGAAGAGGGGCAACCGGGACAGAATCCGGCGCCCTGACCGGGACTAGAACCCGGTGTGCCGGCGCCGCAAGGCAGAGGATTAGCCTAGTGAGCCACGGCGCCAGCCTAAATCCACTCTTTTTTGATTATACTGTAAATGGGATGAGTTTTCTTGATTTCTTTCAGACCAAAAATTGTAAATGTATAGGAAAGCTACTGACTTTATGTTTATTGATATTCTGTAACTTTACTCCATTTATTAATTTTAACAGGTTTTTTTTGGTGGAGTCTAGAGTTTTCTGCATTTAAAAATTATGGGATCTGCCAACAGACAATTTAACTTCCTTTCTGATTAGATATCTTTTATTTATTTTTCTGACCATAATGCTCTGGCCAGGACTCTAGTACCATGTTTAATAGAAGTAGTTCAAGTGAGTATTGTTATCTCATTCCTGATGTTAGGGAAAAGCTTCTAGTTTTTCACCATTGGGTAGGATGTTAGCTGTGGAGTTGTGATACAGGGACTTTACTGTGTTGCAGTCCATTCCTTCTAAACCTAATTCGATGAGTTTTATGATGAGAGGATGAGCTTTGTGAAATACTTTGTCTGCATTTATTAAGATATAGCTTTTGTCATCCATTCTGCTAATACAGCATATCACATTTATTGATTTTCATATGTTAAACCATCTTCATAACCCAGAGATAATCTCATTTGCTGATGGTGGATCATCCTTATAATATGTTACTTAATCATTTTACACAGCTTTTTGTGTTATAAAAGGGGAGACCTTTCAGAATTTTCTGCAGTGACTGGTGGCCATGCATCCACAGATTGTTCTTACTTTTCTCTGTCCAGCATTTTGAGGCATAATTACCAAACTTTTGACTCTTTATCTAACCATGAAAGAATGGGAGGTTTGTTAAACTCTTTTGAGATAAGAGATAAAGTCTTATAGTGGCAAGAGTGATCTGAAGTAGGGAAGTAAGGAAAGTGTTTAAAAGGATTTTATCAAGGTGAAAATCACAATAAATTAGAACCATATTTTTTTAAGTCCTATGATCAGTCTCCTAGTGGAACAAATCCCCTTGAGCCAGAAGGCATCTATAAATGAGAAACTGCAGATGGAAGGAAACATAAATCCCATTTTTCCTTCCCTCTAGTGAATTTTGTGCAGTAGGATTATCACTACATCACATTTGCCACTTATCCCCCAGCCACTCTGGGAAGTAATGTGAAAGCCAGGTTATATACATCGTGAGTATTTTATGCTTTGGAGTCCAGACATGGAAGGAGGCACCATAGCCCATGTAGATCTAGTTAGGTTGGATCTGGACACTTAAGCCACTGTGTCTCACTAAAAAGGCTGCCATTGAAGGTGGGCTAAATCCTGCCCTCATCCTTGGGCAGGATTAGACAGCCAGGGGCACTAGGAGATGGGACAACATCAGCTTCTAGTGTTCCTATTGAGTAACTTCCCAAGAGCTCAGATGTAGATGAAACCAACAAAACACAAAGGATTAAAAATTACTTTTTGTATAGCCACAAATTTAGGAATCAGAGAACATACCTTTTTCACTGTATGGGATTCACAAATGCCCTCATAAGAAGCAAATACTAGCCATTTAAAACTCCACCAAGCTATTCAATCCTTTTTCCTATACCAAGGCCTGAAATATACACATTGGAAACCATTCTGGGGGACCACATATGCTAGAACAACGAAACAGTCGCTAATAGCACCTAATTCTGCAATATAATATAATACCAACCCACAATTTACCCTGTAAAAATAAATGGCAGAATCCAATTATGGGATCAAAATTCTACTCAAGGAGTGACATTTCATAATAATATTTACTATTTATGTAGAAAATAGAAATTCTGAGACATTAAAGTCAGTTTTTCAATTATTTCAAAAACTTATACCAAAATTAAACCCTATATTGATTAGAGAAATAGATAATTTTATGAAGAAAATGATCTTTTGAGGAAATTTTGTGCTGCATATACCTATTGAAAAAATGTATAAAAATCTTATATTATTATTTTCTGGTAGCAGAAATCACTATTTTTGTATACGTATGGCACCAAGATTTATTTTACTTACTTGAAAGGCAAAGTTAAAGGGAAAAACAGATCTTTCATCTGCTGGTTCACTCCCCAAATGGCTAAAATGGACAGACTCAGGCCAGACTGAAATCAGGAGCCAGGAGTTTCCTCCAAGTCTCCCGCATGGGTAGCAGGGGCCCAGGTACTTGGGCCATCCTCCACTACTTTCCCAGGTGCAATACCAGGGAGATGAATTGGAAGTGGAGCAGGCGGGACTTGAAATCGCATCTATATGGGATACCAGCATCACAAGCAGCAGCTTTACCCATCATGCCACAGTGCAGCTCTGGCACCAAGTCTTTGAAATGGCATTTCCTAGAGATGAGTTTACTCTGCTCTTCACATGCTTATGATTCCTTTTGATATCTTAAACATTGCATGCTTTCAAAACGTTTACTCCAACAGGACACTGGGATGACGCTTAAGTCAGTAGGTTTTGAAAACTTACTGCTACAGTGAGGAAGCATCCAGAACACAATTCTGATGTGTACTTACATGACTGCTTTTCTTCTGTCCATTTTTATATTAACCATGCAGAAGATCAGAGTTACCGTATTAGTAGATCCTATTGCCCTGCCTACAGAAAGCAAGGTGGGTTAAAAACAGTTCACTGTTGTACCTTAATAGTATACTGAAATATCTTGGGCAACCTTTGAATACCATAACTAGTCATCAGTTCCTATTTTTGCCAAGAGGCTACCATGAAGCCCTGAGGACCACAGTCACCATCTTGAATAATTATGGCAGAAAGATATAGTGCAACAAAGTTCACACTGATAATTGAGCCAGCTAGTTATTCATATTTAATAGGCTTCCATAACCATCTAATCTTCCCAGGATATAAGCCATTTCACCTTCAAGGTAATGCTTCACCAATAATGTACACCAGAACAACAAAAAGATCTTAGTAGTGCTCAATGGCTATTAATTTCTCTGGAGAAACTTCTCCAGTACTGTGTTTTTATTGGCTATCCTAGACTCAGGACAGTAACAGAATTTAAAGAGAAGGAAGAGAGGCTTAAAAATGTCAGACAGGGGCTGGCGCTGTGGCTCACTAGGTTAATCCTCCACCTGCAGCGCTGGCATCCGATATGGGCATTCTAGTCCTGGTTGCCCCTCTTCCAGTCCAGCTTTCTGCTCTGGCCTGGGAGGGCAGAGGAGGATGGCCCAAGTGCTTGGGCCCCTGCACCACATGGGAGACCAGGAAGAAGCACCTGGCTCTTGGCTTCAGTTCGGCGCAGCGCCAGCCATAGCAGCCATTTGGGGAGTGAACCAATGGAAGGAAGACCTTTCTTTCTCTCTCTCTCACTCTCTATAACTCTACCTATCAAATAAAAAAAAATGTCAAAGACAGAAAATGGAGTCAAATTCTGCATTATACAAGCTGTCACTGAGTGCAATATCCTTTGCTGATGCACCTCAAAGATATTTACACATCCTTCACATAAAACTCACTACATCACCATACCAGTAGATGGCTAAAATCATTTGACAAAAGGCAACAACCATTCATGATAAAAGGTATCTGTAAACGATAAAGCAAAAACTTCCTTATCTTGATTAAAAAAATCTTCATTTAACATCATACTTAATGGTGAGACACTAGGAGATTTCCCATTATTACCACGAAGGAAAGAATGGTCCTTCTCAGCATTCCTTTTCAACATCATGCTGGAAGTCCTAAATAGTACAATCAGATGAGAAAGTAGAGAGAAAGGTTTACTGAGCAGGAAGAAATAAGCTGGTTTGTTCACAGATGTATAAAACTAAAAAAAAAAAAAAAATTGACCAAAGTAATAGCAAAGTTGCCAGACACAAGGTAAATATACAACAGTCAATTACTTGCCTACATAACAATAAGAAGGAACAATGAACAAGCAGAAATTGAAAAAAAATGTAATTTACATTAGCACCCCACCAAAATAAATTCTTAGATAGAAATCTAAGAAATTTTGTATATAATATATACCATTAAAACCTTACTACTCTCTTGAAAGAAAACAAAGAAGGATTAAATAAATAAATGAAGAGATATTCCATCTATATGGATAGAAAATTTCAATATTGTCAAGGTATCAGTTCTTTCCAACCTTATCTACAGATAAACTCTCCCAATCAAGATCACAGCCAGTAATGATTATAAATGTATAAACAAACTGATTCTAAAATTTATATGAGGAGGCAAAAGACTTAGAATTGGCCAACAAAATACTGAAGAATGAGTTGAAGACTAAACCTAACCAGTTTCAAGACCTGCTATAAAGCCATAGTAATCAAGATAGTGCAGTATAAGAGAAAAAAGACAAAAAGATCTATGAAAGAAAACAGAGAGCCAAAAAAATAGACCCACATATATGTCTAAGCCAGATAGGAAGAAAAATGCCATGCTATCCCTCATATGTGGAAGCTAATAACAAAATCAGTCTGAACACAGAATAATGACTACAGGTTAAGAGGGGTAAGGGAACGATAGGAGCTTGAATAATGGATACTAATTCAGCTAGACTGAGCAAATAAGTTGCTAGTATTAAATAGCACATAGTGAAGTAACTGCATCTTACAATAAGGTATTATATATTCTGTGTATAAATAGAAGGAGCCCCAAGTTTCTAATCAAAGTAATAAAGAAAAGGAAATTGGTTAACATGATTGATCAGTATACATCATATGCATGCATTGAAATTTCACACTGTACTCCATAATATGGAAAATACTAGAAACTCAATTTTAAAATGGCTCAGTTTAATAGATACCTCACCAAACAAAATAAACATAGTAAGTAAGTATATGTAAAGATGCTCCACATCATATGCCACAAAGGAACCGTAAATTCAAACCACTATATACCTATCAGAATAGCAAAAGTTCAGAATACGGATGCCATAAAATTCTGTAATGTATATGGAGCAACAAGAATTGTCATACATTGTTGACGGGAACGCAAAATATACAGCTACTTTGAGAAATAGTTTGGTAGTTTCTTACAAAACATACTCAAAAATAAGCAAGACTGAATACATTCTTACCATACAATCCAGTTAATGAGATCCTTACTATTTTTTCAAGAGGAACGGGAACATGTCTACACAAAAACCTATGTATGGCTATTTATGCAAGTTTTACTAATAATTGTCAACACTTAGAAGCAACCAAGATGTCCTTCAGTGGAAGAATGGACAAATAAACCATGGTGCATACAGATAATGAATCATTCATCACTAAAACGAAATGGAGGACATTTAAACACATAAGTGACAGTAATCTGAAATGTTACACATTGTGTTATGTCAACTATATGACAGGCTGGAAAAGGCAAAGCAATAAGGAAATAGATCATTGGTTGCCAAGGGTTGAAGAGAAGAATGAACAATTAGAGCAGAGAGGATTGAAACCACTCTTTGATGCTACAATGGTAGATACATGTCATTGCACTTTTGTCCAAACTCATAGTAGGTACAACACCAAAAGTCACTTCTAATATATAGACTATGGGCAACAAGGATGTCCATTGTAGGCTCATCAATTACAATAAATTTGTCATAGTGGTGGGAATGTTGATAGTTGGAGGGACTATGCCCAGGGGGGTCAGGAGGTATAGGATATCTGTTCATCTTAACTTTGCTGTGGACCTAAAACTGTTCTAGAAAATTAAAATCTTTTTAAGATGTCAGTAGTTAAATATCAAAAGTGGTGTCAGTATGCACTATTCAAGCTAACACTGAGAGCAATATCCTTTGCTGTTTTATCTAAAAGATATCAGAAAACCAGTAATTTCTATTACAAATTTGTGTATTAACTACTGTGGCCAACTTCCTCTGGTCTCCAGTCAGGAGAAAAACAGACCACACAGTAGTATAGGTTATGATAGGTTGCTTATGTCCACATGCATTCTCAATTATTCTGAGTGACCTAATTGTGACATCTGTAATTGACTTATTCAGTTTCACCAGTAACTCCAATATTTCATAAAGCATTACTTCCTATAATAGGAACAGGAGCTAATGTGGCCAATTTGTGCTACCACCAGCTAAGTGCTCTACCCCTACCAATCATTTTATCCACATGCTTAGAGATCACATTAGGAATACTATCTCACCTACTCATACATACAATAATTCATTACAGAACAATAAAAACCCAGACATCAAGGAAAATATTCTATCTTCACAGTGAAATTACAGTATTCATCATTTGTGTTGAGCTGCGTGATAATAAATGGGCGAAGCTTCATCACCAGGATATCTATCTGGAAATTAAATCACATATGTTCTCCTAGTCAGGCGTACACTTGGTACCCTATTTGGGAATAACCTTAATTAAGGAGTTCTTTGCTTGATATCTGATTGGGTGTTCTTTCTTGAAATTCATACAAGAGTAAACCTTTTTTTTTTTTTTTTTTTTTTTTTTTTTTTTTTTTTTTTTGGACAGGCAGAGTTAGACAGTGAGAGAGAGAGAGAGAAAGGTCTTCCTTCCGTTGGTTCACCCCCCAGATGGCCACTATGGCCATCCAGCATGCTGCGATGATCCAAAGCCAGGAGCCAGGTGCTTCTCCTGGTCTCCCATGCGGGTGCAGGGCCCAAGCACTTGGGCCCTCCTCCACTGCCTTCCCGGGCCACAGCAGAGAGCTAGACGGGAAGAGGAGCAACCAGGACAGAACTGGCACCCCAACCAGGACTAGAACCTGGGGTGCCGGCCCCACAGGCGGAGGATTAGCCTAGTGAGCCACGGCGCCAGAGTAAACCTTAGTAGGGTAATCAATGCTTTTATCAAGTGAGTAGTGTTAAGTATATTTAAATGATGTCATATGGAAATGAAAAAACTTTTATTACTGATTCTGCATGTTTTCTTTTGGCCTATGAATACATTCTTCATTAGGAAAATCCACGTTTCCAAAGATTTGTCTTGCCTGAGCCTTGATTGATCATTTTTATTATGAAAATAAAGTTAATAAGTCATCCTAATGATAGTCAACTCATAGCTTATTTATTTATATATTTTAAATATTTATTTATTTGAAAGACAGGGTTACAGAGAGGCAGAGAGAGATGTCTTCTATCTGCTGATTCACTCTCCAGATGGCTTCAATAGCTGGAGCTGTGCAAATCCAATGCCAGGAGCCTCCTCCAGTTCTCCCATGCAAGTGCAGGGGCCCTAGGACTTGGGCTATCTTCCACCACTCTACCAGACCATAGCAGAGAGCTGGATTGGCAGTGGAGCAACTGAGGGAGCAACCAGTGCCCCTATGGGATGCTGTCACTGCAGGAAGTGGCTTTATCCACTATGCCACAGCGCCAGCCCCATAGTTTAACAGACACTAATTACTGCCCCACATAGCATATATTTCCTCCATGTTGACATTATCAGATACTATGGCCACTTTAGAACTTTTCTTATTTTTATTAAATATCAAATACTATAAACATCAGAGCCTGAACCTAGTATCAGGTCAGCAGTAGCCTTATGTGAAGATACTGGGAGGAACACAGAATTCTCAGATACCCAGCACCTGGTATATGGATTCTGTACAATCTCCTTTCCTTGTTGTAGTCAGAATTTGTGAATACAATAGGATTTCACTTCCAAAACTAAGTTACATTATATGGCACAAAGGAAGGTATTTTAATTGATATAAATCCCCTTGTAAGTTAATTTTGAGTTCATCAGAAGAAAGTGTTTCCTGGATGTGCTTGCTGATCGAGTCCTTCAAAAGATGGTGTAAAGATCAGAGGCAGCGGAACTAGAGATAGTCAAGGCAGTAGAGAGCCTCGCTTTCTGGCCATGAAGAAGCAAACGTCCATGTTGTGAAGAGAACTAGAGCCCTCTAGGAACTGAGAGATCTCCAGTCTAAAGTCGTGAGGAAGTGAATTGTGCCACCAGCTAATAAGCCTGGAAGAGAACTCCACGCCTCAAATGAGATCACAGCCCTCACCAACACCTTGATTGCAGATTGAGATTGGTTAGAACCTGAGCAGAGGACCCAACGAATCCGTGCCTGGACCCTGACCCACAGAAACTACAACACTGTAAGTTTGTGTTGCTTGCAGCCTCTACATTTGCACTAACTTCTCATGCAGCAATGTAAATCAAATATCCTAATTCAGAGAGAGCTAACCTATAGCTTTAGGATCATGCTCACCTTAGATGTCGATTCTTGATACATGCCTGTATGTGGCAGGGTCAATCTGCCTCTTTTCCCAAGACCATATTCCAAAGGGCTATCAGTAATCAGTGAGAAAGACTAATAATTAATAGTGGTCACAGCACTGAGGCCACAGTTCATGCCCCAAGCAGGAATTTCTGTGGGAGAGGAGGCTGTGCTGAGTATCTGCCTTCACTGGGTATCCATGGGCCACAGATTCAGGAATGGATTTTAACCACTTGGCAGGAAGACAAACTGAAAATGGGTCTAACAGTCGTTTTTACATCGGGATTTGGAAACTCTTGAGCTTCTCTGAAAAAATTTTCCCTACAGCTGGCTTATGTATCTGGAATTCTCAGTGCATGCATGGTTAGCAGGATGGGTTTCAATAGAGAGACTTCTGCAATGACAGAAGCACAATTTCACAGGAAAAGAAGACAGCAGCCATCTGCTTGGTGGGTAAAGCAGTGTGTTAAAAATCTATTTCTTGGGGCTGGCGCTGTGGCGCAGTGGGTTAACACCCTGGCCTGAAGCACTGGCATCCTATATGGGCGCTGGTTCTAGTTCCAGCTGCTCCTTTTGCGATCCTGCTCTTTGCTGTGGCCTGGGATAGCAGTGGAGGATGGCTCAAGCCCTTGGGCCCCTGCACCCACGTGGGAGACCCGGAAGAAGCTCCTGGCTCCTGGCTTTGGATAGGTGCAGCTCCGGCCGTTGTGGCCATCAGGGTAGTGAACCAGCAGATGGAAGACCTCTCTCTCGGTCTCTACCTCTCTCTATAACTCTGTCTTTCAAATAAATAAAATAAACCTTTAAAAAAATCTATTTCTGTATAACAAGTTTCTCCAAAACCTATCTGCTAAAAACAATAAAAGTTATTCTGAGGGTCCTGAGTCCAGGAGTGGTTTAGGTGGGTAATTCTTTTTTTTTTTTTTTTGACAGGCAGAGTGGACAGTGAGAGAGAGAGAGACAGAGAGAAAGGTCTTCCTTTGCCGTTGGTTCACCCTCCAATGGCCGCCGCGGCTGGCGCGCTGCGGCCGGCGCACCGCGCTGATCCGATGGCAGGAGCCAGGAGCCAGGTGCTTTTCCTTGTCTCCCATGGGGTGCAGGGCCCAAGCACCTGGGCCATCCTCCACTGCACTCCCTGGCCACAGCAGAGGGCTGGCCTGGAAGAGGGGCAACCGGGACAGAATCCGGCGCCCCGACCGGGACTAGAACCCGGTGTGCCGGCGCCGCTAGGCGGAGGATTAGCCTAGTGAGCCGCGGCGCCGGCCAAGGTGGGTAATTCTTACTCAGGATCTACCATGAGATTGTCGTAAAGCTGGACAAGGGTTTATTGAGACAGAACAATTTTATCCCAGGCTACTAACCTGACTATTAGCAAAAGGATTCACATATGGATGTCCCCACAACACTGTTTACAAAAATGACAGCTGGCTTTTCTGAAGCAAGTGATCCCTAGCAGGGGGACCTGGGAAAGAAGTGGGAGAAATAAAGATAAAGCTACAAATATTCTTAAACCTAACCTGGGAAGTGACTCACCATCAGTTTTGCCATATACAACTGATCACAAAGACCAACCCTACTTCACTGTGGAAGGGGACTAACTTGATATAATCACCAAGAGGCACAGGTCACAAAAGCCATTTTGGAGGCTGGCTACCCCAGGTGTGGAGTTTGGTCCAAGATTTCTATCTGATCCATGTACCTCTTGTGATCTGGCACCAAAACTTAGAACATAATTCATATATCTGAACCTGAAATTATTTCACGAGGCTTTGGGAATCCCACTATCAGGATAAAATGACCAGGTTATCACCAGCTAGAGATTTCCAAGGCCAACTTTCCTTACTATTGACCACTGTTTTAGCCTTGTTAACAATCCTGAGACTATGTGTCCATTTGGGGCCTTCTCGAATGGCTTGAGTCTCACAATTGATAAGCTGAAACATTCTGACAAACTTGTTGGACTTTTGTATTGTCCTTCTTCAATATCTTACCGGAAAGACCTATGTGGAATCAATCTTTCACATCTAGCCATGGTTATTTACAAAACAGAGCCTAAGAATGTATTTGGGAGGCACAATTCCAGGGTCATAAAGCCAAGGAGAAATGGAACTAAGGCCTGGAAAGATGTGAAAATTATCATGCTGGCTCTGCTTCAGAGCAGGTTGTACATGGTTGCTCACCACCTAGACTATATTAACAAAACCTGCAGGGAGAAATCATACCTGAGTGGACCCAGGGTCAGCAGTAACTCAGGAAGAGGAAAAGGTTGTGAATTGGGGTTTGCACCAAAAAATTCTGAGGAGGCACTTGATATACATGAAGCTTATACAACATTGTATCTTCTTTTCCCCTATAATGAGACTTGGAGAAAAACTGGCCCATAAAGTAAGTCTATGCCTCTTATACTCATTGGTCCCACCCTAAGTTACTCCCAAAGCACAGATTTTCTGGGAGCTATCCCCCTACTTCTTCTGACTTGATTAGTATCTGCTTTCATCACTGGGATAAAATGATCCTGGTGGATGACCCCAACAGGGAAGTGATTTGAAGGCAACATCCAACCTCAAAATGACATAGGCATATGGTAGTTGAAAGATAAAAAGAGAATGATGTATGGATTTAATTCTGTGATTATTCTTCTATCCTAATTCTATAAGGTTGGTTCAATTCATACTTAGCATTTCCAAATCATAGAGGTTGATTTTTAATTCTTTCCTAGTACCTAACATTAAGATCTTGCCCAAAGGAAGGGAAGGGGAAGGGGAAGTAGAGAGGAATCGGGGAAAGACAGAGAGAAAAAGATATCTTCTATCCAGTGGATTACTTGCCAAATGAATTCAACAACCAAAGCTGGGCCAGGACAAAGCCAGGAACCAAGAACTCCATCTGAGTCTCCCATATGGGTGCCAAATATTCAAGAACTTGGACCATAAACTGCTTCCTCTCAGGAAGCTTGAATCCCAAGTGGAGATAGGACTTGATCTCAGGCACTTTGGTATTGGTTGCATCTTTGATGTAAGCGGCAGCTTAGCCCACTTACCCATAACACTCACCCTTTCTATTAAGCAACAGTTTAAATAAAAACATTCTTCTCTAAGAAGGACTTTAGTGATTATTGAAAAGTTATATTAGGTTTAATGGAGATGGGGAACAAGCCTTGGAAGAACATGATATCAAGATATATCTATGCCATAGGGCTGGCACTGTGGTGCAGCAGGTTAAAGCCCTAGTCTGAAGCGCCGGCATCCCATATGGGCACTGGTTCTAGTCCTGGTGTTCCTCTTCTAATCCAGCTCTCTGCTATGGCCTGGGAAAGCAGTGGAGGATGACCCAAGTCCTTGGGCCCCTGCACCCATGTGGGAGACCTGGAAGAAGCTCCTGGCTCCTGGCTTCAGATTGGTGCAGCTCCAGCCGTTGCTGGACCATCAGCGGAATGAACCAACGGATGGAAGACCTCTTTCTCTGTCTCTACCTCTCTCTGTAACTCTCGTGCAAATAAATAAAAATAAGTCTTAAAAAAAGAAAAAATGCCTAATACGGGCATAGATATGTTTTATTATAGTACACAACAATTCATATATTTATGAACAGGAGTTTCTCAAATGTGCTGTTTCATAGGATGGTTTTCAAAAATCAAAACCCAATTTTCGGTGGTATGTATAGCTCAACAGAGAAGCCTCTCTTCAATATCTATTTGCACAATTACCTCTTAAATAATAATACATTGATAAGATTTGCTTTGAAATAGATTCCATTTTCAAATCTTTACTTAGTATATACTAAATTGATCTCTGTATATAAAGATAATTGAAAATGAATCTTGATGTGAATGGGATGGGAGAGGGAAAAGGAGATGGGGTGGTTGCAGGTGGGAGGGAGGTTATGGGGGAAAAAAGTTGCTATAATCCAAAAGTTGTACTTTGAAAATTTATATTTGTTAAATAAAAGTTAAAAAAAGAAATAGATTCTATTTTCAACCAATTTTGAATATCTCCTTCAGAATAGAATAAACAAAATCCCTATTTATAGGCTTGCCCATTTCTACAAACCGAACATTGGGTCTAGGTCCAAAACTACTACTATTTGTACCCTTCCCCAAAAGTGAGCTCCAAGCTACAGCATCATAGTCTATCCGGTTTCTAGAACTGGAGGTAGTACATGGCATCCCCAATTGTTATGGCATAGATAAAAACTTAGACTCTCCAATAAAAGATGTTTTACTCAGATGTGGGGAAAATGATTAGCCAAGAGCCTTTAGGTATGTATTCTTTAATGCTTCTATTATTTGAGCCATCATGCTCTTATTGGGGTAGACCAAACCAACAAAGGAGTAAAAGTCTGGTAAAATGGTTTAACCATATCCCCACTGGTGGAAAATCCTTTTCTGAAACTATGAAACTTCCTGCTTGACTAGGAGAGACTTATCTAAGGTACATCGTTATTTATCATCTCTTTTGCAAATGCTACTTCCTTTTTCCTTTCACAAGTGTTGCTGCCCCATAAACTTTCTGCACTCCTGAATACCATCCCAGTGTCTGTTACCTGGGGTACCTAACTGACACAGTAATACCAGTAGTCTGAGACAACAGGAATGCTAATGGGATTTAGGGAATGAGTCTAACTTGAATGCCATGAGAACCCCAGCACAGATGGTAAGTGAGGATCAGTCCCTGAGACAAGATGGAAACACAAGTGCTAAAACATTCACTGGTAGTGAGTTAAGATAATGTTCTGCACTGGGTCCTATGGTATAATGGTGAGCACTCTGGACTCTGAATCTAGAGAAAATGTTCTGGTCAGTAGGAATATCCCAGCAGTTGTAATAACAGGGGTAGTTAAAAGTAGAGGAAAGGAGAGCAATTCCTAACAGTACAATGGAATTAGCACATGGGGTAAAAGAAACTCAAGATCAAACTCCTGTTTTGATAGCAAAATTCATGGAGTTTCAAGGTAGACTGTTCAGTTAAAAACCACTGGAGAAGCTTGGGACTCATGGGAAATATAGATCTAGCTAGTGGATGGACCTGAACATTTTGATTAATTAGACATCACTGAACACTCAGAACTTGCAGAAGCACCCCTCCTCCTTAATAAGAGTCAGTAGGGGCCAGCACTGTGGCGCAGTAGGTTAATCCTCCACATGCGGGGCTGGCAACCCATATGAGTGCCAGTGCTAGTCCCGGCTGCTCCTCTTCCCATCCAGCTCTCTGCTATGACCTGGGAAAGCAGTATAAGATGGCCCATGTCCTTGGGCCCCTGCACCCACATGGGAGACCAGAAAGAAGCACCTGGTCCTGGCTTCGGATCAGTGCAACTCCAACTGTTGTGGCCATTGGGGAGTGAACCAATGGACAGAAGACCTTTCTCTGTGTCTCCCTCTCACTGTCTGTAACTCTACCTCTCAAATAAATAAAATCTTCAAAAAAAAAAAATAAAATAAGAGTCAGTAGTCCCTCCGTGCAGGAGGACACATCAGAGACCTCTTACTCGGTAGGCAACAGATGGCCCTCTGAGGATCTGCTGTCACCTTTCTAGCTTCAGAAAGTAACCAGGGGCAAGTTATTACAGCTGGAAAGTACAGAACATGATGAGAGAGAGAAGAATGGTATCTCATACAAGCTGCAAAAATTAGCCAAAACAGAAGCTGAGGAGTAAAAATGGACCTGGATTTTGAGAATGTTTGATAAGGGAAATAGAACACAGTCTTGATAAGGAAGACTCTATTGACTAACAAAGCACTCTCTCAGCTGCAACGAAATGGATGCAGCTGGAAACCATTATATTAGTGAAATAAGCCAGGCCCCAAAAGATGGATATCGTGTTTTCCCTGATCTGGGGTTGTGTTGGAGTGAAAAGGACATTTTAAGATTAGATGATTGTTTATAGCCCTTGTCTCTACCGTTGTGGAACAGTGTTTTTGTTTTTTTTAAGATTTATTTATTTATTTGAAAGTTAGAGTTACACAGAGAGAGAAGGAGAGGTAGAGAGAGAGAGAGAGGGGGAGAGGGAGAGGGGGAGAGAGAGAGGTCTTCCATCCACTGGTTCACTCCCCAGTTGGCCACATCAGCCAGAGCTGTGCCGATCCAGAGCCAGGAGCTTCTTCTGGGTCCCCCACATGGGTGCAGGAGCCCAAGGACTTGGGCTGTCTTCTACTGCTTTCCCAGCCATAGCAGAGAGCTGCACCCAAACTGGAGTAGCTGGGACTCGAACTGGTGCCCATATGGGATGCCGGCATTGCAGGTGGCAACCCTACCCACTACACCACAGTGCAGGCCCAAGCAGTGTTTTTTTCTTCACACTATTTTTTGAACTTTTTATTTAGTATAGGATTATCCTTATGAGTATAAAGTAAACTGAAATAAATCTTTGTAAAAATTAAGAGTGGCAAGAGGAGAGGGAAGAGAAAAAGGGTTGGAGCATGGGCAGGAAGAGAGGGGAGTATCACTATGTTCCTGAATCTGTCTATATGAAATACATGAAAATTGTATACCTTAAATAAAATTTTAAAAAAAGTCTTTTCAGTTAGAAAAGAAAAACACTCTCTCAGGAAAGGAGATTTGTATATTGACAAGACCCCTGAAGGATAATGTAATTCATTGCTAGAATGATCCCTGGATGTCAGGGGAAAACAATGATCCTTTTAAGCTGTGATGTCCAAGTTACCATGCAGATAGTGGAGGGAAAAAGTAGCATGCTGAGAAATGCTGAGCAATGCTGTGCATAGTTAACAATACTCTAATGTGGACTTAAAATTTTGTCAACAGGATAAATTTCATGTTAGTTTTTCTTACCATAAGAAATAACAAAATAAAATAGAAGGCTCAGGAAGGAAGACATTGTTGAAATTAACATTATTAGGGCAACAAAAGACCCACCAGAAAATCATTTGGCATGAAGGGCTGAAAGAGCTATCATCAAGGCTATCAGAAATGTGTTAGGGGCCAGTGCCATAGGTTAATCCTCCACCTGTGGCGCCAACATCCCATAAGGGCGCCAGCTCTACTCCCAGCTGCTCCTCTTCTGATCCAGCTCTCTGCTATGGCCTGGGAAAATAATAGAAGATGGCCCAGACACATGGGCCCCTGCACCCATGTCGGGAGACCCTGAATAAACTCCTGGCTCCAGATTGGCGCAACTCCAGCCATTGCAGCCATCTGGAGAGTGAACCAATGGATGCAAGACCTTTCTGTCTCTCCCTCTTTCCTGAACTCTACCTCTCAAATAAATAAATAAAATCTTATTAAAAAAAAAAGTATTAGTGGGGAGACACCAGCATCATTTAAAAGTTCAGGCAGGATTGCCAGTAGGAGAGATTGTCATAGAACTTGGCTTATTGACAGCAATGGAAGTGGAAGGCAAAAAATGCTCCAAAGAAATCCATGCTAGTTGGTCACCCACATGATGTCCAGATAACAGGGCATCTCACTTGTCACAATAGGCAATCGCATAGTGACAACTAAGAAGGCTTGACCAATAGTGAGTTGTGAAGATTATTAACAGAACATAATTCCCTGGGAGGGGGGGCGGAATTAATGGGCAGCCAATGAGAGCACTGAGTGAAGATACAGTCAAAAAAAGAAAAAGATTGGATGATTACAAAGCTAACAATGGTCAGTCCAAAAAAGTTTTCAACCCTTTCCCCAGTTCATAGACTTAAGACAGTTTTCAAGAGAAAATAAAGAAGATGGCGGAATAGAGAGGGAGGGAGCACAGCGAAGGTCCACTAAGGGAAGGTTCAAAGAGGGATGAGAATTTGTAGTTTTTAAGCCCTTCCTGAAACTGGGGAGATAGGGTGGACACGCGAGGAGGACGCAGACGCCTGAGACTCAGGACACCAGCAGGAGCGTGTACGCACCAGCGCTGGAAGCCGAGGTGAGACGGGGCGCTCGCCCAGCACCGCAGCACACCTGCCGCCGCCCCTCCCCCAACACACCCTGGGACGGACACTGAGACATGCACGACTGAGTGGGGGAGGAAATAGAAA
Organism: Oryctolagus cuniculus; assembly: GCF_051225735.1. Classification (NCBI taxonomy): domain Eukaryota; kingdom Metazoa; phylum Chordata; class Mammalia; order Lagomorpha; family Leporidae; genus Oryctolagus; species Oryctolagus cuniculus. Next base: position 68,883,212 of record NC_142878.1, on the reverse strand, counting down.
ATGGAATAGAGTGAGTGGCGCCTGCGGAGAGAGTGCACGATTCAGGGATACTAATAGAGAGACTGAGTAAGCCAGTATCTCTTGGCGCCTCCCCAGAGCTCCAGCGGGCGGGAAGCAGCCATTTTGTCTGTTTACATTCGGGCTTAAAGGAGAACTGTCTTTGCCTCCACACTAACCTTCGGAGGCGGAGCCCAAAGGTGGAGCTGAGGGTGCTCGAGGGAGGGCAGCCCAAAGCCCTGAGACCCGACTACTCAAGTTACAAGAAAAAAAAAAAACTGAATAGCGCCTCCTGGTGGGGAAAAAGCGCAGGATCCAGAGCTGCAGTGGGCAGAGAGCAGCCATCCTGTCTGTTTACCTGCAGGCTGTGTAGAGCAGCCTGATTACACTGGATATTGGTAGAGACTCACAGCAGCCTATAGTAGAGGGAAATCAACCCGAAAAATCACCCAGACGGAATGCCAAAAAACAAAACAAAAAAACAAAAAAATATAGAAGATCATATAAATTTGCCAATGGAGCAGGCTAAACCAACCATAACAGAGGCAGAAGAAGAAGTTGAAAACATGCCAGAAAAAGAATTCAGAAAATTAATAACCAGAATACTTAGAAATAATGAGAAACAGTGTCAAGACCTGAATGAAAAACAAGCCCAAGGATTAGAGATCTTAAAGAGAAGCCAGAATGAGATACTAGAACTGAAAAACTCAATTGACCATCTAAAAAACACCGTGGAATCCCTCGGAAATCGAACAGATGAAATAGAAGACCAAATATCAGAATTCGAAGACAAACTTCCAGAAATAATACAGTCAGTTCAATCGCAGGAAGAAGAAATCAAAAAATTAAAAAACACAGTCAGAGACCTACAAGATTCAATCAAACGGTGTAATGTTCGGATAATAGGAGTCCCTGAGGGGGTGGAAAGAGAGAATGGATTAGAAGGTGTCTTCAAAGAAATAATATCAGAAAACTTTAAACAAAGGCAGCTGGATAACAACACACAAATACAACAGATAGCCAGGACTCCGAACAGAGTAGACCAGAAGAGAAATTCACGACACATTGTGGCAACACTCAGTTCAGTGACACACAAAGAACAAATCCTAAAATGTGCCAGAGAAAAGCGACAAATCACATTCAGGGGTAAGTAATCAGACTCACCCCAGACTTCTCATCACAAACACTACAGGCAAGGAGACAATGGCATGATATATTTCAAGTTTTAAAAGACAAACAATGCCAACCTAGAATACTATATCCTGCAAAGCTATCATTTATAAATGAAGGGGAAATAAAGATCTTCCACGACAAACAGAAACTGAAAGAATTTGTATCCACGCGTCCAACCCTACAACACTTGCTCAAAGACGTGCTGCACACAGAAATACAAAAACAAGAACTTCACTGCAAAAAAAAGCGAATGTAGAGTAACCCACAAACAAAGTTCAAAATACATAAACAGCTCGTTTCAGGAAACACGAAGGGGAAAAGACAGTACTTAACAGTAATCACATTGAATGTGAATGGTCTTAATTCCACGACAAAGAGACATAGACTAGCTGATTGGATCAAAAAAGAGAATCCAACTATATGCTGCCTTCAGGAGACACACCTCATCAGCAAAGACGCACACAGACTGAAAGTGAAAAGATGGAAAAAGATACTCCAAGCTAATGGAAATCAAAAAAGAGCTGGTGTGGCCATCCTAATATCAGACAAAATAGACTTTAACATAAAAACTATTAAGAGACAGAGAAGGGCACTATATAATGATTAAAGGATCTATCCAATAGGAAGACATTACTATTATAAATGTATACACACCTAATTACAGGGCGCCTGGCTACCTGAAAGAATTACTAAAGGATTTAAAGGGAGATATAGACTCAAATACAATAGTAACAGGGGACTTCAACACCCCACTCTCACCAATGGACAGATCAAACAGACAGAAATTCAACAAGGAAACAACTGAGCTAATTGACGCCATAGACCAAATAGACCTAATAGATATCTTCAGAACCCTCCACCCCACAGACACAGAGTTCACGTATTTCTCCCCAGTACATGCAACATTCTCTAGGGTTGACCATATACTAGGCCATAAAGGGAGCCTCAACAAATTCAAAAAAATTGAAACTATACCATGCAGCTTCTCAGACCATAGAGCAGTGAAACTTGAAATCAACAACCCAAGAATCTCTATACCATATGCAAATATATGGAGAATGGACAACATGATCCTAAATGAACAGTGGGTCATCGAAGAAATTAAAAGGGAAATCAAAAGATTTCTAGAAACAAATGAAAATGATAACACAACCTATCAAAACCTGTGGGACACAGCAAAAGCAGTGCTAAGAGGAAAGTTTATAGCAATTAGTGCCTACATCAAGAAGCTGGAAAGGAACCAAACAAATGAACTCTCCATGCACCTCAAGGATCTAGAAAAACAGCAGCAAATCAAGCCCAAATCCAAAAGGAGGAAAGAAATACTAAAGATCAGAGAAGAAATAAACAGAATTGAAACCAAAAAAAAAAAAAATACAAAAGATCAACAAAACCAGGAGCTGGTACTTTGAAAAAATAAACAAAATCGACACACCATTGGCCCAACTAACCAAAAAAAGGAGAGAGAAGACCCAAATCTGTAAAATCAAAGATAGTAATGGAAATGTAACAACTAACACAATAGAAATAAAAAGAATCATCAGCAACTACTACAAAGAGATGTATGCTAACAAATTGGGGAACCTGGAAGAAATGGATAGATTCCTGGACAAATACAACCTTCCTAAACTGAGCCGTGAAGATACAGAAAATCTAAACAGACCCATAACCATGGAAGAAATTGAATCAGTAATAAACGCACTACCGAAAAAGAAGAGCCTAGGACCGGATGGCTTCACTGCCGAATTTTACTAGGCATTTAGAGAACAACTAACCCCAGTTCTTCTCAAATTATTCCAAACGATTGAAAGAGAGGGAATCCTCCCAAATTCCTTCTACGAAGCCAATATCACCTTAATTCCTAAGCCCAGAAAAGACACAGCAGAGAAAGAAAACTACAGACCTATCTCCCTGATGAACATAGATGCAAAAATACTCAATAAAATTCTGGCAAACCGAATCCAACTACACATCAGAAAGATCATTCACCCGGACCAAGTGAGATTTATCCCTGGTATGCAGGGATGGTTCAATATTCGAAAGTCAATCAACCTAATCCATCACATTAACAAATTGAGAAACAAAAATCATATGGTTATCTCAATATATGCAGAGAAAGCATTTGACAAAATACAACACCCTTTCATGATGAAAACCCTAAGCAAATTGGGGTTAGAAGGAACATTCCTCAACACAATTAAGGCAGTCTATGATAAACCAAAGGCCAGCATCATATTGAATGGGGAAAAGTTGGAGGCATTTCCATGAAAACTGGCACCAGACAGGGATGCCCACTCTCACCATTGCTATTCAATATAGTCCTAGAAGCGTTAGCCAGAGCCATCAGGCAAGAAAAAGAAATTAAAGGGATACAAATGGGAAAGGAGGAAGTTAAACTATCCCTGTTTGCAGATGACATGATACTATATATAGATTACCCAATAAACTCCTATAGAGACTACTGGAACTCATAGAAGAGTTTGGTAAAGTAGCAGGATACAAAGTCAACGCTCAGAAACCAACAGCCTTTGTATACACAGACAATGCCAGGGCCGAGGAAGAACTACTAAGATCAATCCCATTCACGATAGCCACAAAAACAATAAAGTACCTTGGAATAAATTTAACCAAGGAGGTCAAAGACCTCTATGATGAAAATTAGAAAACACTAAAGAAAGAAATAGAAGACGACACAAAAAAATGGAAAAACCTGCCATGCTCATGGATTGGAAGAATCAATATCATCAAAATGTCCATTCTCCCAAAAGCAATTTACAAGTTCAATGCAATACCAATCAAAATACCAAAGTCATTCTTCAAAGACCTAGAAAAAACGATGCTGAAATTCATATGGAGAAACAGGAGACCCAGAATAGCTAAAGCAATCCTTTACAATAAAAACAAGGCCGGAGGCATCACAATTCCAGACTTCAAGGCATACTACAGGGCAGTTATAATCAAAACAGCCTGGTACTGGTACAAAAACAGATGGATAGACCAATGGAACAGAATAGAAACACCGGAGATCAATCCAAACATCTATAACCAACTCATATTTGACAAAGGACCTAAAACCAACCCCTGGAACAAGGACAGCCTCTTCAACAAATGGTGCTGGGAAAACTGGATGTCCACATGCCGCAGTAGGAAGCAAGACCCCTACCTTACACTTTATACAAAAATCCACTCAACATGGATCAAAGAACTAGAGATGCGCCACGACACCATGAAACTAATTGAGAGCATAGGGGAAACCCTTCAAGATATCGGAATAGGCGAAGAATTCCTGGAGAAGGCCCCACAGGCACGGGTAATCAAAGATAAAATAAACAAATGGGATTACCTCAAATTGAAGAGTTTCTTAACAGCAAAGGAAACAGTCAGGAAAGTGAAGAGGCAACCAACAGAATGGGAGACGTTATTCACAAACCACACAACAGATAAAGGATTAACAACTAGAACCTACACAATGATCAAAAAACACCACAGAATCAAAACAAACAACCCAATAAAAAATGGGCCAAGGACCTTAACAGACATTTTTCAAAAGAGGAAATCCAAATGGCCAACAGGCACATGAAAAAATGCTCAGGATCCCTAACCATCAGGGAAATGCAAATCAAAACCACAATGAGATACCACCTCACTCCGGTTAGATTGGCTTACATACAGAAATCAACCAACAACAGATGCTGGCGAGGATGTGGAGAAAAGGGGACACTAATCCACTGTTGGTGGGAATGCAAGCTGGTAAAGCCACTATGGAAGACAGTCTGGAGAGTCCTCAGAAACCTGAATATAGCACTACCACAGGACCCAGCCATCCCACTCCTTGGAATATACCCAAATGGAATTAAAGAGGTGAAAAAAGCCATTTGCACCTCAATATTTGTTGCAGCTCAATTCACAATAGCTAAGACATGGAATCAACCTAAATGTCCATCAACGGATGACTGGATAAAGAAACTATGGGATATGTACTCTATGGAACACTATACAGCAGTAAAAAACAATGAAATCCGGGCATTCACAACAAAATGGAGGAAGCTGGAAAACATCATGCTGAGTGAAATAAGCCAGTCCAAAAGGGATAAATATCACATGTTCTCCCTGATCGATGGCAACTAAACGAGCACCTAAAATGATACCCATTGAAGTGAAATGGACACTATGAGAGACAATGACATGAGCAGCCCTTGTCTAGACTGTTGAGGAAAAACTTACTATTTTGTTCCTTTAGTATTTTTGTTGGTGTTGCTGTTGCTCAGTTTGCTCTACACAAGACCACTGGTTGAACTCTGCAATCAATGCACAACCATTCTTAAGCATTTAAAAATTAACAGGAAACTGATCTCTGTGGAACATGGGAGTGGGAATAAGAGAGGGAGGAGATATATAGGACGGCACATAATCACTCAGACTTACCTCCAATGGTGCAACTGGAAAGGTTCCAGGGGATTTCAACTCAATCTTACCAAGGAGGCAGGTACCAATGCCAGCACACTTGGTAAAGTGACAAATATAAATACACAACTGATCAAAAAGATAGGGTAAGTGTCGAAGAGATTACACAAATAAGACCAGTGTAAGCAAATAATGAAAGATAGAATCAAAAGGGTTGAAAATGATCCTGCGGGGGAAGCAGGACACACAGCAGACTCATAGAATGGCAAATGCCCAAAACAGCACTCCTGCCTCAGAATCAACACTTGGGACATTCGGATCTGACTAAAAGGTCCATGGGAGTCTCGCAGGCATGGAAAGCCATGACACGGTGGCAAAAAACAATCTAAGTGAAGGATCCTGGTGAACAACACCCCAGCAGAAGGATCAGGCCATCAAGGAGAGAGGCGCCTTTCTCTGAAGGGAGGAAGGAACCTCCACTGTGATATGGCCTTGACTAAACAAATTCAGAGTTGGTGAACTCAAGGGGCTTCCATAGCCTAGACAGCTCATAGCAAGAGTCTCGGGTGATTGCTGACGTCATAAATAAGAGTGCCAATTGTTAAATCAACAACGGGAGTCACTGGGTTCATGCTCCCCACACAGGATCTCTGTCCTTAATATGTTTATCTATGAAACTCAAAAACAACACTACTAGTCGAACAATGCCCTATACCTTGTGCGGTTGTGTGAGTGCAACCTGTTGAAATCCCTGCTTAGTATATACTAAATTGATCTTCAGTATATGAAGGTAATTGAAAATGAAACGTGATGAAGGGCGGGATGGGAGAGGAAGTGGGTGAGGGGAGGGCCACGGGAGGGAGGGAGGTCGGGGGGAAGCCACAACAATACAAAAGATGCATTTTATATTCTACTTAAAACTATTGGTTGAACTCTGTAATTAATACACAATTACTCTTAGGTGTTTAATCAATGCTATAACTAGTACTCAAATAGTATTTTACACTTTGTGTTTCTGTGTGGTAGCAAAATGTGGTAATCTTTACTTAACATATGCTAAATTGATCTTCTGTATATAAAGATAATTGAAAATTAATCATGATGTGAAGGGGAAGGGGAGAGGGAATGGGAGAGGGGAGCGTTGTGGATGGGAGGGAAGACACGGTGGGGGAGGAGGCTATTGTGGTCCATAAGCTGTACTTTGGAAATTTATGCTCATTAAATAAATAAATTAAATAAATAAATAAATAAATAAATAAAAAGAAAATAAAAAAAGACAGTTTTCAAGCAGAATAAGTGGTGATTATGTTTAGCCAGGTCACTCAGCAAAGGATCTGGAAACACTACATCAAATGTACACTGAAATGATTCTCCTGGTCTTCTCCCAAAAAGTCAATGACATTTAATCAAATAACTGCCCATCAAGGAAAGAATACTGACATCTCATACTCAGCATCCTATGTCTCCCAAAATGTCTTTAATGCCCATAGCCATGAAGTATTGTCACGGTTCTCAGTTGAGCACAATGGAATGAAGAACAATGGTAATAAGTGGAGTCCTGGCAAAAGCTCAGCTTAGAGAGAATTTACTGCTGATCCATGGATATTCTGGTGGTCATTTCCCCAGTTAACTATTATATAAATGAAATGGATATACTTGGCAGTTGAAGTAACCCTCATATTGGTTCTTGGTCTTTTCCATTGTTAGAGCTATTGTCCTACAGGCCAACTGGAAGCTTCTTTTTTTAATCTTTTATTTAATAAATACAAATTTCCAAAGTACAGCTTTTGGATTACAGTGGCTTTTTCCCCCTATAACCTCCCTCCTACCTGCAACCATCCCATCTCCCACTTCCTCTCCCATTCCATTCATCAAGATTCATTTTCAATTATCTTTATATACAGAAGATCAATTTAGTATATATTAAGTAAAGATTTCAACAGTTTCTACCCACACAGAAACACAAAGTATAAAGTACGGTGTGAGTACTAGTTATAGCATTAATTTACATTGTATAACACATTAAGGACAGAGATCCTACATGGGGAGTAAGTGCACAGTGACTCCTGTTGTTGATTTAACAACTGACACTCTTGTTTATGGTGTCAGTAATCACCCTCGGCTCTTGTCATGAGTTGCCAAGGCTATGGAAGCCTTTTGAGTTCTCCGACTCCGATCTTATTTAGACAAGGCCATAGTCAAAGTGGAAGTTCTCTCCTCCCTTCAGAGAAAGGTACCTAACTGGAAGCTTCTTAAACTACCCTCTCCAACTCTCTGGCCAAGATAGTAAATCAAGAACAATCAAACATTTCATGGTGGGGCATGGTAAAGACTAGTGTCAGAATGAAAGAAGTGAGGGATGCATGCATTCTCTCCTATCTTCCTTATACCCACTCATTATATTCTCTGCAGGCAACCAGATGGATCTTAGAAAATGACTATAAAGATTCCCTTCGTGTACCTTTCCACTGTTATTAGGTAAGACATTAAATGGAAGGATATTAAGTTTACACATTGCCTCAGAAATATAATCACTGGACGCTTTGAGAAGAAAAGTAATCAGAATTGCACTTTAGAGAGATTAATTTGAATGAAAATGGGGTGAGTGAGAGGAATAAAGAACAAGCAGGCTTTCAGAATAGTAATCTGGGATTCATGATGTTTGACATTCCCTGAGGTATTTCTTAATTTCAATACAAAAAAAAGTTGTGTAAAGGTAGAAAGGTACAAAGAATTCACCAGCATGGAAGTAGATATATGCTTCACCTTTCCTCCAGTAGGCCCCTAAATCATAGATAAAAGGTTATATAGCAAAATTATTAAGTAGCCAGTTCTTTGACTCAAACAGAATTATCCACAAATATAGTACTATGTCTTTCTTGGCCTCCATCAGAACATTTTTCTCTAAGTATTCAAAAACTAACTCCAAACAAAAAAAAATAGAGCAGCAATTGAAAATATTAGAACTCCATTACAGAACTATAATCCCAGAAGTTTCCACCAGCTGGGTTTTTCACCCTTCCTTCTTACAGTGTTCTGTTAGAAGTGATATTCTTCTGGCCGGCGCCGCGGCTCACTAGGCTAATCCTCCGCCTAGCGGCGCCGGCACACCGGTTCTAGTCCCGGTTGGGGCGCCGGATTCTGTCCCAGTTGCCCCTCTTCCAGGCCAGCCCTCTGCTGTGGCCAGGGAGTGCAGTGGAGGATGGCCCAGGTGCTTGGGCCCTGCACCCCATGGGAGACCAGGAAAAGCACCTGGCTCCTGGCTCCTGCCATCGGATCAGCGCGGTGCGCCGGCCGCAGCGCGCCGGCCGCGGCGGCCATTGGAGGGTGAACCAACGGCAAAGGAAGACCTTTCTGTCTGTCTCTCTCTCTCGCTGTCCACTCTGCCTGTCAAAAAAAAAAAAAAAAAAAAAAAAGAAGTGATATTCTTCTGAATATAAAAATCCTAGAACCACGTACTAACGGTAAAATGAGACATTTTTATCTACTGAACTGAGGCAAAGATAAAATCCTGCAAGACTAATAATTTGGGAATTATCCAAGACTGCTTCTCTTCCAGCTATAGATATTACAAGGTAATTTGAGGGAAACAGTATAATCCACACAACACATTTAAATGCATCTTTAGCTAAAAGAGATCTCATTTGTTTTCTTACAACCATTGAAAGACATACTACAAAGAAGACATGTCACTATCAGTGAGAGATTTACTAAGAATACTTTCTACAAAATTTAGAAAATCCTTTTAGGAATAATGTTATCCTCACTAAATGCCTGAAAATCTGGCCCCTAAGGAATAGCAACAAAAAGTTGTAAGAAATATAGATAAAACAATCAGGGATATGGAAGAAAGACCTGGTAAGTTCTCCCTGAGCACAGAAGAAACGGGTCAAAGTAAACATCAAGTTGTGATGAAAATTAGATACCCAATTTTGTTTTCTCATTTCTATAAATACAGATCTTCAGGAATGACAACAAAACAATAACAATAGCAGAATTACTAAATGAATAAAACTTCCTTGACATGAAACATAGGATTAAAAAGTGCTCTGTCAATTAAAAATAAAAGATCACTGTTTCAGGGCATTATAGTGTCATGGGTAAAGCTGCTGCCTGTGACACCAGTGTCCCATTTGTGTGTCGGTTCAAATCCTGGCTGCTCCACTTCTGATCCATCTCCCTGCTAATGTGCCTGGGAAAAGCAGCAGAGGATGGCCCAAGTGTTTAGACTCCTGAACCCATGTGCAAGATCTGTAAGAAGCTCCTAGCTTCAGTCTAGCACAGTCCTGACCGTTACAGCCATTTGGGGAGTAAATCAGTGGATGGAAGATCTGTCTCTCCCTCTCTAACTGCCTTTCAAGTAAATAAAATTTTTTTAAATACCATTTCTTAGACACATTCTACCAATGCTCTAAAATGTCTAAGTTGTAAAACCTTAAATAGCTGTGAACAAAAGCAAAATGTTATTAAATATGGGTTGTATCTATTTCTTACTAATATGATTCTAATTAAATTGGGTTTTTGTGGTGTTTGAGTTTTTAAGTTAATTTTTTGTTTTACCTGAGAAATGGTCTTGATAGGCTTTTTGAGTCTATTTCAAAGTCACAAATATATTAAATCAACTCCAGAGATATAATAGTTGAACAGAGAATCCTGTTAAATTCAGCCAAACAACCATCCAGAAGCAACATGCAAAATATGTGAAAGACAAATAGGAGCATTCAAGAAACTCCAACAAATGGCTAAAAAAACAGCCCCAGGATTAAAGAATAGAGGCAATATTCACAATTAAGGCTTTGAGAACAAATTTGGAGGACAGACAATATCCAACCTCAAGACTTCCTATCAAACTATTATAATCAGGACATTATAGAACAAGAGAAAAGATGAGGTAGTTCAGTGGCGTGAAATACAGAACCCAGAAATAGACTCACATCATATCCACTGGTCTTTGACAAAGGAGCAAAAGCAACACAGTGGAAAAATGGATGACTTTGACAAATGCTGCTGAGATAAAGTCATCCATGTGCAAAAAAAAAAAAAAATGAATCTAGACACAGACTTTACAATCTTCACACAAAAAAGTCAAAATCGATTATAGAGGTAGAATGAGATGTCAGCTGAGTAACATAATCAGGTGATCATCTCCCCATGGATGAAACTATTTGAACAGTTATTTGCACACCAAGGCACCTTCACAAAAGCTATGGAAGCCCAGCCAGGGCCTGCAGATGGAGCTTCTAGACTTGTCCCAGAAACAGGAGCATACGTATACAGTGCTAAGGCAGACTCAGTTTGATGTATATCACTGTCAGCCTCAAGTAGACCTGGCATGTACCCCTGAGGCTGTGACTGTGAGATCTGGGTATGACCCAGCTTAGTGTCAGCCTGTGCAATAAGGTGTTGCCTTTACCACTCTTTTTCCCACTCCTTGGGCAGACAGCAAGTAATCACACAGTTGTATCCTGGGACTCAGTGCCAAGAGGTAAAACCCAGCATTACCATATCCTAATGGTCCCCTCTCCAGGCCAGTACCCCTTGGTGACCTCTGGGCATTCACTGGTATCTGTGGAGTCCAGTGGCCCCAGTTGATTCAGATTATATTCCAGTATGCTTCAGTTGTGGTTAGTTGAAGCAACATTAGGAGATGAATCCACCTCAGCAGCAGGCATACCACAGCAGTGTGGGCTAAGTCTTAACCCATGCAGCACTGGCCTTTGTGGGTCATAGGCTTCTGGTGTGATATAGCATTGCAGTGTTGGTGGCCACAGAATTGGGCATTTGGACCTGAGGCAGCCCAGGAGAGGGTAGGACTTGTCAGGATGGACTATCCATTTTTGATGCCTCCCTGGTTGATTCTGAGCAGTATGCCAATCGCAAATTCTGGACCCATCTCTGAGCCCAGGGCATCACTGAGTCAGTAATGATACACTCACTGACAGTGGAACTGCAACACACCTCAACTTAGGGCTCCACCTAGTACTAAAGTGGTGGAAGAATTCCTGGACTCAGAAAATAATAAGTAGGCTGCTTACAATTCCTTTATCAGCCACAAAGCCAGATTATTAAGACTAGGAACAGATAACTAATCCTTCAATGCACAGAACCTATCATCAATAATACCTTAAATGTATATGTATTAAATTCTCCAATTAAAATACACAGGATGGTTGAACAGATTTTTTTAAAGCTATCCTACTTACAAAAAACTAACTTCACCTCCAAGGACATGCATAGACATATAGTGAAGGATTGAACGAGATATTCCATGCAAATGCAATCAAAAAGAAAGCAGGAGGAGCCTCATATGTATCAGATAAAAAAAGAATTCAGGAGGTCAGTACTGTGGTGTAAGTTAAGCCTCTTCTTGCAGGGTCATTATCCCACAGTGTCACCGGTTCAAGTCCCAGCTACTCCACTTCTGATCCAGCTCCCAGCTAATGCAGCTGGGAAAGCAAAAGATGGCTCAAGTATTTGTGTCCCTGCACCCACATAGGAGACATGGAAGAAGCTCCTGGCTTTAGCCTGGCCCAGCCCTGCCCATTGCAGTCACCTGGGGAGTGCACCAGCAGAAAGAAGATTGATTACTCTCTCTCCCACCTCACACATCTCCCACCCTTCTCTTTCCATATCTCTTCCTTTCAAATAAATCAATCTTTAAAAAAATAGGTTTTTAGTCAAAAGCATTAAAAAGAAATAAGGTCATTATGATAAACTTAAATCCAACAAGAGAAACTAACACTTGTAAACATATGTACCTAAAATTGGAGCACCCAGACACATAAAGCAAATATCAATAGACTTAAAGGAAAAGGTAGACACCAATACAATAGTAGGATCCTTTAGCACTCCACTTTCAGATATGGATGAATCATCCAACCAGAAAAACAAATGAATAACGAAGTTAAGTTTTACTCTGCATCAACTGGAACTAACAGATATCTACAGAATATTCCATCCAATAATTGTAGAAAATTCATTCTTCAACAGCAATGGAACATTCTCCAAGATAGATCCTTTGTAAGGTCATAATACAAGTCTCAAGTTTTTTTTTGTTTTTTTGTTTTTTTATTTTATTTTTTTTTCTCTTTTTTTTATTTTTTTTATCTTTTATTTAATGAATATAAATTTCCAAAGTACGACTCATGTGTTACAATGGCTTCCCCCCCCATACCGTCCCTCCCACCCACAACCCTCCCCTTTCCCACTCCCTCTCCCCTTCCATTCACATCAAGATTCATTTTCGATTATCTTAATATACAGAAGATCAGCTTAGTATACCTTAAGTAAGTATTTCAACAGTTTGCTCCCACACAGAAACATAAAGTGAAAAATAATAGATGATTTTTTTTTAAATGATGATGAAAACAGATCAGACCTATTGTCATGTTTAATCCCAGTGAGAGTCAAGTTGGGAAGTTTTTAAAAAAACATAAATCATATTTATTATTTTTCTTGGCACAAAACACAAAACTACAAATGTAGGTGTCAGCACTGTAGGACATCAGGTTAAGCTGCTGCTTATGATTCCATATTGGAGTGCCGGTTCAAGTCTCAGCTACTCGGCCTCCCATCCAGTTCACTGCTATCAGACTTAGGGAAGCAGTGGATAATGGCACAAGTAATTGGGTCTTGGCCACCCACCAGGAAGACCCATATAGAGTTCTAAGGTCTTGGCTTTAGTCCAGTTTAGACCCATCATCTGGGAAATTGCAGATCAAAGAATCTTTCTGTCTCCCAGTTCCCCTGCCATTCTGCTTTTAAATAAACAAATCATTTTTTTAAAAAAGTCTTGGAAATAAACACACAGAAATAAAACAACTTACTCCTGAATAAACAATGGATCAAGGAAGATATTGAGGAAATGAAAAAAAAAATCTTGATGTTTAAGTAAATGGGGACATACATCCCTACCATACAACCCAGCCAACCCACTCCTTGGAATTTACCCAAAGGAAATTAAATTGGCAAATAAAAGAGCTGGCTGCACCTCAATGTTTATTGCAGCTCAATTCACAATAGCTAAGACATGGAATCAACCTAAATGCCCATCAACAGAAGACTGGATAAAGAAATTATGGGATATATACTCTATAGAATACTATATAGCAGTAAAAAAAAATGAAATCCGGTCATTTGCAACAAAATGAAGGAATCTGGAAAACATCATGTTGAGTGAAATAAGCCAGTCCCAAAGGGACAAATATCATATGTTCTCCCTGATCGGTGACAACTAACTGAGCACTGAAAAGGAAACCTGTGGAAGTGAAATGGACACTATGAGAAACAATGTCTTGATCAGCCCTTGTCCTGATTGTCGAGGAACAACTTAGTATTTTATTCATTTTAGTATTTTTTTGTTCTACTTAATACCATTGGTTGAACTCTTTAATTAATACACAATTATTCTTAGGTGTTTAAATTTAACTGAAAAGTGATCCCTGTTAAATATAAGAGTGGGAATAAGAGAGGGAAGAGATGTAAGTTCGGAACATGCTCACTCTGACTTACTCCTAATCGTAGAATGAGAAATGTGCCAGGGGATTCCAATTCAATCCCATCAAGGTGGCATGTACCAAAGCCATCTTACTTGTTAAAGTGATCAGTTTAAGTTCATAATTGATCAAAAAGGTAGGATTAAGTGTCAATTGGATTACATAAATAAAACCAGTGTCTGCAAATAATAATTGATAGAATTAAAAAGGAGAGAATGATCTTGCATGGGAAGCAGGATATACAGCAGACTCATAGAATGGTAAATGTCCTAAACAGCATTCTGGCCTCAGAATCAGCCCTTAAGGCAATCTGATCTGGCTAAAATGCCCATGAGAGTTTCTCAGGCATGGAAAGCCAAGACACTCCAGCAAAAAGCAACAACAACCACAACAACAAAAATGACCTAAATGAAAGATCTCTGTGAGTGAGATCCCAGTGGAAAGAACGGGCCATCAAAGAAGGAGGTAGCTTTCTCTGAAGAGAGGAGAGAACTTCCACTTTGACTATGGCCTTGTCTAAATAAAATCAGAGTTGGTGAACTCAAGAAGTTTCCATAGCCTTGGCAGCTCATGACAAGAGCCTCAGGTGTCAAATCAACAATGGGAGTCTCTGTGCACCTGCTCCCCCTGTAGGACCTCTGTCCTTAACGTGTTGCATTATGTGAATTAACAGTAAAACTACTACTCTATACTTTGTGTGTCTTCATGGGTGCAGTCTGTTGATATCTTTAATTAGTATATACTAAGTTTATCTTCTGTATATAAAGATAACTGAAAATGAATCGTGATGAAGAAAGGGATGGGAGAGGGATTGGGAGATGGGATGGTTGCGGGTGGGAGGGAGGTTATGGGGGGAAAAGTCGCTATAATTCAAAAGTTATACTTTGGAAATTTATATTTATCAAATAAATGTTGAAAAAAATAAAATGGGGACACAACATAACAAACTTATGAGATACAGCAAAAACAGCATTAAAAGCGAAATTTGTAACAGTTGATGCTTACACCAAGAACATTAAAGGATCTTAAATAAACTTATGGTGGCACTGCAAGGAATTATAAAAACAAGAGCAAATCAAACAAAAAATTAGTTGAAGGACAGAAACTCTTAGATAGTTAGTGAGCTGCCAGTTAAAATACCCACAGCCCATATCAGAGTACCTGAGTTCAAGTCTCAGCCCTGTTCCTAATTCCAATCTTCTGCTGATACACAGAATGAAAGGCAAAGTAGTTTGAGCCCTGATAAGCACATGGTGACCTGATTTGCAAACTCCCACTGTCATCTCCTGGCCCAAGAATGCTGTAGGCATTTGGGATGGGATCTCTCATCCTCCCTCTCACCTTATCTCAAGTTAATTAATTTCTAAAAGTCCCACCCTCTTATTTTAAAATGATAATAAAACTCAGATTAGAAACATATGATATAGAGAATACATACACCATACAAACACTCAAAAAAATGAACTTGTTCTTTGAAAGGAACAAAATTGACAAACTCTTAGCTAGAGGAACTAAGAAAAAAAAAGAAAATTCAAGTAAATCAAATGATGAAAATGGAGACAGTAAAGCTAACAACACAGAAACAAAGATTGTTAGATTATTATGAACTATACCAAAATAATTGATAACAAAAGAAATGGGCAAATTCCTGGACACATACATCTTAACAAGATTGAATCATGAAGAAATACAATACTTAACCAGACCAATAGTGAGTACCAAAACTGAATCAGTAATAAACTCTCCCAAAGAAAAATACATCAACTTCACTAAGGAATTATACCAAACATTTTAAAAATAATTAACACCAATCATTCTTAGATTATTTCAGAAAATCAAAGCAATCCCATTACTAGGAACATCTCCACGGGAAATTCGTTCTCATGTTTATTTCAACACTATTCACAATAGCCAAGAAACGGAAGCAACCTACGTGACCATCTGCTAATAAATGTTAAAGAAGACATGCCAGCCGGCGCCATGGCTCAATTGGCTAATCCTCCGCCTGCGCTGCCAGCATTCCATATGGGTGCCGGGTTCTAGTCCTG
The DNA here is from genome assembly GCF_051225735.1 of Oryctolagus cuniculus. NCBI lineage: Eukaryota > Metazoa > Chordata > Mammalia > Lagomorpha > Leporidae > Oryctolagus > Oryctolagus cuniculus. The sequence goes on along the minus strand of NC_142878.1, from coordinate 68,867,095 downwards.
GCTGTTCCTCTTCCAGTCCAACTCTCTGCTGTGGCCCGGGAGTGCAGTGGAGGATGGCTCAAGTGCTTGGACGCCTGCATCCGCAGGAGAGACCAGGAAGAAGCACCTGGCTCCTGACTTCGGATCGGCATAGTTCCGGCCATAGTGGCCATTTTGGGGGTGAACCAACGGAAGGAAGACCTTTCTCTCTGTCTCTCTCTCTCACTGTCTAACTCTATCTGTCAAATAATGTATACAGTGTATACACATGTATACAGTGGAATGCCATTCAGCCATAAAAAATGAAATATTGGTATTTGCAACAACATGGATAGAATTTCACATCATTCTGTTAAGTGAAATAAACTAAGCACAGAAAGATAAGTAATGTGTGAGCTCACTCATGCACAGTATGAAAAAGTGGATCTCAGACACTAATAGTAGAAGCAGCAATGGAGGGAGGAAGAAAGGTGCTAAGCTACAGGTAGAAGTTAGAAGTTCAAGTATTCCATTGCACAGAAGGGTGACTTCAGGTAATGACAATGCACTGCATATTTCTCAAAGGAAAAGAACAAAGGATTTTGAACATTTCACTATAAAGAACTAGTGAATGTTTGAAGAAGTATATGTGCTTATCCTGATTGGACACTATGCAGTAAATAAATGTATCAAAACATTGCATGGTACCCCATAAATATGTACAATTTTTATGTCAGTTGAAAACAAGAAAAAGAAGTTTCAAAATAAAAGCATAGACTGCAGACCTAAATGTAAAATACAAAACTATAAGACTTCTAAAGATAACAGAGGACAAACTATATGACCTTGGATTTGGTGATGGCTTTTTAGATATAGTGCTAAATGCATGATCCCTGAGAAAAAGACTTGATAAGCTGGACTTGATTAAAATTTAAAATGTCTGCTTCTGAATAAAAGCACTGTCAAGAGAATAAAGATAAAGCACAGACTAGGAGAAAATATTTGCAAAGGACTTAACTGACAGAAGTGTTATCCAGAATACACCAAAAAAACTCTTAAAACATAGTAACACATCCTAATTAAAAATGGACCAAAGACCTTAGCAGATACCTCACTGGAGACAGCATAAAGACGACAAGTAAACATGAAAAGGTACTCTACATCATATGCCATCAAGGGACACATAAACTCAGAGCTACTATGACACATCCATAGAATGGTAAGGATTCAGAACACTGGCAATACCAAATCTTCCTTCAGTGCTGGAGGGAATGCAAAATAGGACAGCTGGCAGACAGTTTGATAGGTTGTTTTTTTTTTTTTTTTGATACAAAACACACTTTTACCACACAACCTGTTAAGTGCATTCCTTGGTATTTATCCAAAGAAGTTGAAAATCTGTGTCATATAAAAACCTGAACATTGGCCGGCGTCGCGGCTCACTTGGCTAATCCTCCATCTGCAGCGCCAGCACCCCAGGTTCTAGTCCTGGTTGGGGTGCCAGATTCTGTCCCGGTTGCTCCTATTCCAGTCCAGCTCTCTGCTGTGGCCTGGGAAGGCAGTGGAGGATGGCCCAAGTACTTGGCCCTGCACCCACATGGGAGACCAGGAGGAGGCACCTGTCTCCTGACTTTGGATCAGCGCAGCATGCTGGCCACAGCGCACCAGTTGTAGTGGCCATTTGGGGGGTGAACCAATGGAGGAAGACCTTTCTCTCTGTTTCTCTCTCACTGTATAACTCTGCCTGTCAAAAAAAAAAAAAAAAAAAAAAAAAAAAAAAAAAAACCTGAACATGAATGTCTACAGCAGCTTTATCCCTGATTGCCACCATTGAGAAGTTACTAAGATGCCTTTTAGAATTGAACAGATGAAAAGACCAAACATGGTACCTCCAGAAAATGGAATACTGTTCAGCACTATAAAGAAGAGAAGAGCCAAAAAATGACATTACTAAGCTAGTATGAAATGGCTACATACTGAACAGTTACAATTAATGACTGTCTAGAAAAGGAAAAACTATGAAAGCAGCAGAAAGTTAAGTGATTGACAAAGATCAGTGAGGATGGAAGGATGAATAGACAGAACACAGAGGATTTTTAGGGCAGTGGAAGTTAACAATATTGGATTAGCGAATTTTTTTTCCCAAACACCTAGAATGTATGACACCAAGAATGAATCTAATGCTTACAATGGACTTTGGATAGTAAATATGTGTTAACATAGGTTAATTAATTTTAACAAATATTACTCTGCACCTAAAACCTGTAGAAGTGAAACTGACACTGCAAGAATCAATTACTTGAACAGCCTTTGTCTTGACTGTTGAGGAATAGTTTATAATTTCATTTTTTTCTATTTAATACCATTGGTTGAACTCTTTACTTAACACAGAATTAATCATAGGTGGATTAAGTCAATTGAAAATAGATCCCAGTTAAAACTAAGAGTGGGAATGAGAGAGGGAAGAGCTGTACAGTTTGGAACACATTCCCACAGACTTACCCCTAAGGGTAAAGCTAAGAAACTTGCCATGGGACTCCAAATCCCATTAGGCTGGATGGTACTAATTCCATTTTATGTGATAAAGTGATTATATTAAGTATGGAATTGATCATATAGATATGTGTCAAAGAGATCACATAAATAAGACCAAGTCTGATAATAACAGTGGATAGAATTAAAAAGAAGAGAAAGTTCCAATACGGGAAGTAGTTCACACAGCAGATTCATAGAATGACAAATGCACTAAACAGCACTCTGACCTCAGAATCAGGCCCTAAGGCATTCAGATCTGGCTGAAAATCCCATTAGAGCATTTCAGGCATGGAAAGCCAAGACATAGTGACAAAAAATGTTCTGATTGAAGGAGCTCTGTAAGTAAGACCCCAGTGGAAAGAAGGGACCATCATAGAAGGATGTACTTTTCTCTGAAGGGAGGAGAGAAATCCCACTTTGCATATGGCCCTGTCTAAATACCAACGAAGTTTGTGGATTCAAAGTACTTCCATAGCCTTGGCAGCTCCAAGTCAAGAGCCTCTGTTGGTCACTGACATCAAAAATAAGTGTGTTAATCATTAAATCAACAACAGGAGGCACTGTGCACTTACTCCCCATGTAGGACACCTCTGTCCTTAATGGGTTATATACCATGAGAAATAATTATAAAACTTGCTCTCAATCTGTGCTTTATACCTGGTGTGTGTGTGTGTGTGTGTGTGTGCATGCGCAAACTATTGAAATCTTTACTTGGTATAGAATTCGTCTTCTGTATATAAAGGTAACTAAAAAGGAAACTTATTGAAGAATAGGATCGGAGAGGGAGTAGGAGGTGGAATGAGAGTGGGGGTGGAAGGATGGGAATGGGGGGGGGGTGGGTTCCAGTATATTCCTAAAATCTGTACATATGAAATTTGTATTCATTAAATAAAAACCTCCTAAAAATAAAGTTAATTGGAAATAAAAAAAGAAAAAACAAATATATTACTCTGGGGGTGGCTGACGAGGCTACATGTGTAGAAACAGGAGATGCATGGGATATCTCTAACTTCCACTCAATTCTGATGTGATCTTATTACTGTTCTAAAAAAATAAAGTCTATCAAAAGAATATAAAGTTATATACTTTTAATCTTTAACCTTGGAGTTTTTTTCATGTCTAGAAAATGTTTACTCTAGATCCAAGTAGAATAAAAATAAATCCATATCTATAAAAAGTACAGACTCTACTTAATTTATGATAGTCTATGGAGTATCTTAATTATCATACCTTTATACTTATTGTCTTAATTATCTTGTAGGTAGACAAAACACATTTCATCAACATAAATGAATTCCAGGAAAACAGATTAAAATCTGGAAAAATAATTTTAAGGTTTATGTATTTGAAAGGCAGAGCAACAAAGAAAGAATGAGAATGACAGATACACTCAAAGATCTTTCTTCTGCTGGTTCAGTCCCTAAAAGGCCCCAACAGTCAGGTCTGAGACAGGGCAAAGCCAGGAGCCAGCAACTGCACCCCGGGTGACAGGGACACAAGAACCTGGGCCATCTGCTGCTGTCCTTCCCAGGCATTTTAGCCGGAAGCTGGACCAGAAAACAGAGAAGCCAGAACTCCAAACAGCACTGATATGGGATGCTGGTATTACTAGCAGAGGCGTAGCCTGCTGAGCCACAATGCTGGTTCTATTTCTGAGAGAAATACAAAATATATAGAGCTTTTAATCAAGGCTAGATTACTTACTACTCAAACATAGGCAGAGAAGACCTAAAGTTTTGAATGGGAATTTGAACAGTCAATTCATAAATATTGCCACACCAAAAATACAAAAAGAAATGGAATGCAAAGCAGAGCAAAAATATAAGTATTGGTAAATATAACCAACTGAAATCTCGCTATTTGAAAATTATAATAAGCATTAATAGGACAGACAGAAAGATTCACTTCAGTGTCTTTGGTCTCCTCCTGAGGAGGAAAAAATATCAGAACACTAATTATACATTGTACAGATACAGACTTTTTGGTAAAACATAATTTTAAATGCCTGTTTAAAATTTTAAATCAATGAGGGGAAAGAAACTGAATTTTATCAAGCAATAAGAAAGTAAGGAAGAACAGAATAATAGATAATAAAGATTAATAATAGATAATATAGAAATGTCTAAATAAACATTTATGTATATCAGATTGAACTCACTCATTAAGACTGTCATCAAATGAACACAAAAGAAAAAGGAATCCAACTTAGAGATTCCTAAGTGAACCAAACACAGTCCCATGTCCATTAGCAACAGGGATACCTTGAGAAATATATCATTAGAAGATTTTTGTCATTGTGTAAGTACCCTGTATGATGCTTGCATAAATTAAGTGGCTATGTCATCAGTAAGCCACATAACCTTACAGGACCACCACTGTACATACAATCTATCATTGGTCAAAATTCCAGTTATTGTCTGACCATAAGAACATTTGGTCTTCAAATTTTTTAAAAAAAAATTTAAAAAATCTTATTTAAGGTATACAAGTCTCACGTATTTCAAATATACAGATTTAGGAACATAGTGATACTTTGCACCATGCCCTCCCTCCCACGCACATTCTGAACTTGCTTCCTCTTCTCTCTCATATTCCCACTCTTAATCTTTAGGAAGGTCTGCTTTCAGTTTACTTGATGATCACTAAGTTAACTCTACACTCACTGCAGTTAGAATGGCTCTCATACAGAAATCAACAAACGCTGGCAAAGATTTGGGGGAAAGGTACCCTAACCCACTGTTGGTGGGAATGCAAACTTGTGCAAACACTGTAGTAGAGAGTAAAGAGATACTTCAGAAATCTGAATATCAACCTACTGTATGATCCAGTCATCCCACTCCTAGGAATTTACCCAACCCCAAAAGAGAGCAGCATATGGAAGAATTATATGTACCCCCATGTTCATTGCAGCACAATTCACAATAGTCATACATCCTTTTTTAAAAAAAGATTAATTTATTTATTTGAAAGTCAGAGTTACATAGAGAGAGGAAAGGCAGAGAGAGGTCTTCCATCCAATGGTTCACGCCCCAATTGGCCACAATGGCCAGAGCTGTGCCGATCCAAAGCCAGGAGCTTCTTCTGGGTCTCCCACACAGGTGCAGGGGCCCAAGGACTTGGGCCATCTTCTACTGCTTTCCCAGGCCATAGCACAGAGCTGGATCGGAAGAGGAGCAGCCGGGACTAGAACCAGTGCCCATATGGGATGCTGGCGCTTCAGGCCAGGGTGTTAACCCACTGTGCCACAGTGCTGGCCCCCATACATCTTTTTATATTGCACCTAAAATGTAACCCCCCAAAAGTTATTTTAACTATATGATCTTTAAAAATGCCATTCAAAAGATTTCTTCCAAGATCTACTCCTAAAAGAAACCCAAGATGAGACAAGGGTGTTGAATCTTTAAGATTACTGTTTTAGAAATCAGTTTTCTGAAAACAATGGACAAATGGAGAAGTCATCATAAATGCTAGAAAGATTTTTTTTTACAACTGAAGGCCTTGATAAAAAATTATCTACACTGAAATATTGCTGAGTAAGGGTAGCTACAAGATAATAGTTGCTATAGAAATAAAAAGATAATCTACAATAGCTTGAATTTCAGAAGCGGTTTACAATCTTATTAGCACAGCTACAAAAAATATTAAGACACTAGCAACAATTTTGGTTATGCAGCACCAAGCTCAGAAATATCTTTTACACTTTAATGCTTTTTTAAAAATATTATTTAAGGAAAACAAATTTCATGTATTTCAGACATACAGATTTAGGAACTTAGCGATACTTATCATCCTAACCTCCTCCTGTCCACACTCAGGCATTACTGACCTACAGAATCTGAGGGTAAGAGAGGATTTGGGGAGCTATGAAGGATAAGTGGGCATTAAGTGGACTACTGCACATTACATCACATTATACTTTCAATCACTCAATCTTAGTAAATCTGTGTTGAGATTAGCCTACCTGGCTTGGAGCTCCCCACTCTATGGAGGATCTCCCCCAACCTCACGTGTTAAAATCTGGACCCATAAGGGAACAACTGTGCCTCCGACAGTTCCGATGAGCCCTTCCCAGACATAGATGTATAATTCTGCATTGGGTCCCTAGTGGTACAGATGTCAGGAATTACGTTTCTCTTGTAGAAAGCTGCTCGTCTTCTTTCTGGTGATGCTGTCTCCACTGAAATATGGAAGGAAGAAACACTAATACAAGAATGTATTATTGAGTGGGTTTCCTGCTATGGGTGGCTAATACTAAATACTGTGAGAACATCTGCACTGCATGTGGTGTATATCTCAGCATAAGGGTGGAAGCGCTGGCAGGAGGGAGGGTAGGGTGGAAAATACCACTATGTTCTTAAATCTGTATATGAAACATATGAAATTTTTTTCATTTTATTTAAGGTATGCAAAATACTCAGGAACCCAGTATTTTTCAAGTGATGAATATATAAAGTTATAAAATTATGATACATTAAAGACCTATTCAAAGTTTAACAAGGATCAATGAATTTCAATGTAACTGAATGAGAAATTCATTAGTAGGATTTCAGATTCCACAAGTAACCTTTAAGAAACCTCCACTTAAGTGTAAAGTATCCACAATTACATGAAGAGGCTATTAAATATTTTTCTTTTCCAACAAAGTACTCATATAAAGCCATATATTTTCCATCTTCAAAGTAAAAAGTTGTTATCTAATATCTAAATATCTGATATCTAAACAAAGTAAAGAAACAAATTGTTTTTGCATCTTCTTTTTTATATATGAAATAAATTTGTTTACCTTAAGTAATATTTTTTAAAAATTCAATTCTAAAAGATACTCTGAGCTTGGTGCTATGTATCCAACATTGTTGTTAATGTCCTAATATTTTTTGAAGCTGTTCCAACAAGATTGTAAACCACTTCTAAAATTCAAACCTCAGGCCAGCGCCGTGGCTCACTAGGCTAATCCTCAGCCTTGCGGCACCGGCACACCGGGTTCTAGTCCCGGTCGGGGCGCCAGATTCTGTCCCGGTTGCCCCTCTTCCAGGCCAGCTCTCTGCTGTGGCCAGGGAGTGCAGTGGAGGATGGCCCAAGTGCTTGGGCCCTGCACCCCATGGGAGACCAGGAGAAGCACCTGGCTCCTGCCATCGGATCAGCGCAGTGCGCTGGCCACAGTACGCCGGCCGCGGCAGCCATTGGAGGGTGAACCAATGGCAAAGGAAGACTTCTCTCACTGTCCACTCTGCCTGTCAAAAAAAAAAAAAAAAAATCAAACCTCAAAAAAAAAAAAAAAAAAAAAAGAAGAAGAAGAAGAAGAAGAAGAGCACTTCCATCTACTACTTGGTTAAGGATTGTCCCTTAACAATTTTTCCTTAGAGCATTAACTCCTCAGTTCTGAGTATGTGCATGTCCAGTGGGCTTTCACAGGGTCTCGCACTAATGATATGAGAAGACCCAAGCATTAACCAAGCAACTGACAGACCAAGGTTGGGGAGAGGCGATATTGGCAAAAAGCAGTTCAGAGTCGATGTCAAGCAGGTACAAAGATATTGCTGGGATCAGAGATGAGGTAAAGATGACATGAGACTTTAGCAGGAGTCTGACACAAGGAACCTTGCACATTCCTTGGCTCTGTATGAACAGTACTTAAATAAATAGTCTGTTGGGATTTACACAAAGTTAAATAAAATCAATGGGCTTCTACTAAGCTCTGGGTTGGCACATTACCTTCTTTTTTTTTTTATTTTTAATCTGACAGGTAGACAGTGAGAGAGACAGAGAGAAAGGTCTTCCTTCCATTGGTTCACTCCCCAAATGGCTGCCATGGCTGGAGCTGCACCGATCCGAAGCCAGGAATCAGGTGCTTCCTCCTGGTCTCCCAAGGGGTGCAGGCGCCCAAGCACTTTGGCCATCCTCCACTGCCTTTCAGGGCCACAGCAGAGAGCTGGCCTGGAAGAGGAGCAACCGGGACTAGAACCCGGCATCCACATGGGATGCTGGTGCCGCTGGTGGAGAATTAACCACGTGAGCCACGGCACCGGCCCCACATTATCTTCTACAGCTACCTACTACATATTTTTAAATAGCTCCTTTGGAGGGAAAGCCCTCCCCCGCTGAAGTTAGCCTATCTGGAATGTGTCACCTGGTTCTCTTTGGGACCCCAACTTATAAAGGTAGCACATAGCTCTAGTGAAGAAAATGGAGAATATCCTTCCCACATCAAGTTGACCCACAAGCGCTCCTGTGTGGATCTGACTCAAGTGCAATTTCATTGGTGTAGAAACAGTTCTTTGTCATACTCTAACTGGTGTTCTGACAGTACTGATCTCTATACACCTTTCCTCCCCACCAGAGTTATTGCAAATATTTCTTCTTGATACTACAGCTCACAAAATCAATTTCCAGTGACAAACTAGGCAAAACTCAGCGCCTAGCACTTGCATGTGCTACATGTATGTTGAATTCTGTCCAACTATAAAAACAAATTGTCTGTTGGCACATAAGTGACAGTAATTGCTTTTCTACATTATATGCCATTAATATAAGTCAATGCCCAAAATGTCTTCTTAAAAAAGAAAATATACCTATGGCTTATCCTTTATGGGTTTTATTTATCAACTTTATGGGTGGTTTCACAAGATTCTTAGCAACATTGTATTTGTGCTTCCTATAATTATTATAACTTTGAATGATGCTTGTGATGTTTTGATCTCTTTTCTGCCTTAGTGAATAAAAGCATAAATCAATTTTGTACTACAAAACATGAGTTTATGCTTTCCTAAAAAATGTTGTTAGTGTCAATATCCCTTCCTTAGAAAACCATATAAAAACTTTAAGAGTTTCCTGGTGATTTTCTAAGACTGCACTGAGGTTTCATCACATAAAATCAATATTTAGATTGTTTCCCATTTTTGCTTAGTTGCATATGGAAAATAATATTAGCCAGTTCAGTTTAAGCACTCATTTTTTATATTCACTGTAGTGCTATTCAGTGTTTACATACTCAGCATTATTTTGAATTTCATAAAAGCATTCCTTAACTCATAAAACTTGCACCTAGTCCTTCTCATTTCAATAAACACTTCATTGGCCAAACCAAATCTTAAGGCCACACCTAATTTCAAAGATCACAGAAAAGGACAAGCCTACCAAGTCCCAGTAAGAAAGATTATTTCTGATCCATAGAGTAAATCACCCAGATGAAAACTGTCTTTGGATTCAGGACAAGTGGTTGTCAATGACAGAGAAATATTTTAAGGAAGAGGATTATCCTAGTACATAAGTTAAAATCTATTTTTCTAAATGTCCAATGTTTTCCACATATTACCCCAATAATAGCATAGCTGTTGTCATAAGATTAAATGAGGCCACCTTTATCTCAAGACTCGTCCTGGACTGCCCTGAAAGCAGAACATGAGCGCAGGACAGTAAACGAGGAATATGACTGTAAGCAGCAGGATTTGAGGATGCAAAACTAAACCAAGAAAGAAGGTGAAGGCAGTACAAGGGTATGTTAGCTAGCACTGCAGATAACTTAAAAAAATGATTTGTTTATTTGAAAGGCAGTTACAGAGAGGCAACCAGAGATAGAGAGAGAATCTTTTTCCTGGTTCTCTCCCCAAGTGGCTGCAACAGCTGGAGCTGGGCTGATCTGAAGCCAGAGGTGAGCCAGGAGCTTCTTCCAGGTCTCCCACATGGGTTCAGGGGCCTAAACTCTTGGGCCATTCTCCACTGCTTTCCCAGGCATATTAGCAGGGAGCTGGATTGGAAGTGGAGCACCAGGATCTCTTACCAGCGGCCATATGAATGCTGGCACTGCAGGCAGAGGTTTACCACAGTGCCAGCCCCTTGAGGATAACTTTTAACAATCATCCAGCCAGTAATGAGAAAGGATAATCCTTAACTCTATATTGCTCAAGGTTGCACCACAGACATTTAGTCTCCTGCTCTCCTGGGTGTGCTTGCATTTATCAAAGTGTCAGGCATGTGGCCATGGGCATCCCATATAGTGGCAGTCGGGGCGCCCAATTCTGTCCCGGTTGCTCCTCTTCCAGTGCAGCTCTCTGCTATGGCCCGGAAGGGCAGTGGAGGATGGCCCAAGTCCTTGGGCCCTTATGCCCACATGAGAGACGAGGAAGTAGTTCCTGACTCCTGACTTCAGATCCACCCTGCTCTGGCTGTTGTTTGGGTAGTGAATCAGCAGACTGAAGACCTGTGTGGACGAGAGGAGGCAAGATGGCGGAATAGGAAGGGAGCACACTGATAGTCCGGGGAGAGACAGTTTAATAAAAGTGGAGATACTGCAGATTCAAGGAAGAGTAGGGGAGGAAACAGCAGAAGAAACTCTTCTGGAACACGTGATTCACAGTGGACCCGCGTGGAGAGCGTGGGAGCCCACAGTTCGGGACACCAGCGCAGACTCAACACACCAGCGCTGGAACGCGAGGTGAGCCGAATCTCAATAGCCTGAGACACCAGCAGGCAAGCGGAGAGAGGAGACTAGAGGGAACGACCCCCGGGGGGGAAAGTTCACCAGGCTAACTGGAAGAGAGAGAGAGGGAAAAAAAAAAGGTGACTGGTACGGACACGGGTTTCTCTCTCTCCGCTCACCTCTCAAGGGCGAGCAAGACAAAGAGCAGGCGCCATCTTGGACATACGTCATAAGCAGAGCGACCTCAGGTCTGCACCGGCCCTGAGCCTAGCAGAAAAACCTGACTCTGGGCAGGGCGAATTAACAGGAGATTAGGACCTAGTAAATTTGTGATGCTACTGAACTGAGACTGTGAAAAAAGAGACGGTGGGGGAGAGAACTCACAGAATTCACGTGAGTACTCTCCAGAGACACTACAATTCCGTAACTTTGGCAACCCAGTGGGAGACTGAAGGAGAATCAGAGCCCACCCTGAGGGCCGAACAGATTCCCTGTGTGGTCCTTGGGAGAGAGCTTCCAATCTCTGGCTCCTGTGGGTATATCATTTGCCTGCTAACTACCTCCAACTTTGTTCAGCTGTGTGCGATTACTTCCCTTTTGAATCAAAAAAAGAAAGAGAGAGAGAGAGAGAGATCTACCACGCCTAACCTGGGAGTGTCACCTTTGGCACACCAAACAGAGCTCTCAGGCCACACCCATCTCAAGCCTCTATGGCTCCATCAAAAACAGATAGTCCACTTAATCTAGAGTCATAGTATAACAAGAAAAAGCACCACAGTGAAGAAACCAAATATCTCCAATATGACAAATAACAAATGCAAAAAACGAGTGAATAAAAAGAAGGAAGTCACCATGAAGCCCTCAAATGAAAAAGACACCCCAATTCAAGATTATGAAGATGATGACATAGAAGAAATGCAAGAAGCAGATCTCAAAAAATTGATAAGAACATTAAGAAGTTCTCAAAAACAAATTCTTGAACTACAGAAATCCTTAATGGACAAGATAGAAAATCTCTCTCGTGAAAATGAAATATTAAGGAGGAATCAAAATGAAATGAAACAACTAGTACAACAGGAAACTGGGATAGTGACGAGAAATCATAATGAAGTGAAGAATTCAATAGATCAAATGAAAAACACAATAGAGAGCCTTACAAACAGAATGGGTGAAGCAGAAGAGAGAATATCGGACTTAGAAGACAGAGAACAGGAAAGGATACAGTCAGACCAAAGAAAAGACGAGGAAATTAGAAATCTAAAACATATTGTCGGGAATCTTCAGGATACCATTAAAAAACCCAACATTCGGGTTCTAGGAGTTCCTGAAGGCATGGAGAGGGAGAAAGGATTAGAAGGCCTTTTTAGTGAGATATTAGCAGAAAATTTCCCAGGTTTGGAGAAGGACAGAGAAATCCTAGTACAGGGAGCTCATAGAACCCCCAATAAACAAGACCAAAAGAGATCCTCACCACGACACGTTGTAATTAAACTCTCCACAGTGAAACATAAAGAAAAGATCCTAAAATGTGCAAGAGAGAAACGTCAGATTACTCTCAGAGGATCTCCAATCAGACTCACAGCTGACTTCTCATCAGAAACTCTACAAGCTAGGAGGGAATGGCGAGATATAGCCCAGGTACTAAGAGAGAACAATTGCCAGCCCAGAATATTATATCCTGCAAAGCTATCATTTGTGAATGAAGGTGAAATAAAGACTTTTCATTGCAAACAGAAATTGAAAGAATTTGTTGCCACTCGTCCAGCCCTGCAAAAGATGCTTAAAGATGTGTTACACACAGAAACAAAGAAACACGGTCATCAATATGAAAGAAGGTAAAGGAAGGAAAGCTCACAGCAAAAGATCACAGGGAATTCAAAGCATATATTAGAACTTATCTTTGGCAAATGGCAGGGCAAAGTTACCACTTATCATTAGTCACATTGAACGTGAATGTCCTGAACTGTCCAGTTAAAAGACACAGATTGGTTGATTGGGTTAAGGAACAAAACCCATCTATTTGCTGCTTACAAGAAACACATCTTTCCAACAAAGATGCACACAGACTGAAAGTGAAAGGCTGGAAAAAGATATACCATGCCAATAGAAATGAAAAAAGAGCAGGCATAGCCATCTTAATATCAGACACCATAAACTTTACCACAAAAACTGTTAAGAGAGACAAAGAGGGACACTATATAATGATTAAGGGATCAATACAACAAGAAGATATAACAATTATCAATGTATATGCACCTAACTACAGGGCACCGGTTTATCTAAAAGATTTGTTAACGGACTTAAAGGGAGACTTAGACCCCAATACAATAGTACTGGGGGACTTCAATACTCCACCCTCAGAAATAGACAGATCAACAGGACAGAAGATCAACAAGGATACAGTAGATTTAAATGACACTATAGCCCAAATGGATCTAACAGATATATACAGAACTTTCAATCCTACAGCAAAGATTTTACATTCTTCTCAGCAGTACATGGAACCTTCTCTAGGATTGACCACATACTAGGCCATAAAGCAAGTCTTAGCAAATTCAAAAGAATTAGAATCATACCATGCAGCTTCTCAGACCATAAAGGAATGAAGTTGGAAATTAGCAACTCAGGAATCCCTAGAGCATACGCAAACACATGGAGATTGAACAACATGCTCCTGAATGAACAATGGGTCATAGAAGAAATTAAAAGAGAAATCAAAAAGTTTCTGGAAGTAAATGAGGATAACAGCACAACATACCAAAACTTGTGGGACGCAGCAAAAGCAGTGTTAAGAGGAAAGTTTATATCAATAGGTGCCTACATCAAGAAATTGGAAAGGCACCAAATAGATGAGCTTTCAACGCATCTCAAGGATCTAGAAAAACTGCAGCAAACCAGACCCAAATCTAGTAGGAGAGGAGAAATAATTAAAATCAGAGAAGAAATCAACAGGATTGAATGAAAAAAAAAATTACAAAAAATCAGCCAAACGAGGAGCTGGTTTTTTGAAAAAATAAACAAAATTGACACCCCATTGGCCCAACTAACTAAAAAAAGAAGAGAAAAGACCCAAATCAATAAAATCAGAGATGAAAAAGGAAATGTAACAACAGACACCACAGAAATAAAAAGAATCATCAGAAATTACTACAAGGACTTGTATGCCAGCAAACAGGGAAACCTATCAGAAATGGATAGATTCCTGGACACATGCGACCTACCTAAATTGAACCAGGAAGACATCGAAAACCTAAACAGACACATAACTGAGAAAGAAATTGAATCAGTAACATAGGCCCTCCCAACAAAGAAAAGCCCAGGACCAGATGGATTCACTGCTGAATTCTACCAGACATTTAAAGAAGAACTAACACCAATTCTTCTCAAACTATTCAGAACAATTGAAGAAGAGGGAATCCTCCCAAATTCTTTCTATGAAGCCAGCATCACCTTAATTCCTAAGCCAGAAAAAGATGCAGCACTGAAAGAGAATTACAGACCAATATCCCTGATGAACATAGATGCAAAAATCCTCAATAAAATTCTCGCCAATAGAATGCAACAACACATCAGAAAGATCATCCACCCAGACCAAGTGGGATTTATCCCTGGTATGCAGGGATGGTTTAATGTGCACACGACAATCAATGTGATACACCACATTAACAGACTGCAGAAGAAAAACCATATGATTATCTCAATAGATGCCGAGAAAGCATTTGATAAAATACAACACCCATTCATGATGAAAACTCTAAGCAAACTGGGCTTGGAAGGAACATTCCTCAATACAATCAAAGCAATCTATGAAAAACCCACAGCCAACATCCTATTGAATGGGGAAAAGTTGGAAGCATTTCCACTGAGATCTGGGACCAGACAGGGATGCCCACTCTCACCACAGCTATTCAATATAGTTCTGGAGGTTCTAGCCAGAGCTGTTAGGCAAGAAAAAGAAATTAAAGGGATACAAATTGGGAAGGAAGAACTCAAACTATCCCTCTTTGCAGATGATATGATTCTTTATTTAGGGGACCCAAAGAACTCTACTAAGAGACTATTGGAACTCATAGAAGATTTTGGCAAAGTAGCAGGGTATAAAATCAATGCACAAAAATCAACAGCCTTTGTATACACAGACAATGCCATGGCTGAGGAAGAATTTCTAAGATCAATCCGATTCACAATAGCTACAAAAACAATCAAATACCTTGGAATAAACTTAACCAAGGATGTTAAAGATCTCTATGATGAAAATTACAAAACCTTAAAGAAAGAAATAGAAGAGGATACCAAAAAATGGAAAATTCTTCCATGCTCATGGATTGGAAGAATCAATATCATCAAAATGTCCATTCTCCCAAAAGCAATTTATAGATTCAATGCAATACCAATCAAGATACCAAAGACCTTCTTCTCAGATCTAGAAAAAATGATGCTGAAATTTATATGGAGACACAGGAGACCTCGAATAGCTAAAGCAATCTTGTACAACAAAAACGAAGCTGGAGGCATCACAATACCAGATTTCAGGACATACTACAGGGCAATTGTAATCAAAATAGCATGGTACTGGTACAGAAACAGATGGATAGACCAATGGAACAGAATTGAAACACCAGAAATCAATCCAAACATCTACAGCCAACTCATATTTGATCAAGGATCCAAAACCAATCCCAGGAGTAAGGACAGTCTATTCAATAAATGGTGCTGGGAAAATTGGATTTCCACATGCAGAATCTTGAAGCAAGACCCCTACCTTTCACCTTACACAAAAATCCACTCAACATGGATTAAAGACTTAAATCTCATGGGAACGAGCCACGGAAGCCAAGCCGCGGGACTGAGCTGCGCAAGCTGCAGGGTCTGCGCGCAAGTGCTCGAAGGGGAGTGCAACAGCGGGGAGACTTGGGACGTCCAGGGCTCCGAGTCCACACATCAGCGCTGGAAGGGGAGCAGACCTGCGTGGAGAGCGTGGGAGCCCACAGTTCGGGACACCAGCGGCAGACTCAACACACCAGCGCTGGAACGCGAGGTGAGCCGAACCTCAATAACCCGAGACACCGGCAGGCAAGCGGAGAGAGGAGACTAGAGGGAACGACCCCCGGGGGGGGGACTTCACCAAGCTAACTGGAAGAGAGAGAGAGGGAAAAAAAAAGGTGACTGGTACGGACACGGGTTTCTCTCTCTCCGCTCACCTCTCAAGGGCGAGCAAGACAAAGAGCAGGCGCCATCTTGGACATACGTCATAAGCAGAGCGACCTCAGGTCTGCACCGGCCCTGAGCCTAGCAGAAAAACCTGACTCTGGGCGGGGCGAATTAACAGGAGATTAGGACCTAGTAAACTTGTGGTGCTACTGAACTGAGACTGTGAAAAAAGAGACAGTGGGGGAGAGAACTCACGGAATTCACGTGAGCACTCTCCAGAGACGCTACAATTCCGTAACTTTGGCAACCCAGTGGGAGACTGAAGGAGAATTTGAGCCCACTCTGAGGGCCGAACAGATTCCCTGTGTGGTCCTTGGGAAAGAGCTTCCGGTCTCTGGCTCCTGTGGGTATATCATTTGCCTGCTAACTACCTCCAACTTCGTTCAGCTGTGCAGAATAACTTCCCTTTTGAATCAAAAAAGAGAGAGAGAGAGAGAGAGGTTTAGCACGCCTAACCTGGGAGTGTCACCTTTGGCACACCAAACAGAGCTCTCAGGCCACACCCATCTCAAGCCCTAAGGCTCCATCAAAAACACATAGTCCACTTAATCTAGAGTCATAGTATAACAAGAAAAAGCACCACAGTGAAGAAACCAAATATCTCCAATATGACAAATAACAAACGCAAAAACCAAGGTAATAAAAACAAGGAAGTCACCATGAAGCCCTCAAATGAAAAAGACACCCCAATTCAAGATTATGAGGATGATGACATAGAAGAAATGCAAGAAGCAGATCTCAAAAAATTGATAAGAACATTAAGAAGTTCTCAAAAACAAATTCTTGAACTACAGAAATCCTTAATGGACAAGATAGAAAATCTCTCTCGTGAAAATGAAATATTAAGGAGGAATCAAAATGAAACGAAACAACTAGTACAACAGGAAACTGGGATAGTGACTGAAGTGAAGAATTCAATAGATCAAATGAAAAACACAATAGAGAGCCTTACAAACAGAATGGGAGAAGCAGAAGAGAGAATATCGGACTTAGAAGACAGAGAACAGGAAAGGATACAGTCAGACCAAAGAAAAGACGAGGAAATTAGAAATCTAAAACATATTGTCGGGAATCTTCAGGATACTATTTAAAAACCCAACATTCGGGTTCTAGGAGTTCCTGAAGGCATGGAGAAGGAGAAAGGATTAGAAGGCCTTTTTAGTGAGATATTAGCAGAAAATTTCCCAGGTTTGGAGAAGGACAGAGAAATCCTAGTACAGGAAGCTCACAGAACCCCTAATAAACACGACCAAAAGAGATCCTCACCACGACACGTTGTAATTAAACTCTCCACAGTGAAACATAAAGAAAAGATCCTAAAATGTGCAAGAGAGAAACGTCAGATTACTCTCAGAGGATCTCCAATCAGACTCACAGCTGACTTCTCATCAGAAACTCTACAAGCTAGGAGGGAATGGCGAGATATAGCCCAGGTACTAAGAGAGAACAACTGCCAGCCCAGAATATTATATCCTGCAAAGCTATCATTTGTGAATGAAGGTGAAATAAAGACTTTTCATAACAAACAGAAATTGAAAGAATTTGTTGCCACTCGTCCAGCCCTGCAAAAGATGCTTAAAGATGTGTTACACACAGAAACAAAGAAACACGGTCATCAATATGAAAGAAGGTAAAGGAAGGAAACCAAGGAAGGAAAGCTCACAGCAAAAGATCACAGGGAATTCAAAGCATATATTAGAACTTATCTTTGGCAAATGGCAGGGCAAAGTTACCACTTATCATTAGTCACATTGAACGTGAATGACCTGAACTGTCCAGTTAAAAGACACCGTTTGGCTGATTGGGTTAAGGAACAAAACCCATCTATTTGCTGCTTACAAGAAACACATCTTTCCAACAAAGATCCATACAGACTGAAAGTGAAAGGCTGGAAAAAGATATACCATGCCAACAGAAATGAAAAAAGAGCAGGCGTAGCCATCTTAATATCAGACACCATAAACTTTACCACAAAAACCGTTAAGAGAGACAAAGAGGGACACTACATAATAATTAAGGGATCAATTCAACAGGAAGATATAACAATTATCAATGTATATGCACCTAACTACAGGGCACCGGTTTATCTAAAAGATTTGTTAACGGACTTAAAGGGAGACTTAGACCCCAATACAATAGTACTGGGGGACTTCAATACTCCACTCTCAGAAATAGACAGATCAATAGGACAGAAGATCAACAAGGATACAGTAGATTTAAACGACACTATAGCCCAAATGGATCTAACAGATATATACAGAACTTTCAAGCCTACAGCTAAAGATTTTACATTCTTCTCAGCAGTACATGGAACCTTCTCTAGGATTGACCACATACTAGGCCATAAAGCAAGTCTCAGCAAATTCAAAAGAATTAGAATCATACCATGCAGCTTCTCAGACCATAAAGGAATGAAGTTGGAAATGAACAACTCAGGAATCCCTAGAGCATATGCAAACACATGGAGATTGAACAACATGCTCCTGAATGAACAATGGGTCATAGAAGAAATCAAAAGAGAAATCAAAAAGTTTCTGGAAGTAAATGAGGATAACAGCACAACATACCAAAACTTATGGGACGCAGCAAAAGCAGTGTTAAGAGGGAAGTTTATATCAATAGGTGCCTACATCAAGAAATTGGAAAGGCACCAAATAAATGAGCTTTCTATTCACCTCAAGGATCTAGAAAACCTACAGCAAACCAGACCCAAATCTAGTAGGAGAAGAGAAATAATTAAAATCAGAGAAGAAATCAACAGGATTGAATCAAGAAAAACATTCCAAAAAATCAGCCAAACGAGGAGCTGGTTTTTTGAAAAAATAAACAAAATTGACACCCCATTGGCCCAACTAACTAAAAAAAGAAGAGAAAAGACCCAAATCAATAAAATCAGAGATGAAAAAGGAAATGTAACAACAGACACCACAGAAATAAAAAGAATCATCAGAAATTACTACAAGGACTTGTATGCCAGCAAACAGGGAAACCTATCAGAAATGGATAGATTCCTGGACACATGCGACCTACCTAAATTGAACCAGGAAGACATCGAAAACCTAAACAGACCCATAACTGAGACAGAAATTGAAACAGTAATAAAGGCCCTCCCAACAAAGAAAAGCCCAGGACCAGATGGATTCACTGCTGAATTCTACCAGACATTTAAAGAAGAACTAACACCAATTCTTCTCAAACTATTCAGAACAATCGAAGAAGAGGGAATCCTCCCAAATTCTTTCTATGAAGCCAGCATCACCTTAATTCCTAAGCCGGAAAAAGATGCAGCACTGAAAGAGAATTACAGACCAATATCCCTGATGAACATAGATGCAAAAATCCTCAATAAAATTCTCGCCAATAGAATGCAACAACACATCAGAAAGATCATCCACCCAGACCAAGTGGGATTTATCCCTGGTATGCAGGGATGGTTTAATGTGCGCAAGACAATCAATGTGATACACCACATTAACAGACTGCAGAAGAAAAACCATATGATTATCTCAATAGATGCCGAGAAAGCATTTGATAAAATACAACACCCGTTCATGATGAAAACTCTAAGCAAACTGGGCTTGGAAGGAACATTCCTCAATACAATCAAAGCAATCTATGAAAAACCCACAGCCAACATCCTATTGAATGGGGAAAAGTTGGAAGCATTTCCACTGAGATCTGGGACCAGACAGGGATGTCCACTCTCACCACTGCTATTCAATATAGTTCTGGAGGTTCTAGCCAGAGCTATTAGGCAAGAAAAAGAAATTAAAGGGATACAAATTGGGAAGGAAGAACTCAAACTATCCCTCTTTGCAGATGACATGATTCTTTATTTAGAGGACCCAAAGAACTCTACTAAGAGACTATTGGAACTCATAGAAGAGTTTGGCAAAGTAGCAGGGTATAAAATCAATGCACAAAAATCAACAGCCTTTGTATACACAGACAAGGCCATGGCTGAGGAAGAACTTCTAAGATCAATCCCATTCACAATAGCTACAAAAACAATCAAATACCTTGGAATAAACTTAACCAAGGACGTTAAAGATCTCTACGATGAAAATTACAAAACCTTAAAGAAAGAAATAGAAGAGGATACCAAGAAATGGAAAAATCTTCCATGCTCATGGATTGGAAGAATCAACATCATCAAAATGTCCATTCTCCCAAAAGCAATTTACAGATTCAATGCAATCCCAATCAAGATACCGAAGACCTTCTTCTCAGATCTGGAAAAATTGGTGCTGAAATTTATATGGAGGCACAAGAGACCTCGAATAGCTAAAGCAATCTTGTACAACAAAAACAAAGCCGGAGGCATCACAATACCAGATTTCAGGACATACTACAGGGCAGTTGTAATCAAAACAGCATGGTACTGGTACAGAAACAGATGGATAGACCAATGGAACAGAATTGAAATACCAGAAATCAACCCAAACATCTACAGCCAACTTATATTTGATCAAGGATCTAAAACTAATTCCTGGAGCAAGGACAGTCTATTCAATAAATGGTGCTGGGAAAATTGGATTTCCACATGCAGAAGCATGAAGTGAGACCCCTACCTAACACCTTACACAAAAATCCACTCAACATGGATTAAAGACCTAAATCTACGACCTGACACCATCAAGTTATTAGAGAACATTGAAGAAACCCTTCAAGATATTGGCACAGGCAAAGAGTTTCTGGAAAAGACC
The DNA here is from genome assembly GCF_051225735.1 of Oryctolagus cuniculus. Lineage (NCBI taxonomy): Eukaryota > Metazoa > Chordata > Mammalia > Lagomorpha > Leporidae > Oryctolagus > Oryctolagus cuniculus. Next base: position 68,846,269 of record NC_142878.1, on the reverse strand, counting down.
CGGGAGGCACAGGCAGTCAAAGCCAAAATTAACTATTGGGATTGCATCAAATTGAGAAGTTTCTGTACTGCAAAAGAAACAGTCAGGAGAGTGAAGAGACAACCGTCAGAATGGGAAAAAATATTTGCAAACTATGCAACAGATAAAGGGTTAATAACCAGAATCTACAAAGAGATCAAGAAACTCCACAAAAACAAAACCAACAACCCAATTAAGAGATGGGCCAAGGACCTCAATAGACATTTTTCAAAAGAGGAAATCCAAATGGCCAACAGGCACATGAAAAAATGTTCAAGGTCATTAGCAATCAGGGAAATGCAAATCAAAACCACAATGAGGTTCCACCTCACCCTGGTTAGAATGGCTCACATTCAGAAATCTACCAACAACAGATGCTGGCGAGGATGTGGGGAAAAAGGGACACTAACCCACTGTTGGTGGGAATGCAAACTGGTCAAGCCACTATGGAAGTCAGTCTGGAGATCCCTCAGAAACCTGAAGATAACCCTACCGTTCGACCCAGCCATCCCACTCCTTGGAATTTACCCAAAGGAATTTAAATTGGCAAACAAAAAAGCGGTCTGCACCCTAATGTTTATTGCAGCACAATTCACAATAGCTAAGACCTGGAACCAACCTAAATGCCCATCAACGGTAGACTGGATAAAGAAATTATGGGATATGTACTCTTTAGAATACTATACCGCAGTAAGAAACAACGAAATCCAGTCATTTGCAACAAAATGGAGGAATCTGGAACACATCATGCTGAGTGAAATAAGCCAGTCCCAAAGGGACAAATACCATATGTTTTCCCTGATCGGTGACAACTGACTGAACACCAAAAAGGAAACCTGTTGAAGTGGAATGGACACTATGGGAAACGGTGACTTGATCAGCATAGCCCTGACTGTTAATGAACAACTTAATACATTATCCCTCTTAGTAGTTTTTTTGTCTGTTCTACTTAATATGACTGGTTTAATTCTGTAATTAATACACAGTTATTCTTAAGTGTTGAAAATTAACTGAAATGTGATCCCTGTTAAACATAAGAGTGGGAATAAGAGAGGGAAGAGATGTATAATTTGGGACATGCTCAAGCTGACTTGCCCCAAATGGTAGAGTTAGAAACATACCAGGGGATTCGAATTCAATCCCATCAAGGTGGCATGTACCAATGCCATCTCACTATTCCAAGTGATCAATTTCAGTTCACAATTGATCATAATGAAAGGACTAAGAGTCAAAGGGAGCACATAAGCAAGTCTAGTACCTGCTAACACTAACCGATAGAATAAATAAAGGGGAGAGTGATCCAACATGGGAAGTGAGATACTCAGCAGACTCATAGAATGGCAGATGTCCTAAATAGCACTCTGGCCTCAGAATCAGCCCTAAAGGCATTCGGAGCTGGCTGAAAAGCCCATGAGAGTATTTCAGGCATGGAAAGCCAAGACACTCTGGCAAAAGATCTCTGTGAGTGAGATCTCAGTGGAAAGAACAGGTCTTCAAAGAAGGAGGTACCTTTCTCTGAAGGGAGGAGAGAACCTCCACTTTGACTATGACCTTGTCTAAACAAGATAAGAGTCGGAGAACTCAAGGGGCTTCCATAGCCTTGGAAACTCATGACTGGAGCATAGGGGGATTGCTGATGCCATAGACAGGAGTGTCAATTGGTAAAGTCAACAACAGGAGTCACTGTGCACTTACTCCTCATGTAGGATCTCTGTCCTTAATGTGCTGTGCATTGAGATTTAATGCTATAACGAGTACTCAAACAATATATTTCACTTTGTGTTTCTGTGTGGGTGCAAACTGTTGAAATCTTTACTTAATGCATACTAAACTGATCTTCTGTAAAAAAAAAAAAAAGAAATTATCAACGCCCAACTTGACTCTCACTGGGATTAAACATGACAATAGGTCTGCTCTGATTTCATCATCATTTAAAAAAATCATCTATTATTTTTCACTTTATGTTTCTGTGTGGGAGCAAACTGTTGAAATCCTTACTTAATGTATACTAAGCTGATCTTCTGTATATTAAGATAATCGAAAATGAATCTTGATGTGAATGGAAGGGGAGAGGGAGTGGGAAAGGGGAGGGTTGTGGGTGGGAGGGACGGTATGGGGGGGAAGCCATAGTAATCCATTATTCGTACTTTGGAAACTTATATTCATTAAATAAAAGTTAAAAAAAAAAAGACTTAAATCTACGACCTGACACCATCAAATTATTACAGATCATTGGAAAAACCCTGCAAGATATAGGTACCGGCAATGACTTCTTGGAAAACACCCCAGTAGCACAGGCAGTCAAAGCCAAAATTAACATTTGGGATTGCATCAAATTGAGAAGTTTCTGTACTGCAAAAGAAACAGTCAGGAAAGTGAAGAGGCAACCGACAGAATGGGAAAATATATTTGCAAACTATGCAACTGATAAAGGGTTGATAACCAGAATCTACAAAGAAATCAATAAACTCCACAAGATCAAAACAAACAACCCACTTAAGAGATGGGCCAAGGACCTCAATAGACATTTTTCAAAAGAGGAAATCCAAATGGCCAACAGACACATGAAAAAATGTTCAAGATCACTAGCAATCAGGGAAATGCAAATCAAAACCACAATGAGGTTCCACCTCACCCCAGTTAGAATGGCTCACATTCAGAAATCTACCAACAATAGATGCTGCAGAGGATGTGGGGAAAAAGGGACACTAACCCACTGTTGGTGGGAATGCAAACTGGTTAAGCCACTATGGAAGTCAGTCTGGAGATTCCTCAGAAACCTGAAGATAACCCTACCATTCAACCCAGCCATCCCACTCCTTGGAATTTACACAAAGGAAATTAAATTGGCAAACAAAAAAAGCAGTCTGCACATTAATGTTTATTGCAGCTCAATTACAACAGCTAAGACCTGGAACCAACCCAAATGCCCATCAACAGTAGACTGGATAAAGAAATTATGGGACATTTACTCTATAGAATACTATATGGCAGTCAAAAACAACGAAACCCAGTCATTTGCAACAAGATGGAGGAATCTGGAAAACATCATGCTGAGTGAATTAAGCCAGTCCCAAAGGGACAAATATCATATGTTCTCCCTGATTGGCGACAACTAACTGAGCACCAAAGGGGAAACTTGGTTGAAGTGAAATAGACACTGTGAGAAACAGTGACTTGTTCAGCTCTTGTCCTGACAGTTGATGTACAATGTAATACTTTATCCATTTTAGTATTTTTTTTTGTTCTAGTACTATTGGTTGAACTCTGTAATTAACACACAATTATTCTTAGGTGTTTAAATTTTAACTGAAAAGTGATCCCTGTTAGGAATTTGGAAAACATTATGCTGAGTGAAATAAGCCAATCCCAAAGGGACAAATACCACTTGTTCTCCTTGATAGGTGACAACTAACTGAGCACCAAAAAGGAAACCTGTTAAAGTGAAATGAACACTAGGAGAAATGGTGACTTGATCAGCCCTCACCCTGATTGTTGATGAGCAGCTTAATATGTTATCCCTCTTAGTATTTTTTTTTTCGTTTGTTCTACTTAATACTTTTGGTTGAATACTGTAATCAATACACAATCATTCTTAAGTGCTGAAACTTAACTGAAAAGTGATCGCTGTTAAAAATAAGAGTGGGAATAAGAGAGGGAAGAGATGTGCAATTCGGGACATGCTCAAGCTGACTTGCCTCAAACAGTAGAGTTAGAAACATACCAGGGGATTCGAATTCAATCCCATCAAGGTGGCATGTACCAATGCCATCTCACTAGTCCCAGTGATCAATTTCTGTTCACAATTGATCGTAATGATAGGACTAAGAACCAAAGGGATCACAGAAACAAGAATAGTGTCTGCAAATACTAGCTGATAGAATCAAAAAGGGAGAGAACGATCCAACATGGGAAGTGAGATACACAGCAGACCCATAGAATGGCAAATGTCCTAAACAGCACTCTGGCCTCAGAATCAGCCCTTAAGGCATGCGGATCCGGCTGAAATGCCCATGAGAGCATTTCAGGCATGGAAAGCCAAGACACTCTGGTGGGAAAAAAAAAAAACCTAAATGAAAGATCTCTGCAAGTGAGATCCCAGTGGAAAGAATGGGTCATCAAAGAAGGAGGTACCTTTCTCTGAAGGGAGGAGAGAACTTCCACTTTGACCATGGCCTTGTCTAAATATGATCAGAGTCAGTGAACTCAGGGGGCTTCCATAGCCTTGGCAGCTCATGACAAGAGCCTAGGGTGATTACTGATGCCATAAACAAGAGTGTCAATTTGTTAAGTCAACAACAGGAGTCACTGTGCACTTACTCCTCATGTAGGATCTTTGTCCTTAGTGTGCTGTACATTGAGATTTAATGCTATAACTAGTACTCAAACAGTATTTTTCACTTTATGTTTCTGTGTGGGAGCAAACTGTTGAAATCTTTACTTAATGTATGCTATACTGATCTTCTATATATAAAGAGAATCGAAAATGAATCTTAACATGAATGGAAGGGGAGAGGGAGTGGATAAGGGGAGGGTTGCGGGTTGGAGGGACATTATGGGGGAAAGTCATTGTAATCAATATTCTGTACTTTGGAAATTCATATTCATTAAATAAAAGTTTAAAGAAAAAAAGACCTGTGTGTCTCTTTGTAACTCTTCTTTCAAAGAAATAAACTTTAAAAAAAAATAGACAAAACCTTGTATCATTTTATATGGTAAAAGTTGGACTCCTGCTACCCACTGACTTGTAATTTGTCAAACAATGCATACTCTGTATAGTAAATAATCCATTTTGTGACACTACTTTAAAAATTGATTGACTGATCTGAAAGTGTGATAAAATTTGTAAAGATAACAAACACTGTTAATTTGACATGTATGATGTTAATTTGCAAGAGGGTGAAATTTTTTATGATTAAAACTTCAAAAATAAAAAAGATAATAAACATTCCCCATTGTCATTGCAACAGATCTTCAAAAAGTTCTTGACAAGGTATGTAATATGCAGACACTATGCCTGGATTTCCATTTTTTTCCATATAAAAATAAATATATCTTTTAGTTCCATTGTTCAAAGTTTTTGAAGTACCTTTGAATACAAATTCAAAACAACTCAGTCTATTAAGGAAATGGATCTTCCTGGAGCACAATGGGTGTCTGATCAAGAGCTGTCCTTCCACACCCATCAGGATCACACCCTGTTGGACTCTGGTAAGTAATCTCCTATTCTTGAGCACTAACAGTTTGTCTATGAGTAAAGTCTGTGTTAGTCTCATAATGAATGGAATCCCATGGTGCATTTTTACTTTAACCCAAGTCATCCCTAGGTCTCATATTTGTGAATATGTGGGACCTCTCATTGCTTCTTCCTATCAAAAAGATGGAGAGATAAAGGAAGTTGGTCAATCCTCCCTAAGGCTTAGGATAGCTATATAATCATCATATCAATATGAAATCTCACCAAACATGAGCAGGAAATTCTGATTAATGCAAGTTTAGTTAGATTTTATGAAATATAGCTTTAGAATAAAACATGATAACATTGATATAAATATTAGGAAATTCACAGTGATCCCTTAATGAATATATACCATGTCTGTACTTTGCACATATTTGCATGCCTTAGTTTCCAATAAAAAGGGTAAAATTTCATTTGGTCACATTAAATATTAATATTTGCCAAACTACACATACACACACCTGAATAATATATATACCATACAGAATATCTGCACATGTGTCCAAAGGGTCGTTCAGAATGTATGTCCTAACAAATCAAACTAGAATTTTAATATGCCTCTGTGAAGATAAGCTTTATGACTGCTACTTGATACCAATTTCGCCAAAATGTTTTTGCCTTTATCTGCTGTCTGTTGCTATGACAGAATACTAAATACTGAGTAATTTACAAAGCAAAAATATTAACTGCCTCACCATTCTGAAGGCTGAGATATTCAAGAGCATGGTGCTAGCCTATCTGCTTGGTATCTGTTAAGTCTTCTATGTCACAACTTAGTCAAAGGTCAAAGAAAAAGAATGAACCACCAGGAGAGCGTATGGGCAGAGAAGGCCACTCTTGCAACAACTCACTCTTGCTGTATCTTTCAAGCCCTCAAAATGACCTGAACACTTCCCATTAGGTTCTACTTTCCCACACTGTAGCACTAGGCATTAAAGTTTCAACATATGTACTTTTAGGGGACAAATTCAAACCATAGCAGTCTTGGAATGTTTGGTTCCTTACATAGGAAATCCAAAAGTCTTTGCTCTTGCTATGGCTGAAATGTTGTCACTTTTATCTGTTGCCCTCACAACCCTGTGGTGTCACAGGCTGGAGAAAAGCCCATAATTAAACAGTGTTTGTCTCTTTATCCCACTACATCAATAGATTTTCCCCCCAGCGGAGTATAGTAGATCTCCAGAGAGCAAGCACATTTACAATGAAAACTAGAAAATATTGCTAAAAGTAATGGAGAATCTAAATCAATGGGAAGACACCACATGCTTATGGATTGAAAACATATTAAGATGGCAATTTTTCTCAAACTCATCTATAATTCAACATAATCCTTATAAAAATTCCAATTGTTTTTTCGGAAATTATCAAGCAGATCCTAAAATTCATTTGCAAATGCAAGTGATCCATAGTGGCCAATCTTAAAAAAAAAAAAGTTGAAGGACTTACACTTCCCAATTCAAAACTTCCTACAAATCTATAATGATCTCATCAGTAGGATACTGGCAGAAGATTAGACATATTGTGGCATGTGAATATCTCAGTAAATTTATTAAAAAGACTTGGGGGCCAGTGCTATGGCACAGTAGGTTAAGCATCCACTTGTACTGCCAGCATCCCATATGGATACCCTTTCAAGTCCCAGCAGCTCTACTTCCAATCCAGCTCCCTGATGGCCTGGGAAAGTAGTGGAAGATAGCCCTATAGTGCTTGGGCCCCGTACCCATGTGAGAGATCTGGAAAAAATTCCTGGCTCCTGGCTTTAGCCTGGCTCAGCCCCAGCTGTTGCAGCCATTTGGGGTTCTATGTGCTTCCTGTATTTGAATGGCCTTATCTTTCTCCAAATTGGGGAAATTTTCTATTTTCTATTTCACTGAATCAGTTTTAAAGCCATCTTTTTAAAAACACAACTTGATAAACTCTTAAGACTCGCTAATTTGGTTGTTTGATGGTATCACCATTGGTCCCAGATACTGTTTGTCTATTTTTTTGTCTGAAAAGATTTTTGAAATCTCATTCAAATATTCTGCCTCACCAACTCTGTTAAGGCTTTTGACTGTACTTATTTTTTTTACATTTATTGAATACTACGTTTCTTTTTTTAAAAGATTTATTTATTTATTTATTTATTTGGAAGTCAGAGTTACACAGAGAGACAGAGAAAGGTCTTCCATTCGATGGTTCACTCCCCAATTGGCCACAACAGCTGGAGCTGCGCCGGTCTGAAGCCAGGAGCCAGGAGCTTCTTCTGGTCTCCCATGCGCGTGCAGAGGCCCAAGGACTTGGACCATTTTCTACTGCTTTCCCAGGCCATAGTAGAGAGCTGGGTCAGAAGTGGAGCAGCTGGGTCTCGAATTGACACCCATATGGGATGCTGGTGCTTCAGGCCAGGATGTTAACCCACTGCACCACAGCGCCATTTCATGAATACTACATTTATAATATTTGTGTTTTTTCTTCCATATTTCTTTTATAGAACTTCTCCATGTCATATATAGATTTCCATATTCAATATAACGATTTCTCCACTTTTTAAAAAGATTTACTTTATTTATTTGAAAAACTTACAGAGAGAGGTAGAGACAGAGAGAGAAGTCTTCCATCTGCTGGTATACTCCCTAGATGGCCACACAGCTGGAGCTGCACCGATCTGAAGCCAGGAGCCAGGAGTTTCTTCTGGGTCTCCCACGTGGGTGCATGGGCCCAAGGACTTTGGTCATCCTCTACTGCTTTCCCAGGCCATAGCAGAGAGCTGGATCGGAAGAGGAGCAGCCGAGACTACAACCAGCACCCATATGGGATGCTGGCGCTTCAGGCCAGGGCTTTAACCTGCTGAGCCACAGCACCAGCCCCAATTTCTCCATGTTTTTGAGTAACCATACAATCATTCCTTTGAAACCCTTTTCAGGCATTTCATCAATCCCTCCATGTTCACAGTCCAACATTAATGTATTATTGTGTTCCTTTCGGGGAGTCATATTGCCTTCATTGTTGATGTTTCTTGTGCTTCTGCTTTCATTTTTCATGCATCTGGGGGATCACTTGCAACTGTCTCTTCTGGCAGAAGTTTTTGATGGAATGCTTTATTCCTGGGAATATGCCTCTGTTTTGTCAGAGGGCCTAAGAATTAGACTGAAGGTCCAGGGGTGTGTGCTACATGGGGTGAGGGACATCTGGCAGCTATTTTTGGAATGGGAAAAACTCCCAAGAGACCCAAGATGGACATGACAGAATGCCTCTAGCTATAGTCAGTGTGTGGGGGTGTGGATGTTGGAACAGGCTAGTGTGTTCAAAATCCCATCCCTTCTCCATGCCAGGGTGAACTTGCTGATGGACAGTCTAAAGTGAGCTCATAGCTTCAGTGTGCCTCATTCACACAGGCACATACGCCATCCAGAGCACCAACCTGCTCTGCTGTTGTTGGCCCATCAAAAAGATCTATCCCCAATGTGCAGGGAGCTCTGAGTCTCTACAGTGAATCCAAGATGGCACACAGGAACACATCCGTAACCCAAGAACCTCTCAGTTCTATGTCCTATGCCCAGAACTCCCAGTCACAGACTTCAGGAAGACCGTTTTCCACCCTGAAGGCTGCTTTGTCTGCAACTCAGCAACACCCTCTACTGCCAGAGGTGGCCATAGTGTTACCCAAGTCAGAACATCGTGCAAGTGATCAGGGAAGAGGAGGCAGTGGGCACAGAATATGGTCCCTAGAGCTGACAGAGCAAGCTTCCTTATTTCCAGAGTCCTAGCAGGCTTTCTAACCCAGACGCCCTGCCCCACTGCCCACCATGCAGTGCGGAGTGCTGTGTGGGCCTGGGCTACAATAGCCACTGCCCTCTCAGCTGAACGATGGGGCTCAGTCTGCTCTGCAGAAATGCAGGAATGTCTATCTAAGCTGGACTTACAGCCAGCAAGAACTGAAACGCTCTCACAGCCAGGGATGCTGGTTTGTATTGCTCTCCTTGGTCATGGCACCTCATTTTTTTATTTCCAGCAAGCATGATGGCAAGCAGGTAAGGTAGGAGCTATAGCTGTCAACAGCCATGGTAACGTGTCTGTCTTCTCTCTCTCCTGGCTTATGGTGTTTCTGTGTTGTACCATCACTACTTTTTGGCTCCCCTTTGTTAAGGCAACTTAGTGTATGAATAACTGTTCAAATTTCTGTCTCTGGGGAGACAATCACTGTAGCTTCTTACTCAACTGATATCTTGCCGCCAACCCTAGTTTTATGTTTCTAGACTAAAGTTACTTTATTTCTTGACTCAATGAAGTTTTGTTTGAACAATTCTGAGAATTATCTGATATGTCCTACATTTTGCCTGAACAATCTAGGTTGGATGCTTGAGGCTTCACCTTTAATTGGAACGAGAGATGATAGTGGATTATTCAGAAGGGCGTTGACTCTGATCTGACAGCTCAATGGACCAATGAACCTCCTCCTACAAGTTGTTAAGAGTCTATTTTTAAAGAGAAGATGAAGGCCAATATCCTTAAGGACAATGAAGTGATCAGGTATGTGTTCAGATAACTCTTAGTACACTAAAACCACCTATATTCAGGTTCTGCTTCTCAGGCAATCTAGCCTAAAGCAAGATTCTTCTCATAGCTAATTCATAGGGCAGGTCAGATCAGAAAGCACCTTTGAAGGAGGGAAGAGGTGAAATGGTTGAAATGGTCATTGAAATTTGTCAGTGAAGCCCATAACAAAGAGATCACAGCAGTTATCGAAAGTCTTCCATTAAGGAAAAGGTCTGGACCTGGTGGTTTTACTGCTCAATTCTACATGATAGTCAAAGGTGAAGTAACTCCAATACTCTTCAAACTATTCCAAAATACTCAACAAGATGGAACTCTGCCAAACTTTTTATGAGGCCAGCATTACCTTGATATCAAAACCAAGCAGACATGACATAGAAAGAAAACTACAGACCTATATCCTTAATGAACATAGATGCAAAGATTTTTGACAAAATATTAGCAAATCGAATCCAAAACCACATTAAAAAATCACATATCATGATTAAATGAGGCTTATCGCAGAAACATAATGGTGGTTCAACATCCACAAATAAAAATCATATTTCACATCAATGGAATGAAAAGATACGACCATCTCATCAAATGCTTTCTCTTCATCTATTAAGATTCAACACACCTTCATGAAGACACCCTCCACAAATTAGGAATAAGAGGGACATTCCTCAAGATTTTAAAGGCTATATATCACAAACCAATAGTCAATAGCATAGGAAATGGGAAAAAGCTGGAAGCATTTCCCCTCAGGTCTGGAACAAGACAAAGATGTCAACTTTCTCCACTCTTAGTCAATATAGTACTAAAAGTTTTAACAAGGGCAGTTAGGGAGGAGAAAGAAATAAAAGGCATCAAAATTGAAAACCAGGAAGTCAGACTATCCATGTTTTCAGATAACATGATGTTGTTCATGGAAAAACCTTCACACTCCTCCAAAAAGCTGTTACAATTGGTAAACCAATTCAGTAAATTGCAAGTTACAAAATAAACATGAAATAACACTAACTTTTTATATGCTAATGATGAACTTACAGAAAGAAATCCCATTCACAATAAACATAAAAAATTGTAATATTTAGGAATTAATTTAACAAAAGAGAAGAAAGATCTCTACAGTAAAAATTATTAACCTTTGATGAGAGAAATCATCAAGGACACACATATACCAAAAGAAAAAAGGGGGGGGAGATATTCCTTACTCATAGATTGGAAGAATAGTATCATTAAAATGTCTGTATTACCCAAAGCAATCTATAGGTTCAATGCAATTCCTATCAAAACACCAATGGCATTTGTCGCTCCCCCTCTTCGTGGAGGAACGACACAGGACCCTGCGCTGTTCTTTCGTCTGCTCGGCCCTCCCCGGGTTTGCTGCTGGTTCTTCCCGGGTTGGCTACTATCCCTTCCACCTCCGTGGAAGGGCAGTTCCCCCTGGCCACATTCCCCACTTCCGCAGGGGAGCGGCACACCGCCGGCCGGCTCTCTCGGGGGGCTGCACAGGTGTTCCCTCAGATGTTCCCCTTAGATGTTCCTGGTGCATGCCGTCTCTCTCCTCCTTTATAGTCCTCCTCTGCCAATCCCAACTCGGCTGCCCACACGCCGAGTACGCTGCTCTCCTCCAATCAGGAGCAAGTCCTACAGTTTATTGGTTGAACTGGAGGCAGCTGTGCAGAAGCTGTTTACTTCTCTCCCAGCGCCATATTGTGGGAGAGCAGATGCATAGAATAAGTCCTAATTCCAGCAACTCAGTCTAGTCCGGATTGCTCCCCACAGGCATTATTTACAGAATTAGAAAAAAAGCAATCCTAAAACTGATACGGAATCACCAAAGACTCAGAATAGCCAAGGCAATCCTGAGCAAGAAAAATCAAGCTGGAAGTATCACAATACGCAACTTCAAAGCACACAACAAAACTAGAGTAACCAAAACAGCATGGTACATGGCATAAAAACCTATACACAGATCAATGGTACAGAACACAGCATCCAGAAATTAATCCACATACATACAGCTAACTGATTTTTGACAGCAGTGCTCAGACCATACAATGGAATAAGGATAATCTCTTCAACAAATGCTGCTGTCAAAATTGGATGCATATATGTAGAAAAACAAAATTAGATCCATACCTCTTACCATATACAAAAATCAACCCACAAGCAATTAAAGATCTAAATTTAAGACCTGGGACTATGAATCTGCATGAAGAAAACATCAGGGAAACACTGCAAGGCACTGGTGTAGGGTATGATTTCTTGGATAAGACCCCCAGAGCACACACAACAAAGCACAACTAAACCTATATGGAACCTATATCAAATGGAACCTATATCAAACTCAGAAGCTTCTGCAAAGCAAAGAGACTGATCAATAGAGTGAAGAGACATCCAACAGATTGGGAAAAAATATTTGCAAACCATCTATCCAACAAAGGATTAGTATCCCAAATTTATCAGCAACTTAAAAACACAAAAAGTCAACAAATCCAGCTAAGAAATGCACAAAGGACTTCAATAGAGTTCTCAGAAAAAAAAATACAAATGCCCAAATATAAAAAAAGTCCAACATCATTAACTATCAGGGAAATGCAAATCAAAACTAAAATGAGGTATCACCTCACCAATGTAAGAATAGGTAATATCCAAAACAGAGCAACAAATGCTGGTGAGAATGTGGAGAAAGGGGGAACACTGTTATACCCTATTGGTGGGAATGTCAAGTATTGCAGAGACTGTGGAAAGCAATATGGAGATTTCTTTCAAGACTACAAATAGATTTTCCATGTGATCCAGCAATCCCACTGCTAGGTATATTCCCAAAAGACTTCAATACAATGTATCAAAGAGATACCTGTACCACCATGTTTATAGCAGTACTTTGCACAATAGCCAAAATTTGTAATCAATCAAAGTGTCCATCAGATGAATGGATAAGGAAAATGTGGTATACATACATGATGGAATGTTATTTAGTTATAAGAATGAAATTCTTACATTTGCAGCAAAATGGATACAACTGGAGGACATTTTGAATGAAGTAAGCCAGACCCTTAAAGACAAATACCACATGTTCTCCTTTCCATGTGGGAGCTAAAATTTAAGAAATACATGAAATTTGCATATCTTAAAAAATTTAATAAAAAACAAAGAAACGCCTGTGTCGCTCCCCCTCTTCATGGAGGAACGACACTAAACCCTGCCTAGGCTTCATATCCGAGTCACGGCACCATTATGTCGCTCCCCGTCTTCGTGGAGGAACGACACAGGACCCTGCGCTGTTCTTTTGTCTGCTTGGCCCTCCCCGGGTTTGCTGCTGGTTCTTCCCGGGTTGGCTACCGACCCTTCCACCTCCGTGGAAGGGGCGGTTCCCCCTGCCACATTCCCCACTTCCGCGGGGGAGCGGCACACCGCCGGCCGGCTCTCTCAGGGGCTGCACAGGTGTTCCTTCAGATAGATGTTCCTGGTGCATGTTGTCTCTCTCCTCCTTTATAGTCCTCTTCCGCCAATCCCAACTCTGCTACCCACACGCTGAGTACGCTGCTCTCCTGCAATCAGGAGCAGGTCCCACAGTTTATTGGTTGAACTGGAGGCAGCTGTGTAGAAGCTGTTTCCCTTCTCAGCGCCATATTATGGGAGAGCAGATGCATAGAATAAGTCTTAATTCCAGTAACAGTCTAGTCCGAGTTGCTCCCAGTTGCTCCCCACATGCCTGGATCAGTATTATAGCAAATACTTTTTATAAAACTTAGTTTTATACCTTTAGTCAAACCAGTGATTAAGAATGTTATACATGGGGCCGGCACTGTGGTGCAGCAGGTTAAAGCCCCAGCCTGCAGCTCCAGCATCCCATATGGCCACTGGTTTGTGTCACTCCCCCATTCGCAGAGGAACGACACAGGACCCTGCGCTGTTCTTTTGTCTGCTCGGCCCTTCCCGGGTTTGCTGCTGGTCCTTCCCGGGTTGGCTGCCGACTCCTCCACCTCCGTGGAGGGGCGGCACCCCCTTCCACTTTCCCCGCTTTCGCGGAGGAGCGGCACACAGCCGGCCGGCTCTCTCGGGGGCTGCTCAGGTGTTCCTTCAGATGTTCCTGGTGCATGTTGTCTCTCTCCTCCTTTATAGTCCTCTTCCACCAATCCCAACTCTGCTGCCCACACGCCGAGCATGCTGCTCTCCTCCAATCAGGAGCAGGATCAGCTCCTGCAGCTTATCAGTCAAATTGGCGAGAGGCAGCTGCATAGAAGTTTACTCCTCCCCAGTGCCATATTGTGGGAGAGCAGATGCATAGAATAAGTCTTAATTCCAGTAACTTAGTCTAGTCTCAGTTGCTCCCCACAGGTTTGAGTCCCAGCTGCCCTAGAAGAGGCTCCTGGCTCCAGACCAGCTCAGCTCTGGCCATTGTGGTCATTTGGGGAATGAACCAGTGGATGGAAGACCTCTCTCTCAGGCTCTTCCTATAACTCTTTCAAATAAATAAATCTTTAAAAAAAAGTTATGCTGCCAGAGTTTTAATGATATATAATTACTGTAAAATTTACTGAATATGGGTGAGATGGTGATTTTTCCATTCAATTATTATTTATAGCTGCTGTCTATTACCACACTAGTGTCTTTTTCCTTTTTACTTGTTAAACTTCTTATTCAGTGAAATATTAAGCCCTTTTACTGTAATGTAAATTAAAATATCTTGGAAAAACAAGAGGGAGAAGGAAGGATGGTAGGAGGGAGAAAAAGGAGAAAGGAAGGAAGGAACAGAATATTATTCTTAGAACATACCATATTGAATCTGTCAAAAGCCAAAAATTAAAATTTAAAAAGAAAAAGGTATTAGTGAAGGGTATGTTATTGATACATTATTACTACATGCAACTCAAATTCAAATCCACAGAGGACTTCTGGGAAACCATGTTGAAAACACCCATCAGAGAAGTTGTCTTTAATTATTTACCAAGGGTTTCAGGCTGCTCCTGAGAGTGTAATCTCCCCAGAACTTTCTCCCCTCCCATGTGACAAACAATCTCCAGAGGCCAAATAAAGCCATTAGGTAAAGAGTTGCAGCTTCTTGCTGGAACAAGCCTTTGGCAAGTATGGGCACAGTGAGAGCCAAAGGGATATAACAGGATATACAGACAACATTTAATTACAAAGTTCTGAGTCTTCTGCTGTCATCAGATAATAATGGGGGTCTTGAGCCCTAACAGTGGGTGTGGAGTAGTATTTGTAAATGAATTTAAGAGTATCAACAAGACTAACAAGCAAAACACCATTAACAAAACAGATCAGAGCAACAGTCAGGTCTCTGGCTTATCACAGTGAATGACGTTATCTGGTTTAGGAAACATAATAACATCTCGCATCCTCTTTCTGTAATCTTTTAAAGTTTAGTCACCTTGGGTGGGGTCAGCACCTGGGCTGAGTAGGTTAATCCTCCGCCTGCAGTGCTGGCATCTCTAATGGGCAATGGTTCTAGTCCCGGCTGCTCCTGTTCCAATCCAGCTCTCTGCTGTGGCCTGGGAAAGCAGTAGAAGATGGTTCAAGTCCTTGGGCCCCTGCACCCACATGGGAGACCCAGAAGAAGCACCTGGCTCCTGGCTTCAGATCATCTCAGCTCTGGCTATTGTCGCCATTTGGGGAGTGAATCAACAAACAGAAGACCTTTCTCTCTGTTTCTTCCTCTCATTGTCTATAACTCTACCTCTTAAATAAATAAAATCTTTTTTAAAAAAGTTTAGTAGTTATGAGACTCCCATCAGTATCACAAATTGGATTTCCTGGGAAGTAAACTACAAAGTGTAGATTAGCAGGCATGAGGAGGTTTACTGGAGAATAGAGTTGAAACTCAAGTCATAATGAAGGGAAGGGAACAGCAATGGGCAAAGGGACAAACTAGACACCAGTGCAGTCTCACCAGGACACCCAGCCAGCCCTTGGAGATGACTACAAGATAGGATAACATCAAGGGTGATGCTGAGATGAAAGGGTCAGGAATTTCTAACAGTAAGGCCACCACAAGACGCACCAAACACCAGTTAGAGGAAAGGTTTATTGTTGGGTCGGGGAAGTCAGCGGGCTGGGGGAGGAGGACAAGAGAGTGAGCGCATGTACCAGAACAGGTCCTATTACATCTTTGCTGGGGGTGCAGGGAAGTAGGAGCAGCAAATCCCATTAAGGTGGAGGTGGAGCCGATACATGGAGTTGGGCCACCTGGTCACTTGGCTTTCAGCAATGGTGGTGGAGGCTAGAGCCTAGGATGGTGTCCAGAATTAAATCACACCTCAGACAAGACCATGCCATTTTATTAACCCTTTATTGATCATTAGGGGGAGACTGCTTCAGCTAGGACCTGAGATTGGGTGAGACGTGTCTCTTCATTCAAGATAATCCCTGCAGATGGCAGGCAGCTGTGAGCATTCCCACAATGGGGGAAATATGATTTTATTCCTAAATGCAGTTCTAGACAAATGTCATGGCATCCAACACAAGCAGTATTATAATCACAAGTATCCAGCCATTAACTGACACACAGGTCTAGTGCACAGAACAACAATCCAGGTAAGCAATATATTTACAAAGTTCCCAGCTTTAAAAAATGTTAGTAACTTGGACAGATGTTATAGAACAAAGAATTATTTCCAGACCACTCCAAATAGGATTATGGTAAATAATGACAACTCTTCTTGCTTAGAAAATAGTCATTAAAATACAGTACAGGTTATATATCATCTGTTGACAGTAAAATGTAGAGATGTGACTTAATTGCTTCATTTCAAAGGTGGATAAGTAAAATGGTAAAGTAAAAATATTATGAAGAACATAAACATACATAGCAGGGATAATGTTTCTCTCTTGGTGTATATGAGAATCATAGCAAAAGAAATTACCCAATTTTTCTGTCAGCTTCCTTTGGATATTAAATTAAGTCTATAAATGTGTGATTAAAGAAAATATGGCTTTTAATACTCATGACAAATGTAGCAATTTGAAACAAAAATGTGAACTGTTTGCTCAATGCTATATTCCACATGATGAAACAAAAATAAAGCACACACAAAAATACTAACAAATCTGCATAGTGTTTTCCAAGGATACCTTAAACTGAAGCTTAAGAAATAACTGAGATCACTCTAAATAGTAAAGCAGTTTTCTCTAATACCTGTCCTCCTATTGTCTACCCTAGGGTCATCAATATTTTTAATAATTTCTGCAGAGGAAGTACGGTGCAGTGGACAATGGTACCAATTTGGAAGTTAGACTCCTTCCTCTTTTACTTTCTAAATATGACAAAGCTATGGGTAAACCTCCCACCTCTCTGCATCTGAGTTTCCTCATCTGTAAATAGGTAAACAGAAAGTTCCACCTCCTGTAAGTCAACATTATTTAGCTAGAAAGGTCTGTGCAAAACCATACAAGTGCCTCACTTCTGCCCTCAGAACTTGCCAAAGGCAAACTATCAGTGATTGGCCGATCTCCCACCAACGAGGTTAATGAGTTCTAAAGTATTCAGACACCACCACTTCCCTTAATGCCTTGTGGTACTCAACAGCTCATTTTATTATGCAAAAAGGTATGTATGAATTCTACATCTTCATGGCCCTGAGTGACAATGGACAGAGCAGAAACACATAGAAAAGAGCAGTATTTCCCTTTTCACCCAACTCAGCATAATTTTGGGGAACTCTGAATTGTGGATTCCCCTTTTATACTCTCCATCCAAAAACTTCAGTGGGATTCATACAATAATCCAAATTCACAGAACTCCCAATAGATGAGAAAAAATCTTCACCATGACACATTGTAGTCAAACCTTCAACAGGAAAAGACAATGTTCTGAAATGTACATGAGACAAACACCAGATTACTTTCAGATGATCTCCAATTAGACTCACAGCTGCTTTCTCATCATAAACACTACAGGCTAGCAGAGAAAGGAGAGAAATAGTTAAAGTCTTAAAAAAATAAAACTGTCAACCCAGAATACTGTACCTTGGAAACCTTTCATTTATGCAAGAAGGTGAAACAAAGACCATCCATAACAAAAAGAAATTGAAAGAACTGGTCACCACTTGTCCAACCTTACACATGATGCTTAAGGATGTGCTACACACAAAAACACAGAAAGATAATCATTATGAAATAACGTCAAAACAGAAAATCTAGTAACGGTACAAAATATCCAAAGCAAGCAATAGGAATATTTATGGGAGAATGGCAGGGCCAAGTCATTACTTACATATAATAACATTGAATGTAAATGACCTAAATCCTCCAATTAAAAGACACATGCTGAAAGAATGAATTAAGAAATAAGACCCAACTATTTGTTGCCTACAAGAAACACACCTTATCAACAAAGATACATGCAAACTAAAAGGGTAGAAAAAGATATTCCATGATAACAGAAAGCAAAAAATGAGCAGGTGTAACCATCCTAGTATCAGAGAAAATATAATTTAACACAAAAACTGTAGGAGGAGGAGGAGGAAGAAGGGTGAGGGAAAAAAAACACAAAGCTAATCAACAATATGGACTAAATGGACCTAACTGGTATCTACAGAACTAATCATACCACAGTTGCAGAATATACATTCTTGTCAGTTCAAGGAAATTTTTCTAAGATAGACTATATGCTAGGCCATAAAGAAAGTCTCAGAAAACTAAAAAATAAATAAATCATACCATGCCTCTTCTCAGACCACAAGGGAATGAAGATGGAAATTAACAACTCAAGAATCTTGAGGGGCCAGCACTGTGACACACCAGGTTAAAGCCCTGGCCTAAGGCACCAGCATCCCATATGGGTGTTGGTTCTAGTCCTGGCTGCTCCTCCTCCGATCCAGCTCTCTGCTGTGGCCTGGGAAAGCAGTATAAGATGGCCCAAATCCTTGGGTCCCTGCACCCATGTGGGAGGCCCAGAAGAAGCTCCTGGCTCCTGGCTTCAGATCAGCCCAGTTCCAGCCTTTGTGGCCAATTGTGGAGTAAACCAGCAGATGGAAGACCTCTCTCTGTGTCTCTACCTCTCTCTGTAACTCTGTCTTTCAAGTAAATAAAATAAATCTTAAAAAAATCAAAGAATCTTGAGAACACATGCAAACATACAGAGACCAAACAAGGTGCTCCTGAATGAACAGTGGGTCATAGAAGAAATCAAAAGGGTAATCAAAAAATTCTGAGAAACAATATAACATATCAAAACTTATGGATACAACAAAAGCAATGTTAAGAGGAAAGTTTATAGCGTGTGGTGTCTACATCAAGAAATTGGAAATACACCAAAATAAATCAACTATAAATACATCTCAAGGACCTAGAGCTACAACAACAAACCAAACCCAAAAAAAGAAATTAAATAAAATTGAAATAAGAAATCATTGAAATGATGTAAAAATTAGCTCAATCAAAAAAGAAAGAGGGAGAAGGCCCAGATTAATAAAATCATAGATTAAAAATGAAATGTAATAACATCAAGAATTACTAAAAACAGCTATATGCCAACAAACTGGAAATCTAAAAGAAATGGTTAGATTCCTGGACACATACAACCTATCTAAATTAAGCCATGAAGACATAGAAAACCTAAACAAACCAGTAACTAAGACAGAAACTCAATCAGTAATAAAGACCCTCCCAGCAAGTAAAAGCCCAGGATTGGATGGCTTCACTGCTGAATTCTACCAGATTTTTAAGGAGAACTAATTCCAGTTCTTCTCATGCTATTCAAAACAACTGAAAGGTAGGGAATCCTTCCAAACTCCTATGAGGCCAGCATCACCTTAATTCCAAAGCCAAAAAAAAGATCACAGAAAGAGAACTATAGACCAATACCCTTGATGAACATAGATGCTAAATTCCTCAAGAAAATACTAGCTAAGTTGAATCCAACAACACATCAGAAAGATTATTCAACAGGACCGAGTGGGATGTATCCCTGGTATGCAGCAATGGTTCTACATAGGCAAGTTAATAAATGTGATACATCACATCAACAAAATTACAAACAAAAACCATATGATTATCTCAATAGATGCAAAGAAAGCATTTGTTAAAATATCCCACCCTTTCATGATGAAACCTTATGTAAATAGGGTATAGAAAGAACATTCCTCTGAAACAATCAAGGCAATTTACGGCAAACCCATAGCTAACATCTTATGAATGGAAAAAACTTGTAAGCATTACCCCTTATATCTGGAACCAAATAAGGATGCCCACTTTCACCATTACTATTCAATATAGTCCTGAAAGTTTTACCCAGAGCCATTAGGGGAAAGAAAGAAATCAAAGGGATAAACATTGAAAAGGAGCAAAGTCTAATTACCCCTATTTGCAGATGACATGATTCTATACATATTGGGAGAACAAAAAGACTACACTAACAGAATATGACACTCCTAAGTTTGGTTAAGTGGCATGATATACTATTAAACATCAATAGCCTTTATAGGCAGATGATGTCATACTAAGCAAGAATTTTTATGATCAGTCTAATTCACAATAGCTACAGAAAATTCAACAGCACAGAATACATTTAAGGAGGTCAAAGTTCTCTGATGAATATTACAAAACATGAAAGAAATAGAAGAAAAAAAGGGAAAAATCTTACATTGTCGCTCCCCCTCTTCGTGGAGGAACGACACTAAACCCTGCCTAGGCTTCATATCCGAGTCACAGCACCATTATGTCGCTCCCCCTCTTCGTGGAGGAACGACACAGGACCCTGCGCTGTTCTTTTGTCTGCTCGGCCCTTCCCGGGTTTGCTGCTGGTCCTTCCCGGGTTGGCTACCGTCCCTTCCACCTCCGTGGAAGGGCGGTTCCCCCGGCCACTTTCCCTACTTCCGCGGGGGAGCGGCACACCGCCGGCCGGCTCTCTCGGGGGCTGCACAGGTGTTCCTTCAGATAGATGTTCCCGGTGCATGTTGTCTCTCTCCTCCTTTATAGTCCTCTTCCACCAATCCCAACTCTGCTACCCACACGCTGAGTACGCTGCTCTCCTGCAATCAGGAGCAGGTCCTGCTGTTTATTGGTTGAACTGGAGGCAGCTGTGTAGAAGCTGTTTCCCCCTCTCCCAGCGCCATATTGTGGGAGAGCAGATGCATAAAATAAGTCTTAATTCCAGTAACAGTCTAGTCCGAGTTGCTCCCAGTTGCTCCCCACATTACATGTTCATGGATTGGAAAAACATCATCAAAATACCCGTACTATTGGCCGGCACCACGGCTCACTTGGCTAGTCCTCCACCTGCTGCACCGGCACCCCAGGTTCTAGTCCCGGTTGGGGCGCTGGATTCTGTCCCAGTTGCTCCTCTTCCAGTCCAGCTCTCTGGGAAGGCAGTGGAGGATGGCCCAAGTGCTTGTGCCCTGCACCCACATGGGAGACCAGGAGGAAGCACCTGGCTCCTGGCTCGGATTGGTGCAGCCCACCAGCCACAGCACACCGGCTGCAGCTGCCATTCGGGGAGTGAACCAACAGAAGGAAGACCTTTCTCTCTGTCTCTCTCTCTCTCTCTCACTGTCTAACTCTGCCTGTCAAAAAAAAGAGAAAAATCCATACTATTGAAAGCAATTTAGAGATTCAATGCAATCCCAATCAAAATACCAACAACATTCTTCTCAGATATAGTTTTTTCTAAAACTATATAGAAATATAGAAATATCAGAGACCCCAAATAACTAAAGCAATCTTATACAACAAAAAGCCAGAAGCATTGTAAGACCAGATTTCCAGAAATACTATGGGGCAGTTATTATCAAAACAGCCTGGCACTGGCACAAAAATAGACACATACACCAATGGAAACAGAAGTTAATCCACATCTACAAACAACTTATCTTTGACAAAGGAGCTCAAATCAATCCCTGGACAAAGGACAGTCTCTCCAAAAAATGGTGCTGGGAAAACTGATCTCTGAAGTAAGATACAAATACCTACCTTACACCTGACACAAAAAACACAAAAATGGATCAAGAATTTAAATCCTTGACCTGAAACCATCAAATTACTCAAAGAGGACATTGGAAAATTCTGTAAGACATTGGTTTAGGCAGACTTCTTGGGAAAAAATCCAGTTGCACATTTCAAGCCAAAATATACAAATAAGATTACATCAAGCTGAGAAACTTCTCTTGCCAAGGAAATACTCAGCAATATGAAGATGCAACCAACAGAATGGGAGAAAATACTTACCAACTATGTAACTGATAAAGCATCAATATCCAGGTTCTATAAAGAGCTAAGAAACTCAATAAGACATACACTCGAATTAAGGAATAGGCAAGAGAAAGTTCAAATGGCCAACAGACACATGAAAAAATGTTCAGGATCACAGAAAATTGCAAATCAAAACCACAACGAGGTTTCACCTCATCCCAGATAAAACGGCTTTCATACAAAAATCAACAAGTAACAAACGCTGGTGAGGATGTAGGGAAAAAGATACCCTAATCCACAATTGGTGTGAATGTAAACTGGTACAGCCACTGTGGAAAACAGCATGAAGATACCTCAGAAAGCTGAAAATTTAACTACCACATGACCCAGCAATCCCATTCCTGGAAATTTACCCAAACAAAAGGAAATCAGTATATGTAACAGTTATCTGTACCCCCATGTTTGTTGCAGTTCAATTCACAATAGCAAAGATATGTAATCAACCCAAATGATCATCAACTGATGACCAGATAAATTGTGGGATATGTATGCTTTAGAATACTACTCAGTCATTAAAAAAGAATGAAATCCTGTCTGTTACCACAAAATGTATGCAACTGGAAACCATTATATTTAATGAAATAAGGCAGTCCCCAAAAGACAATTCCATAGGTTTACCCCAATTTCTGGTTACAAATAGAGGGAGTGAAGCAGTAGATAAAAGATCTGTCTCTCCCTCTCTAACTATACCTTTTAAATAAATTTTTTAAAAAGTTTCATATAATTTAGCAGAAGCTATCTGGTTCTGGGCTTTTCTTTGTTGGGAGACATTGATTTAATCCCATCACTCAGTCTGTTCAGGCTTTCCATGTCTTCATGGTTCAATTTTGGTGGGTTTTATGTGTCCAGAAAGTTATTCATTTCATCCAGGTTTTGCAATTTTTATGTATAACTGTTCGTAATCCCCAATGATCCTCTGTAGGTAGAATCTTCAAAAAGTCCTTAATAAGTATGACTTTTTAAAAAATGTATTTCAAAAATGTTACACCAAAATAAATTTTTTGTTCTAACTTATCCCTCATGAGTTTTTTAAATTACTCTTGTATTCTAAGGCTGTAAGACCTCACCCAGGTATTTGAGATGAACATCCCTCAACAGTGCTCAACAAAGCTAACAGGTACAATGGCACAGAGAACCACAGGAGGAGAAGATGGGGTCACTGAAGGCCTCAGACTTCACCAAACCTTGACGGAAGCAATAGAGGCCCAATTATTCCATTTCTCAGACTATCCCATAATACAGGGTACTCTACTGCTTTCTGGAATTCCTCTTTCACCTCAATATGGGTTTTTTGTTCTCAAAAAAGAATGATAAATTCTAGCCTGTGGCCATATGGACTTGAATCTCCTCATGGTCATACCTCATCTATTACCCCTGCCTGGGAATAGAGTTAACAGAGGCAGTTATGACCAAGGCTGTTAGTACCATGTATTTTTTTTTTTTTTTTGACAGGCAGAGTGGATAGTGAGAGAGAGATAGAGAGAAAGGTCTTCCTTTTGCCGTTGGTTCACCCTCCAATGGCCACTGCAGCCGACTCACTGTGGCCGGCGCATCACGCTGATCCGAAGCCAAGAGCCAGGTGCTTCTCCTGGTCTTCTATGCGGGTGCAGGGCCCAAGGACTTGGGCCATCCTCCACTGCACTCCTGGGCCACAGCAGAGAGCTGGCCTGGAAGAGGGGCAACCGGGACAGAATCCGGCGCCCTGACTGGGACTAGAACCCGGTGTGCCGGCGCCGCAGGTGGAGGATTAGCTTATTGAGCCGTGGTGCCAGCCAGTACCATGTCTTCACTGTCCACTTCCTAAAGCACATTAATAGAAAAAGGCATGGTATAGCAGTTTGTGCAACATGCATAGGTTCATGTCTTGTCTATGTTATAGAGCTGTCTGATCTTAAGCAAATCACTTAATGCTCTGGCAAGTAGTTTTTCAACTTTTTAAGTAAGATGAATTATTAGTTCTAGTTATAAATGTCTTGAGCTCTTATAGCAATTGTCAGGTCTTTCTAGAATAGTACTAATTGAAATCTGTGATGATGGCAATATTCTACATCTATGCTCTTCAACAATGGCAGCCACTAGCCAACTGTGACTACTAAGCAGTTGGAGTAAGGCTACTGTGACTGAGCAATTAGTTTTTACAATTTTATTTAATTTTAATAACCACATGTGACTAGTAGCTACTGTACTAGACAAAACTCTAGAAACACAAGTACGAGAAGAGAGAATGTTTAATAATATGCACTCAGTTATTGCATTGTTAACTGTGTTGTTACAGGGATTAAATGAAAATACAGGGATTAAAAGAAAACTTCAAACTGGCCAATAGCAGCATGAAATGTTAGCTTTTCTATTAATAGTAAAGCTTAAACTCCATCTCCTCTGAGCCATCAAAGGGTCTCAACCTCCTTTTTCTGTGGCTCAGTAGTTTTACAACCATTGAAAGAAGCTCATTTTACTTCTTGTTAGGTGCCCTTCCGAGCAAGGTAAGATGGCTAATTACATATGCCATTAACCAAATGCAATTTCAACTAATTGGCAAAAAGCATCATATAGTAGCAATTTTTGAAGACCAAAGTTGTTTGAAATATAAGGTCATACTTCACAAGTTTGTCCCTAGGAACAAAGAATTCTTAATATTCACTGTCTCACTGTGAATTCTATTCAAATCTGACTTTTAAGTGCAGTGTGCCAGAACTATGAAGTTTTATCATGGAACCAAAATTCACTGAATCCCTGTTCTAGGATTAGCAGCTCTTCCAGGCATCATAGAAGATGTAAAGGCATCCAAGACATTGTCCCTGACCCTCATGAAGCCTGCGTTCTGCTCTATTTGCAGGGTTTCAGTGGCTCCCCTTTGCTCCTATGATGGCATCTTTAGCAAAGACAGTGATGCATCACATGGCAGCACCAGCTCTCCTGCTGAGCCTGATCTTTCCAGTTATCCCTCCTGGAGTTTAGTGCTTTAGTCTCATTGGATTGCATCGTGCTCTCTTTCATCAGTGCACCCCTGCAACGCACTGAAGTCCCCCAACCCTGCCACTGCTGCCAATTCATCAAGCTGTTACTCTCCTGCATATTTTCCCTAACACAGAGAATTTCATTCACTGCTACTTTTAAACATTAACATGATTTCTCCTTCTTTGAAACCTGTCCTAAAACCTCCCTTTTATTTTGATTTTGCAGCTTAACAATATGGTGATGGCCATGACGGGTATAGTATTTTGCTACTCCTTCTACCTTAAATTATAAGTTCCTTGAAGATAATCACCAAGTCTTCTGAGTATACAACCTCCTACAT
This sequence comes from Oryctolagus cuniculus, assembly GCF_051225735.1. NCBI lineage: Eukaryota > Metazoa > Chordata > Mammalia > Lagomorpha > Leporidae > Oryctolagus > Oryctolagus cuniculus. The sequence continues at coordinate 68,820,980 of NC_142878.1, read as the reverse complement.
CCAAGGTTTGCCAAACTTATTGAATAAAAGAGAAAAACTTCATGTAAAATGTTTAACTAGATTATAAGGCAATATATAACAGGATGCATCATATTTTCAAGTAGTTACAAGAACATAAATGGAGAAAAAAATCTCCTATAGTAAGACTCAGGAAAATTTTGTTATTTTTGCTAGAGGTAACAACTAAACTGGTATCTAAAATGCAAGGTAGAAATGAGAAGCAAAACATATTGCATGTGGCAGGCAGGTGACATGTGACCAATATTTATTATTCCTAAGATCATGTAGTTCATGAGAGCAGTGAGAAGCCCAAGTCCAGAAAGGATAGTGCATGCATGGTTCCTGTCCACAGAGAGCTTAGGATTTAACTGAGCAGAAAAGAATTTTTGTATATTCTTATAATGAAGGATGCAACTGAACTCAGATTATGAGCCTGACATTCATAAAAATAATTCTATTTCTTCCTCGAGAAAGCAGAGTCCAGAAAGAGCATATAGAGGCCAGAGGGAAGTAGGGGACAGTCTTAATCAAGATACCTTCAAGATGCTTAGCTGTTTGTGCCTTTCGCAATGAAAACAAGATAAAAGGTGCATACAAACCCACCCAGGAGTAATTGATGAAGAGATTGTATCACATTGGGGGTTGTTCTCTCCAACCCGTTGACACACAAGTCTGGGCAAGTATAAGTTCTCTCAACTGTTTCTTTCTCTCAGCATCCCATCCATGAAAAAGTGCCCCTCTACTTCTATATCCAGAAGAAAATCCACAATGAAGGATATGAATCTGACTCCCCGAATAGCAGTTGTGGGGCTCCTGATGCAAGAGTTGGCTCCTCTTGGGGAAAAAAAAAAAAAAGTCAAGCAGATCAAGGTCTTCTCCACGGACCTCCGAGGTGTTCCTGTGGCTGATCCCTGTGTGTACCGAGTGAACTCAACTGCCGAGCAACGTGCTCTGTGCTTCCAGGGTCTATGGAGTAGAAAGAAGCAAAACGATGACACTTGAATTGCCTCTCACTTTTCCCTCACTCACCTTCTTTAATCTTCATTGCCCCGGGCTGCATCTCTCAAAGCTCTAAGCACCTTAATCCTTATCTCAGGCTCAATTTCTAAACACTCCTCCTTAAGACATTGTCTTATCCCTCCTTTTCCCACGCACAGTGATTTGTTGATTCAGTGTTTACTGAATGACACAATGAGGACTATAACCTATAGACTGTGTATAATAGAGATGGCTAATTATAGCTTATCGGTTTATCTAAACTATAGCATATATCCCTGCAAAGAAGTGTTCCTAAATAGTACCTAATGATGGAACAGTTTTTACTATGTGCAATATTCTATATGCTTTGCATAGATTCACATGTAATACTCACAAAAACCTATGAGACCGTGTAATGACCATTCTCTTTTTGTACATGAACACACATGCCAAGGGACCTTCATGTCACTTAGTAAAGGTAGCTAGTAGCAGCTTACATCGCACTGCTTCTGCTTCCTATCTTCACACCGTCTGCCCTTTCCTTCCTCACCCTAAGCTCCACTATCAGCCCTTCACCTTAATCTACATTTCTAGATGACCAGGGAAGACACATAGTAAGCTCGTGGCTCCATTTTAGAACTGTACAGCCTCTTACTACAGTAAGACACCTGAATCATACTAGAAATTACTCAGCTTCAACTAAACCTCCTCTGCAAGGGGATTTCAGTTTGCCCAGTAGAACAGGCACAGACTGCTACAGAATTAGCAAGAAATCATGCAATAGAGACTTACTTTAAATGTAACATAACCCCTGGTTGCAAGACCATGGGCAAGAAAAATTATAGCTTTAACCTGTTTATTGCTCACTCCCCTAAAGATGAAATAATTGCCATCCATTGCAAAAGCTGCCTACAGTGATTCACCTGTGAACAAGAGCAGACTTTGCCCCTTTATTAACTATGCTATGTTGGCTATCACAAAAATCACGGTAGTTTATGCAAAAAAAGTGCAATATGCACTATTAAAATATAACATGTTGGTACTGTGGAAAACATGCATGAATGAGAAGAACTTGGATATAGGAGCAGTTGAGGTACTATCTTTAAGGAAAAAGTGATCCAGAGTTAGAGTTACATTCAATTAACATTTACTGTCCTGATACCACGTGCTAACTGTACACAATACAATGGTCAACAAAGCATTGTCTCACAGATAAGGTCACCACATAAGGCACAAGGTGTGACTTCAGAGTACATATTCAGTTTGAATTTCTAAAACATGATTTGATGATTGGTATGAGTGTAAAAGCTTCTCAAGATGTGCCATGGCTTTCACAGGGGTTTTACATAGAAACCACATGGTACTTCAGAGTTCCAAGAACTGTACTGATCATCATAGTAAGTATTACTCCCGTATATATGTAAATTGAAGAATCGTGGAGATCATAAGACTGTTGGTGATACATTTAAAAACTGGAACTTGATCTCAACCCACACTGACATTTATAAAGGATCACTGAGGGCCCACTATACTTATGAACTAAAGTTTGTCAATTCAAAATTTGGGCTTAACAAAACTTATCTCAAAATTGTCCTAAAGCCTTCATTGTATAGCAGGAATGGAACTACTCAGGCACTTCCTGTATATGCAGGTCCCTGAAATATCCAAATAAAATACATAGTGACTGAGACTTACTTTGATCATCTCTAGAAGTGGAACCAAAAGTTTGATGACTTAAAACTAGTAATTGGTACACAAACCAAGTCTGATTGCAAAACCAGCCATGTTTCTTTTATAGTCAGGCTTCCTTGCTCGTGCTGGGTAAGGAAATGTCTGCTGCTGTCTCTTACTGTTGGTTTTGAACTTGTCACTAAAAATTCAAAGCAGAAATAGACCTTGGAAACTGCGGCTAATTCCTGCATATCATAAATGGAGACAAAAATGTTCACATGCTCAAAGAAACATAGAACTGAGAGCATTTGACAGGCATTAGTGTTCTATTGTGATAGCAGAAAAATTCCACTGATGTGTTTACTCCCTCCAGAGACAAGTTTGGTTATATCCTTTGCAGAAATATCCTCAAAATGCCTGTAAGGAAAACCAATCAATTTAGAATAACTGTCATTTTTACTTTAAATGTACCTCAGGTGAAAAAGAAAGAAATCAGCTAAATCTTGCCATAACAATATGCAGAAGGTTCTTCAATCAAGATTTTTAAGTAAATGCCAGAGTCAACAGAGACCATGAGTATCTTTAGTTAGAGTAAGATTGCTGCATTATTTATTATCTCATTATGAACCTACATGTTTTAATGAGTTCATTTCTCCCGAGGCCCATTCACCAGCAGGTATGAGAAAGAAGAGGAAAAGGTCATGGGGAAAACCATGAGGAATATGTTGATGCTGAATGGAACATGAAAACCCAATTTGGGAGCACTTATATTCATGGGCTTGCTTTTTCATTGCCTTGACAAAATAAAGAATACAAAATCCAAAAGCACTCTCTACCCTCCCTCTCTCTCCCAGCTTCATTTCTTCTTACCAGGTATAGGATTTTCTTTTTTACAAGTATTGGTTTCAGCTAGTTAAAGCTATTAAACCTACGTTGGCATGCCTCATTCAACTTGTAAAATAAAATACTTTTCTTTAAAACATAAAATTATATGAGTACTTCAAAATGTTCATGAAAAGTTGAATTAAAAGACTTTGCCACCAAAAAGCCCAAAAGCCATGCACACAAGTGATCCTTAGGAAGTTCATAAAAATGTGTGCCTGGGCCGGCGCCGCGGCTCACTAGGCTAATCCTCTGCCTTGTGGCGCCGGCACACAGGGTTCTAGTCCCGGTCGGGGCGCCGGATTCTGTCCCGGTTGCCCCTCTTCCAGGCCAGCTCTCTGCTGTGGCCAGGGAGTTGCAGTGGAGGATGGCCCAAGTGCTTGGGCCCTGCACCCCATGGGAGACCAGGAGAAGTACCTGGCTCCTGCCATCAGATCAGCACGGTGCGCTGGCCGCAGCATGCCGGCCACGGCGGCCATTGGAGGGTGAACCAACGGCAAAGGAAGACCTTTCTCTCTGTCTCTCTCTCTCACTGTCCACTCTGCCTGTCAAAAAAAAAAAAAAATGTGTGCCTGATACTGATCCCTGTGTGTGCCGAGTGAACTCCACTGAGACATGATTGGGCTATTTACAAAGGGGTAAGAGCCCAGATAAGGAAACCAGAAACCGACAAGATGAGACTTCCTCCTCTTGCTCCTTTACAGGTAGAGGTGGTAAGATAGCCCACGTATTACTAGACCCAGGGTCTGTTTACTGAAACATGGGGAGACCCCTGGCCCTCTCGAGAGGAGGAAAGCATCCTACAAAAGCTGTGGTCTTGTTTTGGAAATGCAGCTACTACAAACCTGAAGCCCGCCGGGAAGAAGTCCCAGGAACACATCCTCTAGCCTCTCTGCCCTTTGATTTCCCAGTGAGACCTCCTTTTGGCCAAACCCACCTGGAAGCCAGGAGCAGGGGGTCCATAGGATCAGAGGATGGAGCTCCGCCTGCTGCGGAACAAGCAGAACAGATCACAATCAAAGTGAATCCAGAACGAAAGGTCCCTGCTGGAATTCCCTATCATTTCTATAAAACATGGAGAATAAAATTCAGCTAGGCTTTTAACTTCTCCTTCCATATAGCATGAAGAAGATGGCCACTCTGTGTTCCCAAGTTTATAGATCACTCTATAAATAGATCATCATCTCATTGGTAATCTCCATCTCAACTGCCAATTCATGACAGAATGTCCGGTCTTGCTATAGCCAGAAATTTACATCTCACTTACCTGTGTCATCAAAAGTATGACTGTAACTGCAAAGGACTCAACTCAGATTATCAGTAAAAAATCCACAGAGTCAGGGCAACTCAGAGATCCCCAAGAAACCTGCCACTGAATCCTAGGGCAACACCTCAAAGCAATGCCCTGATTGCAGTCATGATCAAGTTACTTACTTATCCACAAGTTCCAAAGTACAAAAATCAACTGGAAATAAGGATTTACCAACTCCCTGGGCTCCATCTTTAATACAACCAAGTGTGATGCCCACCCTGTTAGTACCTAATGCATTGAACAAATTAAGCAAACTGCAAAGACCATTTTCATTTACCAACAGATCTCAGAGTTAAAAATACGCTTGGGTATTGTTTCTGTTTATTTGCCTCAAACTTCGCCTCAGGCTCATTGAGTACTGCTTAACCAAAAGCGCATCTCAGTAATGGTTCAAGATAAAATTCCAACTTCAGAAAATGTGTTGGTAACTTGAAAAATTAAAAAAAAAAAAGAAACCCACAAGGATATGCAAGATATTCTGCCTCTGCTATGGAAATAGCAAGTATTCTTTTATAATTTTATTGCCCCAAGATGTACAGTAGTGATGAACATTGCAGAAATTGAGTCATTCATGCTACAGAGTTCTCCAATGTGTGCAATTTGGGCATAAAGTGCCAGAAATTGCTTCTTTTAACAGATCCATTCTATTTTGAATAATATAATCAGAAACCCCATTCCATATCTTCCTGAAAGATCATTAGAATAGGAATTATGTGCTGTCTCTACTGTGTAAATATTTTTTCATTTTTAAAATTTAGAGGCTGGCACTATGGCAGATAAAGCCACTGCCTGCAGTGCCAGCATCCCATATGGGCGTGGGTTCAAGTCCCGCTGCTCCACTTCCAATCCAACTCTCTACTATGGCCTGGGAAAACAGTGGACGATGGCCCAAGTCCTTGGACCCCTGCACCCATGTGGGAGACCTGGAAGAAGCTTCTGGCTCTTGGCTTCAGATCGGCCCAGCTCTGGCTGTTGTAGTCAACTGGGGAGTAAACCAGAGGATGGGAGACCCCTCTCTCTACATCTCCTCCTCTCTGTGTGTAACTCTGACTTTCAAATAAATAAGTAAATTTTTAAAAAATAATTTCCATAAAATAAGATAAATGGAATGTATGCCTTGGAGACAGACTTGGACTCAAATTCTGGATCTGCCACTCGCTATGTGACCCACTTAGCCCTGGTCCTTCAGAAAGCCGAACCTGGGGAAAGGATTAAAGTTCTCACACCTCAAATGGCAAGCACTAGGGCACAGCAGCCAGGACGAAAGAGGAGAGAATTGAGAACAGAACAGTGTAATAGGATATATTACCAAGCTGGCTACTACTCACGACAAGCTGGGAAAAGACTAACTAGATTAAGCAAAAGGTGCTTTCCCTTGGTAACAAGACTTTTGTGAAGGTTAATAGCACAGGTGTGCACACACACACACACATATCTGTACACACAGACATTAGTCCATTGAAGAGGGGTAGAGGAGAGAGGTTCAGTTGGTCCATGTTTATCCCAAAGGACATTAACTCCCCCACACTTTTAAGTTGTATCATCTGATTCCTCATGAGTCACTCGAGAGGCCAGACGGCATGCCCAGTGGTAGGTGGTTGCTTTAATATAACTTATATGCCTTGTAACAAATTGCTATAAACTTATTTTTCCTAGAAATGAATTTAATGACAACACAACATATGAAAACTTATGAGATACAGAAAAGCAGTATTTAAGTTTATAGCAGCTACTGCCTACATCAAGAAGTTGAAAAGGCATCAAATAATGATCTAAGAATGCATCTCAAAGACCTAGAAAAATAACAAACCAAACCCTAATTAGTACAAGGAAAGAAATAATTAAAACTAGAGAATAAACAAAATTGAAACAAAGTAGTGAAATGAAGAGCTGCATTTTTGATAAAAATAAACAAAATCAATACACTATTGAACTACCCAGAACAAAAAGAATACAAGTATTTTTAAGAGGTATTTTTCATCTTTTCATTTTATTTAATTTTATATTATTTGAGACACAAAGAGAGCATGTTCCCATCCACTGGTTCACTCCTTAAATGCCCACAATAGCCAGGAGGCCAAAAGTAGAAACTCAGTCCAAGTCTCCCACATAAGTGGCAGGAACTTGACAACTGGAATCATTCCTGCTGCCTCCCAGGGTCTGCATTAGCAGCAAGCTGGAATTGGGAGCTGGGAATCAAATCCAGGCATTCTAATGTGGGAAGCTAATTTTCTAAGTGCTATGCCAAACACTCCTCTTCTATTGAATTTATAGTAACATATGCATAGGGGTGCTGAAGAGTAGACTAGGAAATGTAGCACACTACATTTAACACCCAACTATTAAGTCACTTACTGTCTCTATCACCTTTCTGAGAAATACTGGCAGTAATGGGTTCTTACCTAGCTTGGGCAGAGTAATATAAGAGGTCACCTTCAAAATAAAAAGGTAAATTTATATAATTATCATGCCAATTCTGGGGGCAGATTATGTGTGACTTGTGCATTTCCAAAGCAGAGAGTCAGATTAGATAACCTGATTAATAGTTACTCCAATAGACAGTTATCTGGATACTCTACTGTTAAGGGAACAAATCGACAGTTCAGCAGTGATGTGGCCATTAGGACACCCCTGGAAAGATGCTTGCTTTTGCTGAAGAGCTGAGAAGATTTGCATGTTATTTACCTACTGACTTCCAAGTTCTCATATTTTCATTTTACCATCAGAAGGTGGTAATATCTCAGTATTTCATTTTTCCTATAGTAGCTGAGGAAATGATGCAGGAGTAAGCTCTTGCTTTGTGTGTATGAATATCTATTTATTTGTACATGAATTTAACCCACCCCCCTGAAACTGTTACAGTTGACTAATTTAGAGATAGTAAGTATGCCATATATATTATCCACTTGATAATAACATTTGGCACCCTAAGTAAGCAGTGGTCCAGCTTTAAAAATACTCCATGTCTGAGTCAGCGCCACAGCTCACAGCCTTCACTGATGGCCATTTCTGCTCCCATTTCTTAAGTAGAAACCTGTATATGGTTTCAGTTCTTAAGAATACCATGTGCTGGGGCCAGCGCCGTGGCTCACTTGGTTAATCCTCCACCTGTGGCACCGGCATCCCATATAGGCGCCGGGTTCTAGTCCCAGTTGTTCCTTTTCCAGTTCAGCTCTCTGCTGCGGTCCAGGGGGGCAGTGGAGGATGGCCCAGGTGCTTGGGCCCCTGCACCACATGGGAGACCAGGAGGAAGCACCTGGCTCCTGGCTTCGAATCGGTGCAGCGCGCTGGCCGTAGCAGCCACTTTTGGGGTGAACCAACAGAAAAAGGAAGACCTTTCTCTCTGTCTCTCTCACTGTCTAACTCTGCCTGTCTAATAAAAAAAATACCATGTGCTGTGCTGATCAAAAAAGATTCCCATTTCCTTGTTTTTCCTCTTCTCATTTCTAATCTAGCATGGTGAAGTAGTCAACAGTTTCTTTGTGCCTGTATTAAAGATGACAAAAGTACTTGATTCTACCAGAATTAATTTGCAACTAAAAGGAAACATTTCTTGGAACCTTTCATTGTTATGGTTTAAACTTCCTTTTAAAACATAACTTTCTATAAGTTAAAATTAGCATTTTCATAGATACTAGCCAAGTCAATCAAATGTTAACCTCAAAACATGATTAGGGAGGAAGTTGAAAATTTTGTTTCTTATTTTGCTGCAGAGCTGCTGCTTCATGGTATAAAACAGCACAAGCAAATGCAGTATATTATAAAACTAAGATAGTAGTACAGTGCCAGAGAAAGAACAATCCTAACAAATGCTGTCCTGCATTCCCAGTTACTTCCAATGGAAAGATCATTACATATTTTGACCCCAATCCAGGGATGAGTATAGCAAGTTACATTACATTATGTTACATTAGGCTTAAGATAACAATGTTATCCTTGAATTACATTGTTTGTCTAACTAGTTTTTACCACAGATAGCTTCATGTATTCTGAATACTAATGCCTAGAGCCTAGTATAAAAATCACAAGGTACTGCGAAAAAGATGCGTAGTGTTTATCTGCAATCATTACAAAATTAGGGGATATTTTCTTCCAGCAGCAAGGGTGGAAGTAGTGCTTCTTCCCATCAATATTGCTAGAAGTTGCTATCTTAAGTCCTGTCCACTGCTAATTTAAGGTAACTGTGGTGGATTTAGTTATTCCCTGCTAGTTCATGTAAGGGTTCTACTTTCATTCCTCAATAGATTTTAGGTATTTCTCATAGGTGTCTTCACTCATTAGTTCATTTAGTTCTGAAGGGCTACTCAATGTCATCTTGATCAGCCACCCATCTTCATAACGAGATTTGTTGACAAGTCCTGGGTTTTCTGCAAAGGCTTCATTAATTTCAGTTACTTCTCCTGCTAGAGCTGAACAGAGTTCACTGGCAGCTTCCACACTTTCCAAAGCACCAAGCTCATCTTGTTTTTTCAGTTTTGTCCCAACTTCAGGCAGACTACAATAAACAACATCTTCCAAAGCTCCCTGTGCAAAACTGCTGATTCCCACTGATTCAAAACCATTTGTCTGTTGTTATCCATTATTTTTTGTGTGTGTGAATTTAGGCACCGAGAGTCGAGCGGTTACAGTGTGGGCTGTGAGCAGGCTGCAGGCCACGCTTGCGTGCACTGCATCACTTGCACACAACACCATGTTCACAGGGCAGCCGAGGGTCCCTGTGCTAAGACAAGGCCACCAGACCAGGATGGGGTGAGGTGGGGTGGGGCCCAAACTTAGCTTCTAAAACAGTTATTATCTCACAGCTTCAATGGGCCAGGGGTCCAGCATGTTCTAGCTGGTTCCCTTCTTAGTGTCATAAGGTTGAGATTAAGGTGCCAGGGGACTGTAACCCCATGTGGAGGCACAACTGGACAAAGATGCACTTCCAAGCTCCCGTGGATTGTTGATGGAAATCGTCTCCTTGTGGCCATGGACCCTATGCTATTACTAGTATTACTAGCTCTTGGTAAGGGACCATCTGAGTCCCTAGTGGCCTCTCTTGAGCCTTAACTATGTTGCTCTCCTCACACCATAGCAATTTGCCTCAAAGCCAGTGAAAGTACCATTTCTCTGATGACTCACCTTCTGTTCTAAGAACGCCCTTGCTGTGTTCATGCCTCTCCAAAATTCACACGTAGAAACCGAATCCCCCAGCAAGATGTTATTTGTAGATAAGTTCTTCAGTAAATGATTAGGTCATGGGGTAAAATCCTCATAAAGCAATTAATGCCCTCCTAAAACAGATCCATGGAGCTCCCTCACCCTTCTACCACGTGAGGATGCAGAAGAAAATGGCTGTCTACATGGGCCCTCAGACACTAAATACACCCGCTCCCTTATCCTGGACTCCACAGCTACCAGAACTTTGAGAAATGAGTTTCTGTTGTTGGGTAGCCTTAGCAGTTAGGATGTGCAGGTCCTGCATCAGGTTTAAGCATTGGCTCCAGCCCCTGATGCCTGTTCCTACTCATCTGCCAACCGGGAAACAGTAGGTGATAGACCAAAGACTTGGGTCCCTACCGCCCACGTATGAGATATGGGTTGAGTTCCCAGCTCATGGTTTCAACCTGCCTCTCCCAGCCATTGCAGGCATTTGGTGAGTGAACCAGTGGATGAGAGATTACTCTGTCTCTGCCTTTCAAGTTAAAAAGAAAAATCTGTTATTTCTAAGCTACCAGTCTGTGCTATGTTCCAGCAGTCTGAACTGGCAAAGATTTTCCTGATTAGTTCAGGCCCACACAAAATAACTTCCCTTATGATTGACTCAAAGTCTATAGATTAGTAACTTAATCATGAAATTTTCTGTTCTGGAATGTGTACCCCAGGGGCAGAATCTTAGGATCTGTTTAGAACTTTGTCTGATATAATCCATTTCCAAAAGTAGAAGGGTGGCCAAGTATTGCTGTGAAAAAGAAAAAGGGAATTGGGACAGTGAGAACACATACAAGGCTTGTGTCACACTATACTAACCTTTGTCAATTCTCTGTGGTATTTTCTCCATGTTAAAGGTGGGCCAGCCTGTGCCGCGGCTCACTGGGCTAATCCTCTGCCTGCGGCATCGGCACTCTGGGTTCTAGTCCCGGTTGGGGCGCCGGATTCTGTCCTGGTTGCTCCTCTTCCAGTCCAGCTCTCTGCTGTGGCCAGGAAGGCAGTGGAGGATGGCCCAAGTGCTTGGGCCCCTGCAACTGCATGGGAGACCAGGAGGAAGCACCTGGCTCCTGGCTCAGATTGGCGCAGCGTGCCAGCTGCAGCTCGCCAGCCATAGTGGCCATTTGGGGGGTGAACCAACGGAAGGAAGACCTTTCTCTCTGTCTCTCTCTCTTTCACTGTCTAACTCTGCCTGTCAAAAAAAAAAAAAAAATGGGCCAACTAAAGCTAAAGACTTGCATCATTTGGTGGTGGTGAGGTATGTTAGCCTATGTATTATTGCTTATTCTCATTTCCTCTGTGCCATACACTGAACTACATACTGTGTATGCACTCCAACTCCGTCTGTTATGGCCCAACAGAAAGCATGGAACCAGCTCTCTATAAGCAGCCACACACATTTGTACTCCCAGACATGTGTGTGCATGCCCGGGCAAAGATACTCTCTCTCTCTCTCTCTCTCTCTCTCTCTCTCTCAAACATACACACACACACACACACACACACACACACCTCTTTGAGGCTGCCGCAGGTATTGCTTATCCCTTTGCACATTCTCATTCAGTTCCTTCCACTCCCAATAAACTCATGTATTTGGCCTTCAAAGCTCCATTTTACAGGTGAGGCTATCCATCATCTAACTGACTGTGCATCAGATAACATACTTAGCAAAGCATCTCACATAAAAGCATATTTTAAATGGTGACTACATTAGAAATTGTGTGAATATTATTGAGTTATACTTTTCTATTTGTATAAAATTAAACCAAACTACACCAGTAAGAATGCCTAATGATGACCTGACTGCCCTAAGAATGAACACAATTAAAATTCTTTTTTTTAACTTTTATTTAATGAATATAAATTTCCAAAGTACAGCTTATGGATTACAATGGCTTCCCCGCCATAACGTCCCTCCAACCCGCAACCTTCCCCTTTCCCACTCCCTCTCCCCTTCCATTCACATCAAGATTCATTTTCGTTTCTCTTTATATACAGAAGATCAGTTTAGCATACATTAAGTAAAGATTTCAACAGTTTGCTCCCACACAGAAACATAAAGTGAAAAATACTGTTTGAGTACTAGTTATAGCATTAAATCTCAATGTACAGCACACTAAGGACAAAGATCCTACATGAGGAGTAAGTGCACAGTGACTCCTGTTGTTGACTTAACAAATTGACACTCTTGTTTATGGCATCAGTAATCACCCTCGGCTCTTGTCATGAGCTGCCAAGGCTATGGAAGCCCCCTGCGTTCACTGACTCTGATCATATTTAGACAAGGCCATGGTCAAAGTGGAAGTTCTCTCCTCCCTTCAGAGAAAGGTACCTCCTTCTTTGATGACCCATTCTTTCCACTGGGATCTCACTCGTGGAGATCTTTCCTTTAGGTTTTTTTTTTCCCCCAGAGTGTCTTGGCTTTCCATGCCTGAAATACTCTCATGGGCATTTCAGCCAGATCTGCATGCCTTAAGGGCTGTTTATGAGGCCAGAGTGCTGTTAGGACATTTGCCATTCTATGCATCCGCTGTGTATCTCACTTCCCATGTTGGATCATTCTCTCCCTTTTTGATTCTATCAGCTAGTATTTGCAGACACTATTCTTGTTTATGTGATCCCGTTGGTTCTTAGTCCTATCATTACGATCAATTGTGAACAGAAATTGATCACTGGGACTAGTGAGATGGTATTGGTACATGCCACCTCGATGGGATTGAATTCGAATCCCCTGGTATGTTTCTAACTCCACCGTTTGAGGCAAGTCAGCTTGAGCATGTCCCGAATTGCACATCTCTTCCCTCTCTTATTCCCACTCTTACATTTAAGAGCGATCACTTTTCAGTTAAGTTTCAGCACTTAAGAAGAATTGTGTATTGATTACAGTATTCAACCAAAAGTATTAAGTAGAACAAACGAAAAAAAAAATACTAAGAGGGATAACATATTAAGCTGCTCATCAACAGTCAGGGTGAGGGTTGATCAAGTCACCATTTCTCATAGTGTTCATTTCACTTTAACAGGTTTCCTTTTTGGTGCTCAGTTAGTTGTCACCTATCAAGGAGAACAAGTGGTATTTGTCCCTTTGGGATTGGCTTATTTCACTCAACATAATGTTTTCCAAATTCCTAACCGGGATCACTTTTCAGTTAAAATTTTAACACCTAAGAACAACTGTGTGTTAATTACAGAGTTCAACCAATGGTACTAGAACAAAAAAAAAAAATACTAAAATGGATAAAGTACTACATTGTACATCAACCGTCAGGACAAGAGCTGATCAAGTTACTGTTTCTCACAGTGTCCATTTCACTTCAACAAGTTTCCCCTTTGGTGCTCAGTTAGTTGTTGCTGATCAGGGAGAACATATGATATTTGTCCCTTTGGGACTGGAACCAACCCAAATGCCCATCAACAGTAGACTGGATAAAGAAATTATGGGACATGTACTCTATTGAATACTATACAGCAGTCAAAAACAACGAAACCCAGTCATTTGCAACAACATGGAGGAATTTGGAAAACATCATGCTGAGTGAATTAAGCCAGTCACACTTAAAATTCTTAAAAGACAGCCTAAATATTTTAAGTATTGATTAAAATGACCTAAGTTTAGATTTAAGAGTATGTGTGTACATATTTGCTGGATCCAAACATGTACTACTTAAGTACAGAGGTAGATGCCAGAAAGTATCATTTTCCCCTTAAACCTACCCAAACTGCACAACAGGCTACTTACAGCATTAAGAATTAACAAATCTTGGGGCCGGCGCCATGGCAGCGCTGGCATCCCATATGGGCACTGGGTTCTAGTCCCGGTTGCTCCTCTTCCGCTGTAGCTCTCTGCTGTGGCCCGGGAGGGCAGTGGAAGATGGCCCAAGTGCTTGGGTCCCTGCACCCGCATGGGAGACCAGGAGGAAGCACCTGGCTCCTGGCTTCAGATCAGTATAGTTCCAGCCGTAACGGCCATTTGGGGAGTGAACCAATGGAAGGAAGACCTTTCTCTCTGTCTCTCTCTCTCACTGTCTAACTCTATCTGTCAAATAAAAAAAAATTAACAAATCTTCAAAAATATGAATTCAAAATTAAGTATGTACTTTTTATACCTTTTTAACATTAAGGCATTTGAAAAGCAGAGCGACAGGAGAGAAATCTTCCACCACTCACCACCCCCAGGTCACTCCCAAAATGATCTCATCAGCTGAGGCTGAGCCAGGAACTGCACCTGGTTTCCCATGTGGGTGGCAGGAGACCAAGTACTTGGACCATCTTCCACTGCCTTCCCAGATGCATTTGCAAGAAGCTGGATCAGAAGTAGAGCAACCAGGGCTTGAACCAGCATTCCTATATGGTATGTTGGTGTTATAAGCAGTGACTTCCATGGCATGAAAATGCCATACCCTTTTCTCTTCTTTTAATCATTGAGCTACTTGTTATCTCTACCCAGAAATAGGGATTACTTCCAAGTTTATGTTCCTTATGCCCCTTCTCTTTTTCCCCCTTCTTGCTTTTGCTGTTTCATGAAAATGAAGACAAAATAAAGTTACCAGATTATAGGATTAAGATCCAAAAGCAAATTATACTTTTTAATGTTTTTACCAGAGACAGAATCACTACAATCTAGGGTACCTTAGTCATTTTTAAGTGACTGTATCATCTCCAATCAAAATATATACAAAATGAAACTATGGAACTTGACCATATCAGATGATTTGGAGTAAGTTACACCATGATAATAAACAACCCTTCAAACATCAACATCCTATGACAGCAGAGGTTTTTTGCTCACTACCTTTGCATTTGTACCATGAATCAGCAGCTTTGGCTCTACTCCACAAAGTTTCAGTCCATGCCTGGACTAACCCCCTAACTAGAGTATGTCTCATTTTGTGGGAGAAGGAAAACGAGACCAAGTAGCAGACCGTGCAACGATGCCTGGAGCTTCTTTTTCAGGTATGACATATCATCTTCATTTAGTGGCCATTTCACTTCACAGCAATCACATAGCCAAGTGTGACATCAAATCACTAAGGGAAAGTAGCAAGTACTTTACACAATCAACTCTATATCAAGTCATAGTTAGGTTATGAAGTTACCCACTACACTCAAAGCAAAAGCAACGCAATGCTTTGTATGTTACTCGTGATGATTCCCCAATGAATGATTTCAAACATCCCACCAATTTGGGTTCATGAAATCAATAGGTGCATTTATCTGCATAAAATCTCAAATGATGACAGAATACCTTAGCTCAGCAGTTCAAGATGTAACTTATAGGACCAACAGATCTCCTGCAAGCCTGGGGCGAGACCTCCCTATCTAACACTATTGATCAGTCAGAAGTCTTGCATGTCCAGCCGGTGTCTCTGTCCAGTACAGTCCATTAAAAGTCAAGCATCTTAGCTGATAATCTCACTCTCTGGCAAGTTTATTCCTGAGGGGCACTGTCTCAGAAGACATTTAATACCTAGTTTACAGATCAACATGATAAACACTCTTGTAATCTAGACCCTTCTAAGTTGCCTTTTTTAAGTACAACACGTTCACATATAGAACTTGGCAGTGATACTCTTCCAAGACTGAAGAGCTTAATATCATAGGAACACACACTATTCAATGCTTACAACAAAATTCTTCTTTAACAAATTACCTTATTTTCAGTGAGTATTACAGCAGATGCTGTGTTATATCACAGTTTCTCATTCAGGGTTAATATACTCACTCCACCAGCCACAAGGAATGTTGGCTCCTAACGGCCATCATCTGTGACCATGTACAGGCATTTCCCAATGTCAAGAAGCCACATATGCCAAGGCTGGTGTTTTGTCATAGTGGGTAAGGCCACTGCATCTTACTCTGTCATCCCATATGTACACTGGTTCATATCCCAGCTGTTCTACTTCTGACCCAGGTCCCTGCTAATGGCCTCGGAAAAGCAGGGCAAGAAGCAAAAACATCTGGGCCCTCGCCACCCCCTTGGGAGACCCAGATTGAAACTCCTGGCTTTGGCCAGGCCCAGCCCCAGTCATTAGGGAATATACCAGGGGATGGTATATATCTCCTTCTTACTTTCAAGTTAATAAATCTTTAGGAAAAAAAGAGTCACAAATGTCACTGTCCCTAACCAGGGCAAACTTCCCATTCAATAACTGGCTGACATTATGTGCTGTTAGAAAAATCTGTATCATTTTCTAACTTGGAAAATCTCAATGCCCATTTTTAGTCTCAGATTGACTGAAGCTGTTATCACAATGGTATTATGAATCAGCTTCTCCCTGGGTCCATTCTGCATTCATTGTTCCTTCAAAAAGGTATTGATCTAGAGAACTCTCCCATATAAGCTTGTTACATGAAAACTATAATATGTCAGAGTCTATTTCTCTGGAATCCTGATCTGCAGCAGTTGATAATGAAAACGATTATTCAAAATAAACTATAAAATAGATTTTGGAGCAGAGTCACTCACTGTACAGCTAGCAAAGGAGATACCATCATTGGTAGTAGGAGAAATATAGATATCCTTTGGCTTTCTAGAGTGGTATAAGTGCTAGAACTTTTTTTTTTTTTTTTTGACAGGCAGAGTGGACAGTGAGAGAGAGAGATAGAGAGAAAGGTCTTCCTTTGCCGTTGGTTCACCCTCCAATGGCCGCTGCGGCCGGCGCATCGCGCTGATCCGATGGCAGGAGCCAGGAGCCAGGTGCTTTTCCTGGTCTCCCATGGGGTGCAGGGCCCAAGCACCTGGGCCATCCTCCACTGCACTCCCTGGCCACAGCAGAGAGCTGGCCTGGAAGAGGGGCAACCGGGACAGAATCCGGCGCCCCAACCGGGACTAGAACCCGGTGTGCCGGCGCCGCTAGGTGGAGGATTAGCCTAGTGAGCCGCGGCGCCGGCCTAGTGCTAGAACTTTTATGGTTGATAAACTAGAATAGAAAGGAACATTCACTGTCAAGTATAATGTACAAAGCAATTTAGAGGTGTAGGGGAAATAGTTATTTGAAGGATTATAGAATCCAGTGCTGTTGCTGGATATTTCAATTCACTGAAGAAAGTAATGAAAGGCTGAAGATTATTAATCATCCATTTAAGGCATACTATGAAAGGCCAAAGACATCCTTGGCAACATATAAATAGATTCTTAAGTCCTACAGGCAGTGAGAAATCATAGCTAAATGCAAGAACTCCAAGAGAAGTTGAACTCAAATTCAAATCCTCTACTCCAAAATCAGCCATTTGATTGATAAAGTCAGAAAGCATGGAATGGAGACATCTGGTTTGCTCAAAAATCTTGAGTCCCATAACTCATGTAAAAGTTGTGGGCCTATGGAAATAACCTGCCAACTTCTTTCATGTTGAAGATCCCCACTGAGGAGCCTGAGACCTGGTCATCACATCCTTTTTAAGCTGTAGCTACCAGTTAATTTATCATAAAAAATTATACCATAGAGTATAAAGATGTTCTCAATGGATCACCAGACATTATTTCCTATTTCTGTCATTTAACAGTCTTATCTCTTTCTCCTGGAAGCCAGGATGATGATGCCTTGCTGACTCTTTTCATGGTATAAGCCTCAAGTGTGTAGGCAGCAGTCATAGCTTAATGTATTGGGATTTTTTTGGCAACATGCCAACAGAAATACTTCCATTCTAGGAACCAGGATTCTCAAACCTGGACAACCTAAAATTATAGAATAAGAAGCATAAGTTTAAGTGGGCAATAGGAATGATATTAAGTCAAGCTATTTCTACTTAATATCCCTGGTTTCTAGGCTGTTGGATTTTACTTTTTGGAACATGAGATGACATCATGCTAAGTAATAATCATGGACAGAGGGTATACCAGTATGTGGCAGTCATTCTCACAAGGCATCATCTCCATGCTGGCTCCTCGGCTGCATATTCAAAAGCCATTTTATCCATTTACCTGTCTTATGATTATTATGGTATGTAACTGAAATAGCAGATCTCGTAGTCATATACCCATGGCCACATCTCCTTTCCTAAGTGAGTCATTGAGGCAATGTTATCAAATACTCTGCATTCAAAGATCTTGTTGCTGGCAGAGGCCTCTGAAATATGTGTCAGTTCCAGTCACAATGAATCACCATTTCTCTCATTGGGGAAGGGATACAATGTTATTGCTACCAAATGACCAGTTGATCTCCTCAAAGGAGGACACCAAGTCAGGGGCTTCGCACCAGTATTTTCTACTGGCAGGTTGAAAAATCTGGCAGTATCAGAAGCTAATTAAACCTTGGTAAGCAGAAACCCATGCTATTGGAACCAAAAATATCCTCTATTCTTGCCAAAATAGCTATTCAAGTGCCAAACTGGTACTCTAGCCAAATCCATCTACTTGGTTATTAACCACCTCCTCTGTGATTGGCATATCCTAGAACATGCTAACATGTGACTTGAAGACCTTCACATTTCATGCCAACTCTTTCAGCTTTTACTATGACTGTTCAAGATCTTTTCCCTCTTCACCTTTCAATCTTTCTCCTTCCAGGTCCAATCAAGCCACCTTCTATTGCGCATAGTTTAAAGCCTGGTTCACCCTTTAGTTAGGCCACCTAGAACAGAAGAGGTGCTAAGCAAGGGTGAAGGGGGTCTACAACAGGTATTAGAAAGGCAGTTTAATATCAGTTGTATTGTCAAGATGATCTCCACAAACAGGGGATGTAACTTGTCTCATGGATTCTTTTTCCATTAAAGCACATCTAGGAAAATAAATCAATGACAATCCTGGAGTCACTCTTTGAAGATGGTAGGAATTCTTTTAATGAAGCAAGTGGATCCAAGTGCCACAAAAACTTAATGGATCGAGATCAAGGCATCTATTTTCCCTACTCCTAGGAATGCACTTGCTACCACAGGTTCACAATTATATTTTGCACATGGAACTACTCTCAGCTCAAAGAATCCGCTTTAGCCAAAATTATGTCTCCCCCACCCAACCCAACTCATGAAAGGTTAAATAGCCTGGTCCTTTTGCCAGTTTGGAACTTCCCTGAAATGTCATACCTGCTGCAGAGCTCCTACTGTTACTGTGTATCAGTTACATCACTGTTTAGTTTCTCCAATTGAAAAATCCCACTTTTCTTATTCTTATACAGATGTTGTTCCCAAGAGCATTCCCCAGTTACCAACACACAAATGACATAGCCTTGGAGTATGTTTCCCAGGGCATGCTATCAACAACAGGCTTAGGTTGTCTAACAAACGCATCTTTTGAGATTGTTTCTCCTCTGTAACTTCCTTCTATTTGTCACTTATAAAATGTCAGATTTCTGAATTCTGAAGTCCTCCATTCTGATAAGTTTTTATTCAACTTGACCCATAACCCATTCCCTTCTAGGACTAAAGGAATCAGTGTTCAGTATTCTGGATGTTTAACAGGGATCCATGATGGCCCAACTTAATTCCAAATAAAATACCTTACTAATTCAGTAACCAAATCACAAGATGCCTAAGAAATTGGCCACCAGCTAGAATAAATGGATTTCATAATTCAAGAACATAACCAATGGGTTAAACTTCCACTTGCAATGTGGGCATCCCACACCAGAGCACCAGTTTGAGTCCAGGCTACTTGGCTTTTAGTCCAACTCCTTGATAATACACCTGGGTAAGCAGTGGAAGACAACTCAGGTATTTCAGTCCCTGTCACCCATGTAGGAGACTTAGATGGAGTTCAACATCTGGGTTCAGCCAGGCCCAGCCCCTGCCCTTGTGGCCATTTAGGGAGTAAACTAGTAGATGGAAGATCTGTCTGTGTCACTCTGACTTTCAAATAAAAGCAGATAAATCTTAATTTTTTAAAAAAGAATACAGACAGTCTGAGCCAGGTAATGAGGAACTTCATAATGACAGAACCCTAGGAAACAAAGAGGTCCAATACAGCCAATAATAGAGTCAACCAGAAGTGACCAAAACCATTGATGAATACAAACGTGAAATGACTGGTTTAAAATGGCCTCAAACTACAGAAGCAAAAAGTCATCTCTTCGGAGTAAGTTCAAAGACAAAAATGAAAACCGAGTTGCACTCTGTAGGTTGGGCGACTTTCCTTTCTTAACCAGTAAAAACAGTATCTGTCCCTTCACATTGACATGCTGACAGAGCAAGAGGAATAGTAACTCAACTACTTGATTTTTCCCTTTTTCATCTTAGTGAAGAATTGATAGGAATGTTCCTTTTAACATTGCTACTTAGTAGATATTTTCTGATTATTTTAACTTCCAAGCCATGTCCTCTGACATTCTTTTATAGAGTATATCAAATACACAGCTCAATGACATTTTACATCTGTATATTCTCATGTAACTGTCACTTGGATCAAAATAAAACATTTTCATGGCCCCAGAAAGTTCTCATGCCCCTTTCCAGTCATCTCATAACCACTGAAGGTAAGGACTTTCTAATTTTTATCCCCATAGCCTAAATGTCAATGCCTCTTTTCAAGAGAAATCAAGTCCAGAAACTTTGTTTCCAAGTTCTCCTTGCCATAGTTGGGGAAAAATGATGAAAAGGAGCTAGATGGGACAAGAAAATAAGCAGTCAGGTATTTTCCTTTGAGAGTTCATTTTGAAGTGCTTTCTCTCCTTCTTGATGCACCTACAGTCCCAAGAAACACAACCCAAGTTCAGTTCTCAAAGGATGATTTTGCTACATTAAATGCTCAAATGACTTCACTATCTCATCTAATAAATTCCTCAAGAGAAACATCCGAATGTTGAACTAGATATCAAGTTATCACAACGTAGCCAAGTTCACTCATGGAAGTTAATGATTGCACTGCCCAGAAAGGCATGACCTCGAGCAAGGCCACTGTAGGCAGTGAAAGCAATTCCTGGAAGGACAGCGGGGGACCTGCTGACAGCACCCTCAGTAGCCAGGGCAGCAAGTCCTTCCTTGAAGCAGGACCTGGGCAGGGCCTTATCACACAGATGAGGTTAATTAACACATTCAAAAGCTAAACACACAATTAAAAATCATATTCAATATTGTGTTTCAAAGCAAAGGTTAGTAGCAAAGGTTAACATAAAAATGAAGAACCAATATGCTTTTTTGTTCAAATTAAGGGTGTTTAACATCTCTGAAATTATTATTTTCGTATGCAAATCAGTGTCAGGTTCACATCACTTTTGCTATGAAACATGGTTTTAATCACTCATCCTGCAATCCTTCAGAGCTAGCTTCTATCTTTTATCCGTTTCAGAACCATAGATGGGCCTCTTAAGGTGGATGGGGTGCAGGTTATGAAAGACAGAGAAACTTACCCTGTGACTTAAACATTTATAATATGTCCTAGAATCAACTAGTGATTACGTAAGAATAACAAACCAGCATTAAGAACAGAAACACACAAGTTCAGAGAGCTCAGTTTCCATCTGCATTCTGTTTCTCTGGGTCCTAGTAGGTATCACATCAGACCTCAAGACTGTCCACTCCATTTCTGGAGTGGCTGAAGTTAAACAGTTCCCACTGGGGGTGTGCTTCCTTCCTTCCTCCATCTTCTAGAATTCATTCCGTTGGAGGGTTCACCCATTGGAACATCTTGGCTCATGTAATCTGCATGAGCTTATTTATCTCTCCCCTTTCCCCCTGGCCACATGGATTGGCTCAGGGATCAGCATGTGAGCCAGGAAGAGTCAGTGAAATCTTTCAGTGATGTTTCTGGGAAAGGAGGAGGGGAAAAGCATTGTGAAACCTGAGATTTCTGCAGCCATTTCAAGGATGAAGTGGATGGACACAGGTGAGTCTTGGTGTTAGCATTCGAGCCTCTGGATAGAGAACACAAGGTTAGGCCTCCCCCTGGGTTTACCATTTGTGTACATCTGTGGGGTTTTTGTGCTTTTGAGAATATAAACACACAAAAATTCACATCTGTTTATATGAGGTTAATACAATTATAAAGTAAACACCAATGAAATCACAAATCAAGGTAAGAAATGAATTTCCAGCACCTCAGAAGGAACCTGTTGGTTGTCTCACTGCCTAGCAGTAACCACTTCCCTCATTCTTAAATGTTTCTTCTACATTATGTAGTTTGTTTGTCTTCCAGATCTACCAGCCACCTTTAACTCTGCTGTCTACCCCTACAGAAAGAAACTTATGGATTTTATCAATAGATTCCCTTATCTTCTGATTTCCACTTGAATGTAACCAAAGGGAGATATTAGACTATGATTAGAATGTGGGGAGAATTGGTCACCTAGGACAGTGTCTTGCAGTAGCTATGTCTCTTCTTTGCAGCTTTTACCAGTGTGGCCCTTTCTTCTGGGGTTCTCATGCCATCGTGGTCCCAAGCTTCTTAGGACCTCAGCATCTGCACTCTGGTGATACTACTTCTCACCTCAGGCCAGTTCCTACCTTTGCTGATCTCTTAGGATCCAACATTCAACCTTTGGCCTCTGTTCCGTCATCATGTCTTCATTTCTCTGCCTTTTATTCCCTCTATTGAAATACTTAGAATGGTTTCTATTTTTCTGAGAAGACTATGAGATTAAGAGCAAGAAAAAAACAACATCAACTAAAGGAACATCTTTCACTATTCCCTCACCAATTTTGTTTGTTAATCAGGACACAGAAGTTTCTCCTACACAAAACTTTTATTGTTGGTTTCTTTCCAAATTTTTGTTGGGGTAAAATAGCTATAACATAAAATATACTGTTCTAGCCATTTCTAGGTATACAGTTCAATTGTATTGAGTTTATAATATGTAACCCATCACCATTGCCCATATCTAGCATTCTTTTCATCGTGCAAAATAAAACTCTGTACCTATTAAATAAAAACTCCCTATACCTCACTCCCCCTGCAACCATAATGCTATGATCTGTTTCATCATTTTCACTACTTAAGAACCTCATATGAGTGGAAAAATACATTGTCTCCTTATTTGGGGTGTTTATATATTTGTTTGCTTATCTTTTATTCACAATTGTCTGTTTCTGTTCATGAAAGGATTTTCTTTAGTAAGTGCTATCAAGGTTATCCTATCAGGATAAACTTGGGGATACTGTATCATCTTTTAATCTGTTTTATATTGGGGATACTTCTTTAATAACTGATGAAACTCACTGGTAAATTTAAGTTATTTGGATTTTTCTTTGTTTTTAATTATGGCTTCAATTACTATCACTAGATAACAATTCTTGTTTTCAATTTCTAACATTTTTATTAATATGAAGGGAACATATTTCATATATTTCACAGGTACAATTCTAAGAAGAGACCCATACTTCCCTCCCTTTCTCCATTCTCCCTCATCCCCCTCCTTCTTTCAGTTTTTTTCCCAAGAATAAGAGTCAGTCTATCCATCCTCACAGACTTAATGCACACTACCATGATACTGAGCAAATAACAAGTGGAAACACCACAGTCCCACATAAGTATAAACAAGACCCAAAAAAACAAAGTCCAGTTCATCCCTATACATTTTTTAGATTCTACATTAACTACCACATATCAGCAAAATATTTGTCATTTTGGAACGTGCTTATTTCAGTAAGCAAAATGGAATCCAGTTGCATCCATATGGTTGCAAAAGACAGGACTTCATTCTCTTTTATGGCCAAGTAGTACTCTATAAAATATATATACCACATTTTCTTTATCCAGTCCTGAGTTGGTCTTCTATTTTGACTCTGTATCTAAGCTATTATGAATTGTACTGCTATAAACATGGTAGTACATATAACTCTCATATGCCAATTTCCTCTGGGTAAGTTCCCAGGAGTGGGATGACTGGGTCATATGCTATCTATTTTCAGATTTCTGAGGAATCTATACTATCTTCTATAATGTTTACATTCCCACCAACAGTGGATTTGGGTAGCTTCTCCCCTACCCCAACACACATCTTCACTAGCATTTGTTTGATTTTTGCATAAGAGCCACAACTTCACTGTGTTTAAAACTTTTTATTTTTCCCATTTGATTCTTTGAGCTGTTTCTGTCTTTGTAAATGAGTCATTTGTAAGTTCTAGAAAACTATCAGTTACTATCTTCTTAAATATCACCTCCTCTTGCCTCTGTCACTCTTTTTGGACTCCAATCAGAAATACACTATGTATTTTCACTATCTGTAGTAAGCCATTATTATCCTCATGTGATTTTTCCATCTTTGTGCTGTACTCAACTTTTAAAAAACTATCCCCTAGCCCTACTCTACTCACCTAAGTGCCATCTTCTTTTAGACCCATCCATTAAGAAATTTCTTTAAAAGGTAGAATGACAGAATAGGGGTAGGGGGAATGAGATACAGACAGACATCTTATATCCACTGGTTCACTCCTCAAATGGCCACAACAGGCAGGGCAAGGCCAGGCCAAAGCCAGGAGCTTCTTCCTGGTCTCTCATGTGGGTGCACAAAGTCCAACTACTTGGGTCATCTTTTATTGATTTCCCCAGCCATTAGCAGAGAGCTGGATTTTAAGTGGAAAAGCTAGGACACAAACTGGTGCCCATATGTGATACTGGTGTCACAGGCAGAGGCTTAGATCGGTATGTCATAAAGGCAGTCCCCACTGAGTTTTAAGAGGCATTTTGTCACAGCATAATTTAATTACCTATGAGTTTTAAATTTGGGTTACTATATATATTTACTAAGCTTATTTTCATAGTTTCCTGTTCTCTCCTCACATTTTCAAGTTTGTCATTTGTCTCATTTTATAATCAGTTTCTGATCATGCCAGTATCTCTAGCCTTTGTGGTCTGTCTCTGCTAAGTACTACTCCTTCTAGCAGATTTCATGTGCCTCATTAGTTCCCCTGGGACCTTTCAGTGTGCTTTGGCTGACTCCCTACTGCCAGCATCAGTACTCTGTACCTGATGGCTGTTTGTCAAAACTATGGCAAGCCGTGCTACCCATGTGTGGGACTGCCTAGAAGTAACAGGGAATTCCCAGTAACCGCGTTGAAACAACAATCAATAGTCAAGCACAACTGGCATTTTGAAGTTGCCTTCTCTCTCAGATGGGATTTAAAAAAAATGTTCTTTACCGTTTCCTTTAGTTCTCTCATGAGTTTATTACATTTTAATTCCCTGCTTTTGGTTTTGTTAACTGCCTTCCTGTACCACTTCTTCACATCCCAGTGAATGTCATCTGATATCTTAGGTTACATGATCAGTTGCTTCCCTTTCAATCTGCTAATAACGGGAAACAAAATTCTGACTATGTTTTGTTTACTTTCTGGGCTCAATTGTTTCCCTCCTCTTATCTGAATTTGTAAGCTAATTTAGATTTTTTAAGAGCCTAGGATAAAGCATTTGGATTTGCTCCTGTTAATCTTTTTGGACCAAAGTAATGTAAACTTCAGAGAACAATTCATTTGAGGGCCTACCGACCAACTGTTCGAACCTCTCAGTGCCTCTTACCTTCTTGCTCTGCTCAGCACCGAAGTCAGTTTCTCCTGCAGTTCCCTGGGGGTAATACCTAGAGAAGATTTAATCTCAACCTCTTGTACTATGAAAAGTGGTCTTTTGAGCCCCAGCTTTATTAAGGGAGGGTCTCCCATTGAATGCTCTATTTGAGGAAATGCTGTGTTTCATGGTTTGGTTAAGTTTCATGAAAACTCCTACTGTCTTTAATGTTGACCAATTCACCTCTCAACTCCTGTCTTTGATGTTTACCCTGTAATCTCTCACTCAGAATTTTTAACTCAGAGTTTCAATGGAAGAGTTAATTCAAATACTTAACTATATCACCAGAAATAGAATACTAGTACCTTTTATTGAAAGCCAGCTTTAGATAGGTTTTTTTTTTTTTTGTCCCTCCTGCACAGAGGCCTAATGATTCAGATAAAGAGAACGGGCTACTCCTGCATCAAAGTGTACTAGGTTGACCGGATAGTAAGGATACTTTCTCTGCATTTTCACCAACCTATCATATCTGAATGACACTTCTCAGAACCTTTTCTCTAGTATACTCTGGGCATACCCATCATTTCCTGCATATTAATTTGTGGGTTCTGCATCCATGCAGTCTGTAAGGACCCTCAGAACCATTCTTTTTAGACTCACGTCAGTCAATATTTGAGGGTCTTGTATAGTCGCTACAAATACAATGGCATGCAGAAGGAGCCAAGGTTTCTTCCCTCATTTAGCTCACGTACAAAAGAATAAAGCAGACATCAACAGGATGACCACATAAGGAAATGTGTGCACAGACATGGTGCACTCAGAGTGTATGACATGGCTCTGAGTTCTAGCAAGCAAACCAGGGAATGGTTCTAAGAATGGATGTCATTCACATCTATTAAAAACATTTGGTCTTAGGAATCAAAGGTAGGGGAACACTTTTCTTACTTTGAAGTTGTTTTTAATAAACTATTTGTGGGCCAGCCTAATGGCACAATAGGTTAAGCCACCACCTGTGACACCAGCATCCCCTTTGAGTGGCCTTTCAAGTCTTACCTTCCCTGCTTCCTACCCAATTCCACACTGATGTGCCTGGGAAAGCAGCAGCAGATGGCCCAAGTGCTTGGGCCTTTGCCAACCACATGGGAGACCTGGATAGAGCTCCAGGCTCCTGGTTTCAGCCCAGCCCTGACCATTATGGCCACTTTAGGAGTGACCTAGTAGATAGATCTTGCTGTCTCTCCCTTTCTGTTACTCTCACTCTGCATTTCAAGCAGATGGATTTTAAAGAAAAAAAAAAACGAACATGAGGGTCTCTAACCTGATTAACTTGTCAAGTAAATTCTTTCAACTCCTATCATGCCATTGAACTCTTCCTGGTATACTTTCAACAGCTGAATTCAAACTTTAGGCATTCATGATACATTTAATACCCATGTTGTCCTAGTCTTATTTTCAACAAATTACAGCTGGCTATGGATTCTTGTCAGTCTTTTTTTTTAATTTATTTTACAGATAGAGTTAGTGAGAGAGAGAGACAGAGAGAAAGGTCTTCCTTCCATTGGTTTACCCCCTAAGTGGCCGCTACAGCCGGAGCTATGCTGATCCGAAGCCAGGAGCCAGGTGCTTCCTCCCAGTCTCCTATGCAGGCACAGGGCCATCCTCCACTGCCTTCCCGGGCCACAGCAGATAGCTGGACTGGAAGAGGAAAACCAGGACTAGAACCAAATGGGATGCTGGTGCCGCAGGCGGAGGACTAACCAAGTGAGCCATGGCGCCAGCCTTGTCAGTCTATCTTAAGAAGTTGGCTCCATTGGAGAATTCAAGAACCTCTGCTTCAACATGAGACACTAATAAGTGGTGTGCATTATCATTTGGACATGTTTTTCAGTAAAGTGTTTAAGATTTATGGGGCCATTTTTTATGTGTGTGATTATTGCTGATGTTTTCACACTACATTCGCCATTTTCAGAGCTCAAAGCAGCAAGTACTACTCACTAAATCACGCCCAGCCATCTCATAATTCACTCCAGCAAGGCACTAACTGAACCAGAACCATTTTGTGTTTCCATCTGCAAAGTAAGACCTGAGAAGTGGAAAACTATGTTTTTCAGCCAAAGTAGGGCAATTCAATGTTTTATAAAAGTCACCTTCAATTTTCCTGTCTCCCGATGTGTATTTCTTCACTGAACTCTAATTCTGTAGAATTTCATTTTGAAACAAAGAACTTTAAAATACAGCAACACTTAAAAAAAAACCACACACAACTTTGTACTTTCATATTAAACCAATAGGCTTAAAAATGTAATTTTCCTAGATCAAGACTTAATTCCCAACTGTGAAATTCCATTTAGAAAATGCTCGTCATGATAGACACACCACATGCAGTACAATTCCAAAACAAACAAGTATGCATCACAGTCAGCTGTCTAACACTTAAGCCAGCAAGTCAAGGAAAACAATTTGTGTTCACACTTCATATTGTATTTGATCACATTCATTTCACATGAGGATTGATGAATGAATTAAGCTAACATTTACTTTTTCAGTTTCTTCATTATTATCACATTTGTATGTTATTAGGACAATAATTTGTCAAGGTGCTGGAACACATTTTATTGAAAGTGTTTGTCAGTTACAAAAACTTTTTTATTATAAAACTGTCCTTTATGTAGTTCTGAGAAACTCTGCAGAGTCCTTGTTCAACAGTTTATGGATACACACATACTATCTTCCACTTCTGGTTCCCATCGCTTAGAAGAAAAGTTCTATGAATCAGTTACAGAAGAACCAAGACATTTTCAAAGAAATATCATGAGTAAGCTAAGTTTTCCACATTTGGCCTTAAATCAGAAGAATAGGATCAGTGACCAAAATGAACTACCCATTGTCATTAATGGCTAGTATTTAACCCCAAGTAACATTTTTATGAGCCAAAATATTTTTTTAACTTTTATTTAATGAATATAAATTTCCAAAGTACAGAATATGGATTACAATGGCTTCCCCCCCATAACGTCACTCCAACCCGCAACCCTCCCCTTATCTACTCCCTCTCCCCTTCCATTCACATCAAGATTCATTTTCGATTCTCTTTATATACAGAAGATCAGTTTAGCATACATTAAGTAAAGATTTCAACAGTTTGCTCCCACACAGAAACATAAAGTGAAAAATACTGTTTGAGTACTAGTTATAGCATTAAATCTCAATGTACAGCACACTAAGGACAAAGATCCTACATGAGGAGTAAGTGCACAGTGACTCCTGTTGTTGACTTAACAAATTGACACTCTTGTTTATGGCCTCAGTAATCACCCTAGGCTCTTGTCATGAGTTGCCAAGGCTATGGAAGCCCCCTGAGTTCACTGACTCTGATCATATTTAGACAAGGCCATGGTCAAAGGGGAAGTTCTCTCCTCCCTTCAGAGAAAGGTACCTCCTTCTTTGATGACCCATTCTTTCCACTGGGATCTCACTCCCGGAGATCTTTCATTTAGGTTCTTTTCCCCCAGAGTGTCTTGGCTTTCTATGCCTGAAATACTCTCATGGGCATTTCAGCCGGATCCGCATGCCTTAAGGGCTGATTCTGAGGCCAGAGTGCTGTTTAGGACATTTGCCATTCTATGGGTCTGCTGTGTATCTCACTTCCCATGTTGGATCATTCTCTCCCTTTTTGATTCTATCAGCTAGTATTTGCAGACACTAGTCTTGTTTATGTGATCCCTTTGGTTCTTAGTCCTATCATTACGATCAATTGTGAACAGAAATTGATCACTGGGACTAGTGAGATGGCATTGGTACATGCCACCTCGATGGGATTGAATTCGAATCCCCTGGTATGTTTCTAACTCTACTGTTTGAGGCAAGTCAGCTTGAGCATGTCCCGAATTGCACATCTCTTCCCTCTCTTATTCCCACTCTTATATTTAACAGCAATCACTTTTCAGTTAAGTTTCAGCACTTAAGAAGAATTGTGTATTGATTACAGTATTCAACCAAAAGTATTAAGTAGAACAAACAAACAAAAATACTAAGAGGGATAACATATTAAGCTGCTCATCAACAGGCAGGGTGAGGGCTGATCAAGTGACCATTTCTCACAGTGTTCATTTGACTTTAACAGGTTTCCTTTTTGGTGCTCAGTTAGTTGTCACCTATGAAGGAGAACAAGTGGTATTTGTCCATTTGGGATTGGCTTATTTCACTCAACATTTGAAAGAGCAGGTGTAGCCATCTTAATATCGGACAACATAAACTTTACCACAAAAACTGTTAAGAGAGACAAAGAGGGACACTATATAATGATTAAGGGATCAATACAACAAGAAGATATAACAATTATCAATGTATATGCACCTAACTACAGGGCACCGGTTTATCTAAAAGATTTGTTAAGGGAATTAAAGGGAGACTTAGACCCCAATACAATAGTACTGGGGGACTTCAATACTCCACTCTCAGAAATAGACAGATCAACAGGACAGAAGATCAACAAGGATACAGTAGATTTAAACGACACTATAGCCCAAATGGATCTAACAGATATATACAGAACTTTCAAGCCTACAGCTAAAGATTTTACATTCTTCTCAGCAGTACATGGAACCTTCTCTAGGATTGACCACATACTAGGCCATAAAGCAAGTCTCAGCAAATTCAAAAGAATTAGAAACATACCATGGAGCTTCTCAGACCATAAAGGAATGAAGTTGGAAATTAGCAACTCAGGAATCCCTAGAGCATACACAAACACATGGAGATTGAACAACATGCTCCTGAATGAACAATGGGTCATAGAAGAAATTAAAAGAGAAATCAAAAAGTTTCTGGAAGTAAATGAGGATAACAGCACAACATACCAAAACTTGTGGGACGCAGCAAAAGCAGTGTTAAGAGGAAAGTTTATATCAATAGGTGCCTACATCAAGAAATTGGAAAGGCACCAAATAGATGAGCTTTCAACGCATCTCAAGGATCTAGAAAAACTGCAGCAAACCAGACCCAAATCTAGTAGGAGAAGAGAAATAATTAAAATCAGAGAAGAAATCAACAGGATTGAATCAAGAAAAACATTCCAAAAAATCAGCCAAACGAGGAGCTGGTTTTTTGAAAAAATAAACAAAATTGACACCCCATTGGCCCAACTAACTAAAAAAAGAAGAGAAAAGACCCAAATCAATAAAATCAGAGATGAAAAAGGAAACATAACAACAGACACCACAGAAATAAAAAGAATCATCAGAAATTACTACAAGGACTTGTATGCCAGCAAACAGGGAAACCTATCAGAAATGGATAGATTCCTGGACACATACAACCTACCTAAATTGAACCAGGAAGACATCGAAAACCTAAACAGACCCATAACTGAGACAGAAATTGAAACAGTAATAAAGGCCCTCCCAACAAAGAAAAGCCCAGGACCAGATGGATTCACTGCTGAATTCTACCAGACAATTAAAGAAGAACTAACTCCAGTTCTTCTCAAACTATTCAGAACAATCGAAGAAGAGGGAATCCTCCCAAATTCTTTCTATGAAGCCAGCATCACCTTAATTCCTAAGCCGGAAAAAGATGCAGCACTGAAAGAGAATTACAGACCAATCTCCCTGATGAACATAGATGCAAAAATCCTCAATAAAATTCTCGCCAATAGAATGCAACAACACATCAGAAAGATCATCCACCCAGACCAAGTGGGATTTATCCCTGGTATGCAGGGATGGTTTAATGTGCGCAAGACAATCAATGTGATACACCACATTAACAGACTGCAGAAGAAAAACCATATGATTATCTCAATAGACGCCGAGAGAGCCAAAATATTATCTTGTGATGCTGTGTGATTTTAGCTCTCCAGCTTACCTATTCAAGACAGAGATCAGTAAATCAGACTTGAGAGAATTTCAGATCATCTTCTGATCACCTTTCATCTCCCAAGCCTTTATTTCTCCCTACTCTAGTTTTTCCTCAAAGCAGACTGGAAAGGTTTGAAAGGGGACTTAAGATCTCTGCAGAGTTCAGAGCTTAGAGATGGGTAGTATCTTCCTAAGTGTTGTTAACAGAAATCAACCTCACTAAGCATTAAATACAGATTTCAAACCTGTCCCTGCACTCAGCTGTTGTCTATTGCTACAGCTACAGTGCTATACCAGTATCTTCCACCTGATAATATTTAGGGCAAACTTGTTGTATAGCCAAGGGCCAACAAACTTTGTCAAGTACTGATCCCAGAGGTCCTTATCACTTTCCTCTCTAAGGGGAATTGGAAGCTGGGTCAGAACACCGTTAAGTATCCTAGGCTTCAGCCCCATCGGTCTGAAACCAGGGGTCTCCCTTATCTTCTGTACACCTGGGCAATGAGTCAGATTTCCTGATTTTAACTTAATAGTACAATAACCCTGCCCAGAAGTCGCTTAGGTCTCTATCCAATAGGTTTATAATGTGGTTATGCGAAGATCTGTTCATGACCCTAGTAGACAAACTGTAATCTGCCAAGAGAGGGGGCTCTGGGGGGTTCTTAAAGGAGAAAGATTTGAGGACAGGAGAATCCCAAGACAATAAGGGAGAGCTGGACAAGGACCAAACTGAGCCTTGGCAATGTGAATAGGCTGTGGCACTGGCTCATCTCACTGTGACAAATGTGCCAGCACTGACCAATATTGTCTTTAAGACAAATACAATGAAGATGGCTGGGAGATGGATTCAATTTATGGTTGCCTATACATCAGCTTGGCTCCCCCTTGGCAACGAGGTGAAAAGAGGAATGTGCAATTCTTTCAACAGGGATGCTCTATTCCATTCCAATTGGAGGGGTTTACATTTTCATGTTAAACTGACTCCTGAATGGATGACTCGTGTGAAAAATAGACAAGGATTTCACCAGCTATAATGTGCCAGTAATAGCCAAATGCAAGTACTACCCTTGACACTGGGGACACAGAGCAGAGAGATGTGTATTTCCTCATTGAAGCCTTACATTCTGGTCTGTTAACAATCAAGAAGATAGGATGCAGGTGTTCTGCGCAGTTCAGTCACCCACATCCCGTGCTCTAGTGCCTGGCTTGAATCCCAACTCCTCTACTTCCTGTCCAGCTTTCTAGCAGTGATGTTCTGGGAGGTCACAGGTGACGGCTCAAGTACTTAGGTCCCTGCCACTAACGTGAGAGATGTAGATGGAGTTGCAGGCTCCTGACTTCGACCTGCCCAGTCCTGGCTATTGTAGGCATTTGGTAAGTGAACATTCTGATTGAGATCTCTACTCCCCACCCCCTAGCAAGTAAAGTTGAAATAAAGATTTTGAGAATTAAGTACTGCATTCTAGAACAAATGCTGAGGAAAAATAAGAAGCAGCCAAGTCACAACATGTTAGGTAAGATAATCACAGAAGTCTTCAATAAGAAGTAGCTTTTAAGATCTAAATGAGGAGCAGGTGTTAAGACATAGCCGGTAAAGCCACTGCCCCAGTACCACATGTGGGTACCCATTCAAAACCAGCTGCTCCATTTCCAATCCAGCTCCCTATTAATATACCTGGGAAAGCAGCAGAAGAGAGCCCAAGTGCTTGGGCCTCTGAACCCATCTGGGAGACCTCGAAGAGGCTCCAGGCTCCTGGCTTCAGTCTACACAGCTCTGGCCATTGCTGCCGTTTTGGGAGTGAACCATCAGATAGAAGTGCTCTTTCACTCTCTCTCTGACTCTGCCTTTCAAATCATTAAATAAATCTTTTAAAAATCTGGATGAGTTGAGGTACCTTATCATATATATTCCTTGGGGAAGAGAATTCCAAGCAGAGAGAACAGCAAGAAGGGCCCAAAGCAGCAGTGTTTATGGGCTGCTTGGAAGAGGCAGTAACAGCCCAAGGTCATGCCTTTTCTATGCTTTACAGAGCCCCATGTGATCAGGTTCCTTAAACAAGGTAGGAAATCAGTGTACCATTGGCAGCATCACCTGACTTGTATTTTCATTAAGCCAGTCTGGAAAGCCAGGATTTCGTAAAGATCATAAATATGGATATTAAATCAATTACAAAAGGAATATCATTGAAGAGTTAACTGAAAGCTAAAACATATCAAAGAATGAGAGGGAGTGGAGTAGAGATAGGAGGCAATAAAGGACAACAGCAAAGAGGAGTAGAGGGGGGTAGCGGTCCAACCACAGGAGACTGAAAGCCAAGTGTTTACAGAGCATAAAGAAACAAATAGGGAGGAGGACATGCAGGGGAAGTGCAACGTTAATAGGACTTCAGACTCCTAGGTAGGGTGGGGTGAAAGCAAATACCCCGTGCTGGAGCATTACAGGAGTCAGGGCCCACTTTCAATTACAAGTGAAATGAACCTTCTCAGTAGAGGCTCTGGGAAAAGGACATTTTAACCATAACTGACTTCATGTTCTGGGACAGAATGAAAAGCTTCAAGAGACAGTGAGAGTAAGGGAAATGATTCGGAAGAAGCAACAGTTAAAAAGTGGGGGATGGAGAATGACCTTGGGTTTCCCATGCCTCAGAGAGCCCGCCTTCACGTTCCAGCTTCACTTCCAATTCTAGCTTCCTACACGTACACGCCCTGGAAGGCAACAGGTGATGGTTCCAGTGACTGGGTCCCTGCTCCCAATATGGGAGACCTAGATTGAGTTTCCAACTCCTGGCCTCTCTCTTTCTTCCTCCCTCCCTCCTTTTCAAATAAGAAATATTCATTAAAAATAGGTCCTGTTCACCAAAGTTTTGTGATAGGACCTAATGAATATTCTCATTTCACCCTCTGCTATCCACCAATTCCAGCTGGATATTGTACTATTTTCGATGAGGAAAGTGAGGCTTCGAGCTCTGTGTTTTAGAACGCCCACTGCATAACTGGTAGGTTCAAGATTAGCACGTTGGTCTAAATGTTGCCTAGTTACCTCATTGGCACTGTGCTGGCTGAGAGAGCACACAACTGTTGCTTGGTGGAGATCTTCGTTTGCTGAGCCAACCACAACCAAAAGTAACTGCAAGGAAATGACACTTAGCCAAGGCAGGTCTGCGGGCTCTTCAGGATGAACGCCAGGAAGCACTACCCCAGGGCCCAGAGCTTTTCCTTTCAAGAGACTACCTACATCAGCATCCCTCAGTTTAGAGCCTGAGAATACCAGCCAGTCTCTCTGACCCACTGTGACAAGATCTGGGACAGAATCTACAGCCTATGGGGGCCGACGTTTTGTTGCAGTGGGTTAAGCCAGCATCCCACGTCAGAGTGCTGATTCGAGTTCCACGTCTGGTTCAGCTTCCTGCTGATGCACCTGGGAAAGCAGCAGCAGATGACCCAAGTATTGAGGTTCCTGCCACTTTCATGTGAGACTCAAATGGAGTTCCAGGCTCCTACTTCAGCCTGGCCCAGCCTGGCCCAGCCTGGCCCAGCCTGGCTGTTGCAGACATTTGGGAAGTGAAACAGTAGATGGAAGATTCTCTCTCTCTCTCTTCCACACCCCCGACTCTCTCATAGCTCTGACTTTCAAATAAATAAATCTTTTGTTGTTGTTGTTTGTTTTTTAAAAAGATTTATTTATTTATTTGAAAGTCAGGGTTACACAGAGAGAGAAGGAGAGGCAGAGAGAGGTCTTCCATCCGCTGGTTCACTCCCCAAATGATTGCAATGGCCGGAACTGTGCCAATCCGAAGCCAGGAGCCAGGAGCTTCTTCTAGGTCTCCCACGCAGGTGCAGAGTCCCAAGGACTTGAGCCATCTTCTACTGCTGTCCAAGGCCATAGCAAAGAGCTAGATCAGAAATGGAGCAGCCACGACTTGAACTGGTGCCCATATGGGATGCTGGCACTGTAGGCAGCGGCTTTACCTGCTATGCCACAGCACTGGCCCATAAATAAATCTTTAAAAAAATCTATGGCCTGAATTCACACCTTTGAGAAGGAAGCCCCAGCACTGGAGATTCTCTCCACGCCAGTAGAAGAGGACCACACCAGCTGAATGGGGCCCTAACCACTCACATTCTCTCCCTTTCAATGGACTGAGCAGCATCCTGGGAATTAGAAGAGCTATGTCTCCCTTCATCTTGTGCTGTATATAAGAAAACAGTGACACTCTTTGATATACAGGAGATGTATTCTTGAAACACGTATAGAAACATAAGTTTTCTATTAATAAATCATAACTTACAATCCATTTCTAAAGAAACAATTCTGGCCTCAAGATGTCATGACAAAGAACATAAAATGCCACATAACAAAGTAACACGTTGGTAAAATATTCAGGATGTGAATTGAAAACTATACTGCAAACGTGCTTTTGTCAACTACCAGAAACCAAAGTGAGAGCTGTGGAGTGTGCTGTGGAGTGTGCTTCTCATGCCACTAGAGGTGCAGGCAAGAATTCATTTTACAAACACCAAACAAAACAACAAAAAATAAACAAGCAGTGGCTCAGACTGCTAACTGCATGGAACAAATGCTCTTCCATTCAGTCCCCTGTGTGTCTGAGGAGTCATTAACACCCCTTGAAATGTGCGGGTTACATACATGATTGCATCTACTTGATAGCATGGCAAATCTGCCTTTACTCTTAAAGCTGATTAAACTAAAGCCTCCCCCAAATTTACAGATTTCTGACTCCCCTTAATCCAGGTGGTGAAGCCTTAAAGAAATGCAAAATACCTCACAGGTGCCCCAAATAGTGCCATGTCTAATCGCAGAGGTATGCAACTGTGCCAGAGTGCCTGCAGTTCTCGGGAGAACTAGCAGCCCGGGGATTTGTACCAAAGTTCTAACTGAGTCCTGGGTCAGCTGTGCTCAGCCCAGCCTCAGGACTCCTTTGATGACAAGGGGATATCCTGTATTTCACACATTTGCTGAGAAACACATTCCACATAGAATGCCTGACATGAGTAGGCACCCCAGTACTGAAGGTCACAAGTTCAAATGCCCAAGAGGCCAGGCATAAACGGGAAATGAGAGCAGGCAGGCACCGGCCTCCTACAGAGCAGCTGCTGTCCCACTGCCCAGAGGGCTGGTGGGAGATGGAGCCAGTGCTGACGGAGCTTCTGCTTTCTCCGTACTAGAGCAACTCTGAATTTTTATTTCTTCTTAAGATTTATTTATTTATTTATTTGAAAGGCAAAATGATAGTGAGGGAGAGACAGAGAGATTTCCTACATGCCAATTCACTCCCCAAATGTCTGCAACAGCTGGGATTGTGCCAGGCCCAAGCCAGGAGCCAGGAACTCCATCTGGGTCTCCCACATGGATGGCAGGGGCCCAAGGACTTGGGCCATCACGTTTTGCTTTCCTGGTGCCTTAGCAGGGAACTGGATTGGAAGTGGAGCAGCTGAGATATGAACCTGCAGTCATATGGGATGCTGGTGTTGCAAGCTGTGGCTTCACTTGCCATGCCACAATGTGGGCCCTACACACTGCGTTTTTAAAAGTTCCTTCCCACCTCTCTACCCCTCATATCTACTCTGTGATTTATAGCCACGATTAAGAACCAAATATTAACCTTGTTAAGCTCTCAAACTGGATGGGCTTAAAACAAAATACAACTAAACAAACAAAAACTCCGCATCCCAGACTCTCAGAATCAAAAACTAGTAGCTAGAGGGAGGGCCCAGGAGTTTTCTTTGTTATTTAGCCTCCCAGATGGTTGTGATTCTTGAGTACTTTCTTTCTAATTTCCCAGCACAGCACAATGATTATAAAGTTTCTGGTTAGCTGGGTGTATAAGGGTACTGCAGAAAGTTTGTAAGAAAACAAAATTAAAAGATGTTTATTTTGCTGCAAAATGTTTTTGCGATCCAAAAATAGTGTTTTTTTTCCATAATATTCATTTTCATGAGCTTTTGGTAGGGCCCTCAAATTGGGCCATGTCAATGGACTCAGCTGCTCATAATTAACAGGCGTGCTCCATCCTTGTTAAGTATGAAATCATTCTTTAAAGGCTTGCTTTCAGCATCTCTCAATCAGCATAATTAGTTGAACACCTGTTAGGTATCCTGAGCTGTGACCTGAGTGTTACAATGAGATACAGAGGAAATAAGGACACAAACACTTTTCATATTCCATGCCCAACCCCAGTAACCATAAACACAACCAAAAGTGACAAGGGAATATAGTCAAGGAAACAAGAAAATGCACCTCTCCAGTATATCGTACCCTTCCTCATAAGACTGGAGCTGCTGGACTACCACCAAGACATTCAGGGAGCACCAGCATGGATCTGAAGAGCCTCCGCTGACTTCCAGCTGCCAAGCATCAGAGAAACCTTGACTAAATGCTGGAGTTCTGAATGCACTAAAACAAGTCATTTCCTTGCAGAAGAGAGGGGATGGATGTTCTCTCCCATAGAGTTTTACTTTTCCTTGCAGACGCCAGTTGAGTGCTGTTTATACTCAAAGCCCTCTTGGATTTTGATGTGAAACAACTTTCCACGTCTACCTACAGCCCATGTTTCTTCCACAGAACAAGGGGTCACGAGGCAAATCTGAATGGTTGCCAGGAATATGCACCAGGGAAGGCTCACTCCTTCCTTCTGGTGAGTCCACGTTAATTACTGTCCATTCTGTTTAACTGCCTCTTCCTTAAGACAAGGATCCTTCCTAGGGGGCACCCATGCTATGCACATAACATATTTGGGTAAGTGTGCCTCTCCAGTTATGTTCAGATGTCTGGACAAAATCACATCCAACCTGTACCTATCATCCCCTCCCACAACACCACAAAGAAAATGATTAGAAGCAGCATGTACTATCACTTAGTTTTGCCTCTGAATTCACACACAAAATGTGTAAACTTTGCAAACTTTAAATAATCTGGGGAAAAGTGAAGGCAGAGAACATAGGAGAGTTGAGTAGCTGAGTTAGTCTCATGTTTGTGCACCATCTTCATGGCTGTTAGGTTCCAGTCCTTTCGGAGTCCAACCTCCTTGGGCCCCTTAAATTCTCCCACTTTATTATCTAGGGGGAAAGCCATTGTTTGAAAACCTTTTCTTACCTTTGACTTTGCAACTATGTTCTCACAATCTGTTCTTCAACTGATTCTTTAGACCAAGAATCAGATGCCGTGTCCCTTTGGGGAGGAAAAAAAAAAGGTGTCTTTGCTCATTCCATTCCATGGTCATCACCACAGGGATGAGTTAAATCTCACATTACAGGGTTCTGTGCCCCGTTTGTGATTGAGTACATCTGGGGTAGAGTCTGAGATTTTGTGTTTCTTTTTTTAAACTTTTATTTAGTAAATATAAATTTCCAAAGTACAGTTTATGGATTACAATGGCTTCCCCCCATAACTTCCCTCCCACCCGCACCACTCCCATCTCCCACTCCCATCCCCATTCCATTCACATCAAGATTCATTTTCAATTGTCTTTATATATAGAAGATCGATTTAGTATATATTAAGTAATGATTTCAACAGTTTGTACCCACACAGAACATAAAGTGTAAAATACGGTTTTAGTACTAGTTATAGCATTAATTCACATTGAACAACACATTAAGGACAGAGATCCTACATGAGGAGTAATAACACAGTGACTCCTGTTGTTGACTTAACAATTTGACACTCTTGTTTATGGTGACAGTAATCTCCCTAGGCTCTAGTCATGAGTTTCCAAGGCTATGGAAGCCTTTTGAGTTCGCCGACTTCAATCTTATTTAGACAAGGCCATGGTCAAAGTGGAAGTTCTCTCCTCCCTTCAGAGAAAGGTACCTCCTTCTTTGATGACCCATTCTTTCCACTGGGATCTTACTCGTGGAGATCTTTCCTTTAGGTTTTTTTTTTCCCCCAGAGTGTCTTGGCTTTCCATGCCTGAAATACTCTCATGGGCATTTCAGCCGGATCCGCATGCCTTAAGGGCTGATTATGAGGCCAGAGTGCTATTAGGACATTTGCCATTCTATGGGTCTGCTGTGTATCTCACTTCCCATGTTGGACCATTCTCTTCCTTTTTGATTCTATCAGCTAGTATTTGCAGACACTATTCTTGTTTATGTGATCCCTTTGGTTCTTAGTCCTATCATTACGATCAATTGTGAACAGAAATTGATTACTGGGACTAGTGAGATGGCATTGGTACATGCCACCTCGATGGGATTGAATTCGAATCCCCTGGTATGTTTCTAACTCTACCGTTTGAGGTAAGTCAGCTTGAGCATGTCCCGAATTGCACATCTCTTCCCTCTCTTATTCCCAGTCTTACATTTAAGAGCGATCACTTTTCAGTTAAGTTTCAGCACTTAAGAAGAATTGTGTATTGATTACAGTATTCAACCAAAAGTATTAAGTAGAACAAACGAAAAAAAAAAATACTAAGAGGGATAACATATTAAGCTGCTCATCAACAGTCAGGGTGAGGGTTGATCAAGTCACCATTTCTCATAGTGTTCATTTCACTTTAACAGGTTTCCTTTTTGGTGCTCAGTTAGTTGTCACCTATCAAGGAGAACAAGTGGTATTTGTCCCTTTGGGATTGGCTTATTTCACTCAGCATAATGTTTTCCAAATTCCTAACAGGGATCACTTTTCAGTTAAAATTTAAACACCTAAGAATAATTGTGTGTTAATTACAGAGTTCAACCAATGGTACTAGAACAAAAAAAAATACTAAAATGGATAAAGTACTACATTGTACATCAACCATCAGGACAAGAGCTGAGCAAGTCACTGTTTCTCACAGTGTCCATTTCACTTCAACAAGTTTCCCCTTTGGTGCTCAGTTAGTTGTCGCCAATCAGGGAGAACGTATTATATTTGTCCCTTTGGGACTGGCTTAATTCACTCAGCATGATGTGTTCCAGATTCCTCCATCTTGTTGCAAATGACTGGGTTTCGTTGTTTTTGACTGCTGTATAGTATTCCATAGAGTACATGTCCCATAATTTCTTTATCCAGTCTACTGTTGATGGGCATTTGGGTTGGTTCCAGGTCTTAGCTATTGTGAATTGAGCTGCAATAAACATTAATGTGCAGACTGCTTTTTTGTTTGCCAATTTAATTTCCTTTGTGTAAATTCCAAGGAGTGGGATGGCTGGGTTGAATGGTAGGGTTATCTTCAGGTTTCTGAGGAATCTCCATACTGACTTCCATAGTGGCTTCACCAGTTTGCATTCCCACCAACAGTGGGTTAGTGTCCCTTTTCCCCCACATCCTCTCCAGCATCTATTGCTGGTAGATTTCTGAATGTGAGCCATTCTAACTGGGGTGAGGTGGAACCTCATTGTGGTTTTGATTTGCATTTCCCTGATTGCTAGTGATCCTGAACATTTTTTCATGTGTCTGTTGGCCATTTGGATTTCCTCTTTTGAAAAATGTCTATTGAGGTCCTTGGCCCATCTCTTAAGTGGGTTGTTTGTTTTGATCTTGTGGAGTTTCTTGATTTCTTTGTAGATTCTGGTTATCAACCCTTTATCTGTTGCATAGTTTGCAAATATTTTTTCCCATTCTGTCGGTTGCCTCTTTACTTTCCTGACTGTTTCTTTTGCAGTACAGAAACTTCTCAATTTGATGCAATCCCAAATGTTAATTTTGGCTTTGACTGCCTGTGCTTCCAGGGTCTTTTTTAGAAGTCTTTGCCAGTACCTATATCTTGCAGAGTTTCTCCAATGCTCTCTAATAATTTTATGGTTTTGGTTCATAGATTTAAGTCTTTAATCCATGTTGAATGGATTTTTGTGTAAGGTGAAAGGTAGGGGTCTTGCTTCATGCTTCTGCATGTGGAAATCCAATTTTCCCAGCACCATTTATTGAATAGACTGTCCTTATTCCAGGAATTGGTTTTAGATTCTTGATCAAATATAAGTTGGCTGTAGATGATATGATTGGGTTGATTTCTGGTGTTTCAATTCTTTTTTTTTTTTTCATTATTCAATATCCATTTATTCCGGGATCAGATAGGCCAGGTTTTCCAAGACATCCCACGTAAAGGTATGGTGATATTTTCTTTTTTTTTTTTTTGTAGTCATTACATTTATTTATTTTTTTTAAACTTTTATGTAATGAATATAAATTTCCAAAGTACGACTTCTGGATTACAATGGCTTCCCCCCCATACCGTCCTTCCCACCCACAACCCTCCCCTTTCCCACTCCCACTCCCCTTCCATTCACATCAAGATTCATTTTCGATTATCTTAATATACAGAAGGTCAGCTTAGTATACATTTAGTATGGATTTCAACAGTTTGCTCCCACACAGAAACATAAAGTGAAAAATAATAGATGATTTTTTTAAAATGATGATGAAATCAGAGCAGACCTATTGTCATGTTTAATCCCAGTGAGAGTCAAGTTGGGAATTGATAATTTCTTTTTTTTTATAGAGGATCAGTTTAGTATGCATTAAGTAAGGATTTCAACAGTTTGCACCCCCATAGAAACACAAAGTGAAATATATTGTTTGAGTACTCGTTATAGCATTAAATCTCAATGCACAGCACATTAAGGATAGAGATCCTACATGAGGAGTAAGTGCACAGTGACTCCTGTTGTTGACTTTACCAATTGACACTCCTGTCTATGGCATCAGTAATCTCCCTATGCTCCAGTCATGAGTTTCCAAGGCTATGGAAGCCCTCTGAGTTCTCCGACTCTTATCTTGTTTAGACATGGTCATAGTCAAAGTGGAGGTTCTCTCTTCCCTTCAGAGAAAGGTACCTCCTTCTTTGAAGACCTGTTCTTTCCACTGGGATCTTACTCACAGAGATCTTTTTGCCAGAGTGTCTTGGCTTTCCATGCCTGAAATACTCTCATGGGCTTTTCAGCCAGATCCGAATGCCTTTAGGGCTGATTCTGAGGCCAGAGTGCTATTTAGGACATCTGCCATTCTATGAGTCTGCTGAGTATCTCACTTCCCATGTTGGATCACTCTCCCCTTTATTTACTCCATCAGTTAGCGTTAGCAGGTACTAGACTTGTCTATGTGCTCCCTTTGACTCCCAGTCCCTCCACCATGACCAACTGTGAACTGAAATTGATCACCTGGAACAGTGAGATGGCATTGGTACATGCCACCTCAATGGGATTGAATTGGAATCCCCTGGTATGCTTCCAACTCCACCACTTGGGGCAAGTCAGCCTGAGCATGTCCCAAATTGTACATCTCTTCCCTCTCCCATTCCCACTCCCATGTTCAACAGGGATCACATTTCAGTTAATTTTCAACACTTAAGAATAACTGTGCATCAATTACAGAACTAAACCAGTCATATTAAGTAGAACAGATAAAAAAAACTACTAAGAGGGATAATGTATTAAGTTGTTCATTAACAGTCAGGGCTATGCTGATCAAGCCACCGTTTCCCATAGTGTCCACCTCACTCCAACAGGTTTCCCTCTTGGTGTTCAGTCAGTCGTCACCGATCAGGGAGAACATATTATATTTGTCCCTTTGAGACTGGCTTATTTCACTCAGCATGATGTGTTCCAGATTCCTCCATTTTGTTGCAAATGACTGGATTTTGTTGTTTCTTACTGCGGTATAGTATTCTAAAGAGTACATATCCCATAATTTCTTTATCCAGTCTATCGTTGATGGGCATTTAGGTTGGTTCCAGGTCTTAGCTATTGTGAATTGAGCTGCAATAAACATTAGGGTGCAGACCTCTTTTTTGTTTGCCAATTTAAATTCCTTTGGGTAAATTCCAAGGAGAGGGATGGCTGGGTCGAACGGTAGGGTTATCTTCAGGTTTCTGAGGGATCTCCAGACTGACTTCCATAGTGGCTTCACCAGTTTGCATTCCCACCAACAGTGGGTTAGTGTCCCTTTTTCCCCACATCCTCGCCAGCATCTGTTGTTGGTAGATTTCTGAATGTGAGCCATTCTAACCGGGGTGAGGTGAAACCTCATTGTGGTTTTGATTTGCATTTCCCTGATTGCTAATGACCTTGAACATTTTTTTCATGTGTCTGTTGGCCATTTGGATTTCCTCTTTTGAAAAATGTCTGTTGAGGTCCTTGGCCCATCTCTTAAGTGGGTTGTTGGTTTTGTTTTTGTGGAGTTTCTTGATCTCTTTGTAGATTCTGGTTATTAACCCTTTATCTGTTGCATAGTTTACAAATATTTTTTCCCATTCTGTCGGTTGTCTCTTCACTCTCCTGACTGTTTCTTTTGCAGTACAGAAACTTCTCAATTTGATGCAATCCCAAATGTTAATTTTGGCTTTGACTGCCTGTGCCTCCCGGGTCTTTTCCAGAAACTCTTTGCCTGTGCCAATATCTTGAAGGGTTTCTCCAATGTTCTCTAATAACTTGATGGTGTCAGGTCGTAGATTTAGGTCTTTAATCCATGTTGAGTGGATTTTTGTGTAAGGTGTAAGGTAGGGGTCTTGCTTCATGATTCTGCACGTGGAAATCCAATTTTCCCAGCACCATTTATTGAATAGACTGTCCTTGCTCCAGGAATTAGTTTTAGATCCTTGATCAAATATAAGTTGGCTGTAGATGTTTGGGTTGATTTCTGGTGTTTCAATTCTGTTCCATTGGTCTATCCATCTGTTTCTGTACCAGTACCATGCTGTTTTGATTACAACTGCCCTGTAGTATGTCCTGAAATCTGGTATTGTGATGCCTCTGGCTTTGTTTTTGTTGTACAA
Source organism: Oryctolagus cuniculus (assembly GCF_051225735.1). Classification (NCBI taxonomy): domain Eukaryota; kingdom Metazoa; phylum Chordata; class Mammalia; order Lagomorpha; family Leporidae; genus Oryctolagus; species Oryctolagus cuniculus. The sequence goes on along the minus strand of NC_142878.1, from coordinate 68,777,015 downwards.
GATTGCTTTAGCTATTCGAGGTCTCCTGTGCCTCCATATAAATTTCAGCACCATTTTTTCCAGATCTGAGAAGAAGGTCTTCGGTATCTTGATTGGGATTGCATTGAATCTGTAAATTGCTTTTGGGAGAATGGACATTTTGATGATATTGATTCTTCCAATCCATGAGCATGGAAGATTTTTCCATTTCTTGGTATCCTCTTCTATTTCTTTCTTTAAGGCTTTGTAATTTTCATCGTAGAGATCCTTAACGTCCTTGGTTAAGTTTATTCCAAGGTATTTGATTGTTTTTGTGGCTATTGTGAATGGGATTGATCTTAGAAGTTCTTCCTCAGCCATGGCATTGACTGTGTATACAAAGGCTGTTGATTTTTGTGCATTGATTTTATACCCTGCTACTTTGCCAAACTCTTCTATGAGTTCCAATAGTCTCTTAGTAGAGTTCTTTGGGTCCCGTAAATACAGAATCATGTCATCTGCAAAGAGGGATAGTTTGAGTTCTTCTTTCCCAATTTGTATCCCTTTAATTTCTATTTCTTGCCTAATAACTCTGGCTAGAACCTCTAGAACTATATTGAATAGCAGTGGTGAGAGTGGGCATCCCTGTCTGGTACCAGATCTCAGTGGAAATGCTTCCAACTTTTCCCCATTCAATAGGATGTTGGCTGTGGGTTTTTCATAGATTGCTTTGATTGTATTGAGGAATGTTCCTTCCAAACCCAATTTGCTTAGAGTTTTCATCATGAACGGGTGTTGTATTTTATCAAATGCTTTCTCGGCATCTATTGAGATAATCATATGGTTTTTCTTCTGCAGTCTGTTAATGTGGTGTATCACATTGATTGTCTTGCGCACATTAAACCATCCCTGCATACCAGGGATAAATCCCACTTGGTCTGGGTGGATGATCTTTCTGATGTGTTGTTGCATTCTATTGGCCAGAATTTTATTGAGGATTTTTGCATCTATGTTCATCAGGGAGATTGGTCTGTAATTCTCTTTCAGTGCTGCATCTTTCTCTGGCTTAGGAATTAAGGTGATGTTGGCTTCATAGAAAGAATTTGGGAGGATTCCCTCTTCTTCGATTGTTCTGAATAGTTTGAGAAGAATTGGAGTTAGTTCTTCTTTAAACGTCTGGTAGAATTCAGCAGTGAATCCATCTGGTCCTGGGCTTTTCTTTGTTGGGAGGGCCTTTATTACTGTTTCAATTTCTGTCTCAGTTATGGGTCTGTTTAGGTTTTCTGTGTCTTCCTGGTTCAATTTAGGCAGGTTGCATGTGTCCAGGAATCTATCCATTTCTGATAGGTTTCCCTGTTTGCTGGCATACAAGTCCTTGTAGTAATTTCTGATGATTCTTTTTATTTCTGTGGTGTCTGTTGTTACATTTCCTTTTTCATCTCTGCTTTTATTGATTTGGGTCTTTTCTCTTCTTTTTTTAGTTAGTTGGGCCAATGGGGTGTCAATTTTGTTTATTTTTTCAAAAAACCAGCTCCTCGTTTGGCTGATTTTTTGGAATGTTTTTCTTGATTCAATCCTGTTGATTTCTTCTCTGATTTTAATTATTTCTCTTCTCCTACTAGATTTGGGTCTGGTTTGCTGTAGGTTTTCTAGATCCTTGAGGTGATTTGAAAGCTCATCTATTTGGTGTCTTTCCAATTTCTTGATGTAGGCACCTATTGATATAAACTTTCCTCTTAACACTGCTTTTGCTGCGTCCCATAAGTTTTGGCATGTTGTGCTGTTATCCTCATTTACTTCCAGAAACTTTTTGATTTCTCTTTTGATTTCTTCTATGACCCATTGTTCATTCAGGAGCATGTTGTTCAATCTCCATGTGTTTGCGTATGCTCTAGGGATTCCTGAGTTGCTAATTTCCAACTTCATTCCTTTATGGTCTGAGAAGCTGCATGGTATGATTCTAATTCTTTTGAATTTGCTGAGACTTGCTTTATGGCCTAGTATGTGGTCAATCCTAGAGAAGGTTCCATGTACTGCTGAGAAGAATGTAAAATCTTTAGCTATAGGATTGAAAGTTCTGTATATATCTGTTAGATCCATTTGGGCTATAGTGTCGTTTAAATCTACTGTATCCTTGTTGATCTTCTGACCAGATGATCTGTCTATTTCTGAGAGTGGAGTATTGAAGTCCCCCAGTACTACTGTATTGGGGTCTAAGTCTCCCTTTAAGTCTGTTAATAAATCTTTTAGATAAACTGGTGCCCTGTAGTTAGGTGCATATACATTGATAACTGTTATATCTTCCTGTTGAATTGATCCCTTAATCATTATATAGTGTCCCTCTTTGTCTCTCTTAACAGTTTTTGTTGTAAAGTTTATGTTGTCTGATATTAAGATGGCTACGCCCGCTCTTTTTTCATTTCTGTTGGCATGGTATATCTTTTTCCAGCCTTTCACTTTCAGTCTGTATGGATCTTTGTTGGAAAGATGTGTTTCTTGTAAGCAGCAAATAGATGGGTTTTGTTCCTTAACCCAATCAGCCAATCGGTGTCTTTTAACTGGACAGTTCAGGCCATTCACGTTCAATGTGACTAATGATAAGTGGTAACTTTGCCCTGCCATTTGCCAAAGATAAGTTCTAATATATGCTTTGAATTCCCTGTGATCTTTTGCTGTGAGGTTTCCTTCCTTGGTTTCCTTCCTTTACCTTCTTTCATATTGATGACCGTGTTTCTGTGTTTCTGTGTGTAACACATCTTTAAGCATCTTTTGCAGGGCTGGACGAGTGGCAACAAATTCTTTCAATTTCTGTTTGCAATGAAAAGTCTTTATTTCACCTTCATTCACAAATGATAGCTTTGCAGGATATAATATTCTGGGCTGGCAGTTTTTCTCTCTTAGTACCTGGGCTATATCTCGCCATTCCCTCCTAGCTTTTAGAGTTTCTGATGAGAAGTCAGCTGTGAGTCTGATTGGAGATCCTCTGAGAGTAATCTGACGTTTCTCTCTTGCACATTTTAGGATCTTTTCTTTATGTTTTACTGTGGAGAGTTTAATTACAACGTGTCGTGGTGAGGATCTCTTTTGGTCGTGTTTATTAGGGGTTCTGTGAGCTTCCTGTACTAGGATTTCTCTGTCCTTCTCCAAACCTGGGAAATTTTCTGCTAATATCTCACTAAAAAGGCCTTCTAATCCTTTCTCCCTCTCCATGCCTTCAGGAACTCCTAGAACCCGAATGTTAGGTTTTTTAATAGTATGCTGAAGATTCCCGACAATATGTTTTAGATTTCTAATTTCCTCTTCTTTTCTTTGGTCTGACTGTATCCTTTCCTGTTCTCTGTCTTCTAAGTCCGATATTCTCTCTTCTGCTTCACCCATTCTGTTTGTAAGGCTCTCTATTGTGTTTTTCATTTGATCTATTGAATTCTTCACTTCAGTCACTATCACAGTTTCCTGTTGTACTAGTTGTTTCATTTCATTTTGATTCCTCCTTAATATTTCATTTTCACGAGAGAGATTTTCTATCTTGTCCATTAAGGATTTGTGTAGTTCAAGAATTTGTTTTTGAGAACTTCTTAATGTTCTTATCAATTTTTTGAGATCTGCTTCTTGCATTTCTTCTATGTCATCATCTTCATAATCTTGAATTGGGGTGTCTTTTTCATTTGAGGGCGTCATGGTGACTTCCTTGTTTTTATTACCTCGGTTTTTGTGTTTGTTATTTGACATATTGGAGATATTTGGTTTCTTCACTGTGGTGCTTTTTCTTGTTATACTATGGCTCTAGATTAAGTGGACTATCTGTTTTTGATGGAGCCTTAGGGCTTGAGATGGGTGTGGCCTGAGAGCTCTGTTTGGTGTGCCAAAGGTGACACTCCCAGGTTAGGCGTGGTAAATCTCTCTCTCTCTCTTTCTTTTTTTTTTTTTTTTTTTGATTCAAAAGGGAAGTAATTCCGCACAGCTGAACGAAGTTGGAGGTAGTTAGCAGGCAAATGATATACCCACAGGAGCCAGAGATCGGAAGCTCTTTCCCAAGAACCCCACAGGGAATCTGTTCGGCCCTCAGAGTGGGCTCAAATTCTCCTTCAGCCTCCCACTGGGTTGCCAAAGTTACAGAATTGTAGCGTCTCTGGAGAGTGCTCACGTGAATTCCGTGAATTCTCTCCCCCACCGTCTCTTTTTTCACAGTCTCAGTTCAGTAGCATCACAAATTTACTAGGTCCTAATCTCCTGTTAATTCGCCCCGCCCAGAGTCAGGTTTTTCTGCTAGGCTCAGGGCCGGTGCAGACCTGAGGTCGCTCTGCTTATGACGTATGTCCAAGATGGCGCCTGCTCTCTGTCTTGCTCGCCCTTGAGAGGTGAGCGGAGAGAGAGAAACCCGTGTCTGTACTAGTCACCCTTTTTCTCTCTCTCTCTCTCTCTCTCTCTTCCAGTTAGCCTTGTGAACTTCCCCCCCCCCCGGGGGTCATTCCCTCTAGTCTCCTCTCTCCGCTTGCCTGCCGGTGTCTCGGGCTATTGAGGTTCGGCTCACCTCGCGTTCCAGCGCTGGTGTGTTGAGTCTGCCGCTGGTGTCCCGAACTGTGGGCTCCCACGCTCTCCACGCAGGTCCGCTGTGAGTCACGCGTTCCGGAAGAGTTTCATCTGCTGTTTCCTACCCTACTCTTCCTTGAACCTGCAGTATCTCCACTTTTATTAAACTATCTCTCCCCAGACTATCAGTGTGCTTCCTTCCTATTCCGCCATCTTGCCGGAATCTGGTGTTTCAATTCTGTTCCATTGGTCTATCCATCTGTTTCTGTACCAGTACCATGCTGTTTTGATTACAACTGCCCTGTAGTATGTCCTGAAATCTGGTATTGTGATGCCTCTGGCTTTGTTTTTGTTTTACAAGATTGCTTTAGCTATTCGAGGTCTCCTGTGTCTCCATATGAATTTCAGCATCATTTTTTCCATATCTGAGAAGAATGTCTTTGGTATTATGATTGGTATGGCATTGAATCTATAAACTGCTTTTGGGAGAATGGACATTTTGATGATATTGATTCTTCCAATCCATGAGCATGGAAGATTTTTCCATTTTTTGGTATCCTCTTCTATTTCTTTCTTTAAGGTTTTCTAATTCTCATCATAGACATCATTAACATCCTTGATTAAGTTTATGCCAAGGTATTTTATTTTTTTGTGGCTATTGTGAATGGATATTAGAAGTTATTTTTCAGCCATGGCATTGACTGTGTATACAAAGGCTGTTGAGTTTTGTGCATTGATTTTATATCCTGCTACTTTGCCAAACTCTATAACTTCCCATAGTCTCTTTGGATCCCCTAAATAAAGAATCATATCATCTGCAAAGAGGGATAGTATGACTTCTTCCTTCCCATTTTGTATCCTTTTAATTTCTTTTTCTTGCGTAATGGCTCTGGCTAAAACTTCCAGGACTATACTGAATAGCAGTGGTGAGAGTGGGCATCCCTGTCTGGTACCAGATCTCAGTGGAAATGCTTCCAACTTTTCCCCATTCAAGAGGATGCTAGCCGTGGGTTTTTCATAAATTGCTTTGATTGTATTGAGGAATGTTCCTTCCATACCCAGTTTGCTTAGAGTTTTTATCATCAAAGGGTGTTGTATTTTATCAAATGCTTTCTCAGCATCTATTGAGATAATCGTATGGTTTTTCTTCTGCAGTCTGTTAATGTGGTGTATCACATTAATTGTTTTGTGAATATTGAACCATCCCTGCATACCAGGGGTTAAATCCCACTGTGGTCTGGGTGGATGATCTTTCTGATGTGTTGTTGCATTCTATTGGCGAGAATTTTATTGAGGATTTTTGCATCTATGTTCATCAGGGAGATTGGTCTGTAATTCTCTTTCAGTGCTGCATCTTTCTCTGGCTTAGGAATTAAGGTGATGTTGGCTTCATAGAAAGAATTTGGGAGGATTCCCTCTTTTTCGATTGTTCTGAATAGTTTGAGAAGACTTGGAGTTCTTCTTTAATTGTCTGGTAGAATTCAGCACTGAATCCATCTGGTCCTGGGCTTTTCTTTGTTGGGAGGGCCTTTATTGCTGTTTCAATTTCTGTGTCAGTTATGGGTCTGTTTAGGTTTTCTATGTCTTCCTGGTTCAATTTAGGTATGTTGTATGTGACCAGGAATCTATCCATTTCTGATAGATTTCCCTGTTTGCGCATATAAGTCCTTGTAGTAATTTCTGACGATTTCTGTGGTATCTGTTGTTACGTTTCCTTTTTCATCTCTGCTTTTATTGATTTGGGTCTTTTCTCTTCTTTTGTTTTAGTTAGTTGGGCCAATGGGGTGTCAATTTTGTTTATTTTTTCAAAAAACCAGTTCCTCGTTTGGCTGATTTTTTGTATTTTTTTTTCTAGATCCTTGAGATGCAGTGAAAGCTCATTTATTTGGTGCCTTTCCAATTTCTTGATGTAGGCACCTATTGCTATAAACTTTCTTCTTAACACTGCTTTTGCTGTATCCCATAAGTTTTGGCATGTTGTGCTGTTATCCTCATTTACTTCCAGAAACTTTTTGATTTCTCTTTTGATTTCTTCTATTACCCATTGTTCATTCAGGAGCATGTTGTTTAGTCTCCATGTGTTTGCATATGCTCTAGGGATTCCTGAATTGCTAATTTCCAACTTCATTCTCCTATGATCTGAGAAGCTGCATCATATGTTTCTAACTGTTTGAATTTGCTGAGACTTGCTTTATGGCCTAGTATGTGGTCCGTCCTAGAGTAGGTTCCATGTACTGCTGAGAAGAATGTGAATTCTTTAAGTGTACGATGAAAAGTTCTGTAGAGATCTGTTAGATCCATTTGGGCTATAGTGTCATTTAAATCGACTCTATCCTTGTTGATCTTCTATTGTTGATCTGTCTATTTCTGAGAGTGGAGTACTGAGGTCCCCCAGTACTATTGTATTGGAGTCGAAGTCTCCCTTTAAGTCCCTTAACAAATCTTTTAAATAAACTGGTGCCCTGTAATTAGGTGCATATACATTGATAATCATTATATCTACTTGTTTAATTGATCCCTTAATCATTACATAGTGCCCTCTTAGTCTCTCTTAACAGTTTTTGTGTTAAAGTTTATTTTGTCTGATATTAAGATGGCTACACCCGCTCTTTTTTCATTTCTGTTAGCATGGTATATCTTTTTCCAGCCTTTCACTTTCAGTCTGTATGCATCTTTGTTGGAAAGATGTGTTTCTTGTAAGCAGCAAATAGGTGGGTTTTGTTTTTTAATCCATTCAGCCAATCTGTGTCTTTTAACTGGACAGTTCAGGCCATTAACATTCAATGTGACTATTGATAAGTAGTAACTTTGCACTGCATTTGCCAAAGATATTTTCTAATACATGCTTTGAACTTCCTGTGATCTTTTGCTGTGAGGTTTCTTTCCTTTACCTTTTTTCATATTGATGACCGTGTTTCTGTGTTTCTGTGTGCAACACATCTTTAAGCATCTTTTGCAGGGCTGGACAAGTGGCAACAAATTCTTTCAATTTCTGTTTGCAATGAAAAGTCTTTATTTCACCTTCATTCACAAATGATAGCTTTGCAGGATATAATATTCTGGGATGGCAGTTTCTTTCTCTTAGTACCTGGGCTACATCTCGCCATTTCCTCCTAGCCTATAGGGTTTCTGATGAGAAGTCTGCTGTGAGCCCAATTGGAGATCCTCTGAGAGTAATCTGACATTTCTCTCTTGCACATTTTAGAATCTTTTCTTTATGTTTCACTGTGGTGAGTTTGATTACAATGTGTCGTGGTGAGGATCTCTTTTGGTCATGTTCACTAGTTTTTTTTTTTTTTTTTTTTTTTTTTTACAGGCAGAGTGGACAGTGAGAGAGAGAGACAGAGAGAAAGGTCTTCCTTTGCCATTGGTTCACCCTCCAATGGCCGCCGCGGCTGGCTTACCACGATGATATGAAGGCAGGAGCCAGGTACTTATCCTGGTCTCCCATGGGGTGCAGGGCCCAAGCACCTGGGGCATCCTCCACTGCACTCCCGGGCCACAGCAGAGAGCTGGCCTGGAAGAGGGGCAACCGGGACAGAATCCGGCGCCCCGACCAGGACTAGAACCCGGTGTGCTGGCGCTGCTAGGCGGAGGATTAGCCTATTGAGCCGCGACGCCGGCCCTACTACGGGTTCTATTAGCTTCCTGTACTAGGATGTCTCTGTCTTCTCCAAACCTGGGAAGTTTTCTACTAGTATCTCACTAAAAAGGCCTTCTAATCCTTTCTCCCTCTCCATGCCTTCAGGAACTCCTAGAACCTGAATGTTGGGTTTTTTAATAGTATCCTGTAGATTCCCAACAATGAGATTTTGTGTTTCTAACACATTACCAAGTGATGCTGAGTCACGGGTCCAGGTGTCACACTTTGAGAACTTCTCAACTAACACGGATTTCCTGGGGCTGTCTGAGCAACGTGCTGTGTCACAGCGAGGAAATAAACTGCATCACGAGCTACATTGAGATGCATGGCTCGGCCCCACTCCCTCCCTCCCCTTCAGCCACACTTCCAAGGACACTGTATCCACTTCTGAGGACACTGTATCCACTTCCAATGACACTGTATCCACCTCTCCTGCCAGATTTGTGTGCACGATGCCTTTGAGGACGAGGTTTACTATAGGATTTTTCTGTGGGTTTTTCAGATTTGCATTATCCTATCTCTTCATCTGGTGAACTCAGTAGCTTGAAAAATCTTTAAAACAAATCTTTCATGCTGTTTCAACAAGCTTAAAAAATAGGAAATGGAAGACTGCAGGAGCACTCAGAGTACAGCGCCTTTAGGTCCTTTTTGCATCTGCAGGATCAAAATGCCCAGTTGCACTACCATAATTATAGCCACCCTGGCACAAACCTCATACCCCAGGGATTGCTCAGAGAGAGTTATGGAAAGGTTACTTATCAAAAACACACATTGGGTTCAAACTTGTCTCCCATCAGCCCATTTTAGCAGCCATGACTTGTTAAATAAATTTGAAAATGATTCAGTCTCCAAGTAACTGTAACTACCAGTTGAGATAAACAGTAAGACAATACAGGATTTTTTTCTCCAAACAGCAAACACTTATTCTTTGCTTTAATCTAATTAAATCAAAGGTTTAATGATGTAAATGAGATTATTCAGTGAGCTTGAGTTCAGACTCAGTGAAGGAACAATTAAGAACTTCTCTATTATTGAAAACCAGTGTTCCATGGCCGGCACTGTGGCTCAATAGGCTAATCCTCCACCTGCGGCGCTGGCACACTGGGTTCTAGTCCCGGTCAGGGCGCTGGAATCTGTCCCAGTCACCCCTCTTCCAGTCCAGCTCTCTGCTGTGGCCTGGGAGTACAGTGGAGGATGGCCCAAGTCCTTGGGCCCTGCACCTGCATCGGTGACCGGGAGAAGCACCTGGCTCCTGGCTTCGGATCAGCACAGTGGGCTGGCCTCAGTGGCCATTGGAGGGTGAACCAACAGTAAAGGAAGACCTTTCTCTCTGTCTTTCTCTCTCACTGTCCACAAACAAAAAAACAGTGTTCCAGCTTTCCTGGAGAACAGACTTGGTGCTTAAATTTAGACTTTCCACATTTCCCTACCGGGAGAAGTCAATAGGTCAGAACTGAGAAATTCTGGCATGATATGAGCTTGGATATTTATAAAGTCTCATTTAGGCTGAGGAAGAAAACAGGAACACACATCCAAAACGGTATTGTGCCCTCCCTTTACCTGCACCATCCACCTTGACTGATGCATGTTCTGCAGGTGATGATTCAAGGTTTTACATAAGACTTTTTAATTCCAGCACCCTCTCTGAAACTGTAACTGAATCAAACCTTAGATTTGTTCAACATTCAACAAATATTTATCTAGAACCTACCATGTGCCACTTAGTTAACACTTATTATTCATACCAATTTAATTCACATGTTTTATTTAAAATTTTGTCTGTTCTTAGATTTGAGCACCAGAAGAGGAAATCTGGACGACTCTAGAATGAGAGTTAAACTCCCAACAAGCTGCTTCCTGGGGCACACCAAAAGCCCCCTGGCTTCATGTTTCTCTCTGAAGAAAGATAAGCAGTACCACAACAGGGCTTCTCAAACGTTAGCAGGCATCAGAACCTCCCACAGGACTCCACAAACGCAGATGCCCAGATGCCGGGGTCTACCCTCAAGTTTCTGATTCAGAAAGTCTGGCGTGAGGTTTGAGAATCTTCATTTTAACAGCTTTCCAGCTGCTGCTGCTGGTTCAGGGACCACATTTCGACTAGAGGAAAGTGGTTATTGTCAAAATGTTTCTGTCTTGCTGGTCCACCCCTTTCCAGGTTCACAAGTCAGACTTTCTGGGTTTGTGTTTATTTGCTTTTGATTTTTTTTCTCTCCATGCCTAGCGGTACTTTCAGGTTGCCAGTGTCTTCAGCTATAGATGAGGCAGAAAGAAATCAAGGAACCCAGCACAATGTCATTCCTGAACTCCTTGGTCACCCTGTCTTCTTTTTCTACCATTCAGAGTCTTGTGTTTGCTTTATTTTAACATCCGGGCATTATGCTATGTGAAATAAACCAGGCACAGAAAGACAGGTACTGTATGATCTCACTCACATCTGGAAGCTAAAAAGGTCAAACTTAAAGAACTGGAGAATATAATGATGGTTACCAAGTCCTGGAAGGCAAGAGTCATGCAGAATGGGAAACTGTTGACTAAGGGGTATAAGGTGGCAGCTAGATGTTTTCAAGGTCTATTGCACAGCATAGTGACTGGGGTTAATAATAATGTATATTTCCAGTTGCTAAAAGAATAGATTTTAAATGTTCTCAACACAAAGAAACAGGTATGTGAGATGATGGATACACTTGTTAGTTTGATATAAGCATTCCAGTGCATACATAAATCAAAACATCACATTGTACCCCATAGGTATAATCATTTATAAATGAAACATAAAACTTAAAAAAAAAAAACACAAAGAAGATTTTAAAGGCCCAGGGTGTTTAGTTGTCCTTACCATGAGAAATAGGGAAAATTACATTGACTCCTTCTTCCCCTGAAATGGACGTCTCTAAACCTCACTTTGAGAACCCCTCCATTAAAGGACCTCTCACATTCCTGCCTGATCTAAACCCTATGATGACAATTTGTAAAAAGAACTCCCTGAGTCTACAACACAAGGGCAGAGCAGACAGTACACAGCACACAGCCAAGGCTGGCTCTCTGGGCCTCTCTGTCCTTCCTTCTGTTCTGATTAGCCCTGATGAGCAAGATCAGGTGTGGACTATGGGGTCTCTGCTAACCCCCAGTTGCCAGGGTTCACCTACCACACTTGTCCAGACTGCACCACTCAAAAAGCGTTGTGGGTTCTACTCTTTGTTAACCCAGGACCCACTCTCTAGAGCTTCCCACCTTACCAGAACCGATCTGGCAAACCTTTCTGCAATGGTACTGGGAAGTGCTAAATGACTTGTGCCTCCCATTAATGTCTTTTTTTTTAACAGGATGTTTACTTTTCCTGAACTCATAGGAGAGCTGGGTGGTGGTTTCGGATACTTTGGATCATCTTAGTCAAAGTCAGCTTCACTTCTTGCCTGGGCTCCCTCACTGTTCTTCTCTATAGACTCTCACTCCTTTCCAACCTCCTCTCAACACCAGAGGTCTGAGTGAGCAAAATGAGATTCTCCAGGTTGGCTGAAAACATTTCCAGGGCCTCCTGCAACGCTCAAAACAAGCAGTGAAAGGCATGGTATGTCTGGTGTGGCCCTGTGCGGGCTGGCCCCGCCCACCTTGCATCCACCCCCCATTCACTCTCCCCTGCATTTGGACACAGTGACCTGGCTGCCTGCACAACCTCCCTGGTTCAGTACTCCTTCCAACAACTGGACTTCTGCTCTTGCTGTTCACTGTCCTGAAACGCAGTCCCTACTTAGCTAGTGAACTCCTACTCATTGTCCCGCACATAGGAACTCAAGGATGTCCCTGATCACTTAGATCTGGCCACATTCTTCTGTTATTTATAGCACTGTTCCCATGCCTCACAGCACCTGTGATCAAATAGTCACTTTTTTTTTTTTTGTACATGTTATACCTGTAGCACTTAGCACAATGCCTGGTACAATGTATTCAGTAATAAATTTCACTTGAATGCAGTATATTGGAGCAGGAGAGAATTCTTCTAAAATATCACACCTTAATCATATTTTGTGCTGAAAAACATCTTCTTTTTAACTTCAATCAATAGTTTCCAGTACACAGTGGTTGTTCAAACATGCTGCCAGAGATCAAAGTTTTCACATTTTATCTAATTTGTTACAGAATTTGGCATAGTGCTCAATATTCAACATGGTGGAGTTTTGCCATTTACAAGAGCTCTGTCTGGATACTGTGGCTAATCCCTCAACACATAAACAAACCCCCATTTTGTACTCCACAAAAGTGTGGTTTAATGATGCCAAATAAGCCTTTAACTCCTGGTACTTCAATGAAACAATTGTTGAATGTCCTGAATCTCATTTTGCATTTATACAGAAACATGGTAGTGAGTTTCCACTGAGATCACTGCTGGTTCAGCATTAAACTTGTCTCTCAGTTGATGAACCATTGTAGAGCTAACCAAAGTATGTTTTGAAATGCTACAAATCACATTTCTTGTTCCATAGAATACCTGAGGCAAACTGGCCAAGGACAGAATGCTAGCTACAAACCGTAGATGGTTGAATTCCACAAGAACCATCACTTTCTTTGGCCTTGTCCAGAGTCACAGACCCTGTAAGTTGAACAGACATCTACCCACAGGCGCCAGGTGCAAGAATCTTGATAAACTACAAGTCTCAGACTAAATTATAATAACGAGTTACATACGACAAGATCCTAGTTCATTTATTTAGATGTAATGTGCACAATCTATAATCAGCATATATTTACAGATATTTTTAAAAGAAACATGTTTTGACGCATTGCATTTATAGAATTGAGCTAAAGATTGTCAGATATTCGTGGGATATCAAAACCCTTTTATATAATATAAAAACATGACTCTTATACAAGAGTGCTTATTCAAAGCTGCACTTCAGTGAGAAAAACTGATTTGGAGCATAAGAAAATGCACCCATCAGAATTATTTTAACACCCAATCAAAAATGGTCAGACACCCAGAGGAGGTTGTATGTGTCAACTTTCAGAATTCAGTAACTAAGAATACTAGCAGCTGCTGTAGCGCTTTATAAAAAATATGAATCCATTGAAAAGTATAAGCCATCATAACATACCCACCATAAACAGGGAAAGCACATAACGAAACCAGAAAATTTGAACTGGGTCATGCAAAAAATAGTAAGAGGTGATTTGAAGAAAAATGACTTTGGACTAAGGCAAACATGGTTAACAGGCATCATCATTTAACTTCCCACTCTGATGTGCTGGTGGGGACTGCCCAGAGAGTTAGGCTTAAATAATTGAGAGGCAGAGGCTAAACTTAGCAGGAAAGAATAATCTTGAAATATCTGCCTTGGTCTTGGGAGAAAAGGGCAGCGGGGCACATGCCATGTTTTACACAAAGTGTTGGCTTTCTTTGAGGTGATACTTTTCACAAGGAATTGATGTAGGGTTTTGTTTACTTTAGCAGAATTTCTACTGAAGGGCTAATGCATAGTGGACAATCAAGTCCCACTGGGATGTGGTAAGGTTTACCAGCTAACTAAGTGGCTTACTGCACATAGCAGCCTCACAGCAGGATCAGTTCCAGGGCCAGCCTTGGCATTTTCCAGGCACTACACAGGCCTTTAGGGTCACTCACTATCAGTTAAAAGCCTGGTGGTTAAATATGGAAATGAAATTCAGTACTTGCTTTGTGCATGTGATTGTTGTTAGATATTATCCTTGAAACAAGTTGGCAATTTTAGCTGAGAAAGTAAAGACAGTTGATGAGTATACATGTAAACAATACTAACTCTGCAATGTGAAACAAAGAGCCCTTTAGAATGGAGCCTTGAAGGAATACAATTTTGGAAGCAAGTTTAGTGTAAGAAAGAAAATATTTTAGGCTGAGCATTCCTTTTTGCTTCTGCTGTTTCCTGCAAGGACCCCATGGCTCTTTACCAATACTACTGAAGGCTTGCTTCCTGTTGACTCGCCATTCCCCTGCCTCTTGGCTGTGGGTTTACTGGATGTTTTTCTAGGACATACCAGAGGGGGAAAAGACACTTCACAGAGCTGAAAAACCACAGCTGTGGTCTACTGGTCCCTTCCTGCTTATCCTGAGCTTCCAGAGCAGATGAAGCCATGAATGGGTTGTGCTGTGTTTTGCATTTTCAATATTCATTGGGATAAGGGAGCAGCAGACATAGTGCCTATAGTTCACAACAATTTATTGTATATATTATAAAGAACTAGAAAAGAGGAGTTCAACAGTTTCCCAACACAAAATAACAATGTTTATGAAGATGGAAATGCTAGTTACTTTGAGCATTAACATATTGTATATGTGCATCAAATTATCACACTGTACTCCATACAGATGTATAATTAGTATATGTATGTCAATTTAAAAAATTAACATACTGATGACAGGACAGGGGACACTGTACCACTTCATAACCCAAGGCATTTTTTGGCTGGATCAGAACACAAATGGCATCATGGCTTCCATGGCACAGAAAAAGTTTTGAATGTTCTGAGCTAGCTTTTCTGGCTAGAAAGGCTCCACGCCTAACCACAGATGCTTGCCCAGCGTGGATGAATAAAGTTTTCAAACCTGCAAGTATGCATCTACTATTTACCTAAGTAAACCCTGTGCTTGCGGCCAAGAAGAATGGTATGTAGGAAACCGTTTTACTGAGCTTCTCTGACCATAACCTGTAATGTATAGGTGAAAATTTTAATGATCATATTTCTGAATGGAAAATATAGAATCCAGTGTAGCCTTCTGTATTCTGTATTTCTTTCTATTAAGAATTTGGCTATGTGCACATTTTGGCATCAAATAGCACCATGTTAAGTCAGGTGCTACAGAACCAGGGCCTGAGAAGAGGATTCTTGTGTGCGTTCAGGTGAGTTGCCCAGGAGAGCTTGCAGGAGATGAGGCAGGAGGAAAGCAGCTTAGGGCCAGGTACAAAGCAAAGTAAGAATGCACTCTCAGTTGAAGACTGGCTTCAGCCTGGTCTGGGAAGCTCTGGGGTAAAAATGGCACAACAGAGTTAGCTGCACCTTAAGAGGAAGGGACCAGCCTCTGTACACATGTGCCATAGTCATTAACCAAGCCCAGTTCTCACATGGGGTGTCTGGGATGCTGACCAGCACTCACAGCAGCTGGCCGATCTGGGCAGGAGCACCAACAGCACTCACTACAGGTGTTTTCATTGGTAACTGGGCACCAACGACTGTTCCATTAACCAACTGGTTTCTCCTGCTTCACCCTCCTTTCCTTTAGCCCAGGGATTGGCCATCTTTTTGTAAAAGCAGGTTATGCAGGCCCACATATCACCTGTGCCACAACTGCTCAGCTCTACTGTCATGGCACTAAAGTACCCATAGATACAAGCAATTGAGCCTGATTTGCTCCAATAAACTATATTAACTAAGCAACAGGCCACAGTCCAGTGGTGAACCCTAAGCCACTGCTAGGGCCCATCTACTTCCTGGCTTATTTCCTTGACCACTTGCAATTACATGCAATTGTGCCCTTTAATTCCCTATCATCCCTCCTTCCTGCTAGGCTGTCTTCCTGTCATCTTCTTACCCTTTCTAGTCTTCTTATTCTCTTACTCAATTTTAGAAATACTGTACCATTTGAAGTGCCTCATATCTGCTCTATAAAGTCCTCATTGTTCTCTCTTTCATTGACTCCTTTCCCTGTGTTTTCTTACCATCACATCTCTCCTTTAGTTCTTATTTATCTCTGATCCATCCACAAATCTATAAATCCTAAAACACAGTCTTCTCAGGCTAGTCTTGTAGAATGCAGCAAACACAGCGAATCCACTAACCAGTAACACACATCCTGTGCTCTTCCAGCTGCCTGTAAGGATCGGGGCTTTCTGCTTTCTGCTTCTCTTTCTCCAGCCATTTCTTTGGTATTAGGAACACTGGTTCATGTTTTATCTGACGTGTCTCCAACAAGAAATCCTATTGATCTGCAACCAGTCTGGTAGCCCAGTCTAACCTCACAAACTCCTCAAGGAGGATCTAAGGCCATTACATAATCAATACTCAGGAAGACAATCAGACACAGGGGGTGGAGGCATCTGTAGAGCAGAGATCAATTTGTTTTCCATGTGGAGGGCTATTTTATCCCCTCTTTTTAACATTGCTTGGAACTCACTTCTGAAAAGAACAATCTGAAAACTCCATGGGCAGGAGGCATTCTTCTAGCATGGGGGACTGAGAGGCAAGAAGGCCTAGAGATGCAGCAGAAAACTCAGGATGAGTCGTCATAGTTCACTCTTAGTTATGACCAGTTCTGCAAAGGAAGAAATTACCTCAAGGTGCTGATCACAGCTCTGATTACTATTAAGGAAATCACTGTCACTGGAGGGCCCACAGCACATATCCCTAGAGACTCCGTGGAATGACAGCATTCACAGTAAGCAGCTGATCAGGATTTGAGGATTCAGTTAATCCTGTAGATTGTAGACTCCTGGAGCAGTAAAATAGTTAAAGGTGACTGTGTGCAGAAGGGTGAGGGACATGGACGATAGGGTCACTGAGACACATCACACTGTGAGAGCAACTTTACTTCTCATGGGAAAAATCCCAGGAAAAAAACATCTGTTATTGGAAGACATTCGCAAACCATTGGTTCTAAAAGTTACATCAGTGAGAGTAAAGTTTCATCTTAAGTACTAAGGCAGTTTCAATCCCAAACTTCAAATTATAATAGCACTTACGTATCTGATCCTACTTGGAACAATAGGATTTCATCATGGTTGGGCTGAGAATACATTTCTAGAATAAGGCAGACTCAGCTCACACAGGGAAGTGTACTGTGGGCCTGACAGTATGAAGACATAGTAGGAAGCAGAGCATCACTCTCTTTTTGTTTTTCCCTCTTTTCTCTTGTATTCACTAAGGGTTGGGGACTACCATTGCTGGGAATGCAGAACTGTGAATTTTATTTAGGTTTCTTGTTATTTGTGGGGAGCAGTTTGCTTACCAGAAAGCAGGGGAGTCTTAATATTTCCAGAAACAGATCCTGAGACGAGGAATAGAGTGTATTTGTTTATTTTTGAAACAATCCAGGAAACAATAGCAAGGGCACAAGAAATAAAAGAGGGAAGGGAAGGTATAAGCCAATCTACCACTGTGGGCAACTAGCTTCCTTCCACTAGGAAATTCCTCTGGAAATCAGAGTAGAACAGGCAATTCAGACATTATGCACCCAAGTCATTGATTAAAGGCTGATCATGGAACATTAATTCTGTGGCACTTCTAGCCTGCCTTGGGCATAAGCAGTGGGCCTCAGCTGTCTTAGAAAACATTCCAGCAAAGAAATGCACCTGCTGATGATTTGAAACAAGAAAGAAAGTGGACTGCAAACATGAGTCTCATAAGGGTTTCAGTAGGGTACAAAAGTATCTCCTTCAGGGTATAATCCTGAGCTCAAAACATGTGTATTTTGGTGAGAAACAGCAAAAGTGCAGAGCCCAAAGGAACAGTCCTCTTTTGGATACTCAGAGTATGTGGCCAGGACACTAAATGGAAGAAAAGAGTCTTAAAAAGACCTGAAGGAGAAAATCTTACCATCTCACACTTAGAAACTATATTAAAAGAAAAGAAAGTTTTAGAGTTTTATATATATATTTTTCCTCCCCCCTTCTCTCTCCAAATCAAACATGATCATTATGTTTGAAGAGTCCATTGTTAAAAGGGCTATTCTGTATGGGTTTTAAATTCAGCTCACACAGTCTCTCTCTCTCTTTCTCTTCCTACCTCCCCTTCTTCCCTCCCCCTTCTCTCCCTCCCCTAATCCTTTTCCTGTGTATCTGATTCCCCACATATACTACATCTCTATGGTTATGTTGCTGATAACAAGTTAGGGTTATATTGTAGGATATGTGCTTAGTACAGGAAACACTGCTTTGCTTGAAAAGCACATTTGTGTAAGGCAATCTATACGCAGATTGAAATTTTAGCTTAGTAGATTTCTATCCTGGGAGCTCCTAAGAACACTGGAGATATGAGGTTTGAGAATGAGTTAATTTCTGGATGTGCCAAAGAGCAACACCATCTCCTGAGAGAGGTAGCTCAAGCTGCAGCTACTGAAGAGCTCCAGGCACCAGGCAGACACCCAGAAGACACCACAGAGCCAAACAAGAGCACAACTGGGGGAAAGTACTCCATATGTATGTTATCCTACCTTTGCTTTCTTCCTAAGAGTAGTGATTTACTTTGCAAAAGAAAATATCTGCGAAGATTAAATCAAATAAATTTGTCAAGAGAGAGTAACAGAAACTAGATTTATCCTCCCACCTTGAACAACTAAAGACCCAGACAAAATATAAGAAACTATCGTATACAGATATTAAGCAACAAAATAGAAGCACAGTGATTCCTTGGAGAGGAGAAACAAATAAGACGAACCCTATAACTATATCAGTTTATGGCTCGTTTGATTGAATTAAGTGTGTTCTAAAGCAGCGTCTGTATGTATTTTAAATTTGGCCTAAAGATTTCTGTTTATATAGTGAGCTGTAATGTAACGTGATGTGTAAACAGGCTATTACCTACTGTGTAACAAGTAAATGGGTCTCAGCCAATCACAGCAGCTAAACTTTGGTAAACCATACGCAAGCAATGGTAGTCCCCAACCCTTAGTGAATACAAGAGAAAAGAGGAAAAAAACAAAAAGAGAGTGATGCTCTGCTTCCCACTTGTCTTCATACTGTCAGGCCCAAAGTACCAAGGCCAGTCCAGTTCTCTTTATTCCTCAGTTCCATTTTCTCTACATCATTTCCTTTTTTCTGTCTATAAATGTTAACCATCCATAAGCCAGCACAGTATCTGAACCTATAATTCCTTGCTAACTCCATTACTTTTAATTTGTCTGAAGATTTTTATTTAACAGTTTGGAGGCCACTTCAAGTCTCAATGCAGGCAGAAAGAACCCAAACAAAGTCCAGCAGTCTCCTGCTTGAGTTGAAAAAACTGAGCCTGGAGGTCAGAAGAGTGTGATAGCTAGAATTGGTGATGCAGAAAACCAAACAGGAGGCATTGTGTCAGCAGGGGAGCTCCAGATTTCTGTGAGCAGTCCACTACAGGCTGTGGCTAAGTAGAGAAGCACAGGTGTGTTGGGGGAAAAATCAATCAAAAAGAGTAATTTAAGAAGTTCACACCAAGATTAGAATAGTTTGTGTTCCTACTAGCCAAGAGTGTTGAGATATTGTAATATAAGGTACAACATGTAAAAGGATATGGTCACAGTGGTGGACCTAACTCACTGCTAGACTAAAGGATGGTCTGAACCCACCATAATGATACTTAAAAGCAAAACTCAAAAAGATCCAATAGATTGCAGATAATTACGGCTAAGGAAAAAAACCCAGTACTATTTAAGTGAAAACAGCAAAATCTATCAATCAACACTGTAAACAATGTAAAATCACAATGTCAGAGATCAAACCAAAAGTTATAAAGCATGCAAAGGACCAGAAAATTTTTAAGACAAGTAGGCAAACAAAAAATAAAATAAATAGATAATGAAATGACTGAGAATGGAACTAGTACACAAAGGCATTTAAAAAGGTATTATAACTATTCTAAACAATTAATAGAGGAAAATAAGAGCATGATAAAGAAGTGAAAAATAAAAGCACAAATGCATTAAGAATAATGATAATATTTGGATATGTACAATAAACAAAGAAGAAATAGCTGTATTAAGGCAAAATAGATTTAGAATGAGAAATATTACACAAATAAAGAAGGATATTTTATGATAATAAAAATGTTAATTCATCCGAAAGCTGTCTTTGTTTCCTTGGGCTACTCTAGCAAAATATCATATACTGCAAAAATATGCATTATTTTTAACTATATCCATAGAGTGTTTGTCAAAGTATCTCCTATACCACAAAACTAATTTCAACAAATTTAAGAGGACTGATGTAATAAATCATGTTTTATGACAAAAAAATAGAAATAACAGAAAAATGCTGGAAAATATCTGTGAATCTTTTTTGCCATTTCTCAAGATGCCTTTAAAATTTTAAATTAACATATAATAATTGTGGATATGAGGGTAGTCAAAAAGTTTGGAGGAAATGGAGTTGAAAGATGAGTTTATTTTGGTTCAAAAAAATTGGGGTAGGCCAGCTCCCCGGCTCACTAGGCTAATCCTCCACCTTGCGCACCGGCACACCAGGTTCTAGTCCCGGTCGGGGCGCTGGATTCTGTCCCGGTTGCCCCTCTTCCAGGCCAGCTCTCTGCTGTGGCCAGGGAGTGCAGTGGAGGATGGCCCAAGTGCTTGGGCTCTGCACCCACATGGGAGACCAGGAGAAGCACCTGATTCCTGCCTTTGGATCAGCGTGGTGCGCCAGCCGCAGCGTGCCCTCCGGCCACAGCGGCCATTGGAGGGTGAACCAACGGCAAAGGAAGACCTTTCTCTCTGTCTCTCTCTCTCACTGTCCACTTTGCCTGTCAAAAAAAAAAAAATGGGGTAGTGGGTTAAGCCTCTACCTGTGGCACCAGCATCCCATATGGATGCTGCCAATTCGAGTTTGGACTGCTCCATTTCCAATTGAGATCCCTGCTAATGGTCTAGGAAAGCAGTGGAAAATGCCACAAGAGCTTAGAGCCCTGCATCCATGTGGCAGACCAAGAATAAGTTCCTGGTTCCTAGCTTTGGATGGGCACTGCTCTGGCCATTGCAGCCTTTGGGGAGTAAACAAGATGGTAAAAGACCTCTCTCACTTCTAAGAGTACAGTTTAAAAACTTGTCATGGGACTCCAAATCCCATTTAAATTGGTGATTAAAATGCCATCCTAATTTCTAAAGTGATCATATTAAGTGTTAAAGTGAACACATAGATTGGATTAAGTGTTAAAGGGATCATATAGGGGCTGGCACTGTGGCTTAGCGGGTAAATCCACTGCCTGCCGTGCCAGCATCCCATATGGGTGCCAGTTCCAGTCCCAGCTGCTCCACTTCCAATCCAGCTCTCTCAATGGCCTGGGAAAGCAGTAGAAGATGGCCCAAGTCCTTGGGCCCTGCACCTGCGTGGGAGACCTAGAAGAAGCTCTTGGCTCCTGGCTTTGGATTGGCACAGCTCTGGCCATTGCAGCCAATTGGGGAGTGAATCAGCAGATGGAAGACCTCTCTCTATCTTTCTCTCTCTCTATCTCTCTCTCTCTCTCTGCCTCTCCTTCTCTCTGTAACCCTGACTTCCAAATAAATAAATAAATCTTAAAAAAAATAAAATGATCATATAAATAGTATCAAATACCTGGTAGAAATAATAGACATAATTACAAAGGAGAGAATGTCTAACATGAGAACCAGTGCACACAGCAGACTCATAGAATGACAATCACTTTAACTAACACTCTGACCTACAAATCAGCGCTTAAGTCTTTCAGATGTGGCTTAAAAGCCTCTCAGAGCATTTAAGGCATGAAAAGCCAAGACACCATGGCAAAAAATATCCTATATGAAGGATCTCTCTGAGCAAGACCCCAGTGGAAAGAAGGGACCATCAAAGAGGGATGTACTTTTCTCTGAAAGGATGAGAGAACTTCCACTTTGCTTATGGCCTTGTCTAAATACTGATGGAGTTTGTGGTCACAAAGTACTTCCACAGCCTTGGCAGCTCATGGAAGAGCTTTGGGTGATCACTGACATCATAAATAAGAGTGTTAATAGTTAAATTTTTCTTTTTTTGACAGGCAGAGTGGACAGTGAGAGAGAGACAGAGAGAAAGGTCTTCCTTTGCCATTGGTTCACCCTCCAATGGCCACCGCGGCCAGTGCACCATGCTGATCCAATGGTAGGAGCCAGGTACTTCTCCTGGTCTCCCATGGGGTGCAGGGCCCAAGTACTTGGGCCATCCTCTACTTCACTCCTTGGCCATAGCAGAGAGCTGGCTTGGAAGAGGGGCAACCGGGACAGAATCCGGCGCCCCAACCGGGACTAGAACCCGGTGTGCCGGCGCCGCAAGGTGGAGGATTAGCCTAGTGAGCCGCAGCACCAGCTAATAGTTAAATTAACAACAGCATTCACTGTGCACTTTCCATGTAGGACCTCTGTCCTCAATGAATTGGACTATGAGAATTAACTGCAAAACTTGTTCTCAAACAGTACTTTATACATTGTGTGTGTGTGGGTGGGTGCAAACTGTTGAAATCTTTACTTAGTATAGAGTTGGTCTTCTGTATATAAAGTTAATTAAAAACGAATCTTAATGAAGAATGGGATGGGAGAGGGAGTAAGTAGTACATGGGATGGGGTGGGAGTGGGAGGGGCTATGGGTGGAAGAACCATCATATACTAAAGTTGTACCTATAAAATTCGCATTCATTAAATAAAAGCTTTTTTTAAAAAAAATACCTTTATCTCTGTCCCTGTCTTTATCTGTAAATCTGCCAAATAAATAAAATAATTTTTTTTAAAAAATTGAAATCCATACATACAAGGACTCTTCAAAAAGTTCATGGAAATGAAAAACCTATACATAGATTTTGAAGTATTTTCGCACCAAAAAGTCCATGCCTTTTAACAGTTTTTCCATGAAACATTTGAAGTACCCTCCTGTCGCTCCCCGTCTTCGTGGAGGAACGACACAGGACCCTGCGCTGTTCTTTCGTCTGCTCGGCCCTTCCCGGGTTTGCTGCTGGTTCTTCCCGGGTTGGCTACCGACCCTTCCACCTCCGTGGAAGGGCGGTTCCCCCTGCCACTTTCCCCACTTCCGCAGGGGAGCGGCACACCGCCGGCCGGCTCTCTCGGGGGCTGCTCAGGTGTTCCTTCAGATAGATGTTCCCTGTGCATGTTGTCTCTCTCCTCCTTTATAGTCCTCTTCCACCAATCCCAACTCTGCTACCCACACGCCGAGTACGCTGCTCTCCTCCAATCAGGAACAGCCCCTGCAGCTTGTCAAGTTGGTGAGAGGCAGCTGGGTAGAAGCTGTTTGCTCCTCTCCCAGCGCCATATTGTGGGAGAGCAGATGTATAGAATAAGTCTTAATTCCAGTAACAGTCTAGTCCGAGTTGCTCCCCACACCCTCCCATTTGTGGGGTAAGTGTAAAATTTAATACATATATACAAATAGTAATCAAATCAAAATAATTAGCATGTCTCCTAAAGCATTTATCATTTTTACATTTTGGGAACCTTTGGACACTTCCCTTCTAGTGATCTTGAAATTTACCATTGACTATTGTAGACTATAATTGTGCTGCGGTAAAACACTAGAATCACTTCCTCCTATCCAAATCTATTTTGGTGCTAGAATGGTTATTATCAATTATCAGCGCGGTGTGCCGGCCGCAGCGCGCCGGCCGCGGCAGCCATTGGAGGGTGAACCAACGGCAAAAGGAAGACCTTTCTCTCTGTCTCTCTCTCTCACTGTCCACTCTGCCTGTCAAAAAAAAAAAAATAACAAATCATGGTGAGGATGCAGAAAAAAGGGAAATTCTTAGATACAGTTAGCAGGAATGTCAATTAGTATAATCATTATGGTAACAGTACGGAGATACCTCAAAAGCTAAAATAGAACTACCTTATGAATATATGTCCAAAGACAATGAAACCATTATATCAGAGCCGCTTATACTCTTGTGTTTACTAATGCAATATTCACAATAGCCAATATATGGAATCAATCAAGCTATCCATCAAGAGATGAATAAATACAATGGATATACAAAATGGAATATTATCTATTTATAAGAAGAATCCTGTCATTTGCAGCAACATGAAAGGAACTGCGAGACATCATACTAAATGAAATAAGCCAGGCATAGAAAGAGAAATGCCACAAGTTCTACTCATTAACAAAAGCTAGCAAAAAGTCTCTGAATGTTTTCTTTATGTGAGTCAAGTTGAACACCCTTCCAACTGATTATTGGTCACAGCCCTTGAATATTTTCTTGGTGGACTATGTTCTTTCCACTTGTTCTTTGTTAAACTCTATTTAGTACAGTCATTAATTCTTTGACTGTAAGTTAAAAACATATTATCTCAAAAAACAATAAAATATTAAGTTAAAAAAAGCACTTCCAAATAATTGCATATATTGAAGAAAAAATAACAAGAGACAAAGCATTTGGAGCTGCACAAAAATGCAAATGTGTCATCTAAAAATGTGTAGGATACTGGTAAAATAATGCTTAGGCCAATAAAATAAGTGTGTACATTAGAACAGATGAAAGATTTTAAATAAATTGCCTAAACCTCCTGAAAAAACTAGAAAAAAGAAGAGTAAGTTTAACCCAAATAATAAGAAACTAAATATATACAACAAAATAATAAAATAGAAACAGAAAAATAATGCAGAAAGTCATTGAAACACAATTATATCCTTTCTTAAGTGCAATACAAAATTGATGAACCTCTGGTAAGTCATACTAATTAAGAAGGGAGAAGACACAAATTATCAATATCAAAGAAAAAAGTGTTCATCACTACAGATGTTATAGGCATTTAAAAAATAATTACAGAATAGCATAAGCAATGTTATGCCAAATGACATTTGACAATTTAAATGGATTCTCGTGACTTAAGGCACAAACTTCCAAAGCTCACTCAAGAAGAAAGAACCAAAGTAGTCTTTTATCTGTTAAATACATTGAATTCTTAGATAAAACTGAATCACAAGTAAAACTCCAGACAGAAAGCCTTATTAATGTATTGTACCCATTTTTTTTTTTTTGACAGGCAGAGTGGACAGTGAGAGAGAGACACAGAAAGGTCTTCCTTTGCCGTTGGTTCACCCTCCAATGGCCGCCACGGCCGGCGCACCGCACTGATCCGATGTCAGGAGCCAGGTACTTATCCTGGTCTCCCATGGGGTGCAGGGCCCAAGCACCTGGGCCATCCTCCACTGCACTCCCTGGCCACAGCAGAGAGCTGGTCTGGAAGAGGGGCAACCGGGACAGAATCCAGTGCCCCGACTGGGACTAGAACCCGGTGTGCCGGCGCTGCAAGGCGGAGGATTAGCCTATTGAGCCGCAGCGCCAGCCATATTCTACCCATTTTTAAAGAAGACATAATGTTAACACTTCCCAAACATCAAGAAATAGAAGAGAAAAACTCCCCAAGTTGTTTATGAGCCCAAATGTTTTATAACACAAAACCAAGTAAAGGTGCCACAAGAAATGAAAAATATAAAAATGGAAATGAAAAACCATAAATACAGTAGATAACATTATTAACAAAATATTTGCAAACTAAATCCAATTATTGTATATATATATACAATTGTATATATAGTATAT
This sequence comes from Oryctolagus cuniculus, assembly GCF_051225735.1. Lineage (NCBI taxonomy): Eukaryota > Metazoa > Chordata > Mammalia > Lagomorpha > Leporidae > Oryctolagus > Oryctolagus cuniculus. Next base: position 68,751,637 of record NC_142878.1, on the reverse strand, counting down.
ATATAATTATTGTATATATATTATGAAATATATATATACAATATATATATATTGTATGTATATATTTAAAATACCTCATGGCCAACATTGGCCCCGAGAGCAGGAATTTAAGCAACATCTCCAAGGAATTCTGTTGCATATCTTTTTGCGAATTGCTGCAGTAGGCCAAGATATCATCTCTTATTCTATTATTTCATCTCAAATTATGCCTACATAGGTTGTCAATGCCTCCTTAGAGTAAGAATATGGTATATACAATGAAACAAATAGAAATATTGCTGCATTTCATTTTTAAAAATCAGCCTTGCAAAAATTTCACTGAATTTTTTGATGAGTTTTGACAAATCTATTTAAGTCATGTAACCATCCCACAATAATGATAGGTAGCATTTGTATTTTCCCTAAAAGTCATTTTGTGTCCCTTTGCAATTATTCCCTTCTCTGGCCCCTGGCAACCATTGTCTGGCTTTCTGTCAATATAATTTTGCTTTTTTCTAAAATTTCATATAATAGGATCATACTGTATAGGGTCTTTAATTATTGGCTTCTATTATTTAGTATAATGTTTTGATATTCATCCAGGTTTTTCTATGTATCATTAGCTGTTTCTTTTTTATTGTTATACTGCATTATATAGCTATACCACAATTTGTGTATAAATTCACCTGGGCTATTTCTAGTTTCTGCCTATTATGAAATATTTGTGTGAACTTTATTTCTTCTACATCAATACATAGGAGTGAGATTTTGGGGGTCAAATGGTGTTTGTTCACCTTGATGAGAAAACGCCTAATTCTTTCCCCACGTGGACGAAAATAGAGTGAGAATTTCAGTTACATCTCATCTTCTCCAGCATTTGTATTGCAAACCCCTTTAATTTTAGCCATTCTAATTATGTGTAGTGGTATATCAGCATAATTTTTCAATTTTTTGTTTCCTAATGATTACTGATATTTGGCAAATTTTTTTTCTTTTTTAATTTTTTTATTTCTTTTTTTTAACTTTTATTTAATGAATATAAATTTCCAAAGTACAGCTTATGGATTACAATGGCTTCCCTGCCATAACGTCCCTCCCACTGCAACCCTCCCCTTTCCCACTCCCTCTCCCCTTCCATTTACATCAAGATTCATTTTCAATTCTCTTTATATACAGAAGATCAGTTTAGCATACATTAAGTAAAGATTTCAACAGTTTGCTCCCACACAGAAACATAAAGTGAAAAATACTGTTTGAGTACTAGTTATAGCATTAAATCTCAATGTACAGCACACTAAGGACAAAGATCCTACATGAGGAGTAAGTGCACAGTGACTCCTGTTGTTGACTTAACAAATGGACACTCTTGTTTATGGCATCAGTAATCACCCTAGGCTCTTGTCATGAGCTGCCAAGGCTATGGAAGCCCCCTGAGTTCACGGGCTCTGATAATTTTTAGACAAGGCCATGGTCAAAGTGGAAGTTCTCTCCTCCCTTCAGAGAAAGGTACCTCCTTCTTAATTGACCCATTCTTTCCACTGGGATCTCACTTGCAGAGATCTTTCATTTAGGTTTTTTTTTTCCCCCAGAGTGTTTTGGCTTTCCATGCCTGAAATACTCTCACGGGCTTTTCAGCCAGATCCACATGCCTTAAGGGCTGATTCTGAGGCCAAAGTGCTGTTTAGGACATTTGCCGTTCTATGGGTCTGCTGTGTATCTCACTTCCCATGTTGGATCATTCTCTCCCTTTTTTATTCTATCAGCTAGTATTTGCAGACACTATTCTTGTTTATGTGATCCCTCTGGTTCTTAGTCCTATCATTATGATCAATTGTGAACAGAAATTGATCACTGGGACTAGTGAGATGGCATTGGTACATGCCACCTCGATGGGATTGAATTGGAATCCCCTGGTATATTTCTAACTCTACCGTTTGAGGTAAGTCAGCTTGAGCATGTCCCGAATTGCACATCTCTTCCCTCTCTTATTCCCACTCTTATATTTAACAGTGATCACTTTTCAGTTAAATTTCAGCACTTAAGAATAATTGTGTATTGATTACAGTATTCAACCAAAAGTATTAAGTAGAACAAACAAACAACAATACTAAGAGGGATAACATATTAAGTTGTTCATCAACAGTCAGGGCGAGGGCTGATCAAGTCACCATTTCTCATAGTGTTCATTTCACTTTAACAGGTTTCCTTTTTGGTGCTCAGTTAGTTGTCACCTATCAGGGAGAACAAGTGGTATTTGTCCCTTTGGGATTGGCTTATTATTTTTGGCAGATTTTATATAAATATTTGCCATTCTTATTTCTCCTTTGGTGAAATGTCTATTCAGTTGAATTGTCTTCCTACTATTTCGCTGTAAGAGTTATTTAAATATTCTTCATTAGATGCTGACAAACTTTATCTTAAAAAGCCAGATAGTAAAAAACTTTAGGCATGTTGACTAGAAGATCTGAGTTGAAATTACTTAACTTTCACATTTTATTATGAAAGGAACCATACATTACAAAATGCCACTTACAAAAACATAACTAATTTGCTAATTCTTGTTCTGGATAAAAGTTCTTTATTAGATACATGTTTGTCAAATATTTTCTCCCAGCTCATAATCTTCTTTTTCATATTACTTAGTAGTATCTGTTAAAGAGTAAAATTTTTAAATTTTTCAAAGAGATTTATGTATTTATTTGAAAGGCAGAGTGACAGAGAGAGAGAGAGAGAAGGAAAAAGAGTGAGAGTAAGAGAGAGGTCAGTCTTCCAACTGCTGGTTCACTCCCTAAATGGCTACAATGGCTGTAGCTGGGGCAGGCTGAAACCAGGAACCTGAAATTCCATCCAGGTCTCCCACATGAGTGGCAAGGCCCCTTGGACCAATTTCCACTGCCTTCTTAGGCGCATTAGAAAGGAGCTGGATAGTAGTCGAGTAGTCAGGACTTGAACAGGCACCCCTATGGGATGCCAGCATTGCTCATAATGTCCTAAACTGTTGCGCCACAACACCAGCCCCCCAAAATTAAAACTTTTCATTAAATTAGATTAATCAGCTTCTCTTAATGGCCTAGGAAAATAGTGGAAGATGGCACCAAGTGTTTGGGCCCCTGCCCCCACATGGAAGACCTGGATGAAGCTCCTGGCTTCAGCCTCATCCAACTTGGCCATGAAGCCATAGGGGAGTGAATCAGCAAATGGAAGATCTTGTCTGTCTCTCCCTTTCTTGGTAACTCTGACTTTCAAAAAAATAAATAAATCTTTTTAAAATGCAGCTTTCTGGAACCCACTTTCAGGGATTCTTATTTGCAAGTCAGGAATGGGGGTTATACTTCTTATGTTCCAATGGGTTCTGCAGGTGATTACAATGATGGAAAAATTGTTTTAAATATTTTATTTATTTTTTTGAAAGGTAGAGTTACAGACAGGGAGAAAGGCCCTCCACCCACTGGTTCACTCCCCAAATGGCTGCAGCAGCTGTAGCTGAGCCCACGCGAAGCCAGGGGATAGGAACTTCTTCTGGGTCTCCCACGCAGGTGCAGGGGCCCAAGCATTTGCACCATCCTCTACTGCTTTTCCAGGCCATAGCAGAGAGCTGGATCAGAAGAGGAGCAGCCGGAACACAAACCAGTGCCTGTAATGGATGCCAGCGCCGCAGATGCCATACAGACTCACCTTGGAATACATTTAGATATGCTATCTTCTAGTCCATTTCAGAGACTTCTGAGAATATTATAAATATTATAAAGGACCTTGAAGCAATAAACTGTCAGTGGCGTTGGCTAAATGGATCCAAAAAAGGTTCAAGGCTTGGCAAAGTCGCCTCTAAAGACAAAGGTGCAAGCCTTGTGATGTGTCATTAATCCCCTTCTCTGACCTCATTCTGGCCATCTTTGAGCCTGAATTTTCTCACTGTTTATCTGGCAAGATCAGCAGGACCTACCTATCTTGTATAGTTGTTCTCAATAAATGTCATCTCTTAGCATTATCGTTATCATATTTCTTGGTATATTTATTGCCACTATTATCTTAGTGGTTTCCATATCAATAGCCATCATCTTTCTCCTGTCTGGGTTTACCATCAATACATTATTTTGTAGGATTGAAGGCATTTCTCTCTCGAGTATCCAGACAGATATCTATTTACCTATTAAGTAGTCATTGTATACTTTAACCAAGCCACATGAGACAGTTCTATAAATACAGAAGAAAGATGATTTTGAAATTTGGGAACATATAACCAAGGATTGAATTGGTAATAAAATGATGACATTCAATCCCCTGTTCAAGGCCATTATTATCATTTTGAGTAATCTCAGATGGCACTTCTAGCCACATTTTCTCATTTTTTCTCTAGTCTACACTCCAGGGACTTGGTGGAGAAGGTAATTAGAACCGGAGTTTTTGACACAGATGAGTGGAGGTGATTCAGACAGGCAGTGACAGCAGGTGAGGAGCCATCAAAGTTTTCCCTCTTCTCCACTGTACTTCCCTGAGCTGTTCTTCTGCAGTGGCCAAAATCAACAACCTTTTCGCAGGTGCAGACATTAAGCAGAGCACAGTGATCAACGCTGAGGATGCCATATGCTCCCCATCACTGAGGTCTTCGTAATGTTATAACTGATGTTGGAGAAATGCTCAGTAGTCCACAAGGTAGTTATTTTCTAGATGAGAAACTAAGGCTCAGAGAAGTCATACCTTCACAAGCTGATTCAGCAGTGCCATGACTTAACCACACTCCACAGCTCTCTCTACTATTCTTAGACAACTTCCCAGGTCTAAGGGAGGCTATGTTAGGACTTCTCAAGTAATAGTTGACTTATGAGCCAAAATCTTTTTTTTAAACTTTTATTTAGTAAATATAAATTTCCAAAGTAGAGTTTATGGATTACAATGGCTTCCCCCTCCCATAACTTCCCTCCCACCCGCACCCCTCCCATCTCCCACTCCCTCTCCCATTCCATTCATATCAAGATTCATTTACTTTTCTTTTTCTCTTTGACAGGCAGAGTGGACAGTGAGAGAGACAGAGAGAAAGGCCTTCCTTTGCCGTTGGTTCACCCTCCAATGGCCGCTGTGGCCGGCGCACCGCACTGATCTGAAGGCAGGAGCCAGGTGCTTCTCCTGGTCTCCCATGTGGGTGCAAGGCCCAATCACTTGGGCCATCCTCCACTGCACTCCCTGGCCACAGCAGAGAGCTGGCCTGGAAGAGGGGCAACCAGGACAGAATCCGGCGCCCCAACCGGGACTAGAACCTGGTGTGCTAGTGCCGCAAGGTGGAGGATTAGTCTATTGAGCCGCGGCACCGGCAAGATTCATTTTCAATTATCTTTATATACAGAAGATCGATTTAATATATATTAAGATTTCATCAGCTTGCACCCACACAGAACATAAAGTGTAAAATTACTGTTTCAGTACTATTATAGCATTAATTCATGTTGGACAACACATTAAGGACAGAGATCCCACATGAGGAGTAAGTACACAGTGACTCCTGTTGTTGACTTAACAACTTGACACTCTTGTTTATGGTGTCAGTAATCTCCCTAGGCTCTAGTCATGAGTTTCCAAGGCTATGGAAGCTGAGCCAAAATCTTGATTCCTATCTCCCCTTGGTTGTCAAGGTAGCTGGGTGGGAACTGTGTGACTAGATGAGCTGGTTGGTCCACTCAGTCTCAGCAGTGAGCAGCCTCAGTTCCTTAGCCCAGTATGCTATGGCAGTCATGAAACAGAAAATCTCAGGAAGCACCAATATGTATTATTTGTTGTTGCTGCATTAATCTTTTTACATTTCTGTCCTACATTTCAAAGGAGTGGTATTCATGTGTTGAGTTATCAGGATTTAGAGAATTCAAAGACTGTAATCCTTTCTGCCCGCAAGTATGAGGGCTCATGGAATCAGATCTCTTATGGGTGAATCGCAACCCATCCCAAAGAAATTGTTCAGATCAGAGAGGTCATAGGAAAGCAGAATTTGCAAATTACAATGTTCTAAATCTTCTTGCCAGGTACTCCCATACCAGCCAGTGCTTCAACATTCCAAACAGGCTATCAAACTGAATTATACTGTTCTGTTTCCTTGTTGATTTCTCCTGCTAGACTATAATCTTTTTAGGAGCAAGGGATCAGTCACCATTGTACTGTGATTGTCCACCACAGTGCCTAAGCCACTATAACAGTCTCTTAACCACTCTGTATGCCTGCCTTCTTATGACCTTTCTTCAAGTTTGAATAAAATTCTTTAAATGGCAAACAGGTCAAGTACTCTCCATGCTTAAAACCCTCCAACATTGAAAATGTTCTATATCTTGATTGTGGGGATAATCATGACCAAATGACTTTTGTCAAAAGTCATGAATATGTATGTAAAAGGAGGGAATTTGGCCAACACTGTGGCTCACTAGGCTAAGCCTCCACCTGCAGCGCCGGTGCTCCAGGTTCTAGTCCCGGTTGGGGCACCAGTTCTGTCCCGGTTGCTCCTCTTCCGGTCCAGCTCTCTGCTGTGGCCCAGGAAGGCAGTGGAGGATGGCCCAGTCCTTGGGTCCCTGCACCCGCATGGGAGACCAGGAGGAGGCACCTGGCTCCTGGCTTCAGATCCGATGCACAGCGCGCCGGCCGTAGTAGCCATTTTGAGGGTGAACCAACGGAAGGAAGACCTTTCTCTCTCTCTCTCTCACTGTCTAACTCTGCCTGTCAAAAAAAAAAATTTAAGTAAATAAATAAAAAACAAAAGGGGGAAATTTATTATACCTAAAATATACCTCAATAAACATGACTTAAAACTTATAATTAACTTTTTAAAATCTTTCAGTTTTGTATATGAAATAAAGATGTAGTTATTTTACAGCTAATATACATAATTTTTAGAGGAATAATTTTTAAAAATTCTTTTTAATTAACATCTTCAACAGCTTTCCATTCTACTTAAAATAAAATCCACACTCTTTCATAAAGCTGACATGACTCTGTGAGGCAGGGGCCCACAGGAAACAGATGATATATTAAAACTAGGAAAAAGTCATAAATACTTCATTGAACTCTTCTCAAAAGTGCAGGCAGGCTGTCATGAATCTATAGGTCTGATAGAGTCCCCAGGGCTAGAACAGTGGAGTGTAGTCACACCCCAATCCTGAAGACAGGCACTGGTATGGAGTTGAATAACCCAGGCCCCCAACTCCTGCTGGATCCAGAGAGAAGACGGAGGAGGGTTGAAGGCAAGTCTGGAGAGGCCAGTAAGTAGTGGAGAATGGTCTGACTTCTCGTTCCCTGTAGGGCTTCATGTCCCAGAGCCAGCACTCTCTGCGTGCTGTGATTCACACCAATCCACCTGAGGACATTCATACTTACTTATCTATGTGCCAGACCTTCTCCACCCCTTAATCTTTGTAAGCTGGTACCTTCTTGACATTCACATTGCCCTGTCAAACAGAAGTAAAACCTGTTCCCCAATTTCTCCTTAGAGACTCATCTCTGAAATCATTTTGATCATTTTTTGCATGCACATTACTTTTTAAAAAATGCATATGCTTAATGGCATACAACTATACAGCAAAATGATCACTAAAGCCAAGCTAGTTAGCATGTTTGTCTCCTCACATACTGCATACAGTATGAACTATAGTCCTCTTGCTGTACATTACAACTCATTATTTCATCCTACATAACTGCAATTTTGTACCCTTTGACCAAAATCTCCCCCATTCCCCCCTCCCACTCCAGATTACTTTCTTCTCTCTGATTCTACGGATTTGACTTTTTTAGATTCTATATTCAAGTGCCATCCTGCAGTATTTTTCTCCAAGGCCCAAACAGTGTAGCACAGAATGCCTAAGTTCTGGAAAGAAGGAAGGAGAATGTAGGTTCCTTCTATGAGTGCCAAGTCTCCATTCACCACTGGCCACATGGCACCAAGTGAGGAGTGCTGGGATTCAGGAGGGAAGAGAGTGTGGGTAGGGTGCTAGAAGCCTCTATAACTGGAGTACCCAATGTACAGTGAGAATGCCAGGGCCAGAAGAGACAGATATAGCCAACATGTCCTGAGATCTGTGGAGAAGTAGCTCCTTTATTCTTATTCAATGTAACAGCAGAACCACTCTCTCTACACACAGAAAAGCAGCAGAGCCACAGTCAGAAGCAAGGTCGGCATCGTAGGCCAGAATGAACCAAATCATGCACGCTCAATAAACACTATTCTGATTCACTCATGGGATGAAGATCAGGAGACAATCTCCCTAAGGGAAAACATAAGAGATTGTGATAAAAAATGAGTCTGTTTTCTTACTATGGAACATTTAGCCACTGAGCTATATAGCAAGTCAGTATCTTTTAACCAAGTTGATTTAAAATAAGTATCTTACTTCCCAGACATAACATATTACTGTTATGTCTGGCTTCTAAAAACAGTTAAGTGAAGCCATTTCTTTTTAATTTGGAATAATGCATTTACAAAAATAATTCCTCCAAACCAAAACCTGCCTATTTCTTGCTGCCTTTTAGCTATTATTTTCCTTTATTGTTTTATAGGCAAAATGACCCTACAAAAATTCTTCCAGGATTTCTCAATTATGTCTAGAGCTGGTAAATTTCATATACAATAGTTTTCCTCTTTGCTACAGAACAAATCTCATCAATTGCAAAACTGTGAACATTTTTAATCAGAATAAAGGCTTCCTCAAATCATTCTCTATAGATGATATGGTCTCCCACTCTCAGCATTCCCTGGTTTTAAAAGGACTGACTCTCCCAAATATTGATTGGGAGTTTTCTCCATGTAGTTTAGAAGACAGCAACATTGATTACACTGGGCTTTTCTTATTTACCACCTTTTCATTTGTGATGGGTCATCTGGGTATTCAGTGTTTAGTTATGTGTGTCTAAACTCTTTGAGGAAGACAGTTTATTTGTCAGGCTGCAAATACCTAGAGAGCCGGTAACAATTTTCTTTCAACAAGCAACTGTCAGGCTTATTCTGGTTTGGAACATTGCCTGCCCAAATCCTCCTGAGTGGCACACGTGGTCAGAGAAAAAGCGGCATAACAGACTCTGAACCTGACCTGGATCCAGAATTTAGTCCCAATCACGAAACAAGGAGGTTAATTTGTGCAGCAAGATGGCTGTGTCTCCTTGCACAAGGCTTTCTTTTCTTCTGTCACTGGAATCTCTCTTTCTCAAGAGGCTATCCAGAGAGGAAGACAGGGCCGCATAGCCAGGACATGACCTTGACATGGCTCTCTCAATCAGACTGTACACTGTGGTATGTTCAGGGAGCTGCCATTGATTGAGGGCTGGGAATGCCTCATAAATTATTTCTACCACTTATAATGAGAAAAGTAGATATTATCCCCTATTTTCAGAGAAGGAAATTGAGCCTGAGAGGAGAGAAGACTTGATTGTTCACAGTGGAACAACTTGTAGAGCCAGGATCTAGATGCCAGGTCCCACTCTGATTCCTGTGTTCTCGCCACAGTGCCAGCAGGCGGAGCAGATTTCTGGTCAGCAGTGAGGCCACGCAAAGGAGAACTCGGTTGTAAATTCTATGACTCCAGTTTTCTAGTGCAACCTCAAGGCACGTGACACTCCAAAGGACAAATTTCTGCTGCTGTGGTCTGATCCTGTTGATTAGGTAAGGAGAGCCACTTCAGTAAAAGTGAGGAACTGGGACCCTGCAGCTAGGCTGCCACCTCATGTTCCAAAGATCAGGCCTTTTGTTTGGACTGAGTAGGAAATGATTGATCCCAAAGAAACTACATCTCATACCCATACCTCCACCAGCACCATGAAATTCCCATCTCATATATTCCCTGGGGTGCAAGCAACCCTCTTTACAGGAATGTTTTTGTGCATTTACTCTATGGCAGGTGCTACCAATACTGAGAATACAGCAGTGAGCAACACACGTTCTCTCTACAAGGAAGCTGCAGACATGTGGGATGATGGACAAGTACCACAAGTATCACAATAAGGATAGAAAGAAAAGACATGTGGAGGGGCTCCTTCCCCAACTTCTTGGAAAAGGGTGAGAGGTACTGACATGGGAAGTGCAGTCCAAGTGGAGAGTGTCAGGGTGATGAGCGGCTAAGTGAGAAGAGACCAGCTGGAATTGTTCTAGAAAACCAAAAGGGACAAAGATCTGGACACAAAGGAGGGCCTAGTGAGTTCAAGCTGGGAATGGTGAGACAGTAAGTGAAGTTGGAGACATTAGCTGATGCCCTGTTACTTGGGGCTTCTATGGCTACAGAAAGAAGTTGGGCAATCTGGGTAGTGATTACTGGGGACAGGGTCTGGCACCCTGGACTTACACTGGGATCAAGTCTGAAAAACGAAAACAACAATTTACCTAACTCACAGGGACTTAGGGAGGACGTGACTAGCTAACCCATCAAGAATGCTTTGTACAGTACCTGGCATACCTAGAAGCCATGGGGGTCACACTGGAGTTCCAAGAAGGTGAACATGTTCCATTTACCTTCTAGAAACACTGAACAAAGGCAATTGATGATCCATTTACAAAGGGCATAGATGAAAGCAAATGAAAATAACAAGGAAGTTTTTGGGCAGGAAACCAACCCCTTCCAAATTGCTCCTGGCACACAGTAAATATTTGAGAATGCTGAATGGTGGTAGTCACTAAAAGGTAGACATTTTCCAGTGAAAGACATGAAGACACTATCTAGTATCCATATCTACATTTCGTATTTGAGATCAATTTTGATATACAGGGAGACCAAAGCAAGGGAGCCTGGGGCACAGGGAACCATAATACGGCAGATAGACAGGAAGACCTAAAAATGCAAAACTACCTTAACATGTTTGGGAAGAGAAAAATCTGTGAGTGGGGTAGCTAGGGTGACCAGAGCTACTCTCAAGATCAATTCTGCGCACTTCACCCTTTTGCCCAGAAACCCCCCTCCTGGGCTATAGCTCATCAAAATGCAGTCCCCGGTGCTCGCCTGTGCTGCATTCCCCTTTGCTCACTCTGATGTTTAACAATGATCTGATGACTGTCTTAAGCTGCTCTTCCTCCCATACCAAGTGCCCTCCAGAAGCAGATGTCGATGGGTTTGGAATCAACTCTGTAAAGGAGAAACATGTGGAAGGGTTGCTCCCCCATGCAGGATCATGCTGGGTCTTAACCCTGCTTCCAGCCCAGTGGCTGTGAGAGGAGGTGGAGTAGATCCAGAGGGGGCCCAATCTGCCTTTCAGGGAAAGGGCCTCTGCCCTTGCTTTCAGCATGGAGCGGGTTGGGGAGGCAGGGCATGGTAGCCGGGGAGGCTAGGGAGGCAAATTCTTCAAGGACATCCACAGGGATGCATCATTGTCTCATGTTTTCCTAACCTAGGTTCTGAGCGTGGCATAAGAGACCTTTTGTGTTTGGGTTGTTAACATTCCTTGAAGTTCACCACTCTGACTTGCAGATTCTGAGCATGGCCCTTGGATTTCTCTACCTTACTCTTGCAGATAATGACCAAGCTACACTTTCCCTTGGCCTCCAGTGTAAGTTATCTTCCTGTAGGATCACTTGCAATAAGCCACAGCCAGCCAATCTTATGGTCCTTACAACTACAGTTTCCTGTAAATTTCCAGTACCTGACATATCACTCTCCACTTCAGCAGGACAATTACCGATGGCGACAGTGGTCACAACTGACCTGCCACCTTGTATCACAAAGCTGATTGTGCCACTCCTACTACCAGGACAAGATCCTCTGTGCCAGCCAGGGTCAGGAACCATTCAAATCCCCATCTCATCACCGGCCTTCTCAGAGCAGGGCCCCCACCAAGTCTCACAGGCTGGGTCCTCCACAAACAGACATGTAGGCGGAGTGTGGGGCACAGGACATCCATCCAGAGTCAATGCCTGCATGCATAAGGGAACAGAGGCAGGACTGAGGAAGCAGGAGGTACTGGACAGCAACACAGGCCCACTCAAGTGTCCAGGAAACTCAGGAAAGTGTCTGTCATTCTGTGTTATCTGGTAGACTGACACAACCAAGTGTTATCGCTTCACCCCACTCAGTCACTAAAGGAGGTCATCTGAAAAGGGCAGCAGGTGCACTGTGGCTCCCTGCAGCTGACAGTCAGCAGCTGTCTTGCTGGCCACACTCTCCCTGCACACAGCTTTTTCTTAAAGGCAGCACATACCCATGTCTCCTATACTTTTCCTTCTTTCCTTCTGAGGATATTTTCTGAAGGTTTATTTTGCTGCTGTCTTTTCCGGGTTATCTTAACTTAGGGATTTTTTAAGTAATTCCCATCAAACTCAGGGAATCAGCATGTTTGCATGCTCACACACATACACACACACACACGTGTTAAAAAACCTTACACAACATACCAATGGAAGTTGTCTCTTACAAAAAGAGACGGCATATTTTGTTTCATACAAGTTAACATATGGGGTCCAGTGCTGTGCCATAATAGGTAAGGCATGCTTGCACTTCTGGCATCCCATATGGATGCCATTTTGAGTCACAGCTGCTCCACTTTCCATCCAGCTCACTGCTAATGCACCTGGGAAAGCAGCAGCAGATGGTCCGGAGTACTTGGGCTCCTGCACCCACATGGGAGACCCAGCAGAAGCTCCTGGCTTTGCATAGGCCCAGGTCCAGCCATTGCAGCCTGTTGGGGAGTGAACCAGCAGGCAGATGGAAGATCTCTGTTTCCCTCTCTCTCTCTCTCTCTGTGTGTGTGTGTGTGTGTGTGTGTGTGTCTTTCCCTCCATGTCTTTCTGCCTTTTAAGTAAATTCAAAAGCAAGGAAGAAAGAGAGGGAAGAAAAAGAAAGGAACAGAAGGGGAGGGGAGGGGAGAGGGGAGGAGGGAGAGAAAGAAAGAAGGAAGGATGGAAGAGAGGGAGGGAGGAGAAAGAGAGAGAGTGAAAGAAAAGGAAAGGAAAGAACCAAAAGATGGGGGCAGATATCACTGTGGCACAGTGGTTAAGCCACCACTTTGCAATGCCAACATCCCTCATCAGTGTCAGCTGGAGTCCCAGCTGCTCTGTTTCCAATCTAGCTTCCTGCTAATGAGCCTGGGAAGGCAGCCAAAGACGGCCCATGTGCCACGCGTGAGGGAGACAAAAATGGAGTGCTTGGCAGATTTTAGCATCAGACTGGCCCAGACCTGGCTTTCGTGGCCATTTGGGAAGTGAGTCAATAGATGGAAGATCTCTCAATCCACCTCTGTGTGTGTGTGTGTGTGTGTGTGTGTGTCTGCCTTTCAAGTAAATAAAAAAATCTGGAAGGGCGGGAGGAAGACAGACAGACACCAAAAGACAGATTCTCTTGATGTGGGCAATGAATGTATTGATGTTTAATCCAGGTTCTTGCCTCCCACAGAGGTAGACATACTAAAGAGAGACCAGTGTCCTGTGCAAATAGGAACAGAATTTATTTGGCAGTGAGGGAATAAACACATATTCACGCACAAGTGTGGGCCACCCCACACAAAGAAATACCCAACAGAAGTGGGCCCTGAAATGAGAGAAAGAGAAAAATCCAAAAACAGTACCTCGGCAGGAGAGGAACGTCCTAGAGTGGGTTAGCTGGAGAGCGGAGCTCCGCGCTGGAAGCGCACACGGGAGAGCGGCCTCCCTGGCAGCTTTCTGTGATGGAAACAGAGAAAACCAGAGAGGTACTTCCAGGCGGGTCTGTGGCAGAAATCACTCTTCCCCCATTCCACTCTTTTTACAAGGAAAGGGGTGGTACTCAAATTAGATATGCAAATAAGGTCCCAGCTGGGACAGGTGCATCCTGGGAAGGTGGGTGTATCAAGTCAACAGTTAAAGAGACAGTGCCTGCGGGCTGGCGCTGTGGCATAGTGGTTCGAGCCCCACCTGCTCCACTTCCAATATGGACACCAGTTCAAATCCCAGCTGCTCTATTTCCAATCCAGCTCCCTGCTAATGTGTCTGGGAAAGCAGCAAAGGATGTGCTTCGGTCCCTGCTCCCACGTGGGAGACTGGAGGGAGCTTCCTGGCTCTTGGCTTGGACCTGGCCCAGCCCCAGAACCAGCTGATGAAAGATGTCACTCTCTTTCCTCTGTAACTCTGCCTTTCAAATAAATAAATCAGAGAGAGAGAGAGAGAGAGAGAGAGAGAGAGAGAGAGAGAATACCTGGGCCAGCACTGTGGCACAGAGGGTTAAGCCACCATCTGCCTGCATCCCATATGGGCACTATTCAAAGTCCCTGCTGCTGAGCTTCTAATCCAGCTTCCTGCTAACGCACCTGGGAAGAAGGCAGTAGAAGGTACTTGGACCTCTGCCATCCATGTGGGAGACCCAGGTGAAGTTCTTGGCTTCTGGACTCAGCCTGGCCCAGCCCAGGCTATTGCACTGGATGGAAGAGCTCTCCCTCTGTCTCCTTCTCTGTCATCTGCCTTTCAAATAAGTAAGTCTTTTAAAACACACAGAACAAAGAAAAAAAGAAAAAAAAAGATCATCTATTGTCTTCGGGTTTTAAGAGGACCTTGTGGACACCAAAATCGCTTCACGAACATCACTGCTGGATCAGCCTTAGCCTCGGCGGTGTGGCCACCCAGTCTGGATGGTTCAGAGGAAGGGGCTGTTCTGTTGAACAACGGGAAGGGGAAAACACAGCCCTGTTTTTTCTCCTGTTGGTGTTCTTACAGATTTGCTTATTTTACTTACACTGGCATATGTGAAAAGTTCTACCACAGGGTGCAGGAAAAAGACAAAAGGAAATGCACATTGTACCCTAATCCTGGGAGGCCACCATCATCCAGCACAGTACAAACTCCAGACAACAAGGACACGGTGAACACAGATCCTAGTGAGCGAGAATCAGAAGTCAAAGACAGAGGAAGACTTTCTCCAGGTTTTCAGTCTATTTCTGTTTTAAAATATTCAGTAGCAAGACTCACAGCAGAATGTTTCTTGCCAGCTAAGCCACAACTCTCTATTATAGGGTCTTCCAGGAATTGATTTTAATCTGCTCAGTGATGCTTAGATCCACGTAAGAAAAATAAAGCTAATGCAGGCCTCATGGAAACTTCAGGGAACTAACTCCACACATTTTTATACCAACACTGCAGGTGCACAGGGGCACAGTAGGAAGCTCAGAGACCCTGAGCAAAAATTCGGAAAGGCTTTTTTTAATTTTAACTTTAAAAATAAATAGACCCCTAACTCTGCACAATAAAGGAGTTTGTTTTGCAGCATTTATACCTGTGGAGGGAGCAGGCGCCAGCAGCTGAGAGAACCCAGGGTTTTCTTTCTTACTCTAACCTGCTTCCCATTATTTTTGCAGTGCCCCATGCAAGCCAGAGACCCCAACGTGTTTTATTCAAGCTGTGTCAACAACCCCAGTCAATGGGTAACTCTAAAGAGCTTATTCAAAATGGGAGAAGCGTCAGTGTTGGCTGTCTTGAACCCTTCATTTCTGAGGAATCTGCCAACGGTGGAAAAAGTGCTGGCTGTGCCCTCACAGCACTGGGCTCTGCTGGTTGCCTTAAAGGAGTGGCCTAAACTTTGCTTGCCTCTGGCCTTCCCTGAGATGAAAACGGAAGCACTTCGGGCAGAGATTGCTGAAGGTAGGTAGAAGCGTTCTAACGGGCATGAGGCTAGGAAACCTTAGAGGGCAAGGGCAGCGGGCAGACTGTGGAGGGTGATGGGGTGATGTCAGATGCTCCATCAATGGCTAGGCCCCCAAGGCTGGATCCTGAGGACCGATAGAGTTGCTCCAATATGCTTGGTCTTCCTCTTTACTTCTTTCCCACTTTTTTATCCACTGCCTTCCGTCCTGGAATTTCAACCATTTTCATGGTGCCGTTTCATTTCTGTTCTTGTTAGTTGATAGTGCAGTATGGGGGCCCACTGTGCACTGCTCTGAACGCCACGATGCAGTGGATCAGGCTGAGCTGGCTTTAAGTCGTTGTCAGCTGGATTCAGCAGGAAGTAGTCTCCTGGAAGGGAATTAGTGAACCGGAGGGTCATTAGAGAGTGTTCTTGGGAAAACAAGAAAGTCAGAGTTGGCGGAGGGAGAAGCTTGACTGCAATGCAGTTTCAATGAAGGCCCCCACCAACTCTATGGGGAGTTCTGAATCCCACAGGGGGCCCTTTAGCTTTGCCGAACAGAGACAAAAGGATCAGGTTGTCAGGTCTCCATGAAGCTGGGTCACGAGTGGCAGGCAGCTCTGGGAAGGGGCATGACCTCAGCTAAGGCAGCAGGAAGCAGATAGTGAAGTCTCCCTTCTATCAGCATCTCAGCAGCTGGGGGAATAAAGCTCTGGTCCTGATGAGAGAACTGAGTGGTACATCTCAGTCCACCTGCCCAGGGGCCATTGAGTTGCCTTGACTGCATCCACCACTCACTAACACACTGAATTGACTTCCTGCTCTTCGGAGTGAGGAGACTCATTGCTGTGCTGTAGCATCAGACACAGAATTTGAGCAAAAGGCTCAGGCAAAGGGGCCAGGAAAGGCCAGGCATAGGTAAGCCCTGGAGAGTGTCACTTTCTGAAACAAGCAAATAGTTTTGGAACCAGGGAAAAAGCCAAGTCTGAAGATGAACTGGGGGTCAGGAATGAAGATGTGAGAGTCCAGCACAGGAGGAAGACCCAGATCCAGAAGTGGGAAGTTCACTGATAGGGATAGACAGCAGCAGGTTCCACTCTCCATGTCAGGGATCATCTAAACATCCACCCAATTCCCATCCTCCAAACAGGAACAAAATCTACTTTTGTGCTGTCAAAAATGTATGAGAGACATGTAATGAACAATGGGGGTGGGCGTTTGGTGTGTTGCCCACCTTCTATATCAGAGTGCCTTGGTTCAAACTGTAGTTCTGCTTCCTGTATAGCTTCCTGCCAATGTACACCCTGGGAAGAAGCAGTGATGGCTTAAGTACTTGGGCCCCTGGACCCATTTGGGAGGCTCCAAAGAGTTCAGGTGCAGGCATTTGGGGACTGAATTAACAGATGGAAGATCAATTTCAATCTCTCTTCTCTCTCTTCCCCCCCCCTTCTCTTTCTTGCTGTTACTTTCAAGTAAAATGAACAATAAATTATATATAGAGAGAGAAATATATATATAAAATATATACATATAAATATAAAAATATATATTTAGAGCCAGAAAACAATTGGTCTCTGTTGGGTAATGTGTTTCCTCTCATTAAAAACTAAACCTGAATTAGCCATTGTTGTTTTTCCTCCCCAGTCTTGGATTCTAGGAAGCCTAGAATCAATTTCATCATTGATCTTCAACAACCAGTAAGTCACAGAAACCTGGTAAAATTTTCCTTCTCTCTTTTTCCTGTATTTTCCCCCCTACTTGTCACACTTTCATTTCAAACTCTTTTTATTTGTAGTATAACATTTTTATTTTAGCTATTTCAAATCCACTGGTAAGTGGATATGAGGCATGATGTAGCCAATAACTAGTCATAATTCTGGGCAGGGAATATGGACTGTTCCTATTTGGGGAGTTGTATAACCATGAGCTTAGAATTTGCAGACAAGTATGGGGAATAAAGGTGTGTTTATTCTGCTGCCTTTCTTGAAACCCACAGATACCATCAAAAATAATTTTAAAAAGTTAACTTCTACCTAAAGCAACAATAGGAAATGACTACACACCCCCAATGCTAGATGTTGAAGCATACTGTGAAAATAGAGTGAAACTTGGACTCAAACTAGCAATGCTCAAAACAAACCAAGCCTCTTTGGGTCTTGATATGACTATAGTTTTCTCTGAAATGAGTGGGCGGACCCTAAGGGACTTAGCTTTACCCAGAAAGCTGAAGATGAGGTCCACATGAGGCCATGCGAGGTGGAGGTCATCCAGGGAAAGAGTGCAGAGGGAGGCTTATTGCACACTGCTGATCAGAAGGGAAGAAAGGGTTGAAGGACACTCTTTAATCTTCACCTCCCTGAGTTAGGATTCCTATGCTGAAAGCAGCAGAGGTGAGGTGAGATTAAGAAAGATCAGAGACAGCAACCAGCTTTGCACCTGCTTACCAAATCCAACGAAGAAAGATAAATTAGTGCTCAGTCACCAAACAAAAGTCCTATGAGTCATGCAGCAGTGCTGTGATGTACATGGATCTCCTAGCTGGAAACCTGCTTGTCCAGGAGGAGGAGAAGAGAGAAATTACCCCAGTATCAGAAGGATGATCATAACACTGATGCTGTGAAATATCAAAAGGAAGAAAGCAATAAAAGAAACAGAAGATAAAGAATGTAAGTGGGGCCAGCGCTGTGGCGCAGCAGGTTAAAGCCTTGCCTGGAGTGCTTTTGTCCCATATAGGTGCCAGTTCTAGTCAGCTGCTCCACTTCCTATCCAGCTCTCTGCGATGGCCTGGGAAAGCAGTAGAAGATGATCCAGGTCCTTGGGCCCCTGCACCCATGTGGGAGACCCGGAGGAAGCTCCTGGCTCCTGGCTTCAGATCAGTGCAGCTCCAGCTGTTGCGGCCATCTGGGGAGTGAACCAGAGGATGGAAGACCTCTCTCTCTGTCTCTACCTCTCTCTGTAACTCTTTCAAATAAATAAAATAAATCTTTTAAAAAAAGAATATAAGTATTTGGAAGAAATAAAGTAGGAAAATTATAAAGGTAATATAACAAAACTAATACAAAAATGAAACCATTAGAGGGAGAAAAAAGGAAACATATCTGAATTGCAATGACATGGATTTTTTTAAAATAATTAGACAATAAATGGCAAACAAACTATGGAAGAGGCTACATATCAGAGACATGGGAGATGAAAGCAGTTTCCCAACATATGTAATTGTTACTTCTCAGGGAGAAAGAATAAACCCCCTCAAAAAAAATAAAATCAAAATATAATAAAGGAAAAACTACAGAGAAAGAAGAAAGCCCTAATTCTGCAGTAGCAAAAAGTATGCCAAGTACCCCCAAAAAATCATGCAAAAGCATTATCCACACTGAAAAAGTCAAGTCATCTACAAGAAGATAGGTAGAGGGACTGGTGCTATGACTTATAGGCAGAGCCTCCACCTGCAGAGCCAGCATCCCATATGGACACCGATGCAAGTCCTGACTGCTCCACTTCTGATCCAGCTCTCTGCTATGGCTCGGGAAAGCAGCAAAAGATGGCCCAAGTTCTTGGGTCCCTGCACTCACATGGAATACCTGGAAGAAGCTCCTGGCTCCTGGCTTCAGATTGGCCCAGCTCCAGCCATTTTGGCCATTTGGGGAGTGAACCAGAGGATGGAAGACCTCTCTGTCTCTCTGCCTCTGCCTCACTGTAACTCTGCCTTTTTCAAATAAATAAATAAATATTTTTTAAAAATGAAGTTTAGTAGAATCATCATCTCCACGGTGACAAAAATTGATTATTGGGAATATAAAATACTTTATTATTATAGATTGTAACCCTCCAGAGACCCACAAACCTATAGGTAAACAAAGAATGTATCTGTGTTATTAAAGACACTTTAGGTGAGAGAACAATAATGAAATAAAAACACTGGGTTATCATAATACACCCACAACATATTCAGTGCCATAGAAATGTTTAGAGAATCTTTGGGAGACATAACCATGCCCCAGTAAATTTAAGTCAACTAATTATCAGTCATTAATATAGTCATTAGACACACATGTATAAATATGAGAAGAGTTAGAATA
The DNA here is from genome assembly GCF_051225735.1 of Oryctolagus cuniculus. Classification (NCBI taxonomy): domain Eukaryota; kingdom Metazoa; phylum Chordata; class Mammalia; order Lagomorpha; family Leporidae; genus Oryctolagus; species Oryctolagus cuniculus. Next base: position 68,732,049 of record NC_142878.1, on the reverse strand, counting down.
TAAACAGCCATCAGTACTTATGGGAAACAACTAATAGAGAATGAACCCTAGCTAGCCACAAAATGAAACAAAATAAAAAACTGCAAATGGGGAAACTGTGGTGTCTAAGGATTGATGGCAAACACTGAAGTCATTAGAATCTTATAACATTCAATATAAGTGTTGTAAACTTTGACACAAAAATAAAGAACCAGGAAGCAAGGTAATGGGATAGGAGTGGTGGAAAGGTGGTCAAGGGCACTAACTTTTCCATATTTCATAGCAAAGAGTCAATAGAGCTAGCCTTGAAAAATATTTACAGTCATAAAAGTAGCCATAAGAGAAACTAAAAATCAGATTATAAATCTCCCAAAATATCCGTAGGACGAGAGCAACAGAACAGACATAAAGAAGACATAAACCATACAGCAAAAGATGGAAAACAATAGAAGCATCAGAAAGAGAAAGGCTAAGATGCTAACTGAAACTCGTGTTCCATATGTAATGGATATGTTATGTATATATGTGCAAATGCTCCAAAGTCATCCAATTCTCAAATTGGATTTTTTAAAATATTTATTTATTTGAAAGGCAGACTTACAGAGAGAGAGGGAGAGACAGACAGAAAGAGATTTTCCACCCACTGCTGCATTCCCCAAATGGCCCCAACAACCCCGGATTTGCTGGGGCAAAGCCAGGAGCCAAGAGCTTCATCTGGGTCTCCCACATGGGTACAGGGGCCAATGCAAGGAGCTGGATCAGAAGTGGAGCAACCAGGACACGAACCAGCCTATATGGGATGCCAGCATGGCAGGTGGTGGCATTACCCACTACACCACAATGCCAGCCCCTCAAATTGGATTAATAAAAATGAACTATATGCTTTATATTCCTCAAATAGTCATTCAGAAATGTTAAGAGTAAAATGACTGATGTTAAGTGAATCAAATTTTTTCTATCTATTATATCTTTGTTAGAATTAAGGCAAAAAGACACTTAAAAAAGCAAAAAGATTATCATTACCAAAAAATTTAATCTACATTGAAGATATAATTATTGCTATATTTTACATCTCAATTATTGTACTATAACAACAAATAAAGCTTAAGACGCAGGAAATTAAGGGGAATCCTCCAGATAGAGGGGACTTTAACTTCTCTTACTCGCAAATGGCTCAAGAACTCCAAAAATAAGTGAGTATATAAAAAATTCTGCAGTCTAATCTGTTACATTAGCTTTTTTTTTTTATTTGACAGATACAGTTAGTGAGAGAGAGAGACAGAAAGGTCTTCCTTCCATTGGTTCACCTCCCAAATGGCCACCACAGCCAGCGCTGCGCCGATCTGAAGCCAGGAACCAGGTGCTTCTTCTTGGTCTCCCATGTGGATACAGGGCCCAAGGACCTGGGTCATCCTCCACTGCCCTCCCAGGCCACAGCAGAGAGCTGGACAGGAAGAGGAGCATCCGGGACTAGAACCTGGCGCCCATATGGGATGCTGGTACCACAGGTGGAGGATTAGCCAAGTGAGCCATGGCGCCGGCCCCTACATTAGCTTTTTAAAAATAATTCCATACCCTGAAAACACTAGATCTGTTTTCAATCATTTTTAAAAGCATTTACAAAACTTAGCCATACAATAACTATTGTAAAATCTTCAAAAAAAAAAAAACAGTAATAAATAGTAGTGACTATGCTCTCTATTTACAATGCAACAAAAGTAAAAAGAGTAATAAAAGCAGCCACCTGAAAGGGTGATGATCCCCTCCTTAGCAATCCAGGTCATGATTCCCGTAGTGGCCCCAACACAGCAGAATGTCTGGAAAATAATATTAAAAGCACTGCACTATAGACCTGTGGTAAATGCCTGAAGCTGTGAACAGGAGAAACGCTGACGTTCCATCCACTCACATTACTAAATAAAAATTCAACTCAAGAATTTAAGAAGAATGAAACTTAAGGAAAGCAGAAAGAACAAGTTACTTAAAACAAACAGCAGAAACTGATCCATTATAAAAGAGAAGTGAGAAAGTAGAATTAATCCATGTCGCTCCCCGTCTTCGTGGAGGAACGACACAGGACCCTGCGCTGTTCTTTCGTCTGCTCGGCCCTCCCCGGGTTTGCTGCTGGTTCTTCCCGGGTTGGCTACTGTCCCTTCCACCTCCGTGGAAGGGCGGTTCCCCCTGGCCACTTTCCCCACTTCCGCAGGGGAGCGGCACACCGCTGGCCGGTTCTCTCGGGGGCTGCACAGGTGTTCCTTCAGATAGATGTTCCTCTTAGATGTTCCTGGTGCATGCTGTCTCTCTCCTCCTTTATAGTCCTCTTCCGCCAATCCCAACTCGGCTGCCCACACGCCGAGTACGCTGCTCTCCTCCAATCAGGAGCAGGATCAGCTCCTGGAGGTCATCACTCAAGTTGGCAAGAGGCAGCTGCGTAGAAGCTGTTTTCTCCTCTCCCAGCGCCATATTGTGGGAGAGCAGATGCATAGAATAAGTCTTAATTCCAGTAACTTAGTCTAGTCCGAGTTGCTCCCAGTTGCTCCCCACAAATCCACAGTACCAAAAGGTGAGTCTTAAGAGGAAAAGGCGATATATACATACATCATCAGCCTGCACAAAAAACAGAAGGAGAAAGCACAATCACAAATAATTAACAGTCAGGCTAAGGGGGGTGGGGGAGCAGGGAGAAAGCATGTATACATAAGATATTAAGAATAATTATGAGTCTTTTAGGGCGACTATAAAAGTAATTCTGCATTGCTAATGAGGGGGGTATTTTCAGAGATATGGTAAATTCTCAAGATTGAAGGCATTCTTATCAGGACTGCAGATTTATCTTCCTTCTCTTCTGAGGTCTGACAGCAACCACTCTCCATGTCCCAGCCCCAGTGGTGGTCCCCCCCCCCCAAATCTTCAAGGAACTAAGAATGTGATCTTATCTCAACTGTTTGAAAACAGAGAAGACATGAACTTCCCAAATTCACAGTAACCTTTCTAATTAATGTCAACACAGAACATGAAAGAAAAAAGTACCATGACCAAATAGGGCTTATTGAAAAATGAAAGGATCTTTATCCAGTGTTGTGGATAAAGCTGCTGTCAGCATCCCATATGGGCACCAGTTCGTGTCCCCGCTACTCCTCTTCTAGTCCAGCTCTCTGCTATGGCCTGGGAAAGCAGCAGAAGATGTCCCAAGTACATGGGCCCCTGCACCCACGTGGGAGACCCAGAAGAAGCTCCTGGCTCCTGGCTTCAGATCGGCCCAGCTCCCTCCATTGCAGCCATCTGGGAAATGAACCAGCATATGGAAGACCTCTCTCTCTCTGTTTCTCCCTCCCTCTCTCTCTAAGTCTGCCTTTCAAATACATAAATAACTCTGCTTTAAAAAGAAAAAGAAAGGACTGTTCAACAATAATTAGAGGCCATGGCCTTGTATCTGATATTATTCACTCCTCTCCTGGACCCTTCCTTCTGTGTTCCCCACCCCCCAACCCTAGTCTTCTTCCCTCCATTTTATCAACAGAGTGAACTTCCTATTCCGTACACCTATATATTTTTTCTCCCTATTTTCACTCCACTGGAGAATTTTCCATAGCCTTCAAAATAAAGTTCACCCCCCTAACCATGGCGTGTGAGGGAGCCCTGCCCACCCCCCCACACACATCCTACACACATGGTACACACATCCTACACAGCCATTGAGATACTTTGAGATCCTCAACTCTTTGTACTGTTTCTGGCCTCTGTTTTCCCACATGCTGTTTTGTCTGTTTAGAGCACTTTTCTCTCTCCTCCTATCCCCCACCAGAGCTTATCCAGGCATCATCTCCTCCAGAAAGAATCCCCCAGTGCCCCACCACGCAGTGTTGGTTCACTTCTCCACCTTCTGGTGGCACCTTGCTCAGACCTCACTGGGACTCACCCTCACCACAGAGCACTGCAGTTGTCAGCTTGCATAGAATCTCTCCCTCTGCTCCTTAACCTCCTTCAAGACAAAGAGCTTCCTTTTTCTCTTATGTTGAGTATCTGCCTGGTATATGGCAGACACTAAATAAATGCTACAGAGATGAATGTTCCCAAGTATGATAGAAAAAAATAAATCTGCAGATCAAGAAAGCCACTGTAAGTGGACTTCAGTGGCTCTGCTTAAAACTGTAATATATGCCAGCAGCTGCAGGTTAGAAAAGAGTTTTTTGCAGGATTGTTCTCACTTGAGAAGTAGATGGTTATCTCAGAGGATGGTGTGGTCTCATGCGATGTCTTCCTGTACTTGGGAGTAGGAGAGGCAGAATTTCATAGCTCAGAGGGGAAGAATGCTGGACAGTAAATGATCTCCTAACAATTCAGTTGGCAACAAGTATAGATGTATTTAGTCATCACTATCCGAACGCTTCACCTGGACATGAAGGTCCCTGCTTTGTCATTCTAGAAAAGGAGTCTCACACTCTACAATCACGTGCTTTTTATATTGCAAAGTTTATCATCGACACAGAAAGAAGCCATCTTTCCCTGGGAGTTGCCACAGTGCTTTTGTTTTTTGTTTTTTTGTTTTTTGTAATATTTTATTTGCATTTCTGGGTCCTAGACTTTTGGACATTCCAGCTTCAAGCACAGCTGAAGTTATATGCATTTTGTGTAATTTTATTTCCTCCTGGAATTCTGTTTAGAGGCTACTTCCAGACTTGTTGGTGCTCTGACGTAGCACAAGTCTTATTTCACAGATGAGGAGCGTGATGGTAGGTAAGTTGGGTGAGCATTCCCACACAAGCTAGTTATTAAAACCAGAACTACAACGCAAATATGTAAGACCTAGTTACAGGGTTCTTTGGGAGAATAACAGCTGTAGATGAAATGGAAGATGACCCTAGGGGAAGTATACCACCGTGAATCTCTCCTACATACACTACGTCAGTTTTTACTGCAGACTTACATGCTAGGTTATGCATTTGGTTACTGACAAAACATGATAAACATTTTCTACTTTACTTTTACAAAACTCATTACATGTCGTGTCTTGCCAGGCCCCATCTTACCTGAGATAGATATTTTAGAAGGCTGCTATTTTTCATCCCCATATGTGGAAATTATTACACTCCTTTTAGCAATTTGTGTCTGTTTTCCACTACCAAACAATTTCTACCAAAAAATTTTAGTAAAATTATTTACTTTTATTTTACTAAAAATTATTTTTAATAAAATTATTTATTTTAGTAAAAAAATTTTACCAAAAAATTTAGTAGAGCAATTTTGTATATCCACTAGCTAGAACAATGCCAGGCACAAAATAGGTGCTCACTAACCAGAGTGGGAAAAAGGAGAAGGCAGGGGGAGAGGAGGTTGTAGATATTGAGTCATTGAGATGAGATCAATATGGGAAACATGGAAGAAGGTACAGAGCAGATGAGCTGTGAATTATTTCTTTACATGGTTATGAACTGCAGCCTTAAAGGGGACAAAACTGACAACTGACATCAAGACATAGTATTCCTTCAAACTGTGTTTGTAAATGTATACATACAGTATAGTATACACCAATTTCAGAGTATAAGCACAAAAGGATTTGTTCAAAGTAACAACAAAGCCTTTATAAAGCCCCAAGTTAATAAACCTCTTTGAGTATTGCCATGTACCTGGATGGAGTATGCATGACAATTAGGTTCAAGATTCTAAGACTGAAAGTGAACGAAACTCCTAGTATTTCAATCGAATCCACCCATCAGCCTTGCACTGGCTAATGACATTTCAGAATGTAGCAGCCAGACAAAAGGCCATGGTAGAAATAAACCATGTCTAAGACAGAAAGTAAAGATGTAAATAGAAAGCAGAGATTAGATTGACCCTGACCCCAAACACTGGCAATCCCAAACAGAAACACAAATGGAGATGGAAGGAAATTTCTCTTGAGATTAATTATGTACCAAATCTCTGGGTTACAGATAGGGGATACAGTAAATATGCTTAATCAAAAAACACTGAGTAACAGGTAGCTCAACAGATAACATTCTTTAGCATACACTTAGATCTTAAAGTTTTGTGATAAAATGATATTGGTGGTCATGTTAAAATCCCTAACTTCACAAAAGGAGAAGACAAATGTTCTGTTAATTTCCCAGTCTACAATCTCTGAATTAATATCAGAATGAAATTGCTAGATCCAACTCAAATGCTCTGCCCATTCTACCCATCTGAAATAATTTAGTAATTATGCATCATTCTACGGAATATCATTCAGTCATAAAAAAAAGAATAAAATCCTGACATGTTCAGCTACGTGGATGGAACAGAAGATCACTATATTAAGTGAAATAAGACAGACACATAAAGAAAACATACCATGTCTTCTCTTTTATATGTGGAAGCTGAATAGCTGATTTGAGTTTAGAATAGAAACTGTGAGAATAGAATGAGTTCAGATAATAGGCACCAAAACATAGCAGAGAAAAGTAGTAAGTTCTAATGTTCCACAGCACAGTGGGATGACGGTGGTCCACTATAATGTAGTAAATACTGTATAGACAGCTGGCAGAGAGGAGCTGGTAGTCTCCAAACAGGGAAAAGGATAAGAATGAATGACTAGTCACCTGGAATGATTGGTTTATGCTGTGTACAGGGTTTGAAGCATTGCATAGTACTTCAGAAAAATGTACAAGTGTTACATGTTGATAAACATTTCAAATAAAAATAAGTAAAAATATGATACACTATAAATATGCACAGTTTTATGTGCCAACTAAAATTTTTAAAATTATTTTTAAATACATCATGAAAACACTATTATTCAGGATTTGAGAGCCAGAGTTTTCAAGATGGCAGAATAGGGAGGGAAATTACTGCTCTAGTCTAGTTAAAAAAGATAGTTAAAATAGTGGAGAGAGTGTAATATCATGCAAGAGTTAAGGAGAAAACAGCAGAGGAAACTCCACACAAATGAATGTGACACTGTGGACCTACGTGGAGGGTGTGGATGCACACAACTCAATACCCCAGCAGCCGAGAGCCTCAGCACCAGCTTTGGAATAAGGTGAAACCAGATTGCAGCAGCCCAAGCCACTGGAGATAAAGCTGCGGGAAGAGCCTGGCATGAGTCCAGCTTGGTGCCTTGTGAGAGACAGTGTGCCTGCCAACGTAGAAGGGAAAAAAAGGAAGGGACATGTTTCTGTATCCCCAAACACCCTGCACCAGCATCTTGTAACTAGCCAAGAGAGGGTGGCACCATTTTGGATATACATAACATCTAGGCCAGCTCATGTCCACGTACCAGCTGAGAGTCTTGCTAGAAGAATTGACTGGGGGCTGGGAGCTTATGACTGTGAGAGCCTTGTGTGTCAGAAATGTGAAAACACTATGACTGTGTGAGAGGACACAGGGTGTGGCTAGGACTTTGGGGAGTCACTGTGGACAGCTCTACATGCTTAGGGATCCCTGGTTCCCTGGTGAGAGTCATTGCTGCAGGATCTGTGTTCACACCAAAGACTGCATGGATCCTTTGTGTAGTTCTTGTGGCACCAGGGATGAAAACTGTACCCACCATATGAATATCTCAATAGATGCAGAGAAAGCATTTGATAAAATACAACACTTTTTCATGATGAAAATTCTAAGCAAATTGGATATAGAAGTAATATCCATCAACACAATCAAGGTAATATAAGACAAACCCACAGCCAGTGTCCTAATGAATGGGGAAAAGTTGGAAGATTCCTTCTAAGATCCAGAACCAGACAAGATATCCAATTTTGCCACTGCTATCCAGTATCGTCCTGGAAGTTTTAGCCAGAGCCATTAGGAAAGAGAAAGAATTAAAGGGATACAAACTGAGAAGGAGGAAGCCAAACTCTGCATTTTCAGATGACATGATTCTATATATAGGGCATCCAAAAGACTCCACCAAGAGACTAGTGGAACTAGTGGTAAAGTGGCAGGATATAAAATCAATACAGAAAATCATCAGCCTTTGTATACCTAGACAATGCCAGGGCTGGTAAAAAAAAAAAAAAAAAAAAAAAACTTCTAAGATCAATCTCCTTCACAATAGCTACAAAAACAATCAAATAACTTGGAATAAATTTAACCAAGGATGTCAAACATCTTCATGATGAGAATTACAAAACATTAAAGAAATAAATACAAGGAAATAAAAAAAAGGAAAAATCTTATATGCTCATGGATTGGAAGAATCAATAACATCAAAATGCCCAAAGGTAATTTATAGACTCAATGCAATACCAATCAAAATACCAAGAACATTCTTCTCAGATCCAGAAAAAATGATGCTGAAATTCACATTAACAGATGAAACAACAAATAGCTAAAGCAATCTTATACAACAAAAACAAAGCTAGAGACATCACAATACCAGATTTCAAGACATACTATGGAGCAGTTACAATCAAAATAGCCTGGTATGGAACAAAAACATATTGATAGACCAATGGAAAAGACTAGAAACACTAAAAATCAACCCACACATCTACAACATATTTATCTTTGACAAAGGAGCTAAAATCAATCCCTGGAGCAAGGACAGTCTCTTTAATAAATGGTGCTGGGGAAACTAGATCTCCACATGCAGAAGTCTGAAGCAAAACCCCTAACCTTACACCTCACACAAAAATCCACTCAAAATGGATTAAAGACCTAAATCTACAACCCAATATCATCAAATTATTAGAGAACATTGGGGAAAACCCTGCAAGACATTGGTATAGGCAGACTACTTGGAAAAAACCCTAGAGGCACAGGCAATCAAAACCAATATGGACAAATGGGATTACACCAAGCTGAGAAGTTTCTGCACTACAAAAGAAACACTCAGGAAAGTGAAGAAAAAATTCAACATAATACAAGAAATTATTTGAAACCTATTCAACTGATAAAGGATTAAGAACCAGAATATATGAAGATATCAAGAAATTCAACAACAAAAACAACCCAGTGATGAAATGGGCAAAAGACTTAAAGATGCATTTTTCAAAAGAGGAAATCCAAATGACCAACAGACACATTAAAAAATGCTCTAGATCACTAGCTGTCAAACCACAAAGAGGTTTCACTTTACCCCCATCAGAATGGCTTTCATACAGAAATCAACAAACAACAAATGCTGGTGAGGATGTGGGAAAATCAGAATGGCTTTCATACAGAAATCAACAAACAACAAATGCTGGTGAGGATGTGGGAAAATATTACCTAATCCGCTGTTGATGGGAATGTAAACTGGTATAGCCACTGTGGAAGACAGTATGGAGACACTTCAGAAATCTGAATATAGACCTACAATATGACCCAAGGGAAATGAAATCAGCATATGAAAGAGTTATCTGTATCCCTATGTTTATTGCAGCTCAATTCACAATAGCTAAGATATGGAATCAACTCAAATGCTCATCTACTGAGCTCTGGATAAAGAAATTATGGGGAGGCAGAGTAGGGAGGGAGCTTCCTGCTCGAGTCTAGGACAAGATAGTTTTTTTTTTTAAAAAAGGGTGAAAATAATGCAGTCTCAGGGAAGAGTTAGGGAGAAAACCACACAAAAATGCTACACAAATTGGAGGAACAGAGTGGACCTATGTGGAAGGTGAGGATGTGCACAATGTAGGACTCCAGCAGCTGAGAGCCTCTGCACCAGTGTTGGAGAGTGAGGTGAGAACAGACTGCAGCAATCCAAGCCACTGGTGAAAAAGCTTCAGGAAGAGCCTAGAGGGAATACAGCTTGGAGCCCTGTGGGAGACAGTATACCTGCCAAACTAGACAAGGAAAACCAAAGGTGGGGGTGCATTTTCTCTCTCCCCAATCATCCTATACAGGCATCCTGTAACAAGCTGACAGAGAGCAGGCACCATTTTGGACATCCATAACAGCTGTGCCAGCTCATGTCTGCTCCCAGCAAACAGCCAAGCAGAGACTCTTGAATCTGGTGGGGAGAACAGACAGACAGGAGCTGGGCGCTCATGACTGTAGGAGGCTTGTGTGCCAGGACTGAAAACACAGAGGTTGCGTGGGAGCATTTATCATTTTTATATATTGAGAACCTTTGGACTTTTCCCTTCTAGTGACTTTGAAATATACCATAGAGTGGTGTAGACTATAATTATACTGCTGTAAGACACTAGAACCTCTTCTGCCTATCTAAATATATTTTGGTGTTAAAATGGTTATTATCAATTATGCAAAAAATAACTATCATGCTAAGGATCCAAAAAATGGGGAATTATTAGATATAGTTGGCAGGAATGTCAATTAGTACAATCATTATGGTAACAGTATGGAGACATCTTAAAAGCTAAAAAATAGGACCACCTTATGATTATATGTCCAAAGACAATGAAACCATTATATCAGAGATGCTTGCACTCTTGTGTTGATTGCGGCAATATTCACAATAGCCAAAATATGGAATAAGCTATCCATCAAGAGATGAAAAAGACAAATAGATATACACAATGGAATATTATTTATCTAAAAAATAGAATCCTATCATTTGCAGCAACAAAAGAGGAACTGCAAGACATTATATTAAATGAAATAAGCCAGGTATGGAAGCAGAAATGCCACATGTTCTTACTCATTTGCAGAAGCTAGCAAAAAGTCTCTGTTTACTTTAGATGAGTCACGTTGAACGCTCTTCAAATTGATTATTGTTTATAGTTCTTGCATATTTTCCTACTGGACTATGTTCTTTCCACTTGTTCTTTGTTAAACTCTATTTAGTATAGACATTAATCTTTTGACTATAAGTAAAAAAACATATCATTTCAAAAAACAATAAAATATTAAGTTAAAAAACACACTTCTAAATAACTACATATGTTGAAGAAAAAATCATGAGAGATGATAAAAACATTTTGAGTTGCACAAAAATGCAAATGTGTCATCTAAAAATGTATAGGATACTGGTAAAATAATTCTTAGGCCAATATAATAAGTGTATACATTAGAACTGATGAAAGATTTAAATAAATTGTCTAAACCTCCTGAAAAAAAAAACTAGAAAAAGAAGAGTAAGTTTAACCCAAATAATAAGAAACTAAATATATACAACAAAATAATAAAATAGAAACAGAAAAAGAATGCAGAAAGGCATTGAAACACAATTATATCCTTTTTTAAGTGCAATACAAAATCGATGAAACTCTTGCTAGTCATACTAATTAAGAAGAGAGAAGACACAAATTATCAATATCAGAGAAAAAAGTGTTCAACACTACATATGCTATAGGCATTTAAAAAATAATTACAGAATAGTATAAGCAGTTATGCCAAATGAAATTTGACAATTTAAATGGATTCTTGTGACTTAGGGCACAAACTTCCAAAGCTCCTCAAGAAGAAAGAAATAACCAAAATAGTTTTTTATATATTAAATACATTGAATTCTTAGATAAAACTGATTCACAAGTAAAACTCCAGAAAGAAAGCCTCATTAATTTATTCTACCCCATTTTTAAAAAAGACATAATGTTAACACTTCCAAAACATCAAGAAGTAGAAGAGAAAAATGCACATTTTTATGAGCCCAAAATGTTTTATAACACAAAACCAAGTAAAGGTGCCACAAGAAATGAAAAATATGAAAATGGAAAACCATAAATACAGCGGCTAACATTATTAACAAATATTTGTGAACTGAATCCAATAATATTTATATGTATATATTTTAAAATACCTCATGACCAAATACAGTTCATCCCAGGAATTCAATGTTGTAAAAACAAATCAATCAATATAATTTACCACATTAACAGACAAGAAAGGAAGAGTCAGGTGATATTACAGATGCAGAAAAACTTCTGACAAAATTTAATGATCTATTTGTGATTTTAAAAAAATCTCTCAGCAAACATGGAATAAAAAAGAGAGTTTCTGACAAATGGTCTCATAAGTAACATTGCACTAAGTGAAGTATGAATTCTTCCTCCTAATATCTAGGGAGTGGTAGAAATGTCTTCTGTTGCCAGTTCCAGTCAACATTGTACTTGAAGTCTTATCCTGGGCATCAAGGCAAAGAAAAGAAGAAAAACCAGGAAAGGAAAGAAGAGAGGGGAGGGAAAGCAAGCAGACTAGAGAGTTAAAACTCTCTTTATATGCAGGTGACAAGATCATCTAGGTAGAATACTCTGAGAAACTTACCAAAAAAAAAAAAAAAAAAAAAAAAAAAAAAAAACCTACTAGGACTACTGAGTGTGTGTAACAAGGCTGTAACATACAAAATCAATTGCATCTCAATGTAACTGAAATAAAAAATTGGAAAGTGAAATACCATCAAAATGTAAAATAGAGGGAAAATGGCAAAAATGAAAACTGTTTCTCAAAAACTAGAAAATATTAATTAGAGAAATTAAGGAAAACTTCAACAGAGTGAAACTTCTGATTTTCATGGACTAGAAAATTCAGTAAAGTTAAAATGTTGATTTTTTTTCCCTGAAACTGATCTATGTAATCAACGCAATCCCAAGAAAATTCTCTGAGTTCTTCAAACTTCTAAAATGTTGAAGTAAATGCAGAGGACCTAGAATAGCTATAATAATTTTGATAAAGACAAAAATACAGTGATAGATGGTGGCTATCTCTGACTTAAAGGTACAGTATAAGGCCAGAGTAATCAAGAGATTATGACATGGTTGTACGGAAATAGACCCACATATATTTGGTCAATTGGTTTGTGATAAAGGTATCAAAAGAACTCGGATTAAGATAGTGAGGTCAGGGAGGGAGCTTGCTGCTCAAGTCTAGGAGAAGATAGTTTTAAAACGTGGAGGAGCTGGTGCAGTGGCATAGCAAGTATAGCTGCCACCTGTAGTGCCAGCATCACATATGGGTGCCAATTCAAGTCCTGGCCATTCCACTTCTGAGCCAGCTCTCTGCTATGGCCTAAAAAGGCAGTAGAAGATGGCACATGCCGTTGCATCCCTGCACCAGCATGGGAAGACCCGGAGGAAGAACCTGGTTCCTGATTTCAGACACTTCCTCCACCCCGAAGCACTGAACAGAGCTCCTTGACCATACTCACCACATGTCTCTAGGTATTCCCTGAAAGCAGACAGACACTCTACTCATCCACTCAGACATAGTCCAAAGATAAAAGCTGCCACAGTGAAAAAACAAAGAAGAAACCACTGAGTATCTCCACAAATTCGAATGGCAAATGCACCAATTCAAGAAAAAAGAATAAGGAAGACAACATGACACCCACAAAAGAACACAACGCTTCAATACTATATTGTAAAGATGAGGAGACTGAAGAAATGCCCAGTAAAATTATGAAGGAAATATAAAGTAAAAATTAGAATATTTATGGAAAATGACAAGGCAATATCATTACTTATCAATAGTCACCTTGAATGTAAATGGCTCTAACTCTCCAGTTAAAAGACACAAATGGGCTGAATGTATTAAAACAAAAACCATCTATTGCTGCCTACAAGAAACACATCTCACAAGAAAGATGCATTGCAGACTGAAAGTGAAAGGATGGAAAAAGATATTCCATACTAATAGAAACAAAAAAGAGCTGGTGTAACCATACTGATATTAGATAAAATAGACATTAACAGAAAAACTGTTAAAAGAGACAAAGAAGGACACTATGTAATGATTAAAGGATCAATTCAACAGGAAGGTGTAACTATTGTAAAAGCATATGCATAGGGGCCAGTGCTGTTGCATAGTGGGTAAAGCCAGTGGCTACAGCACCAGCATCCCATATAGGCACCGGTCTGAGTCCCGGGTGCTCCACTTCTGATCCAGCTTTCTGCTATGGCCTGGGAAAGCAGCAGAAGATGGCCCAAGTCCATGGGCCCCTGCACCCGTGTGGGAGACCTGGAAGAAGCTCCTGGCTTCAAATTAATACAGCTCCAGCTGTTTCAGCTATCTAGGGAGTGAACCAGAGGATGGAAGACCTCTCTTTCTCTCTTCACCTCTCCTTCTCTCTGTGTGTAACTCTTTCAAGTAAATAAATCTTTAAAAATAAATGAATAAATAAATACATACATACATGTGTACCTAATCACAGGACACCTGGCTATTTAAAAAAATGTAAAGGGATCAAAAGCAAGACATAGACTCCAATATAATAGTAATGGGAGATTTAAATACACCACTTTCAGCAACAGACAGATAAAAAAGGCAGAAAATCAACATAAAACAACAGACTTAATTAACACTATAGACCAAATGGATCCAACAGATATCTACAGAACTTTTCATCCTATCTTGCAGAATACACATTCTTCTCACCAGTGCATAGAACCTTCTCTAAGATTGACCACATGCTAGGCCATAAAGCAAGTTTCAGCAAATTCAAAAAAATCAAAATCGGGTCCGGCACCATATCTCACTTGGTTAATCCTCCATCTGCGGCACCAGCATCCCATATGGGCATCGGGATCTAGTCCTAGTTGCTCCTCTTCCAGTACAGCTCTGTGCTATGGCCTGGGAGGGCAGTGGAGGATGGCCCAAGTGCTTGGGCCCCTGTACTTGCATGGGAGACCAAGAAGAAGAACCTGGCTCCTGGCTTCAGATCAGAGCAGCACTGGCCATGGTGGCCATTTGGGGAGTGAACCAACGGAAGGAAGACTTTTCTCTCTGTCTCTCTCTCTCACTGTCTATAACTCTATGTGTCAAATAAATTTAAAAAATCATGCCATGTGTCTTCTTGGACTACAATGGAATGAAGCTGGAAATCAGCAACCCAGAAATCCTTAGAACATATGCAAACACATGGAGATTGGACAACATGTTCCTGAGTGAACAGTAGGTCATAGAAGAAATAAAAATAGAAATAAAAAATTTGGGGAAACAAATGAAGACAACAATATGACATATCAAAACTTAAGGGATACAGCAAAAGCAGTGTTAACAGGAATGTTTATAGCAATTGGTGCCTCCATCAAGAAACTGGAAAGGCACCAAGTAAATGAGCTATCAATGTATCTCAAGCATCTAGAAAAACAAGAACAAACCAAACCCAAAACTAGTAGCAGAAAAGAAATAATGAAAATTAGAGAATAAATCAACCAAAAAATACAAAAGATAAGCAAAATGAAGAGCTGGTTTTTTTTTTTTTTTTGAAAAAATAAGCACAATGACACACCATTGGCCCAACTAATGCAGAAAAGGAGAGAGAGGACCTAAATCAATAAAATTAGAGATGAAAAATGGAAATGTAACAACAGACACCACAGAAATAAAAAAGGATGATCAGAAATTAATACAAAGAGCTGTATACCAACAAAATGGGAAATCTAGAAGTAAAGGATAGTTTCCTGCACACATACAAACTACCTTAATTGAGCCATGAAAACATAGAAAACCTAAACAGACCCATTACCAAGATGGAAATTCAATCAGTAATAAAGACCCTCCCAACAAAGAAAAACCCAAAACCAGATAGCTTCACTGCTGAATTCTACCAAACATTTAAATAACTAACACTACTTCTTCTCAAGTTATTCAAAACAATTAAAAGGGAGGGAACCCTCCCAAATTCTTTCTATGAAGCCACCATCACCTAAATTCCTAAACTTGGAAAAAACACAACAGAGAAAGAGAACTACAGAGAAAGAGAACTACAGACCAATTCCTCTCATGAACATAGACACAAAAATCTTCAACAAAATTCTGGTTAATTTAATCCAACAACACATCAGAAAGATGATTCACTGGTATCAAGTGGGATTTATCCCTGGTATGCAGGGATGGTTCAACATTAGAAAATCAATCAATGTGATACATCACATTAACAAGCTAAAGAAAAAAACCATATGAATAACTCAATAGATGCAAAGAAAGCATTTGACAAAATACAACACTGTTTCATGATGAAAACTCTAAGCAAATTGAGTATAGAAGGATCATTCTTCAGCACAATTAAGGCAATTTATGACAAACCCACAGTCAGCATCCTATTGAATAGGGAAAAGGTGGAAGCATTCCCTCTAAGATCCAGAACCAGACAAGGATATCCACTTTTTCCATTGCTATTCAATATAATCCTGGAAGATTTAGCCACAGTCATTAGGCAAGAGAAAGAAATCAAGGGGATTCAAATTGGGAAAGAGGAAGTCAAACTACTCCTATTTGCATATGACATGATTCTATATATAGGAGATCCAAAAGACTCCACCAAGAGACTAGTGGGACTCATAGAAGAGTTTGGTAAAGTACCAGGATTTAAAATCAATACACAAAAATCAACAGCCTTTGTATACCCAGACAATACCATGGCTGAGAAAGAACTTCTAAGATTAATCCCATTCACAGTAGGTACAAAAACAATCAAATACCTTGGAATAAACTTAACAAGGGATGTCAAACATCTTCATGATGAGAATTACAAAACATTAAAGAAAGAAATAGAAGAAGATGGGAAAAATGGAAAAATCTTCCATGATTATGGATTGGAAGAATCAAATCATCAAAATGTCCATTCTTCCAAAAGCAATTTATAGATTCAATGCAATACCAATTAAAATACCAAAGAGATTCTTCTCAGATCTGGAAAAAACAATGCTGAAATTCATATGGAAACACAGGAGACCTTGAATAGCTAAAGCAATTTTATACAACAAAAACAAAGCTGGAGGCATGACAATATCAGATTTCAAGACAAACTACAAGGCAGTTATAATCAAGACAGCCTCCTACTGGTACAAAAACAGGTGGATAGACCAATGGAACAGAATAGAAATGCCAGAAATCAGTCCAAGCATCTGCAACCAACCTATATTTGACAAAGGAGCTAAAACCAAGACCTGGAGCAAGGACAGTCTCTTCAACAAATTGTTCTGGGAAACCTAGATTTCCACATGCACAAGTATGAAGCAAGACCCCTATCTTACATCTTACACAAAAATCTATTCAAAATGGGTTAAAGACCTAAATCTATGATGTGATACCATCAAATTGTTAGAGAACACTGGCACAGGCAAAGAGTGCTTAGAAAAGATCCCAAAGACACAGACAATTAAAGCCAAAATTAACAAATGGGATTATATCAAATAGAGAAGCTCTGTACTACAAAAGAAACACTCAGGAAAGTGAAGAGGCAACCAACAGAATGGGAAAAATTATTTGCAAACAATGCTACTGGTAAAGGATTAATAACCAGAATCTACAAAGAGATCAAGAAATTCCGCAGCAACAAAACCAACAACCCAGTGAAGAAATGGGCAAAGGACTTAAAAAGACATTTTTCAGAAAGGAAACCCAAGTGGCCAGCAGACATATGAAAAAATGTTCAGAATCACTAGCCATCAGGGAAATGCAAGTCAAAACCACAATGAGGGGCTGGCGCCGCGGCTCACTAGGCTAATCCTCCACCTAGCGGTGCCGGCACACCGGGTTCTAGTCCCGGTTGGGGCGCCGCATTCTGTCCCGGTTGCCCCTCTTCCAGGCCAGCTCTCTGCTGTGGCCAGGGAGTGCAGTGGAGGATGGCCCAGGTGCTTGGGCCCTGCACCCCATGGGAGACCAGGAAAAGCACCTGGCTCCTGGCTCCTGCCATCGGATCAGCGCGGTGCGCCGGCCGCAGCGCGCCGGGCGCGGCGGCCATTGGAGGGTGAACCAACGGCAAAGGAAGACCTTTCTCTCTGTCTCTCTCTCTCACTGTCCACTCTGCCTGTCAAAAAATAAAAGTAAATAAAAATAAAAATAAAATAAAACCACAATGAGGTTTCCCCTCAACTCAGTTAGAATGGCCTTCATACAGAAATCAACAAATGACAAATGCTGGAAGGTCATTGGGATAAACGTACCCTAATCCACTGTTGGCGGGGAATGTAAACTGGTACAGCCACTATGGAAGTCAGTTTGGAGATACCACAAAAATCTGAATATAGACCTAACATATAACCCAGCCATCCCACAGATGGGAATTTACCTAAGGGAAATGAAATGAGCAAATGAAAGAGTTATCTGCACCGCATGTTCATTGCAGCTCAATTCACAATAGCTAAGACATGGAATCAACCTCAATGTCAATCAGCTGAAGACTGGATAAAGAAATTATGGGATATGTACACTATGGAATACTACACAGTGGTAAAAAAAAAATGAAATCTGGTCATTTGCACCAAAATGAATGAATCTGGAAAACATGCAAAGTGAAATAAGCCAGTCCCTAGATCTGTGATAACTAACAGAACACCTAAAAGGAAATCTGCAGAAGTAAAATTGACACTTTGAGAAGCAACGACTTGAACTGCCCTGGTCTTGACCATTGAGGAACAGTTTTTTTCCTAATGTAGAATGTGACTCAGAATGAGAGAGGGAGGAGGAGGTGGGTGGGAATGGAGGTGGGAGGGTGGGAATGGTGGGAAGAATCACTATATTCTGAAAGTTGTACTCATTAGAGTTTACTTTGAGGGAAAAAAAATTATGGGGGCTGGCCCTATAGCATAGCCAGTAGGGCTGCCATCTGCAGTGCCAGCATCCCATATGGGCACTGGTTCGAGTTATGGCTACTCCACTTCCAATTCAGCTCTCTGCTATGGCCTGGGAAAGAAGTAGAGAATGGCTTAATTCCTTGGGCCCCTGCACCCACATGGGAGACCCTGAAGAGGCTCCTGGTTCCTGGCTTTGGGTTGGTGCAGCTCTGGCCATTGTGGCTACCTAGGGAGTGAACCAGCAGATGGGAGACTCACTCTCTCTCTCTCTCTCTCTCTCTCTCTCTCTTTCTCTCTGTAATCTTTCAAATAAAATAAATATGTTTTTTTAGAAAAGAAATTATGTGACATGTACACCATGGAATAACACACAGCAGTAAAAAAAAAATAAAATCATGTCACTTGCAACAAAATGGATTAAACTGGAAAAAATCATACTTATTGAAATATGCCAGTCCCAAAAGGACAAATACCATTTGTTCTCCCTGATCTGTAGTAGCAAATAGAGTACCTAAAAGGTAATCTGTAGAAGTGAAATTAACACTTTGAGATGCAGTGACTTTGAGGGACAGGTTTTTTTTTTTTTTTTTTCATACAATTTGCTATACTCTTTACTTAGAATAGAGTTAATCATATGTATAGAAAGTTAATTAAAAATAGATCTTAGTTAAAAATAAGAATGGGAATAGGAGAGGGAGGAGGAAAAGGGATGGATGTATAAGTGAGAAGGGGGGTACAGATGGGTACACTCACTATATTCCTAAGGTTGTATTTATGAAATGCATCAAGTTTGTATTCCTTAAATAAAAGGTTTCTGGAGAAACAAAAAAAAAGAGGTTCTGGGCTACTATGATCCAGCAGAGTGACTACAGGTAATGTAAAGCACTTTATATTTCTCTATTTAAAAAGCTAGAAAACAGGACTTTGGATGTTTTCACACACAAAAAAAAATGTTAAATGCTTGAAAGCATAAATAGATTTACCATGATGGGACATTATACAGTGTATATATGTAGCAAATCATCATGTTGTGCCCCATAAATATAAATACATAAATAAAAATGTAATTTTGTCTATTACAGTATTTCAATTCAAAATCATTTAAATAAAAATGAAAAAGGGAAAAAAAGAGACTTTTAACCCTACTTTGTGAGTGATTCTCTTTGTCTTCCATATGAAAACATTAACTCTATTATTGTTAATTGCTTTTAAAAGCCAGGAACAGGTAATAGCCATAATTGTTTTAACATTCTAAAGTTATTAAGAAGTTACAGTATATCTTTTTAACTTTTATTTAATAAATATAATTTACCAAAGTACAGAATATGGATTACAATACCTCCCTCCCACCCGAAACCCTCCCATATCCCACTACCTCTCCCATCCCATTAACATCAAGATCATTTTCAATTATCTTTATATACAGAAGATCAATTAAGTATATATTAAGTAAAGATTTCAACAGTTTGCACCCACACAGAAACACAAAGTGTAAAGTACTGTTTGAATACTAGGTATACCGTTAATTCACATAGTACAACACATTAAGGAAAGAGATCCTACATGGGGAGTAAGTGCACAGTGACTCCTGTTGTTGATTTAACAATTGGCACTCTTGTTTATGGCGTCAGTAACCTCCCTAGGCTCTAGTCATGAGTTGCCAAGGCTATGGAAGCATTTTGAGTTCACCAACTCTGATCTTATTTAGACAAGGTCATAGTCAAAGTGGAAGTTCTCTCCTCCCTTCAGAGAAAGGTACCTCCTTCTTTGATGCCCATTCTTTCTACTGGGATCTCACTCACAGACATCTTTCATTTAGGTCTGGTCTGGTTGTTGTTGTTTTTTTTTTTTTTTTTTTTTTTTTTTTGCCACAGTGTCATGGCTTTCCATGCCTGAAATACTCTCATGGGCTTTTCAGCCGGATCCAAATGCCTTAAGGGCTGATTCTGAGGCCAGAGTGCTGTTTAGGACATCTGCCATTCTATGAGTCTGCTGTGTATCCCGTTTCCCTTGTGACATCATTCTCTCATTTTTAATTCTATCACTTAATATTAGCAGATACTACTCTTGCTTATGTGATCCCTTTGACCCTTAATACTATCATTATGATCAATTGTGAACTGAAACTGATCACTTTGACTAGTGAGATGGCATTGGTACATGCCACCTTGATGGGATTGAATTGGAATCCCCTGGCATGTTTCTAACGCTAACATTTGGGGCCAGTCTGATTGAGCATGTGCTGAACTGTACATCTCCCTCTGTTTTTCCCACTCTTATATTTAACAAGGAACAATTTACAGTTAAATTTGAACACCTAAGAATAATTGTGTGTTAATTAAAGAGTTCAACCAATAGTATTAAGTAGAACAAAAAAAAAAACTAAAAGAGATAAAGTATTAAGCTGTTCCTCAACAGTCAGGACAAGGGTTGATCAAGTTATTGTTTCTCAGAGTGTCCATTTCACTTCAACAGGTTTCCTTTTCAGTGCTCAGTTAGTTTTTTTTATTTTTTTTTTTTTGTTTTTTGTTTGTTTGTTTTTTGACAGGCAGAGTGGACAGTGAGAGAGAGAGACAGAGAGAAAGGTCTTCCTTTGCTGTTGGTTCTCCTCCAATGGCCACCACGGCCAGGGCGCTGCAGCCGGCGCACCACACTGATCTGATGGCAGGAGCCAGGTACTTCTCCTGGTCTCCCATGGGGTGCAGGGCCCAAGCACTTGGGCCATCCTCCACTGCACTCCCGGGCCACAGCAGAGAGCAGGCCTGGAAGAGGGGCAACCGGGACAGAATCCGGCCCCCGACCAGGACTAGAACCCGGTGTGCCGGCACCGCTAGGCGGAGGATTAGCCTAGTGAACCACAGCGCCAGCAGTGCTCAGTTAGTTGTCACTAACCAGGGAGAACATATGATATTTGTCCCTTTGGGATTGGATTATTTCACTTAGCATGATGTTTTCCAGATTCCTCCATTTTGTTGCAAATGACCGGATTTCATTGTTTTTTACTGCTGTATAGTATTCTATAGAGTACATGTCCCATAATTTCTTTATCCAGTTCACTGTTGATGGGCATTTAGGTTGATTTCAGGTCTTAGCTATTGTGAATTGAGCTGCAATAAACAAGGAGGTGCAGACAGCTTTTTTGTTTGCCGATTAAATTTCCTTTGGGTAAATTCCAAGGAGTGGGATGGCTGGGTTGTTTGGGAGGGTTATATTCAGGCTTCTGAGGAATCTCCAGACTGACTTCCATAGTGGCTTAACCAATTTGTATTTCCACCAACTAGGTTAGTGTCCCTAGTTCCCCACATCCTCGCCAGCATCTGTTGTTGGTAGATTTCTGTATGTGAGCCATTCTAACCAGGGTGAGGTGAAACCTCATTGTGGTTTTGATTTGCATTTCCCTGATTGCTAGTGATCTTGAACATTTTTTCATGTGTCTGTTGGCCATTTGGATTTCCTCTTTTTTTTTTTTTTTAAATGTCTATTGAGTTCCTTGGCCCATCTCTTAAATCTCTTAAGTGGCTTCTTTGTTTTGCTATTATGGAGTTTCTTGATCTCTTTGTAGATTCTGGTTATTAACCCTTTATCTGTTGCATAGTACAAATATTTTTTCCCATTCTGTCGGTTGCCTCTTCACTTTCCTGACTGTTTCTTTTGCAGTACAGAAACTTCTCAATTTGATGTAATCGCAATAGTTAATTTTGGCTTTGACTGCCTGTGTCTCCAGGGTCTTTTCCAAGAAGTCTTTGCCGGTACCTATATCTTGCAAGGTTTCTCCAATGTTCTCTAATAATTTGATGGTTTCGGTTGTAGATTTAGATCTTTAATCCATGTTGAGTGGATTTTTGTGTAAGGTGTAAGGTAGGGGTCTTGCTTCATGATTCTGCACGTGGAAATCCAATTTTCCCAGCACCATTTATTGAATAGACTGTCCTTGCTCCAGGAATTAGTTTTAGATCCTTGATCAAATATAAGTTGGCTGAAGATGTTTTGATTGATTTCTGGTGTTTCTATTCTGTTCCATTGGTCTATCCATCTGTTTTTGTACCAGTACTATGCTGTTTTGATTACAACTGCCCTGTAGTATGTCCTGAAATCTGGTATTGTGATGCCTCCGGCTTTGTTTTTGTTTAACAAGATTGTTTTAGCTATTCGAGGTCTCCTGTGTCTCCATATGAATTTCAGCATCATTTTTTCCAGATCTGAGAAGAATGTCTGGTATTTTGATTGGTATCACATTGAATGTATAAATTGCTTTTGGGAGAATGGACATTTTGATGATATTGATTCTTCCAATCCACGACCATGGAAGATTTTTCCATATTTTGGTATCCTCTTCTATTTCTTTCTTTAAGGTTTTGTAATTCTCATCATAGAGAATTTTAACGTCCTTGGTTACGTTTATTCCAAGGTATTTGATTGTTTTTGTGGCTATTGTGAATGGGATGAATCTTAGCAGTTCTTTCTCAGCCGCAGCATTGCCTGTGTATACAAAGGCTGTCGATTTTTGTGTCTTGATTTTATATCCTGCTACTTTTCCAAACTCTTCTATGAGTTCCAATAGTCTCTTAGTAGTAGAGTTTTTTGTATCCCCTAAATAAAGAATCATATCATCTGCAAAGAGCGATAGTTTGGCTTCTTCCTTCCCAATTTGTATCCCTTTAATTTATTTTTCTTGCGTAATGGCTCTGGCTAAAAATTCCAGGACTATATTGAATAGCAGTGCTGAGAGTGAGCATCCCTGTCTGGTACCAGATCTCGGTGGAAATGCTTCCAACTTTTCCCCATTCAATAGGATGCTGGCCGTGGGTTTTTCATAAATTGTTTTGATTGTATTGAGGAATTTTCCTTCTATACCCAATTGGCTTAGAGTTTTCATGATGAAAGGGTGTTGTATTTTATTGAATGCTTTCTCTGCATCTATTGAGATAATCATATGGTTTTTCTTCTGCAGTTTGTTAATGTGTTGTATTACATTGATTGATTTGCAAATGTTGAATCATCCCTGCATACTTATGGGTGGATGATCTTTCTGATGCATTGTTGCAATCTATTGGCCAGAATTTTATTGAGGATTTTTGTGTCTATGTTCATCAGGGATATTGGTTTGTAATTTTCTTTCAATGCTGCATCTTTTTCCGGCTTAGGAATTAAGGTGATGCTGGCTTCATAGAAAGAATTTGGGAGAATTCCCTCTTTTTCAATTGTTCTGAATAGTTTGAGAAGAATTGGAGTTAGTTCTAAACACATGCATGCACACACACCCAGAGAATATAGAAAGGCTCATGGCCTTGCTTGATTGGTTTACGCTGTGTGTATAGATGCCCAAGTATTGTACTCCACAAAAATGTACACATATGGAAAAGAAGAGTCCTGTGATAGCAAGGCACACTAGGAGTTGAGTATACTTGACTTTTGACTGCCAAGAGCTCCCCACACAGAGGATAAAACCCCAGAGAGGCCCTATCTCATCCAAAGCACCACAGGAAGCAACCTATTACAGTGTTTCCACTGCTATTCCAGAAGCCTGGGTTTAAGTCCCGGCCTCTGCTTCTGATCCAGCTTCCTTTTAGTGTGCACTCTGGGAGGCAGCCAGTGTTGGCTCAAGTTCTTGGGTCCCTGCCACCCATATGAGAGACCCAGATGGAGTTCTGAGCTCCAGTGTTCACCAATATTCAGTAGTTCCCAGCTGGGTTGTTGTATTTGGTGAGTGAACCAACATATAGAAGCTTGCTCTCTCTCTCTCTCTCTCTCTCTCTCTCTCATTCTGCCTTTGAAATAAATTAAAATAAATGAATAAAGTCTTTAAAATTCTATCTCTTCTGAGCATAATTAAGCCTCCACCTGTGGTGCTGGCATCCCATGTGGGCACCAGTTTGTGTCCCAGCTGCTCCTCTTCCAATCCACCTCTCTCTGCTGTGGCCTGGAAAGGCAGTGGAAGATGGCCCAAGAACTTGGGCCCCTGCACCCACATGGTAGATGTGGAGGAGGCTTCTGGCTCTGTTGTGGCTATTTGAGGAGTGAACCAGCAGATAGAAGATGTCTCTCTCTGTCTCTCCATCTCTCTCTCTACCTTTGCCTCCCAAATAAATACATCTTTTTAAAAAATTGTATTTGTTCCACCTGTGTGTCTTATTTTCTTTCCCATCCTCTGTGCTTATTGTCTTCTGCAAGTTGAAAAAAAAAAACGTTATGGCAGTTTAATCAACTGAAGAGTTAAAGGTAAACAGAAACATTGAAATATCAATATAAATGTAAAGTTAAGAAACTATCACACATAATTATTAGGTTCGGTAGGATTTGATGTTTCACATGTAGCCATAGGACTTGCTAATGTTTAGTTAAATAATCAACCACTTGAAACTTGACCATCTTTCCTTCTTTCTCTAACAATTTAAAACAACTAAGCTTCATAAGAGTTGGAGGTAGATTATTTTCTTGGCTGGTTATTATTTACTAACATCAAATACTGTCCTCTTGCTTAACATTAGCAACAGCACAAACATAAAATCCACTTGAGATTAAAATAATCAAAAGACCCTGAACAGACTTTAATTACAAAAGGACTCCAGAGAAAGAGATCCTTAACTCTGATTATTTTCTTCCTGGAAATATTTTGCTGTCTGAAAACCCCAATTGCACCCCCTGCTTGTGTTTATCCCCTCAATTTCCACAAACACCAAAACTTAGAGTCCATTTCTGGCAATCATCATTATGCTCTAGGATTTTATCAGTTAGGGTGATTTAAGCTGCAAAGTAAACCCTGAAATCCCTTATTAAATCTAGCTTAAACTGGAAGGAACTGAGTTATCTAGCATGTCCAGACACCATGTTGGTGTCAGGTACCCTTGGTCAGCAACGCAGCGATGTCTTTGAGGATCCAGGCTCTTCCTATCTTTCGCCTTTGTAGGCATAAATGCCTCCTAAGTCTGATTCCCTTCAGAAATCTAAGATAGCACGGATTGCTACTGATGGCTGTGTGTCTGCTTGCTAATGCTGGTTATGGGGAGGCAGGGAAGTAACACAAGTACCTTTTGATTTGGCAAACTTAGATTTTATGTTCACTCTTGGACCAATTGCAGTTCCCAACAGAATGTCATGGTTTAATTGGCTTAAAGTCTAATTAATCAAGATCCTCATTTAAACCAGAATATTTGAACAGATCCAGAGTGCTATTATCCACTTAGTGTTGGGTAATGGACTTAGTCTGACTACTAATACTCTGCCTCAATTGTAGTTGAAATCAGTGTGTAAGCAGCAAGAAATCCAAGCAGCCCAAGATATACTTTTGATGCTCTCACCCCTACTCCACTATTCTTCAACACTTCTTCCATCAGACTTCCAAAATGATATAGCAGCTGGGGTGGGGGAAAAATTGGCATAAGCTAGTATACCTATTTGCATGCAATTTCTACTTGCAGTTGGCAGAACTTCAATTTTTTTTTGATGGCACATATAGCACACCCTGTAGAATCCAGCTTTTGAAGTTTATGTACCTCAGCCTTGCACATGAGAATCCTAATGCCTTCACACACCAGCCCACAGATTAAAGAGCGTTTCTGAGGCTAGAACCTAGATATGGGTAGCTTTTAAAGCCTCCCAGGTGATTCTAATAAACAGCCAGATTGCAGACCATTAGTGTAATAAACATCCTGACTGTCTGGATTTCTCTGCTATTAGTTTTGAGTTGACTAGTTACAGGTCCATCCTCTGAATTCATTGTCTTTGAAATTTACCCAGGTGACTCAAAGCATAATCCATTTAAATGAAACATTATCTGTGGTTTGATAACAACTACAACTGAGGTAAGGACACTGTGTTAGCTTCCTTTAGGAGAATGTTGCTCAATCAATGCATGAATTTCTGAACTAAAATATTACATAGGCATGAGAGTCTCTGTATTGCTTCCTATCTATTTCTCGGTGTAGTGTATAACATACATTGGCAACATTTCATTTTTATATTGTAATAGGATCTCCATAGGCTTATATTGAAATTGGTTTTCAACTGCAATCTCACATTTTAACAGCCTCTATAGACCTGCTCAGAAACTGACTCAAAATTGTGGTGAAGAGTATTTGGTGTCATAATTTATTTTTAAAAATTACACAAATGCTTCTCCCTCTCTCCTCCCACCCAACCATGGGAGATATTGAAGTACTATTATAAACACAATGGAAAGTAAACACTTGACATGTTCAATAGTTATTTTACAAAAGCTGGAAAATGTTTTCCCCCTTGAGTGCAGAGTCTTCAGTCATCCTCAGATTTTTAATGGGATTCTGACATCCATTTCAAATGATGAGGGAATGTGATTTTATCACTTCTTTCCTTTGAAATTAATACTTGTACAGGAGCTATAACAGCTCCCTAAAGGTTATCCATGACTCTCATCACGTTCAGGCTGCCTTCCTGATCAGCCAAGTCCACTCATTTTCCCAAATCCACCCACCAAGCACCCCCGGTGCACTATCAGTTGCCTTAGGGCCCATAAGATCGGAACAGAGACAGCCACCTGCTCCTTCTGACCGCCAGGCCCTCTGGGAAGCCTCTGAGGACACCTCTCACTGATTCCATAGCATCTCTGGGGGATCTGCAGACGTTTAAAGGTTACTCGATATGGAGCTTTTAAAAACAAACTTACCTCTGTTATTCTGCGTTTCTTTCTTTTTTTTTTTTTTTTTTTTTTTTGTCAGTGAAGTTGGTTGTAGATGTTTAGTTTTGTTTCTCGGCGTGCTATTCCGTTCCTTTTTTTTTTTTAACTTTTATTTAATGAATATAAATTTCCGAAGTACAGCTTATGGATTACAATGGCTTCCCCCCCATAACGTCCCTCCCACCCGCAATCCTCCCCTTATCCACTCCCTCTCCCCTTCCATTCACATCAAGATTCATTTTCGATTCTCTTTATATACAGAAGATCAGTTTAGCATACATTAAGTAAAGATTTCAACAGTTTGCTCCCACACAGAAACATAAAGTGAAAAATACTGTTTGAGTACTAGTTATAGCATTAAATCTCAATGTACAGCACACTAAGGACAAAGATCCTACATGAGGAGTAAGTGCACAGTGACTCCTATTGTTGACTTAACAAATTGACACTCTTGTTTATGGCATCAGTAATCACCCTAGGCTCTTGCTATTTCAAAGTCAGAGTTACACAGAGAGAGGCAGAGGCAGAGAGAGAGAGAAGTCGTCCATCCCTTGGTTCACTCCCCAGTTGGCTGCAACGCGGATCTGAGTGGCGCAGATCTGAAGCCAGGAAGCAGGAGTCTCCTCAGGGTCTCCATATGGGTGCAGGGGCCCAAGGACTTGGGTCATTCACTGCTTTCCCAGGCCATAGCAGAGAGCTGGATGAGAAAAGCAGCAGCCGGGACTAGAACCAGTGTCCATATGGGATGCCAGTGCTTCAGGCCAGGATGTTAACCCACTGAGCCACAGGGCCAGTCTCGCTATTCTGTTCTATTGGTCTTATGTCTGTTTTATGTCAATACCATGCTCTTTTGGATTTATAATATATTTTAAAGTCAGGTAGTGTAATGTCTCCTGCTTTCTCCTTTATAGTCAAGATTAACAAAGCAAGTGTGCTAAGTGTGGCCATGAATTTTTTTTAAAGATCTATTTTATTTATTTGAAAGACAGAATTAACAGAGAGATAGAGAGAGTGGCCTTCCATCCGCTGGTTCACCCCCCCAGATGGCCGCAACAGCTGGAGCTGTGCCGATCCGAAGCCAGGAGCCAGGAGCTTCTTCCTGGTCTCTCATGTGGGTGCAGGGGCCCAAGAAATTGGGCCATCTTCTATTGCTATCCCAGGTCATAGCAGAGAGCTGGATTGGAAAAGGAGCAACCAGGACTAGGACTAGCACTGGCGCCCATATGAGATGCCAATGCTTCAGGCCAGGGCGTTAACTGCTGTGCCACAGCACCGGCCCCCATGAATTTTTTGAAACTCCTTCACTTATATAAAATATTTGTAAGCTCCAGGGTATATTTAGGAACTGGGCAAATGGAGACAGTCTTTTGTTTGTTCTACCTAATACTTTCGGTTGAATACTGTAATCAATACACAATTCTTCTCAAGTGTATTCTGCATTTCTTAATCAATAAAATGCAAACCTTACCTCCCCCTGCCCTTGGGAAGCTGAAATGAGCACAGGGAACAGCACAAGGGAAGTTCTGAGATTGTCGGCTGCTGGTAACACCCCAGTGCTGCTGCTAACAAAGTGTTGGCACCATCAACATGGCTGCTCTGTGGGCATATCTTGCGTATTTCCTTGTTTTCATACATCTATTTTTTCCTTGCCATCAGTGTTTTAGCCACAATCCCTCACGCCCCTGCTTACACTAACCATGGCAACAGAGTCCAGATCAGTAACCATTTCCTGCCTCTCCTGTCCAGGGAGGTGGGGGAAAATGTCGACTTGATCCTGTCCCTCAGACCTCCACAGCAGGACTGCTACCACGTCTGCAGGTTCTACTCACTTTCTCCAGGGCTGTTTTTCTAGACTCTTCAACATCATCCTTCCAGGCCTCATTCATGCCCTGGGTCTCCTGTGAGGCTTTGGTTAAAAACATTATGTCAAAGTCAAAGAACACAGATGCAAACTAATCAAATGATTCTGTTGCCCAAGTGTCTCTCTCTCTCTAAGTTCTATCTCTTCCCATAACTGGAGAGCTGCAGAACATTCTTTGAGAAATTCTGTTTCAAGGCAATGATAAAAGAAAACCACAGGACTCTAATATGCTCTTTATCATGGCCCCCAATCCCTAAAGACCATGCAGGGGGCTCAGCCAAGCCAAATTTAAGACCCTCTTCATGAGCCAGCTTCTAAGATTCTGAACTTCCCTCTGAACTCTGAGAAAAGGCTTTTGGGTTCACCAACCAGAGACATCCTACATCTGCTCCTTAACAGCATGGGAAGAGTGTGTGCTTTCCCCAGGCACTCTACAAAATCCTCTCTCCCACTGCTTTAGCATTTACCTTGCTTGTTGCTTAGTTTTGAGGTTATTCACCTTGCTGCTGCACCAGGACATGCCAAACATTGGTTCCACTCCAGTTACATGGATGGACTATTGCAGGGCTCTGAGAAGAAGGATTCACTACCTGGTACAACAACTGGTCCAAAAGCTGACAAAAAAAAAAAAAAAAACATGCTACTCCTATGCCACTCCTATCTCCTATGTCCTACAAAACATGCAACTCTGCAGGGGCCACTGCACCTAGAAAGGTAACCCTACTTCTAATTAGCAGTCTGAGTCTCATACCTGTACCAACAGAGGCTCCATTAAGTACCAAGAACCTGTCTTCCTCTCAGTTCCCAGTTAAGGTGCTGTTTTCAGTGCAGTTGCAGTCACCATTTTATGGCACAGTATGAACAGAGGGCCCATATAATTTACTATTCAGGCCAGAACACTTCAAAAGTGAAAGATAGGGGCTGGTGCTGTGGCTTAGTGGGTAAAGCCACCGCCCGCAGTGCTGGCATCTCATAAGGACGCCGGTTCGAGTCCTCACTGCTCTACTTCCAATCCAGCTCTCTGCTAGGGCCTGGGAAAGCAGTGGAGGATGGCCCAAGGGCCCCTGCACCCATCTGGGAGACCTGGGGGAAGCTCCTGGCTCTTGGCTTCAGATCAGCACAATTTTGGCTGTTACAGCCAACTGGGGAGTGAACCAGAGGGTGGGAGACCTCTGGCTTTCTCCTTCTCTGCCTCTTCTTCTCTCTCTGTGTAACTGTGACTTTCAAATAAATAAATAAATCTTTAAAAAAAAAAAAAGAAAGTGAAAGCATGAATTAAAATCATGCCAGTAAAACAGATCCAAAGCATTACTCCTGGGCTAACCAGGAGTTCTATCACTATACTTTTCAAGTGCTGCAATCCTTAGAAGATGCCATGGGGGGGGGGGGGGAGGTTTGGTGGCACTGTGGTTCAGTGAGTTAAGCTGCCATGTCAGAATGCTGGCTCGAGTTCCCAGCTGCTCCACTTCCTACCCATTTTCCTGCTAATGCACCTGGGAAGCCCATGGATGATGGCTAGTACTTGGGCTCTAGCCAGGAGTTCCTGGCTTCTGGCTTCACCCTTGCCCACTCCTGGCTGTTGTCATTTTGAGAGAAAATCAGTGATGAAAGATAGCTGTCTCTTTCTCTCTTCCTCTGTCTCTCTGTGTAACTCTGCCTTTCAAATAAATAATTACATCTTTAAAAAAAATTACATGGGGTCACAATAACCTGTCCTGTGTCTCTGAAGATGAAGATAAACTGAGTCCACCACCAAATGTCATAGACAATGTTCGCCTAGTGCCTTTACCTACCCTCATGCAGGCCTTTTCTGCTAACCCACTATATGGGATAAAAGTTCTCCACCACTCTAATTTCTCCAACACTGTTTCTGGGAAGGAAGGGGAGCTGGGTTCTCTGGGGCCTTTCCATCTTTGTCCACATTATTTTCTTGAAGGAAGAAAGTAGTTTCCTATGAAATCAAATCATGAGGAGGATTATGATGGTGGAACAGGGAGCTCACTGCTCTAGTCTAGGAGAAGATAATTTTTCAAAAGTGGAGAGAGTGTAGTATCAAGGAAGAGTTAGGGAGAAAATGGCAGAGGAAATTCCATGCAAATTAGAGGGACACAGGGACCTAAGTGGAGAGTGAGGACCCTACCAGTGGAGAGCCTCTGCACCAGCTTTGGAGAGTGAAGTGAGACCAGACTGCAGCAGCCCAAACCACTGGCAGTAAAACTGCAGGAAAATCCTGGATGGAATCCAGTTAGGAGCCCTGTAGGAGATAGTGTATCTGTCAAAATAACGGAGAAAAAAAGGGGGGGGCACATTTTTCTTTCTGTGATCACCCTGCAATAGCACCCTATAACAAGCAGATAGAGAACAGGTGACAAAGGGGACCAATGACAAAGGGCTGGGTGCTCATGACTGTGAGAGTTTTGTGTGCCAGGACTGTGAAAACACTAAGGCTGCATGGGAAGGCTCAGGGTGTGGCTGGGACTTTGGGCA
Organism: Oryctolagus cuniculus; assembly: GCF_051225735.1. NCBI lineage: Eukaryota > Metazoa > Chordata > Mammalia > Lagomorpha > Leporidae > Oryctolagus > Oryctolagus cuniculus. Next base: position 68,700,692 of record NC_142878.1, on the reverse strand, counting down.
GTCAATGTGGGAGCCCCATTTCTATCAGGGCTCCCTGGTTCCTGGTGAGGAACACTTCTGGGGAATCTGCTTACACTGAAGCAGATTCATGTGGAAGCATGGGAGAATATTATACCCAATGGTGCTAGCACCCAGGCACTGGTGTCCTTAGAGGAAAGGAAGTGAGCTGAGTCTACAGTAGCCAACAGAGAGAAAACCTCCCCTCTGACAAAAAGAAAGAAAGAAAGAAAGAAAGAAAGAAAGAAAGAAAGAAAGAAAGAAAGAAAGAAAGAAAGAGAGAGAGAGAGAGAGAGAGAGAGAGAGAGAGAGAGAAAGATGAGATTTATCATACCAACCTGGGTGTCATCTTAACACTTCCTTTACCCTGGAGCACTAAACAGAGCTTCTTGGCCACAACCATCACAGGCCTCTAGATATTCACTGAAAGTAGGCACTCAACTAATCCACACAGATATAGTCCAAAGATAAAAGCCACCACAGCAAAAAAATAAAGCAGAAACCAACCAGTATCTCCACAAATGCCAAATAATAAATGCACCATTTCAAGAAATAATAATAAGGAATACAACATGACACACCAAAAGAATACAACACTTCAATAATAGATTGTGAAGATGAAGACATTGAAAAAATGCTAGAAATGGAATTCAAAAAATCGATAGTAGGATTACTTAGAAGTGATTAGAAGCAAATGCACAAACTAATGAAATCCGTACATGACATGAAAGAAAATTACTCCCATTGAGATCCCATTTGAGATCTTAAAGAGAAAGCAAAATGAAATCTTGGAAATGAAGAATTCAATAAAACAAATAAAAAATGCAGTGGAAAGCCTCAGCAACAAAATTGGTAACACAGTACAAAGAATATCTTATAGAAGACAAATCACAGGAAATTATACACTCAAACAAAAAAAAACAAGAAAAAGAAATTAGAAAACTAAAAAACAGTGTGGGAATCTACAGAATACTATCAAACAACCCAACAGAAGCCAGCACTGTGGTGTAGTGGGTGGGGCCGCCACCTGCAGTGCCGACATCCCATATGGGCACCAGTTTGAGTCCCGGCTGCTTCACTTCCAGTCCATCTCTCTGCTATGGCCTGGGAAAGCAGTGGAAGATGGCCCAAGGACTTCAGAACCCACGTGAGAGGCCTGGAGGAGGTTCCTGGCTCCTGGCTTCGGATTGGCACAGCTCCAGCCATTGCGGCCGGTTGGGGAGTAGGCCAGTAGAAGGAAGACCTCTCTCTCTCTCTGCCTGTCTCTCTCTCTATGTGGTTCTTTCAAGTAAATAAATAAATCTTTTTTTTAAAAAATCCAACATATGGGTTCTAGGTGTTCCTGAAGGTGTGGAAAGAAAGGATTAGAAGGCCTTTTCAGAGAAATAATAACAGAAAATTTTCCTAATTTGGAAAAAGAAAGGGATATCCAACTCCAGGAAGCAAACAGAACTCCTAATAGACATGACCAGAAAATATTTTCACTGTGACACACTGAAATCAAACTCACCACAGTTAAAACATAAAGAAAAGATTCTAAAATGTGCACTAGAGAAATGCCAGCCTACTTTCAAAGGATCTCCAATTAGATTCACAGCAGACTTCTCATAAAAAAAACCCTACAGGCTAGGAGAGAATGGAGAGATATATTCCAAGTCTTAAGAGAAAAAAACTGTCAACATAGAATACTGTACCCTGAAAAACTCTCATTTATGAACAAAGGTGAAATAAATACATTCCATGACAAACAGAAACTGAAAGAATTTGTCACCAACAGTCCAGCCTTCCAAAAGATGATTAAGGATGTGCTGCACACAGAAATACAGTTATCACTATGAAAGAAGGTAAAGGAAGAAAATCTGCCAGTAAAAATACAAAGGAAATCCGAAGTAAAAACTAGAAATATTTACGGAAAAATGGCAGGGCCAAATCATTATATATACCAATAGTAACCTTGAATGTAAATAGCCTCAACTCTCCAGTTAAAAGATAAAGACTGACTGAATGGATTTAAAAAAATCCATCTGTTTGCTGCCTATGCAAAACACATCCCATCAACAAAGATACATGCAGACTGAAAGTGAAAGGATGGAAAAAGATATTCCATGTTAATAGAAACCAAAAAGGAGTTGGTATGGCCATGCTAATATCAGACAAAATAGACTGTAATGCAAAAACTGTTAACAGAGACAAAGAAGGACACACTATGTAATGATTAAGGGATCTATTCAACAGGAAGATATGACTATTGTAAATGTATACACACCTAATTACAGGGCACCTGGCTATTTAACAGAAATGTTAAGAGATTTAAAGGGAGATATAGACTCAAATACAATAGTAATGGGGGATTTCAATACTGACTTTTGGCAATGGACAGATCAACCAGACAGGAAATCAGCAAGGAAACAGCAGAGTTAATCGACACTATAGACCAAATGGACCTAACAAATATCTACAGAACTTTTCATCCTACAGTTGCCAAATATGCATTCTTCTCAGCAGTGCATGGAACTTTCTCTAGGATAGACCACATGCTAGGCCATAAAGCAAGTCTCAGCAAATTCAAAAAAATCTAAATCATACCATACATCTTCTCAGACCACAATGCAATGAAGCTGGAAATCAGCAACTCATGAATCTCTGTAACATATACAAACACATGGGAACTGAAGAACATGCTCCTGAATGAACAGTGGGTCACAGAAGAAATCAAGAGAGAAATAAAAAAAATTTCTAAAACAAATTAAGATGATAATACAACATATCAAAACATGGGATACAGCAAGGCAGTGTTAAGAGGAAAGTTTACACAAAGCAATTTGTGAGTATATCAACAAATTGGAAAAGCACCCAATATATGAGCTATCAGTACATCTCAAGGATCCAGAAAAACAACAGCAAACCAAATCTAAAACTAGTAGAATAGAAATAATTAAAATTAGAGATACTTGAAACAAAAAAAAAGAAAAAGAAAAAGAAAAACAATACAAAAGTTCAGCAAAAAGAGCTGGTTTTTTTAAAAAAATAAAATTGACACACTTCTAAGGTCAATCCCATTCACAGTAGCTACAAAAATAATCAAATACCTTGGAATAAATTTAACCAAGGAAGTCAAACATCTCTACAATGAGAATTATAAAACTTTAAAGAAAGAAATAGAAGAAGATACAAAAAAATAGAAAAATCTTCTATGCTCATGGATTGGAAGAATCAATATCATCAAAATATCCATACTTTCAAAAGCAATTTAAAGATTCAATGTGATACCAATCAAAATAACAAAGACATTATTCTCAGGTCTAGGAAAAATGAAATTCATATGGAAACATGGGAGATCCCAAATAGCTAAAGCAATCTTATACAACAAAAATAAAGTTGGAGGCATCACAATACCAGACTCCAAGACAAACTACAAGGTAGTTATAATCAAGACAGCCTGGTACTGGTACAAAAAAGAAATGGATAGACCAATGGATCAGATAGAAATGCCATAAATACATCCAAGCATCTGCAACCAACCTATATTTGACAAAGGAACTAAAGTCAATCCCTGGAGCAAGGACAGTCTCTTCAACAAATGGTGCTGGGAAAACTGGATTTCCACATGCAGAAGTATGGAGCAAAACCCCTACCTTACACCTTACACAAAAATCTGCTCAATATGGTTTATTTACCTAAATCTACAACCCAATACCATCAAATTACTAGAGAATATTGGGGAAATTATGAAAGATATTGGCATAAGCAAAAGAATTCTTGCAAAAAGACCCTAGAGGCACAAGCAATCAAAGCCAAAATTAACAAATGGGATTACTATCAAATTGAGAAGCTCTGTACTGCAAAATAAACATTCAAGAAAGTGAAGAGACAATAGATGGAATGGGAGAAATTATTTGAAACCTGTTCAACTGATAAAGGATTAATAACCAGAATACGTAAAGAAACTCCACAACCACAAAACAAAACAAACAAACAAAAAAAAAAAACAGAGAAAAATTGGGCAAAGGACTTAAACATACATTTTTCAAAGAGGAAACCCAAATGGCCAACAGACATATGAAAAAATGCACAGGATCACTAGCCTTCAGGGAAATGCAAATCAAAACCACAATGAGGTTTTACCTCACCCCCGTTAGAATGGCCTTCATACAGAAATCAACAAATGACAAATGTTGGTGAGGATATGGGGGAAAAGGCAATCTAATCCACTGTGGTGGGAATGTAAATTGGTAAAGCCACTATGGAAGACAGTATGGATATACCTCAGAAATCTGAGTATAGACCTACCATATGACCCAGCTATCCCACTCCTGGGAATTTACCAAAGGGAAATTAAATCAGCAAATAAAAGAGTTATCTGCACTACATGCTTATTGCAGCTTAATTCACAATAGCTAGGAAATGCAATGAACCTAAATGCCCATCAATTGAAGACTGGTTAATGAAATAATGGGTATGTACACTATGGAATACTACACAGTGTTAAAAAATGAAATCTGGTCATCTACAACAAAATATATGAATCTGGAAAACATAATACATAGTGAAATAAGCCAGTTCCAAAGGGATAAATAGCATATGTTCTCCCTGACCTGTGATAACCAAAAGAGCACCTAAAAGACAATCTGTAAAAGTGAAATTAACACTTTGAGAAACAATGACTGGAACATCCCTTGTCTTGACTGTTGAGGAATAGTTTTTTTTTTGTATAATATTTGTTTAACTCTTAACATAGAGTTAAACATAAGTATATAAAGCCACTGAAAAATATATCTCAGTAAAAATAAGAGTGGGAATAAGAGGAGGAGGAGGAAGACGGGTGGGAGTATGGGTGAGAGAGTTGGCTCAGTGGGAATAATCAAATGTACATAAGTTGTAATTATGAAATATATGAAATTTATTACTGTGAAGCTGTATTGTTCTGCATACATTTCTACAGACTTACTTAAAGGTATAATTTAAAAATTTGCCATGGGATCCCAAGTTTCCTTAGGCTGTGTGATAAAAATACCATCTTAAGTGTTAAAGTGATCATACAGATATGATTGACTGTCTGGTAATAATAATAGATAGAATTAAAAGTGAATACTCCAACATGGGAAGCAGTCCATAGAATGGTAATCACTTTAAATAGCACTCTGACCTCAGAATCAGCCCTTAAGGCATTCTGGTCTGGCTGAAAGCCCATGAGAGCATTCCAGGTATGGAAAGCCAAGACACTGTAGCAAAAAATGTTCTACATGAAGAACCTCAGTGGGTGAGATCCCAGTGGGAAGAGTGGCCATCAAAGAAGGATATAATTTTCTCTGAAGGGAGGAGAGATTATTCCCTGATCAAGTGCAAATGGGAAGCAGACCTGCAACGCAGCTGTTGGCTTGGTCTTCATTTGCATGTGAAAAATCTTCCTAGGAGAAAGTCAGCTGTTACATACATTCATTCCATTTTCATGACAATCTTATCCAATTTCAATGATTTCTAAATGCAACTTTAATCACACAGCTTAAAAAGAAAATCACTTCCCGAACCATCACCTTATAGAGTCCCTGTAGTTACTTTAGGAATAAATCAAAGCAATATCATCTTCAGCAGTAATAAAAGGCAAAAATCTGACCCTAAAAGATTTTTTACAAATTAGGGATTCTTTGGCCTCATTGGAGTTTTGTTACAGCTCACACCTGCTAGTATCAAGAAGAAACTATATATTTATTCATGAAGGTAAAAAGTCTACCTGTACACAAAATTAAACTTTTTAAAAATAACTTCTTCAAGTAAATTTGTGTTGTATAATGGCTTAGGATGATTCTAAGAATTTTATGAAGTGAGTTATTTAGACAAGAACAACATAAACATTTCTCGCTCTGCCATGAGTGACTAAAGAATCCCTAAGCAAAGTAACTTACCACTTGTGTTACATCAGTTGCTCCTGGCAAATATCATAGCAAACATTTTCTTATTTAAAAAACAACAGCCAAGAAACCGCTCAGAGTGTGAACTTTTTTCCACTGGTTTTGGCAAACCACCCAACTGTAGGATGTCACTTAGTTCACAGGAGAAACAGGTGATCCAATGTGGCAGGCTTGTAAATACTGTTCCTCCTGTAAGAAGCACCCACTGAGCTGTGTCCCACTGAATTCCACAGAACTGCTGAGGTTTCTGTTCAGCAGGCAGAATTCTTTGTTCACGCAGAAGAAATGCCTTGAATTCTCATTGTTCATATATACCTCTTTCATATTAAGGAAATGCCTGAGATCTCAGCTGTTATCAATGGGGAATGTACAGCTTGCTCTGGGGAACAGGCATCAAGCCTTCAAAAAGCTGTCCTGGCTAACAGCTAAGACCACCCATAAATCACCATTTAGGAAAACTCTTTCCATAAAAATCACCAAGCACTTCCAAAACCATCAGGTCCCTACTACCTTAAAAGATACTTGCTTGTCTAGCTGATGGGCATAAGAGGTCACATGTTCATAGTCATACTTGAGAGATTGAGGATTTAACCAATAAGATAAGGAAGAGCTCTGTTCCTGTTAAAAGTTAACGAGTCCAAAATGGAAGTCCTCACTGGAAGTTGAATTCACTAATAATTTATCAAGAGCTGCCTTCCTTGGGAAGTAAGAAGGATATCAATGTATTTTAAGTGGAAAAGGTGATAATGATCCAAAGTACTAGTAGGCAAATGATGAGAAAAGTTATCAAGAGATGGCGCTGTCCTGGGATACCAGATGCTCTCTGTAATCCAAGTACAGTGTTATAATAGGCTCCAGCACACGTTTTAGAGTTTCTCTGCTGGTGTGATTTCATTTTCTGTGCAAACGTCCTCCTCCAACAGAACACTGTTACAAGGGAGGGAACTGCTCCCTGGATCCTCTCGGGTAATACGAGAGGGTTTGTAAGACAGGCCCCAGTTCTTATCCTGACAGCAAGTTTCAGACCTGAATACTTAACGATCACTCTACATCCCAAAAGAGTGTCTTGCTTTCAAGTGGTACAAAAAGCATAAAACTGCTGTGTCTTCTTTCTGTATTATTAGGTGTGGCATGCTGAATTATCGAGTTAGTAAAATTACACTAGATTTTACCTCAGGAACTTGGCCAATTCTATTAGCACAGTTGTCTTATACAGCAACAATAAAATGTGAAAAATGATTTATATTCTGATGCTTATACTTGACATTCTGTTTTCCTTAAATTGTCTCCAAAAATGTGAGTCTCAGTAGATTAATAACATGACTACTAGTCTACATTCCATAATTTTACCCAGACAATACCAACCAGGCCATAATATGCCATGATGTACAGATGACCGTCAAATTCACCTTTTCTATTCTGTTTTTTTGCACTCAACATTTTTCTGTTGCTTTAATTCATCACTGAGATTAATTTGATTCTGCTCAGCTTTCTTCATTTACCAAACTGGTTGTAACTCTGTTGTTTCCATATTCTGTCTTCAGCTGGTATACACTTGTTTAAAGAGTGATTATTGTAGTGCTGATGTTTGCATAAACTTGACTAACTATAAGCCATCCTGTAGATTAAATAAAAACTTAGAGCTGTAATTTTCTTGGGGTAGGCATTGGGACACAGTGGGTTAGGCTGCTACTTGAGATACCTGCATCTCTATCAAAGTGCCTGGTTCTAGTCCCAGCTACTCTGCTTTCAATTCACCTCCCTGCTAATGTGCCTGGAAGTCAGCAGGTGATGGCCCAAGTCCCTGGGATCCTGCTACCCAAGGTAAGAGATGCAGAAGGAGTTCCTGGCTCCTAACTTGTGCCTGGTCAAGCCCCAGCTGTTATAGGCATTTGGAGAGTGAGCCAATGGATGGAACGTCTCTCTCTCTCTGTCTCTCCTCCCTCCTCTCTGTCACTGTGACTTTTGGATAAATAAATCTAAATAACAACAACAGCAACAAAAAGCCACCTGTAATTTTCAGAGATGTTCATTCGTCAGGATTTCAATTTTTTTTTCCTAGCAAGTTTTATTTCTTATCCACAGACACATGGGCATTCTTAGTGACTGTAAAGCAACTGGAGTGAATAAACTTTTCATTTAAAATCCACAGGTGTGGGGATGACAATTTTAATAACTACAAAAGGTATATCCTTTTCCAGGAAACTCTTGACAGCTAATAGATTCAACACTGTCATTCATGAGACAACTCCTTAGGGAAAAAAAAAAAAAGACCAGTCACACAAAATCCTGCTAACTCCAAAAGCTGTGACATTATGGTTACAAATAAAAACAATTTTTAATTAACTCTCACTTGAAAACATCAGTAAAACCATGCACTGAATTCTCCTAGTTTACCACAGGAACCCGCTAAAGTTGTTTACTTATATCTGTCATTTTCAACTTGAGTGATTTTTTTTTCCCCAGAAATTTGTTCCAAAGATTGTGTCATGCACCTGACAGGTGAGAGAATGATGAAAACACCAAGCAAATGGCTCTCCAATGTGGCTGCCACTGCTCTGGGAGACCGAGGACGCATGTCTCGTGATACTGGTGCTAAGGCTCAGGTGACTGTCATAAAGGGGGTCCTGTTACCCAGCAAGCATGGTGAGCTGGGACACAAATGGCTCTTCATCAGAAAAAATGCAAACCACCCACAGGCTGCACTTGGAAAATCAATAAATAATGGCACAGGAGACAAAAGAAATCACACAGTCCTTTCCTTAAAAGATGTACTTTTTTTCCATAAAAGCAAAAGTAGTAAAGTAGAAAGTCAAACCAGACTAATAGTTTAAACAGAGTGACAACATGGCTCCATACACTTTCAAAAGGCACCAGAAAACAAAATTTCTTGTGTTGGGTAAATTAGGTCATCTTTTTTCCCAAATAATGTTTTCATTCTCTTGTCATACTAACTGCTCATTTAACTGCTACCTAGAAAAAGTGGTTAAAAGTCTTTGACGTTTTAGAGTTTTCATGCATTTCCTCTTTGAAGATTATACTTTGGGAGTCTACCATCCAACAGGTACTAAAAGCAATGGAAGCCAACAAAGCACTGATGGTGAGAGAACCGTCTATACTCTTTCAGTGAACATTCTAAAAATCAGCTCTGCCAACACTCACTGCTGATTCATGTGAACACCTGACCAGAAGCCTCATCCTTGAGGTCTACCCTGAAGGGCCCCCATGGCTACTAGAGTGCAGAGGTCTCCACCTGAGCTGACTGATAGAAGAGCAATGGCATTAAGTGTGTGATTTCCCAACATTAATAACACCCACAAAATCACAGAGAATTAAAAAGACACCTGAAGTTGGAACTACAGAATAACAGTCTTATAACCCAGGTTGAAAATTAAACAAAAAAAAAAGCATAACTTCCTACAACTGTGGTCTAAAAATTGCAGTGTAACCACAGAAGCAAGGCAAACTATCTACGTCCAAGTCACTTGAGTGTGTTCTACCAAAGATTACACTAAGAACTGCCACCCATCAAAGTGCAATGCATGTAAAAATTAGAGTTCTTACAACATTGGCCAAAAGCAGCAAATCCAGCTGACTGAGGCCATGCATGCACTGTCACTGGCTATAAAGTAGTACTTATGGCAGATTAAGAGTATATGACATATACTGGAGATCAGTTATTTGCAATATTATTTTTAAAAGGGAAATGTTTTACAAAAGTGTATAGCATCAAGTTACATTACACTGACAAACACTTAGCTATATTAAAGGTAGATTTTATGATGTCATCTAGAAAACTATCACTGTGCTTTTATTGAGCACTGCCTATTGCAAAGCACACAGTGTTCCTTTAAATCAAACATTGTGTTCTTACAGTTCTTTTTAAGCCCCTATCTTTCGCTTTTGCAAAACAATGAACTGTACTTTTTTTTAAAGCTGGTGGAACAAAAATGGTGATAAAAGTAGTTTCTGCAAAATCAACAATGGGAGGGAAGACTTACTTTTCATCATACTCTATTTGAATGTTTCACCATGCGATTCATTTTATAAACTTTACAAACAAAAAATTGTTGGGACAATAAAGCAAAAGCAAGTTCCAGTTTAGCATCAAGGCAAACTTCTGACCTGGGGAATAATACTCTGCATCTTTCACAACACTTTTGAGAGTTTATCACAAGAACATGAATACGAACATAGATTCATCACAGAATACAAGTGTATTGGTCATTATTATGTAGAAAAAATAAGCTGCAATATCTGTTTTCCATGTATGCTCACAGTGTCTGTACTGAAAGTTTCTCTAACATTAAAACAAGTCCACTAATAATGTAATTGAAAAGAATACTTCTGCACTATGAAACAGAAGATGTGGGGTTCAGAGGAGAGCCCATCTGAGTACAGACTTTATCCAGCCACAGAAGAGGCCCGGGAAGGTGAATCTCAATCCAACATGGGGTACTGGTGACATCGTACCGGTGATATCTGCTCCCCAGACCTTGACAAAACTCATTAGAATGGTGCACTGCCTCAAACCCAGGATTGCCAGATGGGCCAGAAGCTGAGCAAACTCTTGACTGATAAAAATGTTGAGGCTGCAGCTGCTAGGAATCTTACAGACAGTGGTGGGCTGAAAGCCGTGATACAAGTTGCAGTTCCTACTCTGTACAAATATGCTGCTGTCACGGAGACATTTCATATACACCTCCCTGCCAACACAATACAGGTGAACACCTTTTCCAATGTGTTGCCTAGCGTTTTCAATTATCGAATTACGATTCACATTTGACAATAACCCCAAACAGAATCTACTTTTGTTATTGGAAGGGTGTGTGATCCATCTAATTACACACTAGTAGAAGATGCATGAAAAGCTTCCCCAGCACAATTGTTTAACTCATAGTGGACAACTGAACACCAATGTTTGGGCTCCTCATAGGCAACAGGCTGAACATCTCTGCTGGATAGACTGGGCATAATCTGAGGAATCATACTACTGCTCATATCCATCAGCTGTGAATTATCTTGTCCCATCTGATTATCTCCTCCATCAGGAGGAGGTGTATCATCTGGGAGCTGAAAGGGACTTCCCGGTCCAGAACTTGCCAGGGAATTGGAGCATGCGCAGCTAGCAGAGGAATGGGGGATAGGGGCTGTTTGGAGATAGTGGGAGGCACTAATAGTGGAGGTAAGTCTGGACTCTCCAGAAGGCTGTGTTGTGGATCAAAATCATAATGATGAGGCACTAATACTGGAGATAAGTCTGGACTCTCCACTCTCTTATAGCGGTATGGGTTTATACGAACTTGAGTAGCCACTGACTTTGATTACTCTGAAGGTTTGTATCAAATGACGTTGATGGCCAGCTTGTTTTCTTTTATTAGTCCAGCGGTAAAGTGATTGTTGGGCTGGAAGCAAGGTGATGGGGAGAAATGAGCAGAAAAGGCAGTTGGTGCTTTGGTGAAAAAGCTAAAAAAATAAAAAGAGTGCCATGGAGGAACTGGAGAAAGCCGTGAGCTGCCCAGGACAGCGGAGCAAATGTGTCACTCTTCCCAGACCTTTGCACGCACGCCTGCAGGTTTCTCACAGAAAAGGCTGGCCCCACGTTATACATGGCCGTGTTTGGCGCTGGCCCGATTTGCAGAGTCATCGTAAGCTAAAGGATATCTGTGAATTTCCTTTACTTTATCTATAAAGACATTTCTGAATTTTGTTTTTGCTAGTTTCAAAAATGAGAGGTATCAAATCCTTACAAATGGTAAACCACACTGTAAAATTACAATGTGTAAAATACCATGATAAATAATATTTTAAATGTAAATGTCAGTATACATCTAAGAGCCAAATATATGGAGATAGTTTCATTAATTTAACTGGGAAAAGATTGAACTAGTTCGGAAACACATTTTTGAAAAAAAAAATTCTAGATCCTGAGGTCATACCAAATAACCCAGAGATGTGTAAAATGTAGTGCAAAATTTAAACTGCAAAAGTAAATGAATGTTCACAATTATTTTATTTCTCTGTACAGGATTTTCTGTATGTTGAAACAATAGAAAGACTCCCTAAGGAGAAAAAGAATATTAGCTATATCAACCTCTTAACTTTCTATAAGTCAAAACATCTCAAGCAAAATTGTATGACAAAATCTAACATATATGTATATTGTAATAGATGAACAAGGATAACGGTTTCCCCAGTTATTTATCACCGTAACAATGCCACCTAACAAATAACCAGAACCTGAAAGGACTACAAGCATTCATTGCTCCTGCTGAGCCCACTCGGGGTTAGCTGGCTGGCTCTGCTGATCTCCGGTTTGTTGAAGCTCATGTCTTGGAGTCCAATAATATTTCCCCCTCTCCACTTGTCTCTCTTCCTCCAGCAGTCCTGGCAGGCACTTGTGGCGATGGCAGGAAGAAAAGCAGAACTATACACAGGGAAGGATACTGGGGGCTTAGGCGTGAAAGTGATACACCTCACTTCCGCCTCATTCTGTTGCCCAGAGTAACTCAGGTGGTGCTATGTGTGGATGTGGTTTGGCCCCGAAGGCTTGCGTGCTGCAAGTTAGGTGCCCAGTGTGGTGGTAATTGAGTCAATGGGACCTTTAAGAGGTGGAGCCTAGTGGAAGGTAATGAGGTCATGGGGATACCACCTTTAGAAGATATTAATGTTGATATCTCACAGTTAGTTCTTGCAAGAGTGGGGTTGTTCTAAAGTGAGGTCATTCCATGTTTCTGGCCCCTTCTACATGCTACCCATAGGTGATTCCCTTTCCTCTCCTCTGCTACACTGTGACACAGCAAAGGGCCTTCACCCAGACAACAGCACCATCGCCAGAATTTCCAGAATCATGAGCCAAACAAACTTTACAAGTTACCCAGCTGCCACTATTTTGTTCTAGAAACATAAAATGGACAAGTAAATGTGGGATGGGAAATGGTTTCCTTTTCTAGGAGGATCTCCAAGGTCACAGGGCAAAAAGCACAGTGGGTTCAGGAAGAGGTAAAAACTTTGGGACACTGAGGGAATTCATCAAGAAAATAATTTCATCCCAATTGGTAAATAAGCAAAAGGCTCATGAAAAGGACACAGGCAAAAGGCATATAAAAATTCAGAATCTCAATTAGAAAAAGTCAAACATAATTGTTAAGAAATAATATGTAAACAAATTATGTTTTACAATCTAACCTAATTTGAAAAATCCTCAAAGCATAAATTTTAAAATAAGAAAGCACATTATTATTTCTTAACCGATTTTCTAATTTGATGATATCCAAGAATGGAAAATTATAAACTCACATAGAGTTGGCATAAACACATTTTATTACAACTTTTCTAGAGAAAAAGTTGAATACCATGGGTCATAAGTGTTCTGTTGCCTGTAAGTTAGAGAAAATAAATATACCTGAAGAGGGTTGAGAAACATAAAACATGCAGTAAGTAACAGGTCATTATCAAGCCATCATAGCAATATGTCTGAGAGGGAGAAAGGAATGGAGATGGGAAGACACACTACAGAGCTAAGAACCTGAACAAATGGTCTGCCAGAAGCAAGCTTCCCACAAGTCAAGAAAAACAGTCTTTTTTTGTGGTAGAAGACACTTTGGTTCTTTACCCAACATCCATCTCTTCTTTCCATCCTTCCTAAGAGAACCCAGACATCCTCCCACTCCCTAAACTTCTGGTCAATGCAACCCAATCTGCACACATCATTTTCCCATCATTGTACATGGCTGAGGATAGGCCAATTGTACCAAAAGGAGGAACATACATCCATACACAGAGAATGTCTTTTTCTGCTGGTTTTGAATACAGAATTATGATTGCCATTGGTAATTTTACAACCATACAAGAAACGACCTAAAAGGAAGGAAAGCAGAAAAGTGGAAAAATCCAGGGTCCTTACTATCATCATTGATCTTCTGATCACTGTGCCTGGAGCCTGCTCTGGTTCTGGTCTCCCTGTGAAGTAGGCCATGCTACCCTACTGTTTAAGTCAGCAGGAGTATAGATTTTCTATTCCTTGTGGCCAGGGGAACCTATCAGATACACACACACACACACATACACACACCCCTTCCCCCAGAAGTATCTCCTTCCAAAACATATGCAGTCTTTGAAACTGAAATTTCATTTCAGCTCTCAGAACATGGTATAGAAAAACATCAAATGGTCATTGGCCACTGCTGATCTCTTCAGGGAAGCACCAGGATATTGGATGTACCTTCCTAGCTCCTCTCCGCTCTGATGAGATGGAGGGCATGGTAGTGGCAGGGCCTGGCTTTCAGCTGTATCTCTGATTATATTCCCAATTGAAGACAAATCTATTTTATGCTCAGTGATACTTATCTATGGGAACACTACTTGAATTTCTACTAAACATGGTTACAGTCCCAATATTTTCTTTTCTGAGAACCAAAATGCTGAAATACGTGCTACAGTAAATGTCTCATATAAAGATATGAGTTGCAATTTTGTTCTCCAAATTGCAATCTTTTTAAGCTCCATTATAGTGATTATGACCTTTCATTAAAAATGTTCTTGAGATTTTTAAAAAGCCATAACCATATGATTATATGTAAAAAGAATATTTCAATACACTTTTACTAGGACATGAGGGTCCAATAAAATAAATGTTCTCTAGATATGAGAAAGCTGAAATTATTGGTGCCTTTTTCAAATTTTTTATTAAGATTATATTGAGTTTTAGCATTGAGTTGTAAGCTCTTCCGATAGCACAAATGCAAAACCTCATCAATTTTGACTGCATGAGAATACAAATTCTGTTCTTTTACATATCTTAATGAATAATTAATATCATGTTCAATGATCTGGCTGCAAACACCAATCAACTGGCCAAAATAAATTGGATTTATATTGAAGAGATAGTTCCCCATGCTCCTCACAAAGATTACTGTTTCTTTTAGGGAAAGTCTATAATAGTATGAAATAAAGCTCTGTTGGAATCCCTTGCTGTTATCTGCGTGAATAATCATTCCTTTTTGAAACTACTCTGTCACAGCTCTGGCTGATCTTATTGGCTTGTTTATAAGAGACAATTACAAATAGCTGTAGAAATTAAATTGTTTTCATGAAATAAGTAACACATCTCCTTTTCCTTCTCTTTTGGATACACATTTCCAATGTTTCGTATCCAAGGGAAGCCTGCCAGTGCAGTTCCTAATCACATGGTAGCTTCTATGGGTAGAGAGAAAACCCTGGGAATGCTGAACGATGGGATGCAGTCCACCAGAGCTCTCAGCTCAGGAGAGTGAGGGGCCACCAGGTTTCACTGTAGAAGTCTGAAAAAGCACAAAATCTTCTCAAAATCCAAAATAATACTCAAAGTCCATTTCATTCAAGAACCCATCTGGTTTTTGAATCCTTGTTACAAAAATAAGCACTAAGTAGATCCTTTCATCAGAAGCATACCTGAGCAGACACAAAAGACCCCAGAGAACAAAGTGTTTCACCAACAGGATAATCTCGGGAACAGTGATGAAACCATTGAATAAGAAAGCAGCTTGGAAATAGTACAGAAAGAGTACAGAATTATACACGTAGCAATGGGGGCATTTTGACAGCAGAAAAGATAACTCATATTTGAATTGAACATATGGTTTCAAAGTATTGTTACTGGCAAATTTAAAGTGCAAAATGTTGGGGCTGGTGCTGTGGTGTAGCAGGTGAGACCACCGCCTGCAGTGCTGGCATCCCATATGGGCGCCGGTTTGAGTCCCAGCTGCTCCATTTCCAATCCAGCTCTCAGCTGTGGCCTGGGAAAGCAGTAGTAGGGGATGGTCCAAGTCCTTGGGCTCCTACACCCACTTAGGAGACCTGGAAGAAGCTCCTGGCTTCGGGTCAGCGTAGCTCTAGCTGTTACAGCCAGTTGGGGAGTAAACCAGCGATAGGGGACCCCCTCTTTCTCTTTCTCTCTCTCTCTCTCTCTCTCTCTCTCTCTCTCTCTCTGCCTCTCCTCTCTCTGTGTGGCTCTGACTTTCAAATAAATAAAAATCTTTAAAAAATAAAGTGAAAAATATTTATTAAGCAAATATATATCTTAAAATACCACAATGTTAATATAACAATCCTCACAATTAACTAAACAGATAATGATGCCAAATAGGTAACAATGATTCTTTTTAGTTAAAATAAGCTTTATTATAAGTACCTCATAAATGTTATGTTATCATAGTTTAAAAAAAAAGATAATAACTAATCATGACACAATGTGTTGGGACTTTCCTGAAAGTTCCTAACCTCGACTTATAAGTATGCACAACTTGTCATGCTGTGAATTGCTGAATACCATTTGTTACCATAGTAAGTGAATATATGCACATAGTTTATGAATACTGAAACTTAATAGCCCTTAATTCAGACACCTTCTGCTGATAACAAAGGTAAGAGCCAATGGAATTGAGAAAGAACTTGAATTTTGTATCTGTTTTTGACCTATCAGAAGGATCTTTGTGGAGAAGCAGTAAACAACAAAATATAGTTTGATCACTGATGAAAGGACAGCCTATTCCTTAATGACATTAAATCTAGAAATCGGAACTTCTCAAAGATGAAAGGACATACTAGCTTCCATCTACGTCTAAATACAATAATAGATTCCACGTTATCTGTCACAGCCTCGAGCTGAATATTACTACTCTAAACCTTTCTCAGAGCGCACTTCTAATTCAAGAGGGCTGGTTTAGTCCCCGTGAGACATCTGTCCTTCAGGCTAAACATCCACAGGTCTTTGGGCATGCCTTAGATCCCCATCATGTCCTGAGCACTCCTGCCAAGTCCAAGTGTCACACTGAGTTTAAATGCTAGAAAGGAGAAGATGGAGTGACATCGCCAAAGACATAACAATAGGGAAAGCACCTGGTGAGCTCAGGGCAGAGCAGAATGAGAGGTGATCTTGGAAGCAGTGAGCAGATCTGCCTGGCAGGAGTGGAAGGTCCCTGGGAGGAATAGGGGAGGCAGTGCTGGCAAGCCAGACTGGAGACAGACGGTGTGCTGCCCAGCTGAAAAGTTAGCACTTTACTGTGTATGGGAGAAGAAGCCAAGAAGGCTTTTTAACAGAGTAACAAAACATTCAGAGTAGTATTTTAAGAATATTAAATCTGACAGCAATCTAAGACCAGCCAAGAGGGAAGAAATTGAGTTATAAAATCACAAAGCTTTAGTGATGATGGACTTGTTTCTGGAGCCAAGCAGTTTGATTTGGAATTCCTGCCTCACACTTATGGTGTGAACCTGAGCAAGTTATTCAACCACTCCAAGCCTTCCTACATCTACAAAATGGACAATGAAATACTGCCTACCTCATAGGTTGGTTGTGAGGATTAAATGAGGTAATATGTACAAAACTGGGGTGTCTTGCACAGTCATTCGTTAAGATGCCACTTGCGATGCCTGCATCGTATATCAGAGTACTTGTTCAAGTCCTGGCTCTGTTTCTGAGGGCAGCTTCCTACTACTGTGCACCTAGGGAGGGAGCAGATGATGGCACAACTACTTGAGTCCTTGCTACACATGTGAAAGACCTGGATTGGGTTCAGAGTTCTTGGCTTCAGCCTGGCTCAACCCCAGCTGTTGCAGGCATTCAGGGAGTGAACCAGTGAATGGAAGATTTCTGTGTCTGTATGCATCTCTCTCTCTCTCTCTCTCTCTCTCTCTCTCTCTCTCTCTCTCTCAGTATAAGACAAATAGTAAGCATTTAAATGCCATGTTGTATTAGGATCATCTTCATTATCATTATTATTATCACTATTATGCATACTGAGTATAACATAAGAACCTGAACTGGGGTGATGGTGAAAGGAACAGATCTGAGAATTACTGTCCATGAGGTGTCTTGCCCTCCTCTGTTAACCTTCCCTTGTCTTTCCTCCCATTGCTAGTTATGGGTTTGGTTTTTGTTTAAGATCTGGAACAACGCAAAAATGCTCACTCTCTCCACCTCTATTCAACACAGAATTGAAAGTCATTGCTAGAGCAATTAAGAAACAGAAAGAATAAAATGCATCCAAATAGGAAAGAAAGAAGTGCTGCTTTTTGCTGACAACACAATCTTATATATAGAAAACCCTATTTCACAAAAGAGCTATTAGAACAGATAAATGAATATGGTAGTTACAGGATATTAAATCACCATACAAAAATTCATAATGTTTGAATACACTAATAACAAGCTTTCCATAAAGGAAATCAAGAGAACAATCCCACTTATAATAGCTATAAAAAATAAAATATTTAGAAATAAATTTAACCAAGGAGGTCAAATACCTATGCACTGAAAGCTATAAATCATTCATGAAAGAAACTTAAAGTTACACAAATAAATCATAGGACAACTCATATTCATGAATGGGAAGAATTAATATTACTAAAATATCCACACCACCCAAAGCAATATATAGATCCATGCAATGCCTATCAAAATTTCAGTGTTATTTTTCATATAAATAAAAAATCTAAAATATCATATGGACCACAGAAACCCTAAATATCCAAGACAATCATGAACAAAAAGAACAAAGCTGAAGGCATAAAACTGTCTCTTTCCACACTACAGATGCTCTGTGACTTACAGTGGGGTTATGTCTCAATAAATCCATCATAGATCGGAAATATCATAAGTTGAAAATGCATTTAATTATCCTACTCTATTGAGCAAAATAGCTTAGCAACATAGAACACTGTAGAACATCAGTTGTTTACTCTCCTGATTGCATTGCTTACTGGGAGTTACAGCTCACTGCTGTTGCCCAGCATCATAACAAAGCATCATACATGTATCACTAGTTTGAGAAAAGACCAAAAAGTTAAAAAATTCAGAATATGGTTTTTACTACACACATTTTGCTTTCATAGCATCATAAAATAAAAAAATTGTAAGTTGGAAACCATCTATATACTACAAAATAATAGTAATTAAGACACCATGAGGGCCAGCACTGTGGCATAGCGGGTAAAGCCGCCGCCTGCAGTGCCGGCATCCCATGTGGGCACTGGTTCGAGACCTTGGAAAGCAGTAGAAGGTGGCCAAGTCCTTGGGACCCAACACCTGCATGGGAAGACTGGGAAGAAGCTCCTGGCTCTGGATCAGCACAGCTCCAGCCATTGCAGCCAACTGGGGAGTGAACCAGTGGATAGAAGACACTCTCTCTCTCTCTCTCTCTCTCTCTCTCTCTCTCTGTCTTTGCCTCTCATTCACTCTCTGTGTAACTCTGACTTTCAAATAAATAAATAAATCTTTTTAAAAAAAGACATCATAAACTGGATTAAAAAACAGACACATCAACCTAAGGAACAAAATAGAGGTCCCAGAAATATACCCATACATGTATAATCAATAGATTTTCAACAAAGGTGCCAAGAGCATGCAATAGGAAAAGGACAGGCTCTTCAGTAAATGGTGTTAGGAAAATTGGATATTCACACACAAAAGAATGAAATGGAATGCTTGCCTCAAACCATATATAAAAATCAGCTCACAATAGATTAAAAACTTAAACATAAAACCTAAGACTGTGAATTCTGAAAATAAAACATTGAAGGGAATTACATGACACTGTTTCTGGCAATGATTTTTTTTTTAGATTTGACCCCAAAAATATAAGCAACAAAAGTGAAAACAGACAATGGGATTACATCAAAATTAAAAGTCCCTATACAGGAAAGGAAATAAGAGAATGGAGAGACAACCTACAGTCTGTAAGAAAATTTTTTTCAAGCCATACCTCTCATGAGGAGTTAACAGGCAAAATATATAAGGAGCTCAAATACTTCAATAGCAAGAAAAGAAATAATCCAATTTAAAATAGGCAAGAGACTTGAATAGACATTTCTTAAAAGAAGATATGTAACTGAAGAGGTGCCCAATGTCACTAAACATTAGGGAAATGCAAATGAAAACTACAATGGGATATCACCTCATGCCTGTCAGAAAGGCCATTGTACAAAAAAGACAGAATTAGCAAAAATATGGAGAGAAAAAGAAACCTCTGTACATTATTGGTGGGAATATCACTTAGAAGAGCCATTATGAAAACTTACACTGAGGTTTCTCAAGGAGTTTAAAATACATGCCAGCAATACCACTTCCAGGAATTTACTCAAAATATCTGAGATCAGTACATTGAAGAGCTACCTACACTCCCTTGTTCACGGTAGTATTTCTCATGTTATTAGCTAAGATGTGGAAGCAACCTACATGGCCAGCGACACATGAAAGCATCCAGAACATGTGGTACATAAACGATGGAATGTGTGCCATCCAGCCCTGCAAAAGAACATTTGGGATAACATGGGTGGAATCAGTACCATTATACTAAATAAATAAGCCAGACACAGAAGGACAGGCAAATACCACGTGCTCTTATTTATATGTGGAATTTTGAATAATCGAATAGAAGCAGAGAGTACAATGGTAGTGACCAGGAATGGGCGGGGGCGAGGGGGAAGTGGGGAGAAGATGGCCAAATGGCACATAGCCGCAGTTAGGCAGTGGGCATAGAGTTTATTTTATATCTACTGCACAGCACGATGCACGTAATAAATAATGGTATATGGGACATTTTAAAATCACTAAGAGTAAATTCCAAATTTTCTCACCACAAAAAGTGTCAACCATTTGAGGTGACTGATTTAACTATTCCTATCATGTTTATGAACTATAATAGCACTTTATAGCCCATAAATATATTACAACTAACTAGCAACAGACATACAGCCTGGCAGTTAAGATGCCTATGTCCTACATTGGTATACCTGGGTTTAATTCCTGCCTCCAAAGTAGGGCCTTGGGAGGCAGTGGTAATGGCTCTGGTGATTTGATTCCACATGGGAGACACCGAATAGAGTTTTTGGCTCTGGCTTCAGTCCAGGCCCAGCCTCAGCCATTACTCCCTCTCAAATAAATAAATTTAATTAAGCTAATAAATACAATAATAGGTTATTAATTTGCCAAAAACAAAACAACAAAAGACACAGGTTTGGTCCCAACCATATGTGAGAATATAAATGTCATAAAAAAAAAAAAAAAGCTGGTCTTGCTTGACAGGGAATGAACTCAATTTCTACCATTATGTGTAAACAGTCCCATTAAGTTTTCTTTTTTGAAGATTTATTTAGTTATTTCAAAGTCAGAGTTACAGAGAAAGAGGGGCAGAGAGAAAGAGAGATCTTCCATCCACTGGTTCACTCCTCAAATGGCTGCACACTCAGGGCTGGGCCAGGCAGAGGCCATGAATCAGGAGCTTCATCTAGGTCTCCCACATGGGTGCAGGGGCCTAAGAGGATGTCCTCTTCTGCTTTCTCAGGCACATTAACAGGGATATGGATCAGGAGTGGAGCAGCCGGGACTAGAGCTGCGCCCATACGGGATGCCAGCACTGCAGGCATCAGCTTTACCTGCTACGCCACAGTGCCAGCCCTGACCCATTAATTTTTCAGAGAAACAGTTATATTTGTACAGACTACACCTCCAAATTCTTGGCTCACATAGAAACTCCAAAATTACCCCATGTTCCCCTGCCATCTCTTCCAACTACTCGCAAACTCTGAAGTGTTTCCTTAAGCCAGGGGTAAGAACACTGAACCTATGCACCCAAATATGATACACCTCCAGGAGCTCTTCTGTTTACAATGTAGGAGTTTCAGATTTTGAGTTAACTGGGTTCTGGGTTCTATAACCTCACCATCACTCCCAATTAATTGTATAATTTAAATTTCAATTTACGTGTGAGAATTAGGGTTTATGTTCTGTAAACTTGGGGCCGGCATTGTGGAACAGCCAGTAAAGCTGCCATCTGCTACACCCGCATCCCAGATGGGTGCCAGTTCAAGTGCCAGCTGCCCGACTTTCAATCCAGGTCCCTGCAAATGGCCTGGGAAAAGCAGCGGAAGATGGCCCAAGCCCTTGGTCCCCTGCCACTCACATGGGAGACCTGGAAGTAGCTCCTGGCTCCTGGCTTCAGCCTGGCCCAGTTCTGGCCATTGTAGTCATTTAGGAAGTGAAACAGCAGATGGAAGATCTCTGTCTCTCCCTCTCTCTGCGTAACTCTTTCAAAATAAATAAACAAATTTTTTAAAAATAAATAAATTGATTTTTACAAATCAACTATCTAAACTAGGCACTGCTTGTGGTGCAGAGTTAAGCCACCACTTGGGATGTCCACATTGGTGTGCTACTTCCAGCCCTGGCTGTTCCACATCTGATCCAGCGCCCTGTTAATGCATCTGGGAGGCAGCAGATGATGGATTTGGGAATGTGGGGAACACAGGTGGAGTTCCTGGCTCCTGGATTTAGCCTTGTCCAGCCTTAATTGAAGTGAACCATTGATTGGAAGATTCTCTCTCTCTTTCTCTCTCTCCTTTTAAAATAAATCATTCAAACTAACTTGTTAATGCCACTTACATGTCCTCATAAGATAAATTTCAAATAGCCCATATAAAAACTTCCACAACAGGTTTATACTCCCTTCTCAACCACCTGCTGATTTTACTGCTGGAAAGAATTGTTAAGTTGATGTGAGCTAAAAATTAAAAGGAGGCTTCTTGATGGATTAATTATATTCAATGCATAAAATGTCAAACTTACCTAGCCTTTATACTCAAGAATCAAAATGTCATTAGAGAAAGTAGTTAGGACTGATTAGCTTGTGATATTCCATAGTTAGTGAAATTTTAGGAGAAGAAACCACCAGACTTGCCATCAGTTAGAAAAGAATGGCCTTAGGGCAGGCATTGTGCCACAGGGGGTAAAGCCACCACCTGTGACATTGGCATCCCATATGAGTACCAGTCTGAAACCCAGCTGCCCCACTTGCCACCCAGCTCTCTGCTTATACACCTGGGAAAGCCGTGGAAGATGGCCTGTGCACCCACTCAGAGACCTGGATGGAATTCCTGCCTCCTGATAGCAGGCTGGCCCAGCCTTGGCTGTTGCAGCCATTTGGGAAGTAAACCGGCAGATGGAAAAGCTCCCCACTCAAAACCACCTTCTCTCTCCCTCTCCGTAATTCTACCTTTCAAATAAAAACAAAATATATCTTTTAAAATATGAAAAAGAAAAGAATGGTCTCACAGAAGCTGTGGAGGGAAGGGGAAAAAGGTATGTGTTGACTTAGGAAAAGCGTCTAATAAGAATTCCAGACCTCTTAATACATAGGAGGATTAAAAATGTTTATTTACATACATTTGTTCTGTTTGAGTACTATGTTATCAGTGTACTGCAGATGTTTTGGTGTACTAGTGACTGACATCTGTTTGGGTTTTTTTTTTATAGCCATCATGAACTGCTATTCTAACTTGAAATGCTGAGATGGTGGAGTTGCTCCCACCAAATTAGCCCCATGGTCTCTTCCTCACATTTTAGTTCACATTTTAAATCCTTATGCTACCTCAGTCTCCATACACCACTCCTCCTGCCTTGTACCCTTCTTTGAACACTTTCTGTGTTCATGCGTGTGTCAGCCCTGTGTTTGTCACACACTGTGGACTTATAGTAAGTCAGCCCAAAAGGGGCACAAAGTTGTACCTACTCAATGCTCATATTTAACCAAAAGTTCATGAAACACTTGCAATGATCCCACATTTTCTCTTTGGCTGTCCTGCAGGTTCTGCCCTTGCCAAGGACTCCTGAACATGTGGGTCTGGAAGCTAGAAACACGTCAATGATGCCAAAAAGGGCCTTACACCAAGGGCCTAGATCACGTGATCTCTAGTGATAACTTCACTTGCTAAATTCTAAATTCTTTAACTCCATCAATGATTCCTAGGCCATTTCTGGGTTTTGCTAATTCCTGGTGATATTATATAAAGTCTATTGTCTAGTTGAAATCTGGAGACTCTATTCAGAATTTGGCCAAGTTCACCCTCCTCTGACATAGAGCCTGGAACTGAACTCAGGCTCATGAGTAAAATAAGGATAAAAAATAGAATCTAACTCAGAAGGATGCTTCCAGCACTCAATGAGATCAGTCATATAAAGTATTTAGCACAAAGTCTAGGACAGAAGAAAAACTCAATAAATGCCAACCTGTATAATATTAACAACAGATGGTTGGCTTTCTCCCTTGTTCACTGCAAACCTCCAAACTGACAAGAAAAGGGGCTTTCCTTATATGCCAGGTCACTCCACTGCACAGACTGGTGGTAATGGGAGATTTAATGGGTGGACATCACTCTCAAGCTACTGCTTCATATCTATACACATACATATTATTTCCATTAAAGAATTCCCTATATTTTAGAAAAGAGCAAATATCAGGACTGATTCAGAAAGGAAAAAAAGAAGACTGATTGATAAGTCAGCTTAATATCACATACTCTAGGTGATCTACTCATATAATCACTCAGAAAATTACGGGCTGATAAAAGCAATTAAATAGCATCCACAGCTACAAATCACACTGCGTTATTTGACAGAAGGATGGGTTATCTAAAGGACAGCAGGGATTGGGGAGCCAGAAATAAGTCTTTCTTGGACTCAGTGCAGCTTCAGCGTCTGAACTCCAGGAGATTTTCAGAGGCAAACTGTAAGAACTTGGTCTGGATCACAGAACTCTCATGGGTATTGCTTGTTATCTACCTGAAGGGACCTTCTTGGATTATTGTTTCCAGAATGAAGTCTAGAGCCCACTTCCAACAGAGAGGGCCAGTGTGTTATGGCACAGAAGGTTAACCTGTTCCCTGAAATGCCGTCATCCCATTAAGTATGGTTTGCTGTGTCTCCAGCTGCCCCACTTCAGATCCAGCTCCCCATTCTTGCATCTGGGAAAGCAGCAGAAGATGGCCAAAGTGAATGTGTGTCTGCCATCCACGTGGGAGACCTGGATGGAGTTCCAGGATCCTGGCTTTGCCCCAGCCCTGGCCCTTGTGGCCATTTGGAGAATACACCAGTGGATGGAAGATCTCTCTCTTTCTCTCTCTCTCTCTCTCTCCCTCTTTCCCCACAAAAACACTCTGCCTCTCAAATAAATAAATCTCTTAAAAGAGGAGAAGAGGAGTAAGCACAATGTGCTAGGAATTACCCAGCCTTCATCCTTGCCCACTTCAGCAACATTACACAGGTTATTTTCCTCACCGATCAAATGGGAAACCACAAATATGAAATGAGTGACCCAAGTGCATTTCATAGCTGGCAAGTGGTGGAGCCAAGGACCACACCCAAGTCTGCGTCTCCAGAATCTGAACCAACAGGGGTCATGAAACCACACTTCCTCAAAGAAATCATCAGCTCCTTCCCCAGAGAGGTGAGCCTGAACAACCCACTGATCCTCCTCATGCATCAGGCTACAGAAGTTTGGTTGAGATAGTGGACAAGGACAATCTTAAAGGGAGATGTGTACAGAAGAAATGCATGGACTATACAGAAGGGAGGTATTGCTATCAGGCGCTTGGTCCTAATTTAGATGACGGTGAGAGGAGGGAAGGCCAGGATGAAGCAAAGCTTACATTTTTTTTTCCCTCTGTTCTCTTTTTTTTTAACTTTTATTTAATGAATAAAAGCTTACATTTCAATTTGTGGGTAGATGTATGGCAATTGTGTTGCTTCCAGTCCCCTCCTGACTCCCACAGCAGTCATACACACACATACATTTGAAATCTGAGACCATCCTTCCTATTTGTCACACTCTAAACATGGTCCTGGTAGATACCAGCAGTTAATTTGCAAAAGGACAAGCATAAACTGTAAAACAGAACTGGTTCCTGAAATTCTAACATTGGAAGGGACCTTACAGTTCAAGCTCAGACTTCCGTTTTACAGGTGGAGATGCTAAGACCCAAAGAGACTGAGTCACTGCCTGTCTAAGATGGCACAGGAAGTTGGTTTTAGTCAGGACAAGAACCCAGTACTCCTAACTTGATATCTCATGGATTCTCTGCTATGCTTTTACTAAGGGACAAGAAAGTGACTCAAGAGTAAATGGGGCCGGCGCCGCGGCTCAAAAGGCTAATCCTCCACCTAGCGGCACCAGCACACCAGATTCTAGTCCTGGTAGGGGCGCCAGATTCTGTCCCGGTTGCCCCTCTTCCAGGCCAGCTCTCTGCTGTGGCCAGGGAGTGCAGGGAGGATGGCCCAAGTGCTTGGGCCCTGCACCCCCATGGGATACCAGGAGAAGCACCTGGCTCCTGGCTTCGGATCAGTGCGATGCACCGGCCGCAGTGCGCCGGCCGCGGCGGGCATTGGAGGGTGAACCAATGGCAAAGGAAGACCTTTCTCTCTGTCTCTCTCTCTCTTACTGTCCATTCCGCCTGTAAAAAAAAAAAAAAAAAAAAAAAAAAAAAAAAAAAGAGTAAATGGTCAATTCTCCCACCTAATACACACACCCATCCACACAAGTTAAAATGAATAACACAATTACTTCTGAGACAAGCAGATGTCAACCACCATGGTAAGAGATTTCAATTATCTGACAATGCTTTCGCAGGAAAGACATGTAAGACTTTCCAGAGATTCTAGTGGTGTAACAAACTAACATGATGGTCAAAAGCCAACATCTAATGCTTCTTTAATACACCAAACTCTCCTTAGGAGATTGTGCAGTTTATTCACCAAACTTTAAAAGAGAACTGGACAAACTGGACAGATTCAGAACAGAGAAACAGATTCCAATGGAATCCACTGTCCTTCCTGAAAAATGAATCAAGGCTAGAAAAGGATGGCCTGGGTACCTGGTGAACTCAGTGCCAAAAAGGAGCTAAAAGAGAAGGGCAGATTGGAGACGTCAATAACTTGAGGTTGATCACAACAAAGACGTTCCTTGAACATCCAGGTAACCATGCCCTGGAATGGCCTACAGAGGGGTCTTGAACTTTTCTTCATCAAGAAGTGCTTGTATCTGCCTAAAACAGACCCTAGAAGGCCCAGCTTTGTGACACAGTGGTTTGACCTGCTGCTTGCAACACCTGTATCCCATGTCAAAGTATGGTTCAAATCCCAAATGTTCTGCTTCCAATCATGTGAGAGGAGGAATGAGGGTGCCTGGCTGTTCAGTTTCCTGGGGCACCCAGGGGTCAGACACCAAAAGAGAATAGCATTTAACAGTCAAAGGAGCTGCCCTTGCAGGAGGACAGTAGAGGAAACTCACTGTGGACTGTTGATGCTGCCTATGGCTAGTGAGAACTTTTAAGAACTGGATCACATGGCTCAGGTCCTGAGAGATGAGAGGTAGGAGAGAAAAGGCAGAGAGAATATGTGTAAACTGGAGAATTTTGGAGCTTGACTGAGATGCAAAGCACCATCTGGCCCCTCTCAACCCCCATCTCCCCTCATCAGCAGAACGGCCATGAGGTGTAGGGTCTCTCTAGATAACAGCCAAGGCACACAAACAGCAGGCACCTTCTGAGCCCTGCTAAGGCTTGTGAGTACATATCTCAGCATTCACATGATGGACCCTAAGCTTAGAGCCCCAGTACTCGCTCTTTCATTCTAGTCTCCCTACAAGCCTAGTAATACAGTCGATATGTTATCTCAGTTTATTGGATGCTCAAAGAGCTTCTCCCCTGGGGTGGGCATTTGACAACACCAGTTAAGAGAAATCATTTGGCAATGCCATATCCCATATCTGAGAGCTGAGATGCAAATCCCAGTTTCACTCTCAATGCCAGCTTCCTGCTAATGCGTACCCCTGCAAGGCATCAGATGATGTCTCAAATACTTGGGTCCCTGCCATCCATGGGGGAGACCTGGCTTGACTTCCAGGCTCCAGGCTTTGGCCTGGTCCAGCCCTGGTTATTATGGCCATTTGAGGAGTGACCCATTGAATGGAAGATTCATATTCATTCTCTCTCTCTCTCTCTCAATTTTTTTTTGAAAAAAGAATTTCCTTTTGACCAAAGTAAAAAGGCAGAAAATAAGAGAACTGCGATTTGAGCCTGCATCTGTCTGACTCCAGATTCCATATTCATTGAGCCAAGCCAGGTGTATTTTCAAGGTACTGAATCACTAGCCAATGCTTACTATCCAGATAGACATTCTTGCATTTTCTCTCCATTTGAGGCACAAGGGAAAAAGAGGTGGCAAAAGATGAAATACAAGGCTTTTTGACACAGATGAAACTCCTTGAAAGTACTCAGCTTTTTAAAGTTAGCTCTCTTGGGTGTTCTTTTTAATATGCATGTCACAGTTGATAAGGTGTCAGCAGGAAGGAATCATACACTTATGGCAGACATCTGAAGAACATAATTGCCCCAGCTGACATGTGTGACTGCTCTTTCATTATCATGTCAAGAGGACAGTTCTGCTTATAAATTGTTTGCGGTGAAAATAAAATAGGAAGCACTTGCTTAAAGTTTATTATAGCCTTTTAGAGTAACATAATTATAATTATAAAGTGTTCTTCCTTGGTGTGAACATTTTTATTTGTTCTTCAGAGATTTTCTTTTAAGATCAGAAAATGTTATTTCGGTAGAAGATGTTAAGCATAAAAGTTCCATTCATAGAAACTTTGCTTGAGTGCTCATCCAGGCTTTCTGGAAGGAGTTAAGTGTACAAGGCCTACTGCGGATTAAGGACATCCCACTATGCTTCCTTGAGGCTGCAATTCTCCTGAAACATCAAGGCCCCAAACTAGCATCAGTTTGCAGTAGAATTTAAAATGAAAATGGGAATGGGATTTATTAAAGTCAGGGCCAGGGCTCTCACCACCAGCAAAACCAATCAAACCAGAAGTGCCTTTGGCATGTGTTAAAGGAAAAGGCCACTGGGAAGGGTCCTTCCCATGGGTCAATGCCAGGATATACTCAGTATTCATACAAGCATAGGTGTGAGAAGGCACTTAGAGACTGCCTATCCAATGCATCATCTCACAGGTGATATAACTAAACTCTGAGAAAATGAGTGCTTTACTTGATATTAAACAAGTAGGAGGTCAAAGAACTAGGAAGCAGACCCAGGGGAAAAGGGGGAAAGAGGAATCAGGCAAAAATGTGTCCCTGATATTCCCCATCTTCCTATTCTGTTCCCTATGTTCAGCGAAGTAGGAAGGTGGAAAATCACACAGCAGACGGCTGCAGAGCAAGCGTTGTAGGTAAACATTATTCTCTGTGTTCTGCTGAACAGGATCCGATCCATACCACCTGACTGCTGGAGAAAAGGAGTTTAGTTATGTGACCAGAAGATGGAAGAACCTGATGCGTGTAAAAACATTTCCTTGAAATTTTCTATCCCCTTGTCTTCCTTAACATCTTTATTTTCATGTTCTTTTCTTGTTCATAAACTCAGAGCCCACTAATTGAAAAGGAAAGAAGATCCTCTTAAGGAAAAGCCATGGAACCCATCACAAGTTTACATAAAAGTATTTCCCCTATTCTTCCTCCAAAAATCTGAAACCATTTGCAAAGGTAACTGTAAACCAGAGAAACAAATTTCCAGAGTATTCAGATTCTTGGAAGATTGTGCAATAAAAGATCTGAATTGTCATTAATAATAAAAAACCCACAACATCACCCTTATTCTCTGGTTAAAGTGAATCCCCATGGAAGCCAGGTCATAAACGAAGTTTTGCTGCAAGGCCATTTCAGAGAGGGTCTAATGGGACTGCAGACATGTCCTGTGGTTGTTCCTCAATTCCCAGGTCTACAATCAAATAAATAGACAGCAGCTAGAAGAGTTCTCATGTTCACTCTCTAGTTTATGGAATAAGAGCCATTATAATAGGATAGACCAAGTCTTGAAGCTACCCCAGTCTTAGCCGACATAAGTCAGAAACAACACTATGTATCGAGAGGAATTTCAGAGACTAGCATGTCCCTGTAAGACCTAAAAGAAAAGGCATGGGGCATTGGCGCTGTGGCATAGTAGGTTAAACCTCTGCTTGCGGTGCTTGCAGTCCATATAGGCACCCGTTCCAGTCCTGGCTTCACCACATCTGATCCAGCTCCCTGCTAATGGCCTGGGAAAGCAATGGAAGTTCTTGGGCCCCTGTACCCATGTGGGAGACACGGAAGAATCTCTTGGCTCCTGGCTTCCAATCAGCCCAGGTCCATCCATTGTGGCCATTTAGGAAGTGAACCAGCAGATGGAAGACTTCTGTCTCTCCCTCTCTTTGTCTGTAACCTGTCTCTCTAATAGATAAATAAATTTTTTAAAAAGAAAGAAAGGGAGGAAGGAAGAGAGAGAAGGAGGGAGGGAGGAGGGAGGGAGGAAGGAAGGAAAGAAGGGAGGAAGGAAGGAAAAAGGAGAGGAGAAGAGAAGAGAGGAGAGTAAAAGGGGTGGATGGGTGTTTAGCCTAATGGTTAAGATGCCCACATCCCATATCAATGCGCCTGGGGTGAATTTCTGGCTCCAGCTCCTGATTCCAGTTTCCTGCTACTGTGCACCCTGGGAGACAGAAGGTGATGGCTTAATAGTTGAGTCTTTTAATAGTCCAACCACCCTCATGGGAGACCCAGATTGAGCCTCTGGCTCCCACCTTTGGCCAAGACCCCATGTGCTCAACTTTGATTGTTCTTATGCCTCTTCTTGCTCAGATGTGTATGACGTTGTGGCCCAGTTCTAGCCATTACAGACATTAGGTGAGTGGATTAATGATTAATTAATTAATGTAATAAAAAATAATAATGATTGATCAAATAAAAAGAAACAGGAACCACACTTTCTGTCATAAATCCTTTCAGTGTTTTGACCCCTTGGGAAACCTGATGAAATACAACAGATGACGGTTGGCTGCTGTAAGCTTAACCAGGTAGCAGCCTCAAGCACAGATGTACAGATGCTCTTTCCAGATGTTGTATCTTTATTGCAGCAAAACGATATGGCCTTGGGCACTTGCTGTGCAAGTACAGATCTAGAGATGTGTTCTTCTGTAACCCCATCAGTAGAGAGACTACATCAACCATCTTACCTAAGGGCCAACCTAACTTCCTGTTATGTCAAAATCTAATCAAAAGGGATCTTGATCATCTTGATACTACACAAAACATAGTAGTGTTCCTCTAAACTGATGACATCACACTAGCAGAACTGATGCATAAAATACTTTGGTTGACTAAGAAATATGCATTATGGTAGAAAGTACAAGAAAAGCCCTATGAAGACATAGGGCCCTGCCACTTCAGCAGTTTTAAGCAACTGCCAAGGGTAAGCCATGACATCCCCTCTATAAGACATTGTTTCAATGTTTACCTCCTATACTAAATGTTTGGTTGTCTCTGGATTTTAGAGGTCATACATGTCACATTTGAAAATACTAGCACACCCACACCATGTGTCAGTTATCTGACAATTTTGGATGAGATACAGGCCAGGTTTAAGTCACCTTCCTGCTCAGATGTGTATGACGTTGTGGTACAGCAGGTTAAGCTGCCACATGTGACATCTGGATCCCATATTAATGTGCCCATTCAAGATCTAGCCACTTTGCCTCCAATCCAGCTTCCTGCTAATGCACCTAGGAAAGCAGCAGATGGTGAACCAAGTACTTGGGTCCCTGCCCAATAGGAGGGGAGATAGAGACCTAGAAGGAGTTCCTGGTTTCTGGTTTTGGCCTGGCCCAGCCCTGGCTGTTGTGGGCATTTAGGGAATGAACCAGCAGATGAAAATTTACTTACTTTCTCTCTCTCTCTCTCTCTCTCTCTCTCCCCCTCCTTCCCTCACTCTCACTCTCCCTCTCCCTCTCACTCTCTCTCTCCCCCTCTCTGTACCCTGCCTTTCAAAAAAAGATATTTTCAAAAAAAAAAAAGGTTGAATGTTACTAAAAGTATTCTTAGCATATCATGTGAAATCTAAAATTTAAAATCTTTGGAAAGCCCAAATAAAAGAGCCTAGTACAGATTCCCTAGTATTTTGGAGCATAGCTGAGCAGTCTACAGCAGAAAACTATGTGCCACTTGAAAAGTAGTTCCCAGAGTGCGACTGGGCCTTAATGGAGATGGAACAGGTCCAGAAAACATGATTAAATCAGCAGAACAGGGAGCCTAGACCCCATGTGCTCAACTTTGATTGTTCTTATGCCTCTTTTTAAACTCATGACTGTGGCTTCATTGGGGGTTTCCTATAATAACCAACAGAGAAGGGCAAAAAGCAGGAAGGGCTCACAGAAGGACTGGGAAATATGATGGTGTTAACAAAAAAGCAGCCTACTACCATAATACAAGCCCAGTCAAGAGTAGCCTCGAAGGTCAAAGGAAAAAGTAAGCTATCCTAGTGAGTATATCTACAATCAGAACACTTGATGATCCAATTTGTATGCAGAGAGAAATGGCTAGAATAAAGTATTGCAAGCTCCTGGAGTGGTGGCAAATGGCTTGAGTGGTTGAGGACCTCTAAGTAACAAGATTGGAAGACTGCAGACAAGAGTATTGGGGGAAGAGTTACAGGAGTGGATTTATGGAATGGACATCTATTTCTCATGTTAATCCTCTGAAATAAGCAGAGAGGAAACTCAATAACCAAAGACAACAACTCACCTGTGGATAGTTCCACGTCTCTCTTCTTGGCCACCCTGGTGTTTGTGCAATGTGCCCATGAACACAGTGCATGTAATGCCAAAAGTGGAGGTTATGTTAGGGTTCAACAGTATGGGCTCCCTCTCACCAAGGCAGATCTGCCCCCTGCCAGCACATCATATCTAATTTGATATGGAATCATTCCTCAAGGAGTAAAACCAACCACTTGCTGTACACATTATAGCCCTTACACCCTGGGAAAAGTAAAAGATCACGCTACTGTAATAGACATTCTCCAGCTAAGAGTTTGTTTTCCTTATCCTCAGTGTCTCTGCCAGCCCCTTTATCTTAGAGCTTACAGAATATTTCATCTATCAACATGAGACCCCAGATAATTTTTTTGCCAACCTGAGGAACTCCCCTGATAGCAAAAATGATGCTCTCTCCATGTACCCTCTTCTCTGAAACAGCCAGTCTTGTAGAATGGTTGGATGTTCTTAAAAGTTCACTGAGGTGTATGCTATGGTATACCGCCCAAATTCCATTTCAAGAATGAAGGAGGGGCCAGCATTGTGGTGAAGCAGGTAAAACCACTGCCTGGAATCCCAGAATCCCATATTTGTGCCGATTTGTGTCCTGGCTGCTCCACTTCCGATCCAGATCCTTGCTAATGGCCTGGGAAAGCAGCAGAATATGGCTGAAGTGCATGGGCCCCTAGAGGTATAAAGGCAGCCTTTTTACTCCACCTTAAAAGAATTCTGACAGGCTTTTCCATCTGCTGAGTTCTCTGTAGGGAGGATGGGGCCTTTGCTGTGTTGCAGCACAGTCCAAGTTCTCTGTCTGCCCAATCCTGGTTCCTTTGTATTCCTTCACCATAGGTGGTGACCCAAAGCATTGCCTAATAAAACTGCTGCACCATGAGCT
Source organism: Oryctolagus cuniculus (assembly GCF_051225735.1). Lineage (NCBI taxonomy): Eukaryota > Metazoa > Chordata > Mammalia > Lagomorpha > Leporidae > Oryctolagus > Oryctolagus cuniculus. Next base: position 68,667,465 of record NC_142878.1, on the reverse strand, counting down.
CTGTCTCATTTGTGCTTTCTATCCTCATGACTTTAGATTCTACTGAGTTAGAAATTCTGGATTAGGGGTAGATATTTGGCACAGCAGGCAAGACACTCACTGGGACACCTCCACCTCGTATCAGAGTGCCTAAGTTCAAATGCCAGCTCAGCTCTAGATTCTAGCTTCTGCTAATGTATACCGTGAGAGGCAATAGGAAATGGCTAAGGCACTGTGTCCCTGTCACCCATGTGGGACACTTGAATGGCATTCCAGCCTCCTGGTCCGTTTCAGACTGGTCCAGCCCCAACTATATATGTAGACATTTGGGGAGTGAATCAATGGTTAGGATATTCATATTCATTCTCTCTCTCTCTCTCTCTCTCTCTCTCTCTCTCTTCATCTTTCTGAATCTAAAATAAATAAATAAATATTTTTTTAAAAAATTCTGGTTCAGAGAAGGAAGTAGGAAGCAGCAGTATGAGACTCACAGTCAGGAGTCTAATGAACTTGTAGCTGAGACCACCACCTGATCAGTTCGCTCTTCATGTCAGCGGCCCAGCAGACACACAGGGAGTTACTGAGGTAGCAAAAGAGTTACATGAGGAGCCAAGTGTGCTCCCATCCAAAGGGAACAGGGAAGAATATGTTTGGAATCCAAGGCGTGCTCTGGAGTACTTATTCCTATTTCCATACTCAAGGTGTCAGTACAAAGAGCAAATGTATCACCCATGTCTAAACAAGGGCAAAGAAATTAAGAGTTCAGACCCCTAGGGGCTGAAGGTCTCTGTTATCCCAAAGCTAACCAACCCAGACTGGCCAAAAGGGATGACTGAGGCTGAAAGAAATTGGTTATAGAAAAGGGAGAATGGAAATGTCAGCTAAGGTTTCAGGAAAGCTCCTGTAATGGAAATTGTACCCGTTTCACTAACCTTCTTGCCTGAGGTCACTCAGACTGCAGCTAACCACCACCATGAAAAGGACTTTGTGAGTGATTAGATTTATAATTCCTTTCTAGGGGAAGAATGGAGAAAACAGTGTTCTTACACACATATGGGCACACACACGTGCGCACACACACACACACACTTACACACAAAAGAATTTGCTCCCATTGGTAATATGGGGAAATTATCTGCATGATGTAAGTGGGGAACTATAGAAGTCATGGGTTAGACACCACCCTAGCTCCTGGCACCTCACGCCTCCCATCCAGTTCCATATGCTTTCTCATCAAATTTAGGCAGTTGCATCTTGACACTGCCTTACCTCCTATCTGTGACCTACCTCTGTCCATTCTCATTCATGTGTTGCTCTTCTAAATTAATTACTCTGGTGGCCAGATGGATATTGCCTCTTTGTATGGACTCTTCTTCCTTGCCTGAGTTACTCACCATGGTCCCTCACTCCTGCTACCTGAGATGGCACTTACTAATAAAGTAACAGCTCAGGAGTCCTTTAGCTAATGTTCTATTTTCTTAGGAAATTAGAAAGCCTACAATAGTCACTGCTGATTTTATTATTGTTATTGTTATTAAGACTACTTCACCAGTTTGTTGGAAAAATTATTATTACCAATGCCCATAAAATGGTTAGAAGCAAGGGCTAAATACTACCTGGCATCATTAACATTACTATTAATGTCACTGTTAGCTCCTAGCCACAATCCCCATCCCTTTCAATATTTATATTCTGTAAAAGTGGGGTTTTTCCATAAAAAAGAGGATATGTTTCAAGTTGTCCCTGCCCCTCCTTTAGCTGAGGGGGTGAGAGAAGTGCCAAGGTAGCTGGGGACCATGCTGGATTACCAAAGCCTTTGGATTATTCTAAACTTTATTAATGTCTCACCCTTGGGATTATGTATCACTAATTGTCTTTTTGATTTTATGATGTTCTGTGATATTTCATTTATATAGACCGGGGGACCCACTTGAATACCCTTCTAGGTTCCTGAGGCTGACCATGGCTTGGTGCTTGCTAACACCATGGACTGACGGACAGACTGAACTGAGTTTGATCTTCTGGATCCTCCTGGCACTCTCAATCATTCATCTCACCTGTCTACATCCACAGCAAAACATGAACTACTTGTCTCTAGCACTTCTTTCCCATGGTCCTATAGCTATTTCTTCTCTAATTAAAGATTATTTTTATTATACAGAGAAAACTATACTTTTGTGAGAAAAGATGCAAAAGATCCCCTCCCCAAGAGGTCTTAAATCTCCCTGAGATACTCTGCCCCAGCCTAAAGCTGGTCTGAGTGCCATGATCCTTGACCTGAGTGCTATAGATCCTTGTCTTGCACACCTTGGTATGAATTTGTGTGGTTGTGTGGGGACAGGGCACAGAACCATCAAAGCTGAGAAATGAGGCCAACACCTCCAGCAGATCCAACCCCAGATCTTCTATGATCCACATGTAGGGGCTGAGTGAGTACGGGGAGTTTACAAGTAAACGATGTGGGAGAGAAGGAAAGTTTCTCCCATATCACCCCACATTTCTCTGTAACCATTTTCCACATCTATTTCTGCAATGTGTGGGTCACAAACTGGCTCTGGGACTGGCTCTTGTTCTTGGTGTTTTAATTTGCTCTCACTGTTTTCAAAATTAAAGGGGCTCTATTTTTACTTCACACCTACCTGCCTTCCTTTCTCACCACATTGCTTGGAATATAATCTGTCAAAAGAGAAAAAAAAAAAACTGCCCCCCACTCCCCATCCCCGCCTTCAATGTCACCAAGACTTTTATCATTGTCAACCAAAAGGGACAGCAGCTGTTAATGGCTTCCATGGATACATCAAACTGAGGGAGGAAGAAACCCACAGAGCTCTGTGTGTTCCCTGCCAACTTCATTACTTTTATGGCTCACTTAGGTATCCTTTAGATAAAAGATTCCCCACCTAAAGAGTTTCATCTTTGAGGTTCTATAAAAAACAATCATTTTTCTGGATTTCTTTTCACATCAGAAATTTTAATTACTGAAAAATAGCCTTAAGAACTTCAGTTCTACTGCTATAAAAGTAATGATAACTTTCAGACATTCTACAACAGGGAAAAACCTGGTATCCATTAGCTTTTAAAACTGAGGCAATACAGTGTTGCAGTTCTGAGCATGACCTTAGGATTTTACTCAGGACTAGATTTTAGTTCAACCATTCTACTTACTAGCTAATGGTTGTGGGAAATTAATTAAATTCTTTAAATAAGGGAATCCTCTTCTAGAAAAATGATAAATAAAGTAATATGTAGAAATCATTTAACCAGGTACCTAGATCATGGTAACTAGTCAGTAAATGTTAGTTGATTTTAATTATAAAATCAACTTTCCTTAATTTACAGATCGGAACTGATGGTCAGAGAAGGGGAGTTAATGAGCTAAAGATGTAGGTCTTGAACAGTGAACAGTGAACAACTGAACATAATAATCAGAGACTCTATCCCTTAAAAAAAAAAAAACTCATATCATAGGCAAATGAATGGATGTTCCAAACAGGAAAATCACACTATGTCTATTGAAAAGAAGGCTTGTCTCTCCCATACACAGACAGAGACCAAGTAACAAATTAAAATATGGAAGAACTATAATCCTGTCTTTTTAACACTTAAAATTGATGTGGAGAGACAAGAGATTACCTTAATAAGATAATGAAGCATTTTCTAAGCAAATGCTGGGTACGTGAAACAGGCCAGAGATTCTTTCTTCCTTACAATGAAGAGGTGAGAAACCCCTGAAACAGCCCGAGAAGTCTTCTTGACAAGACTAGGTCATAAGATGGGGTTTCCGATTGGGCAGCCAAAGATGGAAGAAAATAACATGAACAAGGTCCTAGCATTGGGAATGCATTTATCTAGGAAGACATCGCCAAAGTCGTTAACTCAGGGATTTCACAGAAATACAGTCTGTATTAGTAAAGTCAGGCTTCTACAGTGGATTTCATTTCATTCAAGGAGTGTACAGTATCCTTTTTTGTTACTTTGAAACATTAAATATTCTCATATGCCAAAATATAAATGGCAAATGATTCAGGGACAAAAGGCATATATGTAAACACAGTATTCTATAGTACCAGGAGCATGCTGTCCTTTGTTGTCATTAAACATTTCCTTTTTATCCATTAATTTGCTTAGTAGGCTTTCTCTTTTAAGATAAATCATTACAAAAACACATTTCAGCCCATTTTCTTAAATTCCAAATCAATGGGAGTTGGTTCTTCTGGGAAGCTGATGCTGAGACAGAGCTAAGAGTTTTTTTATAAAGTACATAATTATGGAATAACTCATGCAAAAGGAAGAGGGCAGAAAAGTGGGTTAGCCAAGTGGAGATGTCAAACCACGGTGTATATCAGACTAAGTCTCCGCCAGCCCAGTGGGGTGCTCTGGAGTCATTAATTGGGTGTAACTGGCAAGACTCTTTTTAAAAAAAGATTCATTTACTGATTTGAAAGGCAGAGTGACAGAGGGCGAAGGGAGGAAAGAGGAAAAGAGGAAGAGAGAGAGAGATGGATCTTTCATCTGCTGGCTTACTCCCAAAATGGTCTCAGGAGCCAGAGCTAGACCTGGCCAAAGCAAGGAGCCAGGAACTCCATCCAGGTTTTCCACATGGATGGCAGAGGCTCGAATACTTGAGCCATGATCTGCTGTTTCCCAGGGGCATTCTCAAGAGTTAGCATAGACCAACGGCAAAGGAAGACCTTTCTCTCTGTCTCTCTCTCTCTCTCACACTGTCCACTCTGCCTGTAAAAAAAAAAAAAAAGAATAGTCAGGATGCATGAGGTATAGCCAGGACCTGAACCGACACTCTAATATGGGATGCAGACATCCCAAGCTGCTGCTTAACCTGCTATACTATGTTACCAACCCCAACAGCAACACTCTCGCACAGAAACCTGCTATACTATGTTACCAACCCCAACAGCAACACTCTTGCACCGAAGTCTTCCTTAATCACTCACAGGGGCCACACTGAGAAAAGCAGTGAGCTCAGCTCAAATGCTGAGGTGAACCATAAATAGTCAACAGCTGCCAACTTCAGAGAACCACATGCCCCACAGTTGGGATAGAGAGATGTTTCTTAAGCAGAAGATAACTGCCTCATTTCCATATCTGCCACAGTTCACCTCTTGTGTTGCATGAAGCCATTGCTCCAAACAAGTTTGAGAGGAAGTTTCTTTGGGTTCTTGCAGCCCTCTTTATCAAAGCATAAACTGAAAGGAATATTAATGACACAAAGTACAGTCTCATTGCTGCCCTTAATCTTAGGGCCACAGCTGCTTCTGAACGATTTCCTCCACATGATGCACTAGAATCTCCATTTATCCTTAACAACCAGCATTGCGGATCTCGGTGGCTTTTCTGCTGGTGTGACCAAAATCCTGTTCCTTTGAAATATGAGCCCTAAGTAATCCTATCTTTTTAGGTCAGCTTATGCTGCACTTGTCCATGCGTAGACGCCACTGGGCAAGGGAATACCATGAAGTTCTCCAAGTGGATTACCCACCCCTACTGTGTAACAGCAATCTTACCTCTTCCTGTTGCTCAATAACTGCTGCAAAGCTGCTAATTCTTCTTACCTGTGTGTCCCTGAGTGCAAGAGTCCAGAGCTCTCAGAAGGTAGACACAGCTTACGGTGTACTGAGATCCTTACTTGTTTCTCCCGGCGTGAGTGTTCCCCTTTTTAAAACATTAGAGCTCCTTCAATGTGTCAGAGCCTAGAGTTGCAGTGGGGAAGAAGCAACAAATTCCCCAGTAGGTTACTTGGAATGATGGTAAATGAGGCCATTCTTATTTTCATCCCTTAGTTCCAGGACTCATGTGTTCTTCCTTTGGGGGGGGGGGGCACACCACCACACAGCGGCCTCTAATGTAAGTGAATGCACTGTCTCCTGGAGCACTGAATCTGACCTGTGATTCAGCTGTAATCTCAGCAAACGATCCCAACGCTCTTCTAGACCAAATGCATCCGAATGAAGCAGTATGATGACTACCATGAGCATATACAGAGGAAATGCTGCTGGTACAACTATGGTGAGTGTAGGGTAGTTACTCACATAGCTTTCTTTTTCCCCTGGTCTTATTTGTTCTAACCCTCCATGTACCAGCTTATAACAGAATGCTGCAGGGTACACATGGTTGTATAACTTGGTGTTTCACCAGGACCTTACACATCATAGGAAGCTCTGGACTCATGATCATTTGGTGTCCAATGACCAATCATTACATCTTTATAGGAAATAGCAAAAGGCCTGATGGTTTTGTGTCAGAAATTCAGAGGTGTGCATTCTTATTCTCATATTAACATACTTTGCTGAATCAAAAACCAAGCAGCAGAGCTAGTTGTGTCGCAACCTGGACACATTACAAATGTCTTTCTAGTTTGGAGCCCCATTCAAAGGTGGCTCCCTTCATGTCACCAAGTATTTGGGCCCAAACACTATTCCTGCACTGAGAATTTGGTACCTTCAAAAGCCCATTGCTATCAATGGATTAAATTCTATGAAAACCTCCACTACCATCAGACCTGGTCTGTAAAGAGAATCAACACTGAAATTCGTACTGCTGCTTCCCAGTGCCTCCTAGTGGCTTTGGTAAGTTGTAAGGCTCCTTCCAATGGGATGTAAGCCTTTGATGGGCTTTCTGGTCACAAATATCTCCATTCCAGCAGGCCTGCTTCCCTGAGACTTTTATTCCCTTCCTCCAGGATCTGCAACAGCAATTCTGGCATCTCCATTTCACATAGCTTGGACCATCATTTTTTCTTGCTTTTAGAAATCACCTGTTTTAAGACAACCTGGTGTATGAGGACAGGCTAAAAAAAGCAGAAGGGGTCATGAGACCAAAGAAATGTAGAAAAAATTTAGAATTACAGAGCTTAACTTATTGACGGGACAAAACCAGCATCTGGAGTGGTAAGAGACAAATAGATCTCTGCATTCCAATGCAGTAGGAAGGAGTTTATATGCTAAGTTAGACATACATGGCCATGGCCAACTGGAGTATAGCCAGACATCCTCAAGAAATATTAACAGGCCAAGCATCCATTAAGGGACATTCTACGCACTAATTCTTGGCATGGGACACTGGTAGAATGCCTTAATGACTTAATTTATTCCATAGTTTGGGATGAGTGCCAGGATCACCTGCTGGCAAGATGGTGGTTATGACTTAGGCAGCTGCAGTCGTGTCAAGTTGAATTCTTACACTACCGTAGCAGTGAGTCTGCACCACACCCTGGAGTCTTTGCACAGTACCAATTCCTTTGTCCTAAGAGAATCATCATTGTATCTTTCTTATCCAAGATCATGTTTAAAACTCTCAAAATCCAGGACCATGGATATTGCCCTGGACCTGTCAGTACACACTGACTGGGTTTTATAGCTTACTCCTTTGGAGTACAGTACCCAGGACATCCCCAACTAGGTCACGCTGTTAGTTAACTCTAATACAGGCCTAGCAGTCAAAAGAATAGCTAAGGCTATACCTTGATTGGGATGGGGTAGGTCTATTACAATGCAGAGGATGGCCTACATATATATTACCTGGTCTATAATGGTTTCAAAAGGAAAAGGTGACATTTTCAAACTCAAATACTTAGAAAAATCTAAGGGCCAACATCTTGGAAGAAGCTAACTAGTTGTCCCTTTAAAGATAAAGGCCTCCTTATAAGTTACCAGAGAGGACTTATGACCTTTTTAGTTTTCAAGGAAAAAAAATAATCTTCAGTTTTTTATTATCCATACAACAGGCAGTAACACAAAAACAAGAAGCCAAAATAAATACATAATCAGCCAATTCCATTTTCCCATAAATTCTTTCTGCTGTACTTTCCAAATGCCTAAATCATCACATTGAAACATTTTCTCTATTCACCAGAGAAAGTTTTTACAGTTGGACTAACGTCTCATATGAGAGACTCTCTGTGCCCCCACCTTTCCAATACCACTTAGGATAGCGCTGTCATTACCAGCCAAGCCTTGAGTGATCCAGACCCAAAACCACATCTCACCACCTGTTTTCTTCAAACATTCCTGGGACCACTGTCAATTAGGTCCTCTGGGAAGCAGATACTGAGAGTTAAGAATGCAAACAGCAGATTGAAGAGTAACACCTCTGAAAAGAAAAGAGAGGAAGTAGAACTGGGTAGAGAGAGACAAAATTGTAAGGCATATTGGAAAAGTCTCTGCCAGCTCAGTGCAAATATTTGGAGCAACCATTGTCCATTAGGCAATCCCAGTTCAAATGCTAAGGTAGATTTGAAAAAGAAAAATACGGTTGTTGCAACTAAAAAACAAGTCCTTACTTGAAGGAGGATCTGAGCACTGCATATCTGTTTGCCATTATGATGTCTAAAATAATAAGGTTTTACCCTACATGTGGGCCTGAACACATACTGATTTAATTAAGGCCCAAATTCCCCAAGTGGGTACTTGGACAAATTCTGTGAGGCTTAATGAGTCCCTCAACCTTTGCTTCTCTCTAGAAGCCTCTCATTCCCTCAGTTCTTTGCTAGTATGTAACCAGCTATCTTCTTGACATTTCCACATCAAAATAAATTGGACATAACCTTAGAGGCAGAAGCAAGTAAATATAGCATACTTACCTTTAAAACTGTGCCTCATTTTTTAACCAGCTGGTTCAGAAAAGGAATGTCTCTCATTTGAATCAACCAAAGAACTCAAGTCAGTGGCTACAAATTCTCCAATGAGACTCTGAGTGTGGAACAGCTCTCATGCTGGCATCTTGCAGCCTACACAGTTCATTGGTCCCAGCACAAAGTGCTGAAGATAAAATAACTGCCTAAGCCATCATCTTAAGCTTGCAGGATTTCTGAGAGTAACAGAAAATTCTACAACACTGAGGCAAGAGTAGATAAGACATTCATACTACAAGCTCTTGCTTGAGGGTCATTTCTTGATAAAGTAGCTCTTCAGAAGCAGAAAGTGATATCATTTTCAAAATTTTCATTTGTTAGCACTTTGGAGCACCTTTGGACAAACATGATTTCCAAAAATTGAATCTCCAGCCCATAAAACCACAAATTTCTTCTCCCCAAAATAATTGCTACTGATCTAATAATATGCTAGAAACAGTACTTGAAACAGTAATGAGGTTAAATGGGGATATTATCAAAGAACAATCTGATCCAGAAGCATGAAAAGGTGCTTCTCTGAAAATGAAGAAAGGTGTGTCTAACCCCCCCCCCCCCCGAGAAGAGGGAAGTGAAAGAACTGGAGGAAAAATAAAAGAAGAAGCAATAGGTTTTAGGATGCTCCATGGCTCCATAAAGGCAAAGAGGCAAGGAAGAGCTGGGTAGAATCAGGACCTTGCTGAAGGAAGTGTCACGTAAGCTCAGGGAGAAAACCACATGGGACATGGTCAGTGAACACTCCCTGAGTACATTTACTTCAGAAGGCTGGGATCACCAATGCAGCTGGTGGCTCAAGGTACCAGGAGAAGATTAGTTTTGCCTAAGGTGAAGTAAAATCAATAGTCACTTCTCACATTCCTAAAGACCACACCCAGAGAGTAAGTTCAGTAGGACTCTGGGGATAGAAGGAAGACCAGCTGTTAAGAAAGACAATGAAGGCCGGCACCGCGGCTCAATAGGCTAATCCTCCGCCTAGCGGCGCCGGCACACCGGGTTCTAGTCCCGGTCGGGGCGCCGGATTCTGTCCCGGTTGCCCCTCTTCCAGGCCAGCTCTCTGCTGTGTCCAGGGAGTGCAGTGGAGGATGGCCCAGGTGCTTGGGCCCTGCACCCCATGGGAGACCAGGAAAAGCACCTGGCTCCTGGCTCCTGCCATCGGATCAGCGCGGTGCGCCGGCCGCAGCGCGCCAGCCGCGGCGGCCATTGGAGGGTGAACCAACGGCAAAGGAAGACCTTTCTCTCTCTCTCTCTCTCTCACTGTCCACTCTGCCTGTCAAAAAAAAAAAAAAAAAAAAAAAAAAAAGACAATGATGCCAAGTTTGTGGCAGAAACAGCAGCTCAGGAATGGATGCATGATTTGTGTGATCTAGTGCAAAATGAAAGATGGGGGGTCTCTTGTTCAAGTGATTTAGAATTTAGAGATTGGACAACTGATCATTAGGCCAAGTGAACATGTGGCCTCACATTCATGAACCTACTTCTAAAGCAGCTGATTGTATTATTTATTGCTATGGAAGGAGAATTAAGCTCTGCCACTGAAAAAAAGCACATCAAAAAGTTTGCTGACACATTTTTAAATTTCTACAGCTGCCTTCTGGTCAGAAATTATTTACATTCTGGGATGTGCATTTGGAGCAGTAATTAAGATGTTGCTTGAGAGGTCCCTGTCCCCTATTAGAGTATCTGTGATTATGTCCAGCTTTGCTCCTGATTCCAACTTCCTGCTAATGTGAACCCTAGGAAGTACAGGTGATGGCTCAAGTAATTTAGTGCCTGACACCCATGAGGGAGCTTTGGATTGGGTCTTTGGTTCCTGGCTCCAGCCTGGCCCAGTATTGGCTATTGTGAACATTTGAAGAATGAACCAGAAAAGATTCTCTCTCCCCCTCTCTCTCTCTCCCTCTCCCTGTCTCCCTCCTTCCCTCCCCCACCTTTTAAATAAATAATTTATATTCTTCCCACTTTCAAAAGTCTCATCCCTTTTGTCAACTCAAAATCCTGAACCTTGGCATTTATATCAAGTTCAAGTATACATGGCCAACATCTGTTTAATTATCTATTGTGGCATTAAAAATTGCACCAAACCTCAGTGATTGAAACATTTACCATCTCACAGTGTCTGTGGTCAGGAATTCAGGAGCAACTTACCTGATGGTTTTGCTCAGGACATCTCCCAAGGCTGCTGCCAAGATACGGTCATCTGAAAGTCCCACTGTGGCTGAATTTGCAGGGCAGTCACTCATGACTTTTGTCAAAAGGCCTCATTTTGCTTCTTGGCTACTGGATAGAGGCCTTAGTTCCTACCCACATGGGTTTTTCCACAGAGATGCCTGAATGGCAAAACTCCTCAAAATGGATGCTATAAGAATATCACAATGCCTTTTTACATACTAAAATGAGGCATCACACATCATCACTGCTGCTGTATTTTATGGGTTAGGACAAGTCATTAGGTCTAGTCCCCACTCAAGGGTAATTAAGTGAGGGCAGGGCATCAAAGAATTGGAAGACCTATTTTTAAAACCACCACACTGAACAAGTCAGTACTCACAAAGAGCATTATTTTACTCAAAAAAAAAAAAAAAAAAAAAAAAAAAAAACCTTCCTGTAAGAATATTATTAGCCAAATGGAAGTAGTAGAAAAAGCAGTGGGCCCAGGAAGTATCCCAAAGCCTACCAGTTGTAAAAAGGAGCTCCCTGAATTTCTGTGAGTTCAAAACTCATCCCCCTCAACACTGCTGATATTATTCTATCTTAACTTAAACCAGCTTGGGTATGGCTTGGGTTGGAGTACCTTCCTACGATGCTAACAGAGAGAGAACATGGTGATGTGGGTACAGGATCTGCAACCCAAATGCATGAATACCGTAGACCTACCAGAACAGCGCAGCAGATTCAGCACAGGAAGTGACTGGTGCTTGGAGAGCACGCCAGGGCAGACATGACATAATATAATATGGGCAGTTCTCTTTGTCAACTTCTCTATTACCCTTTCTGCATTTCTTTCCTTCCATCCTGTGGAAGACTAGACTCCGTTCCCTGCACTTGGTCCTCCAAAGTTAGGAAACACAACCTCAAAGCTGCCCCAAAAGCCTGAAGGCCTCAGGTATCAATGCACCATATTCTGTAGTCATGAAAGAAAGAGGGAGGGAGGGAGAGACGGAGGGAGGGAGGGAGGGAAGAAAGTATTGAAAAATTTTATCTGTTCTAATTTTCTCACAGGACTTTCTAAATAGCAAAAAATATGTAGCAAGAACCTAAGCTGTGTATCTATAATGAACTTGAGAGACCTAAAAATGTCTTCCTTGGCATGTAGGAAAAGCCTGTATCTCAGGAGTTAAGACTTTCCAGAAAATCAGGAGAAAAAAAAAAACTGTCAATTAACCACTCAGGCAGTACACTGGATGGGGGAAAGCAAAACTTCCAATCAATCCCATCACTTCAATCCTTTTGCAGTTTTACCTTGAAAAATCTTGGGGTATAACCCAGAATCCTAAATCATACAGCCATACCTGGATCTGTAACTAAGACCAGCTATGAACAGTTCTGTGACTGGAGCCCAGAAGCCTGTGACATGGGAGGATATGGTAGCCCCTATGCAAGAGAAGGAGAAGATGGACACTTCCAAAAGAAGAGGGCTACATATCTCAGAAGATGTGGGAAGGATTCCTGAGCAACTAAAACAATACTGACAACTTTCAGGAAAAAATGAAAGCTGCAGCAAAGTTAAAAGTCATCAAAGGGAACTGAAGTGTGGTCTTGCCATCCCATGAGCCTGTTTCAAACACGAAGAAAAGTACAAAGAAAGTATGTTCTACCTACTGAATTTGACTACCATAAATAAAGCAAACTCCAACACCCCAGTATGGGTAATATCAGTGAGAAGTGTTTGGGGTAGGAAAGAGAGACATCAAAGAAAAAACTCACACGTGTTAGGAATGCCTTGAGCTAGCCAGGTAAGACAAGTGCTTAGGGACTCTTGGATGACTCCCTGGATGAGATTTGAGGTATTTGGGGGAAAAAACACAGTAACCGCTATGAGCCAGAACAAAATTTGTTAACATTGATTTATGCCACAATTATATCATCTCGGTTGCTGTTGCTCAGGAAACCATTGACTACTGAAATAATAATGCCAATGAGCCAAACAAATTAAAAGTATCCATTTTAGAAGTGATAGAGAGCATCAATTGAAAGAAGGCAGAAGAGAACCAAAATTTATAGGAAAACTACCAAGTCCTGGGCCTGAACTAGGAATTTTATGTAAAGTGTCACTTAATCTTCAGAAGCCATCTGTGATTCTCTGAAACAGAAGCTCCTTGAAGGCTGAGTTTTTGTCCATTTGGTCATTGCTGTATCCCTTGTACCTGATAAGCAGCCTATAACTTAGAAAGTGTTTAATAAACACCTGTTGAAAAAAATAATTACTTCTGTTTCTCATTTGGTAAAACTAAGATTCAAAGTAATTAAATGGCTCAAAGTGACAGAGTCAGCCAAGACTTTTTTAGCACTTTGACTAACAGTTTTAAATGTACAAGACAAAAATTTTAAGGTAGTAATACAGAGAGTTTCCATATACCCCTCACCCCATTTCCCCTATTAACATCTCATATTAGTATCTTTGTCACAATTAATGAGTCACATCCAGCATCCTGTACTTTTTAAATCCTGACTCTGTTTCTCCTACCTCTCCCAGCCTCCAGCAGTCAATTTTCTCTGTTTAAAGAATGCTCTCTGTGTTTGGCTTATTTCACTAACCATGGTGTCCTCTAGTTCCATCCATGTTACTGCAAACGGCAGGATTTTGTTCTTTTTTGAAAGCTGAATGGTACTCCATTATGTATATCTATGATTTTTTTAATCCACTCATCTGATGATGGACACTTTGATTGACTCCATATTTTGGCTTCTGTGAACAGTGCTGCTATAAACATGGTGGTACAGGTATCTCTTTGATACAATGAATTCAATAGTAGGATTTCTGCATCATATGAAAGTTCCATTTATAGCTTTTTAAGAAATCTCCAGACTCTTTTCCACAGTGACAGCATTGATTTACATTCCCAACAACAATCTATAAGAGTTCCCCTTACTCCACATCCTCACCAGCACTTGTTACTCGTTGTCTTTTTGATAATACCCATTCTGAAAAAGGAGAGGTAATACCTCATTGTGGTTTTAATTAGCATTTCTATATGTATAGAAGAGGGCTACATATCTTAGAAGTGGGAACACAGCAGACTCATAGAATGATAATCACCTTAAGGAGCATTCTGACCTCAGAATCAGCACTTAAGGCATTCTGGTCTGGATGAAAAGCCCACGAGAGCAAGGAAACCCAAGACACTGTGGCAAAAAGTATCCTACATCTTCAGGGATGAGACCCCAGTAAAAAGAAGGGGTCATCAAAGGAGGTACTTTTCTCTGAAGGGAGGAGAGAACTTCACTTTGCTTATGGCCTTGTCTAAATATGGACAGAGTTTGTGGATTCAAAAGGCTTCCATAGCCTAGGCAACTCATGTCAAGAGCCTCTGGTGTCACTGACGTCATACATAAGAGAGTTAATTGCTAAATTAACAACAGGAGTCACTGTGCTCTAACTTCCCATGCAGGACCTCTGTCTTCAAAGAGTTATAATTATATCTAAGTGCTTGCAAAAGATATATCATTCTTGGGAGCTTCTTCAAAATTAATTAAGTTTCTTAAAAAAAAAGTGAAATTAACTTCAAGGTGCAATGACTTTGAACAGCCCTTGTCTCAACTGTTGAGGAACAGTTTTTTCTGTTGTTTGTTTTTGTGCAAATTATTGAACCCTTTATTTAGTGTAGAGTTGGTCATCTGTGTATAAAGTTAATCAAAAATGGATGCTCGTGGAAAATGGGACTGAGAATGGGAGAGGGAGGGGAAGGAGGGTTAGGAGAGTGGTTGGGAGGGTGGGTATGAGGAAAGAATGACTATATTCCTAAAGTTGTATTTATGAAATGCTGAGGCCTGTGCTGTGGCATAGTGAGTAAAGCCACCACCTGCAGTGCCAGCATCCCATATGGGCGCTGGTTTGAGTCCTGGCTGTTCCACTTTGGATCCAGGTCTCTGCTATGGCATGAGAAAGCAGTAGATGGCCCAAGTTCTTGGGCCCCTGAACCCATGTGGGAGATCCAGAAGAGGCTCCTGGCTCCTGGCTCCTGGCTCCTGGCTCCTGGCTCCTGGCTCCTGGCTCCTGGCTTCAGATTGGTGCAGCTCTGGCTGTTGCCACCAATTGGGAAGTGAACCAGTGGATGGAGTACCTCTCTCTCTCTCTCTCTCTCTGCCTCTGTTTCTCTCTGTGTGTAACTCTGACTTTCAAATAAATAAATCTTTTTAAAAAAAGAAATGTATGAAGTTTGTATTCCTTCAGTTAAAGGTTTCTTTGGAGAAAAAAAAGCAGGAGGACACAAGAGAGAAGACTTCCTTCAACAGTTTTTTAAGGATTTATTTATTTATTTTATTTGAAGGGCAGAGTTACAAAAAGAGGGAGAGACACAGAGACAGAGATCTTCCATGTGCTGGTTCAGCCCCCAAATGGCCACAATGGCCAGGGATGGACCAGACAAAAACAAGGAGCCAGGAGCTTCTTCCAGGTCTTCCATGTGGGTGGCCACAAGGACTTGGGCCATCTTCTGCTGCTTCCCAGGCAGATTAACAGGGAGCTAGATTGGAAGTGGAGCAGCTAGGACTCAAACCAATGCTCTAATATGGGATGCTGGCTTCATAGGCAGCAGCTTAACTGCTAAACCACAATGCCAGCCCCCATCAACAGTTTAATAAACATACTGGACATGCTGCAATATGTGCACTTTGATAGAAAGAAAAAGTATCCCAATGAAAAACAAGAGGAAATAGAGTGAGAGAAAAAAAAAAGAAAAGAACAGAGCACAAAACATCTAAGAGCTGTAGCAAAATATCAAATTGTTGTGGGAGTCAGAATCTGGGTGTTTCCAGCTGTATTTATTTCAGGTTCTGGACTTGCATAAGAGATAGATTCAAAGCAAAGACATAGATAAAGTGTAAGAATGGGAACAGGGTTTGTTTAAAGGGATGAAAGAGATAATACAAAATGAGAAGTGAATTGGGACAGTCTCATGAGGGAAAAGCATACACACTCTAGTTTGCTCACCCCTTTATCAGGTAGGGGTGGTGTTTTAATTGAATATCCAAATGAGGTGAAGTTTGGGTGGGGTTTAGTGCACATGATGATATCTGGGAAGGTTTCATAGCATCTCCACATGGAGCATCATGTGCATGTTCATGGTGGCATCTTCCGCATGATACAGGAAACTCAGGTGCATGCTGGAAAAGTGGGTGTGTGGAATCAGCATGGACGGTGTTGGAGTTGGGGCAGTGCAGGGCTACAGTAGGGGACAACTGGTAGTCTCTTAGCTCCTATGTTCACTAACTAGCCCCCTACTTAGCACATATCAAGTGATCTAACATGTAAAACCCGGAGTCCCACCAAGGAGAAACAAGAATAAGAAAGGGGAAACAGAAATAATTGAAGAGTAACAGCTGAAAATTCTCCAAAATTAATTAAAGGCAACAATAGATATGGAAACCTCAAAGAAATCATGCATGATAATGAGCTTGATGATAAAGAGAGAATCTTAAAAACAGAATAAAAAGAAACATTACACACAAAGGAATAAGGATTGACAGACATTTCATCAGAAATTATGTAAGTCATAAATTAATCTTTAAACAAATTTAAAATATTATTAGTTATTCCAGAGTCCTTTACCTGGTGAAATTAACTTTAAAAATTAAGGGGTAATAGGCCGGCGCCGCGGCTCACTAGGCTAATCCTCCAACTTGCGGCGCCAGCACACTGGGTTCTAGTCCCGGTCAGGGCGCCAGATTCTGTCCCGGTTGCCCCTCTTTCAGGCCAGCTCTCTGCCGTGGCCCAGGAGTGCAGTAGAGGATGGCCCAAGTACTTGGGCCCTGCACCCCATGAGAGACCAGGGTAAGTACCTGGCTCCTGCCATCGGATCAGCGCGGTGCGCCAGCTGCAGCGCACTGGCCGCGGCGGCCATTGGAGGGTGAACCAACAGCAAAGGAAGACCTTTCTCTCTGTCTCTCTCTCTCACTGTCCACTCTGCCTGTCAAAAATAAATAAAAAAATTTAAAAAAATTAAGGGGTAATAAAGTTTTTTTTTTTTCAGAAAAACAAAAGATAAGTCAATGACAGCAAATCTGCACTACAAGAAATCCTAAAGGAAGTTCTTCGGGCAAACAAACTATATTTATAATACAAGATGAAAATTTGGATTCACACATATAATGGAAGAGCACTGTATATGGTTTAAAAAAGATGCAAAATTGATTTTTCTTAGTTTTGAAGATTTATTTATTTATTTGGAATTCAAAGAGAGACATAAAGAGATCTTCCATCCACTGGCTCACTCCCCTAGAAGGTTACAAGGACCAGGGCTGAGCCAGGCCAAAGCCACAATCTAGGAGCTTTATCCAGGTCTACCATGTGGGTGGCAGGGATCCAAACATGTGGGCCACCTTCCAGTAATGTTCCCAGGAACAGCCAGAACACAAACCAGTGCCCATATGGGATGCCAGTATCACAGGTGGTGTCTTTACCCATCATGCTACTCTGGTCCCATTATTTTTAATATCTTTAAAAAATCAGTGACTGTTTAAAATGAAAGAAAATAGGGGCTGACAGTGGTACAGCAGGTTAAGCTGCCATCTTCAGTGCCAGCATCCCATGTGGGCACCAGTTTGTGTCCTGGTTGTTCCACTTCCAATCCAGGTCCCTGATGATGCACCTGTGAAGGCAGAGGAGGATGGCCCCTTGCTTGGGCCCCAGGACCCACGTGGGAGACCCAGAGGAAGTTCCTGGCTCCTGGCTTCAGACCAGCCCTGCTGTAGCAGTTGCAGCCATTTGGGGAGTGAACCAGCAGACAGAGGATCTCTGTCTTTCCTCTCTCTCTTTTTCTCTCTTTCTGTAATTCTGACTTTCAAATAAATAAATAATAAATAAATCTTTTTAAAAAATAAAAGAAAACAGATCAAAATATATCATAAGTCTTATATACAAAAGCAACAAGTATGGCAGCAATAGCAAAAGGGATGGGTGGGAAGAAATACAGTACACTATTGTAAGGTTCTTACAATATTATAATATAATTAATGTAATATATAATTATATATTATATAATTATAATTAATACTATAATATTATTTGTTGGCAGAACTGATACATTAAAGAGATAGACAGAAACATTTTAGTTTTTATTTACTTATTCAAGAGACACAGAGGAAGAGGGAACTCCCATCCATTGGTTCACTACCCAATGCCAGCAATATCCAAGGCACGGCCAGGCTGAGTACAGGAACTTGGAATTCAATCTTAGTCTCCCAAGTGGGTGGCAGAGAGAAAAGCATATGCATCATCAGCTTCTGCATTAACAGGAAGCTGGAATCAGGAGTGGAGACAGACTTGTACCCAGGCACTCCAGTATGGGATGTGGGTATCCTAAGCAACATCTTAACTGCTATGCTAAATGCCTATGTCCAAGAGAAATGTTAAACCATAGATCAGGGACCAGCATTGTGATATAGTAGGTAAAGCCACTGCCTCTGATGTTGGCATTCCATATGGGTGCCAGTTCAAGTCCTGGCTGCTCCACTTTCAACCCAGCTCCCTGCTAATGACCTGGGAAAAAGAGCAAAAAATGATCCAAGTACTTGGTCCTGTGCCACTCATGTGGGAAACCCAGATGAAACTCCTAGCTCCCTGCTTCAGCCATCTAGGGAGTGAACCAATGGATGGAAAATCTCTCTCTGTCTCTCCCCTTCTCTGTGTAACTCTTTCAAATAAAAATAATTTTTTAAAAAAATTTAAAAATTATAGAGCAAAAACTAAAAACTAAGACAAAGAATTATAACTAAAAATACATACACATAATATATATTCCTATAAATATTTATATAAACATATATGTAGTGTGCGTGGTGGGGGTAAAACTGCATCTCCATGTGGAGATAAAATGGAATGCTAAAAAAATGCTCAATTAAAACAAAGTCAGATATGGAAAGGGGGGGTGATGAGCAAAAACTAGATGGAACAAATGGAAAACAACTAGCAAAAGAATGAATTAAGTCCAATCATATAAATAATTGTATTAAATATAAATAATCTAAACACAATGTTAAAAAAGATTGCTAGGATGTATTTTTCTCTGAAGGGGGAAGAGAATGTCCACATTGCTTTTGACCTTGTCAAAATACTAACGGAGTTGTGTCGCTCCCAGTCTTCGTGGAGGAGCAACACAGGACCCTGCGCTGTTCTTTTGTCTGCTCGGCCCTCCCCGGGTTTGCTGCTGGTTCTTCCCGGGTTGGCTGCCGTCCCTTCCACCTCCGTGGAAGGGCGGTTCCCCCTAGCCACTTTCCCCACTTCCGCGGGGGAGCGGCACACCGCCGGCCGGCTCTCTCGGGGGCTGCACAGGTGTTCCTCTTAGATAGATGTTCCCCTTAGATGTTCCTGGTGCATGTTGTCTCTCTCCTCCTTTATAGTCCTCTTCCGCCAATCCCAACTCGGCTGCCCACACGCCGAGTACGCTGCTCTCCTCCAATCAGGAGCAGGATCAGCTCCTGGAGGTCATCACTCAAGTTGGCAAGAGGCAGCTGCGTAGAAGCTGTTTTCTCCTCTCCCAGCACCATATTGTGGGAGAGCAGATGCATAGAATAAGTCTTAATTCCAGTAACTTAGTCTAGTCCGAGTTGCTTCCAGTTGCTCCCCATAGAGTTGTGGATCTAAAAGGCTTCCATAATTCAGGCAACTCATGTCAAGAGCCTCAGATGATCACTGACACCATACATAAGCATGTTAATTGTTAAATAAACAATAGGAGTCACTGTACACTAACTCCCCATGCAGGAAGTCAGTCCTCAAAGAGTTCGATTATGAGACTTAATAGTAACACTTGTTCTCAAAGAATTACTTCATTTCAGTGTATTAAGTGGAGGATATTCTTGTGTTTCATATATTATACTTAGGTGTAAGTGCTTGCAAAAGATGTGTCATTCTTGAGTTCTTCTTTAAAGAAAATTAAGTTTCTAAAAAAAAAAAGCGAAATTACCTTTGAGATGCAATGACTTTGAACAGCTCTTGTCTGGCCTATTGAAGAACCTGTTTTGTTTTGTTTTTTCCTTTCTCAGACAAAGTGTTGAGGTACTCTATCTACCTAGAGTAGAGTTAATCTTGTGTGTATAAAGTTAAATGAAAATAGATCTCAGTAAAAAACAAGATGGGGAACATGAGAGAGAAGAAGAGGGGTGGGAGTGTGGGTGGGAGGGCGGGTACAGTGTGAAGAATTACTTTGTTCCTAAAGTTGTATTTATGAAATGCATGCAAACAAATAAAATTTTAAAAAGATTGCCAGGTCAGATTTTTAAAAGATGTGTATCCTATATATAATAAAATTCACTTTAAATATAAAAGTATAGATAAGTTAGAGTTAAGCTGATGGATATCTTGCACAAATGAGCACAAGAAAGCTGGAGTGACCATGCTAATAAGGAGACTTTAGAACCAGGACCATTAGAGGGATGAGCGGGGATGTTAAATAAGGATGAAAGGCTCTCAGATGGGTGTTTGGCACAGGTATTTCAGCTGGGTCTTGAGACAACCACATCCCATAGCTGAGTGCTGGGTTCAAATCTCTGCTGTGCTTCTGATTCTGCTTCCTGCTACTGCCCATCCTCAGAGGCAGCAGTGGTGGCTCAAGTACCTACACCTCTGCCACCACACAAGAAACCCAGAATGGGGGCCGGCGCCATGGCTCACTTCATTAATCCTCCACCTGCAGTGCCAGCATCCCATATGGGCGCCGGGTTCTAGTCCCAGTTGTTCCTCCAGTCCAGCTCTCTGCTGTGGCCAGGGAAGGCAGTGGAGGATGGTCCAAGTGCTTGGGCACCTGCACCCACGTGAAAGACCAGGAAGAAGCACCTAGCTCCTGGCTTCGGATCAGCGTAGCTCTAGCCGTAGCAGCCATCTGGGGGGTGAACCAATGGAAGGAAGACCTTTTTCTCTGTCTCTCTCTCACTGTCTAACTCTGTCTGTCAAATAAAAGAAAAAGAAAAGAAAAGAAAAAGAAACCCGGATGAGTTAGAAGTTCCTGCTTCAGGCTGGCAGTTGGAGGCATCTGGGGAGTGAACTAGTGAATGGAGGACATTCTCTCTCTCTCTCTCTCTCCCCCACCCCTTCAAATAAAATGAAAATAAATGTTTTAAAAAGGATTGTATGATAGCAAAGAGGCTGAAACACATCACTTAAGGAGTGAGTGAGAACTTTGTCTTTGGTCCTTTTTAAGCAGAACTGTACTTTTTGTTTCAAAACCCATGACTGTTTTAAAAAAAATCTTCATATTTCCAGATTTAAGTAAATTACATCCTAGGGTACAAGAGTGATGAGATCAAAGGAATGCTGTCAGCCAGCTCGGAGATGGAATGGACCCCCCCTTGCAGAGAGGGACTATTTAGAGCAACACCATAAGGTTAAACTGGAAATTACTAAGGTCCTTGGACAGCTACTTAAACTATCTATGGCTTCAAAATTCTATTAATGCGTATTTATAAATGCACAGTAACTACACAAAATGTGAATTGTTAGAGTGCCAAAATGTCATAGGCACTTCCCCTAAAACATGATAAACGTGTTTGTCTTTTTAATTGTTAAAGCCATAGTATTTATTCAATACATGCTACATGGTGATATGAATATATAAATTGTTATTCCTCAAATATTGAACATTCAGTGCCTTTAGCCTTCATTGTCTCTATTGTATTTAAGCACATTAACGATTGCAGGGAGTTTGCTAACACCAGCATTTCTAACTGTGATTATGATAAAATAACCACTATTTGCATTCTCAGGGTAGAGCACCAAACTGGAAGTCAGCAAACATGGCTTTAGAATGAACTCTGTGACTTCCTACTTCTGTGACCTTGCCCAAAGCCCCTCAAGAGGAAGGGATTTTTTTCTGTTCTGTTGAATATAGATGTTGGATTGTGCATGAATGCCAAAGAGAAAATTCTCACTTTAATAGAGGGCTCTGGATTTTTTAAAGTTTTCAAAGAATCAAGTCTCTAACAGCGCCATTTCAGGGCCTGTGATTGATACTTGCTGAGGAAACCACATCCAATTTGTTTCTCTGCTTCTGCACTTGGAGTTCCAAGCCCAAAGTCAAGCCCCAGGTTCCATACGCAGCATGGATTCCACTATAACTCTGTCAATAGGAAGTTTTCAGGAATCATGGATATCAGATTACTCTTCCCATACTGACATATTTAAAGTCCACACACTCATTTTCACTCATCACAGTCAAAATTACAAAGAATGATAATATGCATGGTTGGTACAGTGTGAGGGAAGGTGCACTGTCACATAATGGAAAGAACAAACTAACAAAATCGTTTTGGACATTAGTTTGGCAGCGTCCACCAGACATTTACATATTCTTCCCTTTGCCTCAGCAATTCCAATGGTAAGAATTTACCTTATTTTAAAAACCTATACATGTGCATACAGATACACATGTAATAGTAAACAGCTGGAAGAAACTCAAATGCTAATTAATTGAGGATTGGTTGAACAAAGTTCAGTACAGCCAAGCAATGAAATGCCATTCAGCCACTAAGAAACATGAAAAAGATCTATACGTACTGATAAGGTGCTCAGAAGAAGTTGTTAGTAAATGAAATATGAAAGTTGTACAACAAAATGTAGACTACGACCTCATTCACAACACTGTAGCTAATTATGTAGACATGTTTATATTTTCATGAACAGACACATATGTATAACATATGAGATAACATGGACAAAGGGAAAGTCTGAACAACCACGCACTGCAGCTGCCATGACAAGGTGCCTGCTAGATCTTTTACTGCCTACATAAACAATGGATTCCAGCTGCTGTCCCCTCAAATCCATCACTCCATTCCCTGGATACGGATCTCAGCCCTCAACTAAGTGCAGAAGAAATACAAAGGCAGGCCCTTTTCTGAAAGATGCAGAATTCCTGACAGGAGACTTTGTCTCAAAGATTCCCTCATAGGCATTTTCCTAGTAAATCTCTTGCATGTCTAATCTCAGATTGGCATCTGCTTCTTAGTATATCCAAACACCAATTTGACAGTGCTCGCTTAAGGGAAATGGAAATTTTTTGCTGCAAGTAATATTCTTTGCAATTATTTTTCTTAAAGATCCAAAAATAATAGTAATAGCAACAAAATCCACAGGCTCAATGTAATTCCCTGTGTGGCAGGAGCGCACAGGAGCATGTGCAGAGACTCTCACTCCCACGTAGGTACTCTGGCCCTCCATCAACACAGCAGGTAATGACTCCTGCTAATGTTTCAACAGCAGTGTACAGTTTTCAGTCTCATTAGATTTCTTCCACAATCTTGGCAAGTAGGTAGGTTTTGCATTATAAATTAATTTTTAGAGCGATAACTTCAGCTCTCTGAGTTCTAGACACCTTGATTCAACCCAGTGTTCCTTCCTGTTTACTAGATTGCCGCTCTGTACTGGAGACTCTAGGACCTGGATGAAAACCCTAGGGAACCAGCGGGCTGTGCTCAGAACTCACTTGGCAGCTCTGACCAAACATCGGCAACCAGGCCCAGCTTTCTTGCCTGCAGGGTGTGTTTGTGGAAGAGGCTACACTAGCCAGAAGACCTTGACAGCTCTGCACAGTACCGAAAACTCATTACTAGAGCAGATGGTTTATAGAAAGTAGGTCTTCATGGCTGTACTGTAACGTACTGATGGTTTAAATCCTTTTGTAACCTACCCTTCTTTGATGTTTGACACCAGCTAGGAGGAAAGCCAGGCTGGAATTCCATTCCTGAGCACACAGCAAGCAGACAAAACACCATGTTCTGTTTGGAAAGGCAAGGATACAGACTGGCGGTGGCTTCAAAATTTCATCTGTTTTGTCTCTGCTCCCATTGCCCCCAAAATGACAGAGGCTCCTGTTCTCCCCCTGAGGACCAGGCCTGCAAACACACGCCTCCAGCTTTAGACTACACTAAGTGTTGATCACAAATATTGTCATCACTATTATGGTCACTTAATATTGGCCAATTAGAGCAAAACTATAAGGCTTTTTTAAAAGTCAAATATTTTGGAAATTTACCATATGCTAGGCAGTGTTCTCAACACTTTGGTAATTGAGTTCTCACCCAAAAGGTAAATACTATCCTAACTTCACAGACAAAATAAAACCCTGGAGTCAAGAGATGTTAAATGACTTGTCCAAAGTCACACAGCAGTCAACAGTAGAGCTGATGTTTAAACCATGGTAATATGACTCCAAGCAAGCTCATTTCATCAAACTACCTGTTGCCAAAGAGAAAATAACACTTTTAAAATGTGCTAACATGCAGGCATGGTGGTGCAGTGTGTTAAGCCACCTCACACAACCATATCCCATATTGGAGTGCCTGGGATCAAGCCCCACCTTTGTGTCTGATCTAACTTCCTGCTCATGCACACCCTGGGAAGCAGATGATGATACAAGTACACGGGTGTTGGCCAGCCACATGGAAGACTCAGACGGAATTCCTGGCTCCTGGCTTTGGCCTCACCCAGCCCTTGCTATTATGGGCATCTGGGTAAACCAACAAATGGAAGATTTCTTTCTTCTTCCATAGCCATGTTTCCAATTTATTCTTCCTCCTCTCCCCACTCCAACAGAGGCATCTTTCTACCTTCTTTCCCCATTCTCTCTTTCCTGAGTGATATTTACTCTGCAGAAATCCTGCCCTCAAACCATAGTCAATTAAGGCAGGATATACAATCTTACTGAACCTATAAAGCAAGAGGGCCATTTGCTTGGCAGGCATTGAAGACATATCTGATCAGACAAGGCTAAAAGAGATGATAAATGGTTTAGGAGGAACCAGAAAGTGTTCTGTAAGAGTTTGTGATCCCGGGATAGGCTGAATGTAGTTCCACCAAACAAGTTCTGTAAGTTCTCCCAATGCCTCTGTAAACTGAAGATCGGCTCCAGATTTTTAAACTAGTATGAGACTCGTGAACTGTTATCTCCAGGAGTAGCCTAAGAAAATGAATACAAGAATGTGGGGAGATGGAAGACTATTGAGAAGTGGGAAGACATTTCAAAAACTTCATGGAAAAAAAGAATTAAAAGACAAGTTTATTTTGGGGCCCAAAACTATTCACACACAGTTTTTCATAAAACATTTTTCCATGAACTTTTTAAAGACTACTCATAATTTCATCAAGAGAAATGGGATTTTTCTTTAATAAGGGTTTAATATTTCCTATAAATCAGAGGTATTGTAAGTCAAATCAAGGCTAGCACCACCAAATTAAGCACCTGTACAGGAGACTGCACTAACTGTTCCCAACCACCCTCCTTGGAGATCATCAAGGGTCTGATGTCTTCTGACCAAAACAAACAGAAAAGGAATAGCACCTGCATCAACACCCACCACCTCCAAGCCAAGCAATTCTTTGTCGGAATCCCAAGGGGTCAACAATCCCAAATTTTTGAGGTTGCTTCTCTATTTCTCCCAAAGAAAGAAACCTGAGCGAGGAGGGTAGTGCCAATTCCCTGCCTGGGTCAGTGAGAGTACAAGCAGAAGACAAGAGAATTCTCCAGAAACTCGAGGGAGGCCAGCAGTCAGCCACAGTCAGCAGAATGCTAGCTCCCCGAGAACTCGCTCCCAGAACATGGGCCATGTGCATGGTCTCTGAATTGCCAGGACAAATCTAAGATGCAGGGGAAACAGAGCCAACTGCTGGCCTGAGCAACAGCAGGAAAAGGACAAGAGGAACGCTGGGTAATGCTGCTTCCAAGATGTGGGTTGCTGGGGTCAGTACCCAGAGGGAAGCACCTTAAGTAAGAAGGAAAAAGATGAAAGATACAGACAAAAGTAGAAGTAGTCCCCCACCAGCCTGGGGGGAGGCTTATGACCACTCTGTTTTTTGATGTTTGGAGAACAGGGCCCTTTTAGTTCTCCTCTAAACTAAGTGGCCTCCATGGATGACAAGAAAACATAAAGAGAATAGGAAGGAAATTCAGCAACAGTCTAGTGGAGCCAAGGGTAGGACTGAATAGTTCAAAACCAAACTAACAACAAGAAAGCCATTTCAAATGATCACTCAAGCTCTTCCAGCTTTGGTTTGGTTTGATTTTCTCAGATGGTAGTCACAGTGGGTCTCTACCTTGCTTAGCCATAGTAAAAACCATTTGTGTTATTTGAAAAAGCAGGTAGGTCTGGAGGAAACATTTGCCATCACAGCTGTAATCATGGAAATTTTTCCCATGCAGGAATAGAAGCCAGCTCATGAGCCTCCTATTTAGGCACAGTATAGGGACGTATTTTAATGTCAATATTTCAAACGTGACTGCTTCTCCTAAGATTGTGCTTCCCAGACACTATCACGTCTTTTATTATTATTTTTTTTTGACAGGCAGAGTGGAAAGTCAGAGAGAGAAAGAAAGGTCTTCCTTTTCCGTTGGTTCACCCCACAATGGCCCCTGCGGCCAGCACGCTGCGGCCAGTGCACGGTGCTGATCCGAAGCCAGGAGCCAGGTGCTTCTCCTGGTCTCCCATGCAGATGCAGGGCCCAAGCACTTGGGCCATCCTCCACTGCCTTCCTGGGCCACAGCAGAGAGCTGGACTGGAAGAGGGGCAACCAGGACAGAATCCAGTGCCCCGACCGGGACTAGAACCCGGTGTGCTGGCACCCCAGGCGGAGGATTAGCCTATTGAGCCACGGCACCGGCCTATCACATCTTCTAAAAACTCCTTCCCTTCTCTCACCATCCACTATCTGAAGAATGCATCCCCCTTCTACACTGTGGCCCCAGTTAACCCTGTACACTTTCTTAATCATGGAGGTTTTCAGGACAGCCTTTCTTTCAAATGGTTGATTGTTTCTATAAATCATAAATCATCAAGTTTCTCATATACCCTATTATGCCAAAAATAACATAAAAATCTTCATTCTAGACTTTTTGTCTCAATTCACTAAAAAAATAAACCATTCACCCTCTACCAAAATATTGATAAGTTTCATGACCAAAAATAAATGTGAATGCCATAGCTTCCTTATTCCAAACCCATGACAGATCCTGTTAACAGAACACAGAATTCTGTCATCAAGGCCACATTCTACCCAGAAGCAACAGAATAAAATCAATAGAATCTTCAATAAGGAGTCATTGTCAATCAACTCTACATTTGTTCTAAGCATTGTAAACTTATAAGATTTCACTGCTGAATGGATTAATGTAGTTCTCTCTTACCAAGATGTCCACATGCCAAGGGATCTATATTTTAAATCTGAACCTGCAAAGAAAATGCATCTTAGAAGGCCACCAGCTGTTGGCCGGCGCCGTGGCTCACTACGCTAATCCTCCACCCTGCGGCGCTGGCACACTGGGTTCTAGTCCAGGTCGGGGCGCTGGATTCTGTTCCGGTTGCCCCTCTTCCAGGCCAGCTCTCTGCTGTGGCCAGGGAGTACAGTGGAGGATGGCCCAAGTGCTTGGGCCCTGCACCCCATGGGAGACCAGGATAAGTACCTGGCTCCTGCCATTGGATCAGCTCAGTGCGCCGGCCAGAGCGCATTGGAGGGTGAACCAACAGCAAAGGAAGACCTTTCTCTCTGTCTCTCTCTCTCACTGTCCACTCTGCCTGTCAAAAAAAAAAAAAAGAAGAAGAAGAAGAAGACCACCAGCTGCGTGGATAGTTTCTTTGCCCACCAAAGCACTTCTAACAGTAGAATGTGGAAGTTCAAGTAATGGCAATGTAGAACTGAAGTTCCATCTAGAGCTTCAAATGGAATCACTGGGAAGACCTCAACTCTATCTGAGCCCAAAATAAGCCCGGTATATAAGTAAAAAGATTTCTTTAAATTGCAACATTGTATGTCTTACAGAAATAAAGTTACTGAGTCATAAAACCATCTCTTTTTATAATAAAGCATCAAAGATACAAAGCACTCTATATGCACCAGGACTAAGTTCTCTCTGGTTGCCAGGAAAGTTCAAGAAGTGTGGAAATGTCTTCTGGTTCCCTGCAGCTTATCACACTGTCAGAAATGTAGGCACACATGAGTCATGCCCATAAAAGATGATTTTTCAGATGTATTTGTTATACCAGAGCTATTTCTGAAAATGTTTGGTGTCTGGAGATTATTTTAAGGATGATAATTAGCATTCATGCACCACCTCCAGAAGTACTTCTGTATTAGTAATGCTGTTTAATTTCTGAATTTATAATGTCACATTTTATGAGTTCAAATACAGATGGAGACAAGACCCAGTGTCGACTGTCACTTCTAAACAGCACCACCGAACTGCCTGATAACAGGTTACAGGGATAATAATAATAACCTGAGACTTTTGGATACATTGCTGTAATTTTCCACTATGGACCCAATTTCAAAGATTGAATTCCAGGCTACAGGAGATAGCCTAGTTCTTTAGTAAATTTATAAAGCAGATAAGTTTTGAAATTTGAATAAAAAGGGTAGTGAGCTATTTTCCTTTGAACACAGAAGAAAGGACAGGTTGCCAATTATAGATTTCACAAACCATTAGGATGATGTATTCATAAGTTTTTTCCCTCTCAAGTTAAAAATCATCATAATGAAAATACAAAAAATTTTGTAAAGCAAAATCATTTTGTGTTGATTCCCAATTTGGAAGTACTTGGAGAATTCAGATTTGCAAATATCTTATGACTTTTTAAAAACATTTTATTAATAAAAATAGAACATAATTTGGGGTGACATTACAATATGGGGGTGACATTCAATATTAGTGTGACATTCAATGTTAGTGTGACATTCAGTACAAGTACATGAACTGATCAAAAGAAGGCAGTCAGTAATTCCTCGTCCTTGACACTGCTTTATGATTGAATACTTGGAGTTTCTTCTGTTTGTTCATACAATAGATACTGGGCTATTTTTCTTACATATTTTAAGAGTAAAATACAATAAACATTAAAAAAAACCTAAATGCCCTAGAGTCGGATAAAAGTAATAGAAAATTGTCATCATCTGCACAAGGGAATAATATGAATTCATTAAAGGTTCCTTTGAAGAATGTGTAAATAGGAAAATATATGAGAGCACCTGGCCTTCCAAATAGATGAAAATAAGCAAATACTTAAATATATATCTCACATATATATATTTACATACACAAACATGTTGACAGTAGTTCGTTACAGGATGTCTAAAAGTGCAGAATAGAAAAAGGAACTTATTTGTTGTTATAGCATATGAATTTTTGTTATAATCAAATTAATTTAAAAAGTAATTTCACATGCAATGTAATTGCAATTTTTTTACAAAGAATGAACTTATTCATAACATTTCTTTATATTTTCCAAATATTCATTTTACTTGTTTTTATTTGAAAGGCAGAAAGAGGGAAGAGAAAGAGCATGGAGCTGAGAGTGAGAGAAGGAAAAAAAGAAAGATACAGAGACAAGGAGAAAGTCCCCAGCCATGGTTCATTTTCCAAAATCCTGCAACAACCAGGGATGGGGCAGGCCAAAGTTGGAAGCTGGAAACTCAATCCAGGTCTCCAACATTGGTGTCAGGGACCCAAGTACTTAAGACATCACCACTGCCTTCCAAGGGGAGCACTGCAGGAAGCTGTAGTCAGGAACAGAACCAGGACTCAAATCCAGGACACCCACATGGGATAAAATCGTCCCAGCTGGCATCCTAACTGCTAGACCAAATGCTATCCCCATGTTACTTTTTTAAAAAGTAAAATATACATAATTTTTAAATATATCACAATAATCTCTAATACAACTCCTTTAGACAAAGTAAAAATCACCAAAGAGGGCCAATGGGGCTCCCCACAGTGTAGCACATGAGACTCTGGCTCTCCAAAAGTACACTCTGCAGCTAAGACAAAGACCACAGAGAACTTTAAATGGCATTGCCATGAAAGTTACACTTTGCGGCTGGTGCTGCAGCTCACTAGGTTGATCCTCTGCCTGCAGCACCTGTACCCCAGGGTTCTAGTCCCGGTCAGGGCACCGGATTCTGTCCCAGTTGCTCCTCTTCCAGGCCAGCTCTCTGCTGTGGCCCAGGAGGGCAGTGGAGGATGGCCCAGGTGCTTGGGCCCTGCACCCGCATGGGAGACCAGGAGGAAACTCCTGGCTCCTGGCTTCAGATTGGCGCAGCATGCTGGCCGTGGCAGCCATTTTGGGGGGTGAACCAACAGAAGGAAGACCTTTCTCTATGTCTCTCTAACTCTGCCTGTCAAAAAAAAAAAAAAAAAAAAGTAACACTTTGCATCAGAAATCTATGCTATTCTACTGAAACATCAATATACATAGGATCTTATTCCTTCTTGGCATTGAATGCCAAAGAGCTGATTTGCTGGGGGGTGGGGGGGAAGAACGTTATTCATTATTAATAATCAGAATAAATGAGACTGAGATAAGTTTATTTTATCCTTTTAAAGAATGAAGACAAGCAGTAGGACTTCAAAAATAAAGGTTTCATATTACTAAAGTACCTATGAACTAATTTAGAGTTGATGACTGAGTTATATCCAGTTATCCAAATCATCCTTTGTATAGTGAACAAAAAGGCAAAGCACAGTAGTGACACAGAAAGATACTAAGAAGCATTGTTCAATTGAGAAACCAAATTATACAACAATATGGATAGCATGATTACAATGAATGTAGATGGATGAGCAGATGGGTTGGTGGGTAGATGGATGATGGATAGATGCATTGATAGACTAGTGAGTGGGTGGGTAGATGGTTGGATGGAAGGACAGAGGGTCCTCCAGAAAAAACTGTAAGCTTTTCTAAAGTTTACTCAACTAACTACAGTAGAACAGGTAGACAAACGAACAAATGGATTGATGGACAGACAAAGGGAGTAAGGGTGAAAAGGAGGGGGGAAGAGAAGGAGAAGACAATAATCAATGACTAAGAGTTGTTTTCCTGAGAGGTGACACTCTATTTATCTTTTAGTTCCTCCTTTTTGCTCCTTGACATTTTATACTTTCCCACAATAAACTTGAGTTTTTTAAATGTTAAGTTAAATTGATGATTGAAAAAGGAGCTGGGCATACAGAAAAATTCAATAATTTGCTGAAGTTCATCCAGTTAGCTAGAGTAGAACTTGAACTTCAACCCACACTTTTGAACCTTAGAGGAGATTCTGTGTATAGTCTCCGATAAGAGGTTTTAAATGTTTCTATTCTAGTAAGACAAGAATGCATGCTTTTTATGTTTTAGGAAATCTTCATACATTAAGTCCAAGAACCAATAGCATCCCAAGGTCAAGGACAAACTCATATGCTAGATACAAAAATAATTTTGACTTCCTGAGAGAGATGATGTTGGGTCTGTTTTTTGGCTCATTGCTTCTTTTTATGCCATCTGAAGAGCTACATTGAAGAATTCCTCTCTGGAAACTAGGAGCCAAAGGACCCTTTTTTAAAATGCTGCCGTAGTGGAAATTAAATTGGCAGTGTTATTGGCTACTCTAAACCTGTACTTCTCCAAAATAAATGTTCTGTTTCCACAGATCTCAGCTCACTGACTTGCAGAACAATCTGGTACTTTCATCAGGAAGACTGATTGCCACAATGGCGGTTGCTAGAAACAGCATCTATTGTCCTGATTATTCATTGTCAAGAATTCCTTGTAATCAGATCAGTGAAACATTGTTATCCCAGAGCAGTCCCTGCAGGGTTGCTTACATGGTTATCTGCGAGCATGTGCAGAGGAGGGTTTAGACTGTACTGTTTGAACACAGGAATGAAAGTTTTCCAAATTGCTTCAGCTGTTCCTGCTAAAAATGCCAGCCTCATGCCCATCTCCTCCTCCCATGCAGCACAGGAATGCAACTGAACAATATTGAAGCACAATATCAGTGTGCCATCTAGGCAAGCTGATATATATGTGTTTGGATAGATACACAAGCAAAATGCCCAGGCAACATCAATGTACCTACCAGCCTCAAACAATGATAACAAAAAGAATGGTGAGAGAATGAAAAAACTTCTTAGAGCTTCAGCAGCTATTTTTCGGACAGATTCTGTTCTCTGACGAGCTGAATGTGTGAATCTCAGCTGAAGTGAGGAGAATTCCAGAACTTGAAACTTGAGTGAAGATGCTCCTAAGTCATCTGGGGGTGCCAGATAGGACGAAGGCTGAGGAGGAGCCCCACATTCAGGATTCGTATTCCTGTCCTAAGTTCTTCTACACTTTGGTTCTGTGCCTATGTAATGCATACTGGTGTCCATGTCCAGCTTGTCCTTCACACACCATGCGGGATATCTACCTTGTTTCACTTATGCATTATGTTCTCTCATACCGTTCTGCCATACTCTGAAATCCTGCATGTGGAAGATGGTGCTTTCGTTAATACTCGACTCGAGTGGAAGGGTTACAGGGAATTACCTTCAGTTCTTAGACTGAGGTCACAGACAAGAGCTGCTCACTTCGAGGCAGCAAAGGCAGAAACACTGGCTGGACCAGAGCCTCACCAAGTGAATTAATGCCATGGTCCAAGGAGGCCAGGGCCAATGAACCAGCCATCTTCTACATGTGGTTGTTTCCAGATAGTTCTTTTTTTATTTTTTGACAGGCAGAGTGGACAGTGAGAGAGAGAGACAGAGAGAAAGGTTTTCCTTTGCTGTTGGTTCACCCTCCAATGGCCACCGTGGCCGGCGCGCTACAGCCGGCGCACTGAGCTGATCCGAAGCCAGGAGCCAGGTGCTTCTTTCTGGTCTCCCATGTGGGTGCAGGGCCCAAGCACTTGGGCCATCCTCCACTGCACTCCCTGGCCACAGCAGAGAGCTGGCCTGGAAGAGGGGCAACCAGGACAGAATCCGGTGCTCCAACTGGGACTAGAACCTGGTGTGCCAGCGCCGCAGGCGGAAGATTAGCCTATTGAGCCACGGCGCCGGCCTCCAGATAGTTGTATCTATCACATCACTTATTTGTTCCAGAGAAAGGTTTGGTGGTTCTCTCTTGTACAGTTGGACACTCTGTATTTAAATACACATACACACACATATGTATACACACACACACATGCATACATATATATCTGACCCAATGGTCTCAGTTTCTCAAATTGCAGTGGCACTAACTTTACCTACCACAAGTATATGAGCCCCTTAACCATAACTGGCAGGTGTTTAATGGTCTGAAGTATGAGAGGCCAACAAAGGAGATGGTTGGGGTGTAGACTTTGGACTGATCTGTTTGTTTCTAAAATGTGTTCTCCTGGGAGGATGACTCCTTCCAAGGAGGGGAGGGTGTACAGATTGACGAGTAGGGTACAAGGCTAAGGCAAGATGACAAGACACTAGACAACTAGGGATAGTCCCCATGCCCAGAACTAAAATTATGCAAAATAGGTGAACCAAAACCTGCTTACCCGGTGTTGCCCACTCTTTTGCAGTAATCACAACAAAAGTTCAGCTCCCATCCTGACTCCTTACTGCCCCGCGTAGCACCACCCCTGCCAAGACACGGCATGCCACCCCTCCTGGCAGTTCTGATTCATAAATGTTCTTTTCAGTAGCCATCATCTCCTCATCTCTTGGCCTTCTTGCACCTCCATATTTTCCTAGTACACATATTTTAAAGCACCCTTATGCTATTCCTAGCAAACAAGTCCCTATGAATCAGGTTATGAACTCCTATTGCTTACTCAATTTAATTCATCTCTGAAAATTTTCTTGCTTCCCACCATTCTGGAGTGGAATTTCAAAGAATTCATCTGTGTATGAAGAGAGCCTTGGGACACTACCTAAACATGTGTCTGTGGTCATTGGCCCCCAAACTATAGTGAGGTGTCTTTCCCATAAGAGTGGATGGGACCTCTGTTCTTAAGTGCAGCAGTGCAAGGCTGCCATACAACTTCAACTCAACTATATAGAGTTGTAAAATATGCAACAGTGTATAGGACTGCTCCAAGAAAAGAAAACATTAAAACCTGCAAATCCCCAGCTAGATGAGTCTTGGGTAGAAATTCTACTAGCTCGATTTTACATAGTGGATAGAAATGAACCTAAAAAATAAGAGGAAAACTTATTCCTTGAAATCTTGCATAAAGTGAAGGAAAGTTAGGATTAGATGTATGACAGGCTTGAGGAAGGTAATAAACGGAATCAGAGTGTTCCTCCACCTTGTGCTAGAATAGGCACCCAGCCATTCCAAAGAGGGCTTAGTTGTCTATAATGGGCTGTAGACAAAACTCTCAGTGTGGATGCCAATATGAAAGCCAGCTCAAAATCCCATTTGTACCAGAGCTATGTTCTGAAGTCAACGGAACTAGTTATATTAAGCACTCTCTTAATGTGACATGGTATTTAGTGGGAAATGAAGATTGAATAAAACCTTTTGGCTACTCCTTGACTGGAGATGACCTAAAATATACATCTCCTTGACATCAGAAGAATCACAGTAAAGTCAGCCTCAAAGAGGGAGGACCCTCCTAGTGCTGGCACTGAGACAGTCTACCCATGACAAACTGGTACAGAAACAGGTGCAAGCAAATTTTAAAATCCTAACACCACTTCAAGGCAATTTGCTAAAATGAAACATTGAGACCTCACCGTATCTAACTTGCTTCCTCATTTGAGAAAATGACATTCGTGAGAAAATGCTTTATTTTCATCAACAGCATATGTATTGGATGCCAGGTTTATCTTTATTCAGATATGCATTTTAAGGTTGTAAACATATGGTTACAATTTCGGTGGAGCTGTTTAGGACATTTTTATGGATCAAATTTTTAGTCCTGACATCCTACCCAGGTTCAGAGATTTTTTAAACTGCTGCAGGGCTCTTTGCCTCCTAAAGGCTCATTTATAACAGAAATTGGCTTTGGAAGTGTTTATATGCTCTTTGGTGTTGTCTATAATTACTTTCTCAGCTGAAGTGGCGGTAAGGAGGGAGACCCAGACTGAGAAAGGAGATGAGAAAAGCCTGAATAAATAAATAAAAGTACCTTATGGGGAATGTCTTTCACCTCTCTGGTCTTGTAATTTTCTCCCCCTCACCCCCACAAGTGTAATCGGAAAAATAAATGCCCAAGTTCTACCACAGATATTAAAAGAGACATCACTGGGCTTTTTTATGTGGGTCTCCTGGGCTTGGATTTTGAATAACTTCAGTGTAAAGGGCAGTGTCCAGAGAGGAGATTGGAATAGTGACAATGCAGTCTTGACCATGGCTCTTTAGACACACTTGAGAAAACCATTTTAACTTTACTGGCGAGAGTAAGAAAAACATGTGAATATCGTATGGACAAGTCCAGAGTAGGATACTCGAGAGTAAAATTGTTATGTGAGGGTCACTGAGTTTACACTCAAAACTTGCACTAGATGATGTGCTCTGATGTAATCCAGAGACTCTGCAGTCTGCAATAGACCTAACATGAGATTTGAGGGGGAAATGCACCGCCCTTGAAATCAGTGAGGCGGAGTAGTCCTTCCCTTCTTTCTCCTATTTCATTGCTTGACTTGTTCCAGTCAGCCTGGCAGAGCTCAGCTCACTCCTGTCCCTCCCGACTTTGCCTACTTCCTGAACCTTGACTGCATACAAGGAGCAGAAACACAGAGCCTTCTCTGAAAAAGAAGCGGGCAGGCAGGAACCACCAGGCAGTGATCTCCTGTAAGTCAGTGTGTCGAAACGTGGCCACCACTCACAATAACAAAGAGATGGCACCTTTCCATTCATTCATCTGTGGTGCTTATAAAGGCGTGAGTGGTATTTTTATTTATTTCTTTTTATTTGAAAGGGAGAGAGAAAGAGAAAGAGAGAGAGAGCGCAAGCGTGCGCTTCTAGGTACTGGTTCATGTTCCTATTGCCCACAACAGCTGGGGCTGAGCCAGGCAGAAGCCCAGAACTAGGACCTCAGTCCAGGTCCCCCACATGGATGTCAGCAACCCAAGTATTAAGCAGTTGTCTGCTGCCTCCCAGGGTGCATATTAATAGGAAGCTGGATCAAAGGCAGAGGAGCCAGGACGCGGATCCGGTACTCCATTATGGAACGCAGGTACTCCAACTGCTATCTTAACCTGTGCAGCAAATCCTTCCATCCATCCCAGTACAATTAATATTTAATGTGACAAATATACAATCTATAATGATACATATTAAAAACAGAAAATTTTTAAGACTGTTTTTAAATTTTAAAAGCAAGCTTCAGGAGCTAGCGCTGTGGCACAGTAGGTTAATCCCCTACCTGCAGCGCCGGCATCCCACGTGGGCACTGGTTCTAGTCTCGGCTACTCCTCTTCCTATCCAGCTCTCTGCTGTGGCCTGGGAAAGCAGTGGAAGATGGTCCACGTCCTTGGACCCCTGCACCCACGTGGGAGACTAGGAAGAAGCACCTGGCTCCTGGCTTTGGCAGGTGCAGCTCTGGCCATTGTAACCATTTGGGGAGTGAGCCAACGGATGGAAGACCTTTCTCTCTGTCTCTCCCTCTCACTGTCTGTAACTCTACCTGTCAAATAAATAAATAAAATCTTGAAAAAAAAGCAAGCTTCTAAACAGTAGGTATAGTACCCTGCACTTCTCTTGTTATACTAGACATTACTTATATATGTATGCTTCTCTCCACATAGACTACCTCTGCAAGTAAACACAAGAAATTAACAAAATGGTTGTATCAAGGGGAGAAAACTGGACAGCCTATGGTCAGAAGTAAGAGGAACACTTTCCAGTACATACCATTTTGTTCTAGTTCTATGATAATCACATCAACCAGAAATTGATAAAAGCTAAATAAAACAATGATTCACTTGGTCTAGTCTCAGAACAGTATCATCTCTAAAGAAATTATAGTCAACAGACAAAAAAGGTAAATTTGGAAAAATTCAAGTGTTAGATTTGCATGTCTTGAATTCACAGAGGAGGCTTACTTCTCTGTTCTCCTTCCCTTCATACCAGCCATACCAGAAACTCACTCCCCTTTCCTCTGAGCCTAGATCCCCTCACCTTTTCTCCTTCCCCTTTTCCTCTTTTCTCCAGATTTTGTACAGTAAAGTATACAAACTTAAAGTTTAAAGCCCCAAACAGATTGACTCTGGATGCAGGACCCACTTAGAGAGCAGGTAGGGGAGCAGAAGCTCTTTGGTTGAGCAGCGAAGGGGGTGGACAAGATCCAGCTGACTGTTCACTTTCCATCCCATTTCATAGTATTTCTTGGCCTATCCATAGAATTAGAGGACTAGGGCGTTAGAAAGCAGGCATCAAGACACAAGGATATAGTCTGCTTCATCTCCCCAGGAGGACTGACCTTGCTAGTAGCAGGTCCAGGCAAAGGGCCAAGAGAGCCTTGTGTTCCTAACCATACCTTGTGTGGTACAGGCCAAAGTGGTGAGAAAGCAACATGCATGCTCACACTTTTTATGTGTTATGATTTGTGATTTATAATAAGAAGTATGTATTGTGGTCTTTATCCCCAGTTCCTGACACAGAACTGCTAAAATCCTCATCATTTCCTGAGCAATAGTGTTAGCTTCACCTTGTATTCTGCTATTTGGTCTCTGATCCCAGTTTCTGAAATGCAGTTCCTCAGTCACAAGAGCATCACGTGTTCTAATGACTCTGCCTGGATCCCTGGATAGGGGCTTCCAGAGGATTAAGAGAAGGACCACATAATGATTAGAATCTTGGTACTTTCATCCCCATCACCAGCTCCTGGAATGAGGAAGATCCACTAAAGACTACGTAAATCATCCATGATGTTCATGTGATAAAACTTCCATAAAAATCCTGAAGTACAGGATTCAGAGAGCTTCTGGGGTGGTGAACAAGAACAACTCCACATGCCGTGAGAGTGGTGCATCCAGCCCCAAGGGGACAGAAACTCTGTGTCTTTGCACATTCATACCCTAGGCATGCTACCTTCTTGGAGCATTTACTATTTCATACACTGATCTATAAAGTCACTTTTTATGTTAAACCCATCTAACATGTTGAATTTTCTACAGTCTATCTCATACAAATTAGTTATGCTCATGGGAAAATTTCTTTGCTATATGGATTTTTTTACATCTTTCTTTGGTTTAGAGATACCATCTCCAGCATGAATCAGCAGTCCATGGTTCCTGCTCCTGGCACCAGATTATGTACATACTTCCTTTTCAATCACAACTATTGGACGGGGGATGTATTAGCTAGTTTTTCAATATAACGAAAGAGTTGAGGCCAAGTAGACTGATAAGGAAAGGGGTTTTACTTGGCTCTCGGTTCTGGAGATTCAGTGCCGTAGCCTTGGCATGAGCTCTGCTCTGGGAAGCGTCTCACAATGGGTGCTGTGCCGTGACAAGAGTACGTGCAGCAGCAAGAGACCACATTGCCAGAGAAGAAACTGGAAAGGGATTTGGGGGTTAGACTCAAGCTTTTCATGAGAACTGGCTCCCTGGAGAGCTCAATCCAGGAGACTAGCATTCTATTCTGAGAACAGTGGCCTAAGGTATTCCCCATTGAGCTAAGAATCTCCCACCAGGCTCCATCTTTTAAGTGTCTACTCCACCTCCCAACACTGCCACACTAAGGACCAAGCTTCCAACACCCTTGGAGGACACACTCAAACCATATCCAAATCATGCGAAGACTGTAATTGACCCAAGAACAGCGTCTCCACAGGCTGACCTGCAGCCTGTACCACCAATGCAGCATGACATCACAGAGAGGTGCTCACGAATGGAGCTCCATTTCTATCTCATGGGTAGCAGCAGGGCAGGGTCGAAAAGGAATAGATTCCAAGAGAAAAACTTGACAGCTGAAGGAATGTGCGGAGGGAAGCGGGATCACAAACAGAAGGGACAGAGGAAGCCAGGGAGCAGAGAGAGCACAAAAGACTGATGCTGCCTTGAGAGAAGCCCGACAAGCATAGAGAGACCAAAGCACTCACTCCTTTTGTAAGTCTCGAAATTTT
Organism: Oryctolagus cuniculus; assembly: GCF_051225735.1. Lineage (NCBI taxonomy): Eukaryota > Metazoa > Chordata > Mammalia > Lagomorpha > Leporidae > Oryctolagus > Oryctolagus cuniculus. The sequence continues at coordinate 68,628,859 of NC_142878.1, read as the reverse complement.
ATATTTCCAAGAAGAAGCCTCAGTTATACATATGATTCAAGCCCATCACTTGAATTTAAGTGGGCTTTTTTCCCACTTAAATCCAAAACAATTATTCTAGAATATGGGTTCTGAGACAGTAGTGAGTGATTTTGTCCCCCAGAAAACATTTGACAACATCTGGAAACACTTTTGATTGTCAGAACTGGGCAGGTGAGTAGGTTGCTATCATAACCTAATGATAAAGGCCAGCGGTGCTGCAAAACACTCTACCACAGTGCTCAGAGCCCCACAACGAAGAAGTGCCGAGCCCAAAATGAGAATACTTGAAAAACTCTGCTGTAGACTAAGATTTTTTTAATGATTTCTCCCTTTGCATTTGTGATTAGAGCCCTTTCCCACTCTGCAATAAAACAAATATTGACCTATATTATCTTCTTTTTCTATGATTAAATTTAATAGTTTATTTTTCTTGGAAAGTCTAATAATGAGAAAACTATATTAACAACCAGGAGGTGAGGAAATAGACTAAACTTAGAAAACAGGTCACAATGTCATCATTCCTGGGATTAGCATATATATATATATATATATATATATATATATATATGAGAGAATATAGCAAGGATTCTCACAATCTTCTTGATTAAATCCACTCTTCTGTGAAGGTGAACTGGACAGTGTGAAAATCTGCATTCCCTCTAAGTAGAGAAGCAAATGCTAATAAATTTAGCAATTGCACTGAAAATATAGAGCCTATTCATGACAAAGTTGATGACATACAAGACACTATATTCACTTGATCAACCAAACATTCCAAAACGACAGGTTGGGGTAGGCCTAAGAAGGTGGTACTCATGATATTGGGGTCAGCACAATGATCGTCAGGTTTACTGGGCAGAAGTCTTTCTGGACAGGATTTTTAGAGGTGACATGAGAGGGCGAAACCAGAAAGATTATCTGAAATTTGTGCCATAAAGAGGGGTATATAAAGTCCATAAATCATGATAAAATTTTACTCTTTTGAGCTGGTCTTCCGATGTCACATTCTCTGCCTCTTTCTTATTGCCAACATTATGAGGTCCATTAAGTTTCCTAGGATTCTTTGAAGCAGATTATTTCTGTTCTCACATCACCATAACAACCCATATTCCACAGTAAATAACAAACATGATTAGGAAAGACAGATGAAAGAGCTATCAATGCAAGAATATAATCCTCAATTCAGAACTTCCTGTCCCTTGGGAGAGACTCTCATCTAGAAATGTAGTTGTCTTTCTGTGAGCTCTTGGTTGCTTGTAACAAATACCACTTACACATTAGCATCACTCAGATTCTCTTCTGTGTGTCTAACCTGAACCAAAGATTAATTCATTCAATCTTTCAGTGGCCTGGGCAGTGCAATAAAAAAAAGGCATTTTTTGCCCACTTACTCGAGTTTCTATCCTTATAGCAATGTTAACTGCAAACCAAGCAGTTTCTTGAAATTTCAAATAGCAGCATTTTTCTGATCTGTGCTTACCAACCAATTATCACGATGACTCAATTAGGAAATTCTATTTCCTTTCACTTGACTCTTAGAACTTCACATTCTTGTGTTCAGTCTTTCCTCCATACATTTATACCTAAGCACCAATACCTTTAGACCTAAGCACATCTACCTCCTCAGTACCTATGGGCTAAAAGAACACACACATAAATTCAGCTATGTGAAAAATATCCAAGAGGAAAAAATGAATAACCAGGACACAGAATATGACATTTCTTAATAAAAATAGAAAATATCAAAGCCAAACTTGGAAAATGTACCTCTAAAACAAAAAGAAAGAAAAAGTGAAATGTAAAAAGTTTAAAACCCACTATGCATCAATCTATAAGAAAAAATATACCAGTTCCAAAAATTTTACTCCCAAAAAATATGAGAATAAATAAATGTTCACTAGCAAGCAGTCGTAATTCAATGAGATTAAGAGTGAAAATTATTAACATTTTTCTTGTGCAACACTCTCATATAGACAAAAGGTTGGCAAATCTTTTCTGCAATGGTCCATACAGTAAATATTTTAGCCTTCACAGATAACAAGATTTCTTTTTCAACTAGTCTGCTCTACTACTATAGAGTGAAATAGCCAAAGACAATACAGAAATGAGTGGGTTTGTCTATGTTCTCATAATACAGCCTATAGACTTTGGAATTTGGATTTTAGATAATTATCACATTATGAAATGTTCTTCCTTTGATTTTTTTCAATCACTTAGACATTTAAAAACCATTCTTAGCACAAAAGATATGCAAAACAGGCAGGAAAATAGACTTGGCCCTTGGCAGTTCTTGGCTGTAGTTTAATGCAGACTAACATCTCCCAGTCATGAAGTTCTCAGGATACCTCATTGGGAATCACAGCTTAATAATGTCCAATTCTCCTTGCTCTGTTTACTGAGCAACCTTCTGATCTGCTATCTAATCAGTGCACATGTATACTTCCTTCTAGCGAGTTTGATCTATCAGAAAACCAAATAGATTCTAAGAACAAGAGTTCTTTCTCAGCCGGCGCCGCGGCTCACTAGGCTAATCCTCTACCTTGCGGCACCGGCACACCAGGTTCTAGTCCCGTTCAGGGTGCAGGATTCTGTCCCGGTTGCCCTCCTTCCAGGCCAGCTCTCTGCTGTGGCCAGGGAGTGCAGTGGAGGATGGCCCAAGTGCTTGGGCCCTGCACCCCATGGGAGACCAGGAAAAGCACCTGGCTCCTGCCATCGGATCAGCGCGGTGCACCGGCCATGGTGGCCATTGGAGGGTGAACCAACGGCAAAGGAAGACCTTTCCCTCTGTTTCTCTCTCTCACTGTCCACTCTGCCTGTCAAAAAATTTAAAAAAAAAAAAAAAGAGTTCTTTCTCATAATATGTAATAGATTAGTTTTAGATTGAAAATAACCTTATAAGTTTATTTATTATCCCTCCAAGTTCATTTAACCATTCAAAGATCCAACATTTCATGGCTAAAGGAACAGAGTGCGTAATATGGAGGTAATAGCAATTAATAAATTCCCAGATTGAGCAGAATTGCTCCACTTCATTACTATAGATTCTAGCACTTCATTGTCAACTCAAAGTTCAAATTGAGGAAGTTATAAGTTGAATCAACTGCTAATCTTATCATTGATTATTATAAAGACAAAAACTAACCATAAAATTTGAGGAGCCCAAGGGCCGGCGCCATGGCTCACTTGGCTAATCCTCTGCCTGCAGCACCGGCATCCCATATAGGCACCGGGTTCTAGTCCCAGTTGCTCCTCTTCCAGTCCAGCTCTCTGCTGTGGCCTGGGAGGGCAGTGGAGGATGGCCCAGGTGCTTGGGCCCCTGTACCCACGTGGGAGACCAGGAAGAAGCACCTGGCTCCTGTCTTCAGATAGGCACAGCACCGGCTGTTGCAGCCATTTGGGGAGTGAACCAACGGAAGGAAGACCTTTCTGTCTCTCTCTCTGTCTCTCACTGTCATAACTCTACCTGTCAAATAAAAAATAAATAAATAAATAAATAAAAAACTTGAGGAGCCCAACCATCTAAATAGATGCACATAGAGTCATAATGCACTAAGAATGACCCTAAATGGAAAAAGAATTCCAATAACCACCTTGCTGCAGTAGACACAAAGTAAAAATAAATAGCTAACATATAACTAATGATAAAAATATTCAAGGATGAGACTCATAAAATTAATGAGTAACCATTAATCAATAATTACTCTGAAAGTAATTGTATAATAAATAAATACCTAGTTTTATCTATGCTGAATGGCCTCTACAATATAATTAAACAATCATGGAATAATGTCAAACCCGTGATTCCCCAGACTTCAGCTGCTGGATGGTCAAAATGGATTCCATTACTAATTTTCTCTCATCCTTGTCCTCCTGCACAGATGAGCCAAACTTACATTAGCTTCATTTTTTAAGGTGAAATCCTTTTTTATGAGCCTTCTGGGGCTATTATCCAACTGTCTGTCCCACCAGCCCTTTGGACATAACATGCAGGAATCCAGACACAGTGGGGAAAAAATTAAGAACAATTCTGATATTGGCAGAGTTGAATTTCAAATCTTAGCCACTGACTATAATTAGCAACTCAAATTTGGGACAAATTGTTTAACTTCTCTGTGCCATGGAGAAACAGAAAGACATAGAATTTATCTGGTTTTTGAACTCTTCTATAGCAAAGAAGGAGGAAGTGGAGGAAGAGGAAGACGAGGAAAAGGAGAAAAGAATCTTCATTTAAAGTGTGGTTTGACCCGGAACCCCAAAACGTAAAACTGGGAAAGAAGAGCTATTCTGTTGAAGAGCTATCAGAGGATCAGGAATTCTGCTCACTCTGGCTCCCCGTGGTACATACAATGGTCTCTAAAGCTCCCCCACTGAATTCTAGACAACTGGGCTGCAGTTTAAAAACAACTGTTGTCATGAAATCCTCTATAAATGAGGAAGCTACCAAGAAAATGAAAAATGGCCCTGCCAACAGCCAGACAGTGATGTTCACAACTAAGCATAAACAACGATATAAACAGTGCTTGGGCAAGGTCATGCTGCTGCTGTGTTTGGAACAAGACAGAGACAAGGCCACTCCACAACTTCAACAATGATAAAACATCCCCTCTCTGACTAATAAAAATGACTGTGGTTTCCCTTCCTATTAAAACTCCTAATCCAGCTTCAGCCCACCAGTCTCTGTGATAAAATTTATGAAGATCACTAGGCACCAAATTGCTGCTACTTCTCGAACATCATCCAATCCCAAGCCAGACAACGCTCTCCTAACTCCCCCTGGCATCATCCAACATAACCCTGCTGCAGTTCCTCTCCAGTGTGTTCTTCCATGATACAGAAAGCTCAAGCAACCTGAAACTTTTTAGCTCCAGTTATATCCCTGGTGGTCTTTGGCCTTAATGCTACATTATTAGCATTCTAAGCAATGCCCTCAAGAAAAACAGAGCAGCACCTGAGCCCCTGGAGTAGGAAACAATCATGACAGAAACAAATGGGAGCTAATTCCAATCTTTTTTCAACAAAATGCTACTGATCTCTGCTTTTTTTTTTTTTTTTTTTTTTTTTACAGGCAGAGTGGACAGTTAGAGAGAGAGACAGAGAGAAAGGTCTTCCTTTGCCGTTGGTTCACCCTCCAATGGCCGCCGCGGCTGGTGCGCTGCGGCCGGCGCACCGCGCTGATCCGATGGCAGGAGCCAGGTGCTTATCCTGGTCTCCCATGGGGTGCAGGGCCCAAGTGCTTGGGCCATCCTCCACTGCACTCCCTGGCCACAGCAGAGAGCTGGCCTGGAAGAGGGGCAACCGGGACAGAATCTGGCGCCCCGACCGGGACTAGAACCCGGTGTGCCAGCATCGCAAGGCGGAGGATCAGCCTAGTGAGCCGCGGCACCGGCCTGATCTCTGCTCTTTTAGTAATGATGGGGAGGGAGAGCAGGGAGAACAGAGCGAACCTAGATGAAAACCCATGTGTTACTACTTGACAATGACCGTAAGCTGGAAAGGAAATTCACACCCTCCCTGAATGCTTTTCGTGCCACTCACAATAGAATGCACAGGCACAGATACTAGAAAAGGCTGCTTCATGTAAATTCAAAGATATGTCAACTATAAGCATCTACAAACAAAGCCTAGTCTGATAAACATCATTCTGGGCTGGATGTTAACAAAAAAAAAAAAAAAAAAAACAAAACTCAGGATGGTCAAAGACTACCTCACACAAACAGGAAGTCATGGCAATTACCTTGCTGGTCTTGAATGAAATATCTGCTTTTCTCTGGGCCTTCCACATAGTGTCTCGTCTATAGCATTTCTTGAGTTAGATTTCACTGGGCAGAGTCTTCCCTAAAGTGAATACCGCAGAGCTGAAACCAGAAGTGGGTTCTGTGTGCAGTGTCCACAGATTAAGAGGGTAGGTTTTGCCCAGCCTCACCTGGCCAACAGCATTGCCAGTCCACAAACATTGGAAATTATTTTGAATCTTTGTTCTTCCTAAGAGTGAGTAATGATAAGGGTTAAAGATGTGAGATACTGAAGGTAGTGACTATACCAGGAAAAAACTGGAAGAAAAAAACTGCTTTAAATCCCATAATGGGCCCAAAAATTCATGATGACTTTGCAGCTAATGCCTCTGTGACCCTTAACTAGTTGCTTTACTTGTTCATGGAAAAGTTGGAAGGCATAACCTATGACATTTCTTCTAGCCCAATGAACTAGACTCATGTCTCCAAAAACCAAATATATTTCTCAGGATTAATCTCCGTGCAAGGCTGTCTACTTAGATCCTCTCCAAGCATCATCAGCTCATTTCCACCATTTCTGAACTATCCTTGGGACTAGCTGAGAACAGGTGCATAGATGCAGGCATGTGGGATACAAATACATTTACTGTGTGAACAAATTCCCTAGGCTTCTGCAGTTATCTGTATGGTGAATGAGACAGATGGATTAAATAATTAAACTGTACTACTAAATTTTAAGCACACTAGCAGAAGCTCTCAGAGAGCATTCATTGAGCTTCTAATACATACCCAGGTAAACTAACAATATGATGCACTATTGTGCTTCCCAGACTTGCCATCTGCTAAGAGTGATCTTCCTTCAAGGTCAGCACTGGTGCCACCTTCTCTTTGCTTTCTCTGGCTGCCTTGTCCCCAGACAGAGCCCACAGAGGAAGCAACTTGTCTCTTAGGATCCCAAAATATCTTATACATATATTGCACTAGATTTTATATGTCACTCAATGACCAGGTTCTGTTTTTCTTGAGTGGAATTATATATTCATCTTTCATCTCCAGATATATAGAATTTTATCAACATGCCATGCATTATATCAAATTTCCTCCTAAGTGTGTGCTTTAATCTAACAACAAACATAACCAATCTCTTCAAGGAAACAGTAACTACATATATGCAATATACTCATCTGCTGCTATTTCAGCCCTTGGGCTTGGTGTTCTTGTACACGGCAGAGAAGATCACGAGCTACATAGCTGAGCAGCCCAGCACAGAAGCCCTAGGAGCAACCTCTAAATTTGCCAAAGTCTTCCCAGTTTTAAATATTCACAGTGACTTTCACATGGTAAGATTCTGCTCCAGACACCTTCCAAGAGAAAAACACTCTGATCTAAACTTGTTGCAAACATCGAGAGCTATGCAATGAGAGTTTACACCACATCTGCCATCTTTACATTAACACCTGCTCCCTGGAATGGGAAGTACACATACTTTGTATACTAGTTAGGTCCTGACAAAGTCTATATCCTTCAACTTCACTTTGAGCAAAGCAGAGTCTCTTTCTGTAAAAGACATTTAACTTTGAAATGTAGGGATGAGACAAGGAAAACTTAGCCAGCTGCATTTGGACTTGATACTGCATAACATCAAGTGTTCTTGATAACCAACCACCTTACACCCCCCCCATCTTACTCTGTAAAGTGTCTTTTTGTGGAACTGTGCAAAGGATATTAAGGGGATCTGTTCCCAAACCCTACCCAGACAACAGCTATATGAAGCCAGCCTATTTCCACATGGTTACATCCTGTATCTCCACAGCATAACCTGGGACTGGTTTTCTCAAACAGAAGCATAATAAGTAACTCATAGTATTAGCTTACCCGGGCATTTATAAGAATCTCAGTGAACATTCTCTGTATGGCACCTCAAAACTTTTAATAGTGTGTTTTAAAATGTATTAGTGTAATTCACCTATTTGGTCTATCTGTCTCATTCACCAGACAGGGACCTCCAGAAGTTCTGGGAATCAGTTCACACAATAAACACACGTTTGGTTATCCCACATTCCCGCATCTATGCACCTGTCCTCAGCCTGTCCTAAGGATAATCCAAAGACAGAGAACTCAATTCCTGCCTTAGAAAAACTCGCTGAGGACCAGTGAATTCCTTGAGATCCTACACTTATGCATCTTTGAACCCTAACACAGAGTAAACAGTCAATATTTATTGAAATGAAAAATTATTTTCTTGAAGGCAAATCATTAATGGTCAGTATGAATCCAGCCCTAGCACACAAATGAAACTGCTCTGAATAATCTCACCAAGAATCCTGACCATCATCTGATATCCAGGAAATATTTTCAGTTTTATCTCTCTTGATCTGAGCACCAGCCACTGAAACTCCTGTCCCTTTGGCCACTGTCACCCTCTCCTCATTTGTTACTTTTCTCTCTGGCTAGACCTTCAGTGTGTAAATGACACCTCTTCCTCTGATCAAAGAATGATTGATTTCCTATACTGTGTGCTCTACTTTTCTGAATCTTTAATGACTTTATGGAAGAATACCTATAATTTCAACCCACATTATTTATTATTGTTTATTTGCTAATAATTCTCCAATCTATTTTTCTAAGCCAGATTACTCTTCTGAGCTTCTTGGTACCCAACTGCCTCCTGGATGTGCACTTGTTCCTCATGCGGGCAACCTAAATCAGCATGGTCCATCTTCTCCCTTCATTTCTCTACTCACACCCAAGTCTATCTTCTCTCTCCCACACTTGATATTTTCTTAACCCATCTTGTACTGTTATAACAAAATTCCACAACTGGGTAATTTATAATGAACAGAAATCTATTGGCTCATAGTTCTGGAGTCTGGGAAGTCCAATGTCAAGTTGCCAACATTTGGGAAAGATCTTCTTGCCGCATCATGACATGGAAGAAGGGGGAATGGTGAAGAGGGAAAATGGAGCCAAACTTCTCCTTTTCTAATGGCATGAATTCCACCAATGAGAGCAGAGCCCTTGTGGCCTAAAAATCTTTCCAAGTTCCCATCTTGATAAACCCATCTTTACCGTTATAATAGCAATTAAATTTCAACATGAATTTTGGAAGGGACAAACATTTAAACCATGTATCTTGGTGAACTGTACCATCTTCATCTACCCCCACACCAGAGATCTTGGAGTCATTCTAAACTCCTCCCTCATTATCATCTTTCATAAAATTAATCTCCAACTAAGTATTTCTCAATTTCTCTCTTCCCCTAGATCCTTCCTAATTTTATTGTTTCTTATTTGAAATAGTCCCCAAAGACATTTGGTATGCCAGTTAAGATGCCACTGGAGATATCTCAACAGAATGCTTGGATTCAAGTCTTGGCTCTGCTCCCAATTTCAGCTTCCTGGTAATGCACACGCAGGGAGGCAGCAGATGATGGCTCAAGTATTCGGGTCTCAGCTTCTCAGGTGGGAGACTGGCTGGAGTCCCTGACTCCTGGCTTTCTTCTGGCCTGCCCCAGGCTGTTGTGGACATTTGGGAGTGAACCAGCAGATGAGATCTCCCTCTAAGCCTATCCCTCTCCCTCTCTCTCTCAAATAAAGGGAAATAAAGAGTTTTTAAAGATATAATCTCCAGAGGAGTTTATTCTGCCTCCATTTTCTTCTACCCTCAAACAATCTGTCACATCTGCTGAAAGATCTTCCTAATATGCAAGTCTAACTGCATCACTCTCTGCTTAATACAATCTTATCAGCCACAACCGCACCCACCCTTCACTGTCTTTGAGATGCAGTAGAAGGAGATGCTCCTTCTGCTCCTGAGCAGGGCACAAATGGCCCTCCCTCTCCCCAGCATCATCTCCAACAGCGCCCTCAACCCAGTGCTCCACCCATGCTGCTGGGCAGTTCCCTCCCCTGGGGATCAGGGCACCTGCAGTGCCCTTCCTCTCCTGTGTAGCTGACACTCTGTTCTCCAAACAGCACAAGCATTTTTGCCAGTAGAATTTTCTGTCCTGATCCTACCCTAGGCTAGACTAGAGGACCACCTTCTGTCTCCCATTTCACACAAAGAGTTTCCAGGCTGCAGGGCTATTTAGAGATTCTCAACTCCAGCTGCACATTAACATTCACTTGGGCATCTAAGTATCCAGAACCCAACATCAGTGATTCTGATTTAATTGCTCTAAGAATCAATATAATTCTCATGCGTACAGGGCTTGATGCTTCTCAAGCTGTAAGGGCCAATCTCCTGGAGACCTTTTAAAAATGCAAATTCTGATTCAGCAGGTCTAAAAAGATCTGAGATTCTTCAGTAATAGCAAGTTTGCAGCTGTTGTTAATCCTAGTAATGACAATTGGAATAGCAAAGGGCTAGATAAATCCTGACAGTGGCTGGCCATCCAGCGGCAATAAATTTATTAGTAGCCAGAGTAACTCAAAATACTCTCCCTGGGGTAGGCAGCATTGTGCAGAGGGTTAAGCTGCCACCTACAACACCAGCATCCATATGAGCATCCATCTGAATCCGAGCTGTTTCACTTCTGATCCAGCTCCCTGCTAATGTGCCTGGGAAAGTAATGGATAATGGTCCAAGTACTTGGGACCCAGCCACCCATGTAGGAAACCCAGAAACACAAATGGAATTCCTGGCTCTTGGCTTCAACCTGGCCCAGCCCCAGCCATGTGGAGAGTGAACCAGTGGATAGATTTTCTCTCTCCCTCTCTCTCCCTTTCCCTCCATCCCTCCCTCCCTCTCTCTATAACTCTGCTTTTAAAATACATCAATAATTTTAAAAAAGATTCTCCCTAGCAAGGAAAGTTGATGTTGCTGTAACATGTAACATAGCCTGGTTCCAGAAAAGTTTCTGAGTATCTTTGATAACTCTAAAGTCATGGATTATAGAAGTTATTATCACCTAAAGACCTAAAGCACAAAGAGAGGGAAATGATTTGCCCCAAATAACACAAAAGAAATAATAGAACTGAAGTCTAAACTCAAGTGCCAGCCAAGTATTTCGATAAGAAGTAGTCGGAACAACTCCTTCCAAAAAAAACTCCAAAAAACTCTAGCAAAAATTTGCTGGTGAGAACAAGGAAACCAGTGTCTTGGGTCCAACACTGATGGATGTGTGTTGGGCTCCTGAATGAACTTAATTGTGCCCAGATATGGTAAATGACACCGGAAACTGTGCACTGTGGAACACTGGTCTGTCAAGGTGTCTAAGCACATAAAAGGCAGCAGCAATAAAGAAATTATCTTCTTTTTAAAGATTTATTTATTTATTTATTTATTTGAAAGGCAAAGTGATTGAGAGAGAAAGAGAGAAAGGATCTTGTCCTTTGTTTCATTCCTCGAATGCCCACAATAGCCGAGGCTGGGCCAGGTCAAAGCCAGGAACAAGGTGCTCCATCCAGGTCACCCATATAGGTGGCAGGAACTCAAGTACTTGGGCCATCATCTGCTACATCCCAGGCACATTAGCAGGAAGTTGAATCAGAAATGGGGAAGAGGGTGCCTGAACCAGCACTCTCTGTGAGATGTGGGCATCCCAAGCTTAACACAAAGCTATGTCACATCATTCCCCCACCCCTCCAAAAAATTATCTTAATAATCCAAGCACCTATCAGAGTGCTGATACCTAGACAGTCTCCAGGTAGGAGCTGGAGCCAGTGAAAGGGTGATAGGATGTATTATTCCCCAGGTCCCTCATACAAATACACCTAAGATACAAGTGTTACAGGCATAAATCCAGTAGTGTTTTGTTCTCACCAGACAACCACAATGCAAACACTTTTATTAATTTATGGAGGAGCAAAGAAGGGACTCGAAGGGTGACCTCACCATTCTCCAACCAGCAAAACTGTTTGCCAAAGAACAGCGAACCATGGAAGGATGGGTCATATTGCTCAGACGTTAAGCTCATGTGCTTTGGTGTCAGTCAGAGCTGAGTTTTAACATCACCTCCACCATTTACTCACCATTTTGGGCAAGTCACATAATCTTCTGAATCCTCAGCTTCCTCATCTATAAAATAGAGAGAATGAATAACTTCCTATGAGGATTACTATAAGGATTAAGTTCAATAATTGTGCAAAGCACTCATCACAGTGTCTAGGAAACTGCAGAAGCTATATAATAAGAGCTCAGCGGGGCTGGCGCTGTGACGCAGCAAGTTAATCCCCTGACCTGAAGTGCTGGCATCCCATATGGGCACCGATTCGAGACCTGGCTGCTCCACTTCCCATCCAGCTCCCTGCTATGGCCTGGGAAAGCAGAAGAAAATGGCCCAAGTCCTTGGGCCCTTGCACTCACATGGGAAACCTGGAAAAAGCTCCTGGCTCCTGGCTTCGGATCAGCACAGCTCCAGCCATTGAGGCCAACTGGGGAGTGAACCATCAGATGGAAAACCTCTCTCTCTCTCTCTCTCTCTCTCTCTCTCTGCCTCTCCTCTCTCTTTGTAACTCTGACTTTCAAATAAATAAATAAACCTTTAAAAAAAATAAGATCTCAGCAAGAGTTCTGTTGTAGACTGAATGCTTATGTTTCCCAGATTCCTGTGCAGAAATCCTAAGGTGATGGTATCACCCCAACATGATAGTATTAGGAGGTGGAGCCTTCAGGAGGTGATTAGGTCATGATGGCGACTAAGGCCCCTATAAAAAGGCTCCAGAGAGGCCCTCACCCCTTCCACCAAATGAGGGCACAGCAAGAAGGTACCATCGAGAATCCCAGAAACGACTGTCATCAGACACTGAATCTGCCAGCTCTTGATACTGGACTTCTCAGCCTCAAAAACTATAAGAAATAAATTTCTGTTGTTTATGAGCCATCAGTTATGGTCTTTTGTTATAGCAAGCCAACGAAACCACGGCAGGCACTGATGATGAAAACCTCCCATGCCAGTGCTGCCTTCATGACTAATTCTAAAAGCAAGGTTTATGGCCACCATCTGTATTTCAGATTTCTTTCCTTGATAGAGTATGCAAAGACTGAAAAAGCATCTCCCCATTCTTATTTCCTCTTTTCATTTTTTAAGATAGGAGATTTAATGTTTCATTCTAATTATCTTAATCATATTCTGTTTTCCCTCTACTATTGTATATGAAGTGGGTAGACGATAGTTAGATCTACTGAGTAGATGAGAGATGGAAAATTTTTTGCATCTCAAGACAATACCAACTGATTGGGAGTGGCTGCCTGCACCACTGTGTTAAGGATTTCAGTGCTAAATTGAAGCTTAGCACAAAAAAAAAAAAAAAGTGCACGATGATTCTGTGATTAATGAGTATATTCAGCGAGTATTTGTCATGCCTCACTTTATTCCATCAATGGCAGGATGGTGAATAATACCACCCAGGCAGGATCATAATTGACTCAAGGAGGAAATGGACAGCGATGGCAGAGAGTAGGAGGAAACGTTCATGAGCCCTCTTACACTGACATGGAGCTGTCTTTTCAAACAGTCGCCCAGTGTCCCTGTCAACTGCCCCTACCCATCCACTCTTTACCCACCACTGCCCTGCTTCCTGACTGCGGGGTGACCTGTACACAGTGGGTCAGTATGGCTTGTATGCCCTCTGGCTCTAGTTGGTCTTGGCCATGGGAGAGCTCCTACAACAGCTAGGAATGAGGAAACAGAGCAAAATCAATATTGTCCTGGATCTCTCCTTTCAAAGGTTGACTCAGGTTGACTGTGCTGCTTGATTAAAAATCATTTGATCTAGGACCAGCGCTGTGGCACAGTGGGTTAAAGCCCTAGCCTGCAGTGCCAGCATCCCATATGGGCACCGGTTCAAGCCCCAGTTGCTCCAATTCCAGTCCACTCTCTGCTAACACACCTGGGAAAGCAGCAGAGTATGGCCCAAGTCCTTGGGCCCCTGCACCCATGTGGGAGACACAGAAGAAGCTCCTGGCTCCTGTCTTCAGATTGGCTCAACTCCGGTTGTTGCAGCCATTTGGGAAGTGAATCAAGCATGGAAGACCTTTCTCTCTCTCTCTCTCTCTCTCTCTCTCTCTCTCTCTCCCCTCCCCTCTCCTCTCCTCTCCTCTCCTCTCTCTCTTCTCTCTCCCTCTCTCTCCCTCTCTCTCTCCCTCTCTCTCTCCCCCTCTCTCCTTCACTCTCCCTCTCTCTGTAACTCTTTCAAATAAATAAAATAAATATTAAAAAATTAAAAAGTACATAATTTGATCTTCTCAATGTGGTTGATTCCAAGTGATTCGCTCTTCTTCCATGTCTCAATACCATTCCCTCATCCCATCCATGTGGCATTAGAGTGAGAACAGTCCCAATGCTGCAGATTCTGAGTTTCTGCACTATTCCTGGAGGTTCTCTCCACCAGGAATGAGTAACTCCTTTATAAAAGAACCTCAGCAAACTATATTATTTGAAGGGATCACCTCTTCCCTATTGGAACCCTGACTGAGAGATTGTGCCTTTGGGTCACCCCTTTGCTGGAAACGCACACCCATGGGCATTTATATGAAAGAACGAGTAAGGGTGGATATCTTTTTACAGAAGGGAAGAGTGATATGTGCATGGAGAAAAGGGGGATGAAATGGATGGAGGCAGCAAGCAATACAGATATCTGCCATGCCCACTTCATCTATTTCCTTGCATATCCTAAACTGCCCACCTGTGGTCAAGATCTTCCTTTGTTCAGGAATCAACTGATTGGGTCAAAGTAGATCCAACCATTAATAATCCCTAGTTTGATCTGATCAGACTGTTGTTCCCATGCTGGAGAACTAAAGCTCAAACATACCTGCCATCTGGATGCCAGTGAAACAAAGAGATACAGATGTATACAAGGGAGATGAGTCCTGTTAATAGCAAAGAACTAGAGTAAGAAGAGTACTGTGGTCTTGCCATTCCCATCCCAGGCCTTTCCCACCAAGCCTGCCCTTTCTGGGGCCAAGCTGTACCATTCTAGCTCTCTACACTGGGGGAAGTAAATGCTTCTCAGGTTCCTATTTAAAAAGAAACACACACACACACACACACACACACACACACACACACCGTTTACCACCCCCTCAGTGCTAAGCAAGCCCATGTGTCATGAGTTTGAGTAAGATGGAGTCAGGGGAGGAATGAGATTTCCACCCCCAACCCGAAAGGTGCTCGTCCTTGAGGGTCACAGTCAGTGGTCCTGTGAATCATGCTCTAGGCAACCACACCTGAAAGCCCTCATCTGGACTACAGCAATCCAGCTTCTTAGTAGGAGAGAGACTGCACAAACGCACGGCGCCTCTGCCCTGTGTCCAGCCTCCGGAGATAAGGCCTCTATGGCCAGCACAGACATGGGAAAGTGCTATAGCTCTCACTCTTTCCCATACAACAGAAGGTGAGAAAACACTCAGAGAAAGGATACCTCCAAGAAGGCAGGTGCTGAGAGAGCAATCAAAACACTATTTAGAGGAACAAAAGGCAGAAGAATTAGGGCAGCAGGCCTCTGTCCCTTAAGCAGGAAGCAGTAAATCTCACCCCAATTCTATTTCAGTTAGACGCTTTTTAAGCTTCTCCAACTCTTCAATTCACTCTTCAATAGCCCTTTTCATCTCCCAAGGTCCAGATCAAACGCCTTCTCGTCTGTGGCGCCTTCCTACGCACAGTCAAAATTAACTGCTCCTTTCTCTGCACCCTTGAAGCCCCGCTAGCCCTCTCTTTAGCAGTTGTACTCTGTAAGATATGTACACATTTGTCTCCCCCAAAGGGTTTGTGAGGTTGCTCATGGCAGGGATCTTCATGGCTGCTGAATAGAAACCAGACCTCGACCATAGTAGAAGGATATTAAATGCTCAAAGACTTAGACAATTTCTCACTTTTACTATCGTTAAGAAGTTAGGTGCCCCCCCTCCTCCCACTGCCTTTTCCTGATATATTTTTTCACTTCTGGTCAAATAAGAGGGCCTGCTATGCTTGCAGAACTGACTTCACTCTGTCTGAGCCTGCGCTGCACCTCAGAACTGGAACCTGAGACAAGGGCTTGGGGGGATGGAAGTGGGGTGAATGCTGGGAAAAAGTGACATGGAGGGAAAGCCAAACTGAAAAGTGTTATTACGTTGATTCTTTCTTGGGGAACTGGAGCTGCCCTCTCATTTGGGAACACTTAAGAGCCATGTAGAAAATAAGAAGGCCGGCGCCATGACTCACTTGGCTAATCCTCCATCTGCAGCGCCAGCACCCTGGGTTCTAGTCCCAGCTGGGGTGCCAGGTACTGGTCCCGGTTGCTCCTCTGCCAGTCCAGCTCTCTGCTGTGGCCTGAGAAGGCAGTGGGGGATGGCCCAAGTGCTTGGGCCCTGCACCCGCATGGGAAACCAGGAGGAAGCACCTGGCTCCTGGCTTTGGATCGGCATAGCACTGGCCCTGGCGGCCATTTGGGGGGTGAACCAACGGAAGGAAGACCTTTGTCTCTCTCACTGTCTATTACTCTACCTGTCAAATAAAAATAATAAAAAAAATTTAAAAGAGAAAATAAGAAAATACCCCAGAATTTTCCCCCAAGGTAAAAAAAAAAAAAAAAAAACTGGGGAGAGGTGGTGCGAGGAATGGAGCCAGCTACGTGGCACAGTGGGTTAAGCCTCTGCCTGCAGCACCAGCATCCCATATGGGTGCTGATTCAATGTCCAGCTGCTCCAATTCCAATCCAGCTTCCTGCTAATGTGCCTGGGAGAGCAGTAGAAGGTGGCCCAAGTGCTTGGACCCTTGCACCCACGTGGGAGACCCAGAAGAAGCTCCTAATTTTGGTGTGGCCCCACTCCAGCAGCTGTAGCCATTTGGGGAGTGAACCAGCAGACAGATCTCTTTCTCTCTCACTCCCTTTCTTTCTGTAACTCTGCCTTTCAAATAAATAAAATAAATCTTTCAAAAGGTGGGGAGCTTATCCAGGAGCTCCCCTTACACATCAGTCAAGGGCTGCCTGCAGGATGTTACCTCTCTCACACTTCAGGTATGTAATCATGCATGACCAAGCAGAGGGCCAGGGCTCAAGAAATGTCCAATATACATCCTTATGATCACTGTTATCAGTCCTTTGTGATTGTTATACACTCTAGGGAAGATGCCTCATCAATCCTAGGATGATGATTGTTAAATTAGTAAAAAGAAAGTGTTGGTGGCTGGCGCCGCGGCTCACTAGGCTAATCCTCCACCTGCGGCACCAGCACACCAGGTTCTAGTCCCGGTCAGGGCGCCGGATTCTGTCCCGGTTGCCCCTCTTCCAGGCCAGCTCTCTGCTGTGGCCCGGGAGTGCAGTGGAGGATGGCCCAAGTGCTTGGGCCCTGCACCCCATGGGAGACCAGGAGAAGCACCTGGCTCCTGGCTTCGGATCAGCGCGGTGCTTTCATTCTCCCTTTGCGAGGGCTACACCGTGCAGCATAGGAGAATGGGAAGCTGTCACACCTGGAGCCAGAACGGAGTAGCCGCGCTGTTCCCAATCAGCAGCACCATCACTGCACACAGCTCCTTCAGATTCAGTCCTGCCCAAAGAGCGCTCCTCCTTCTCTCCCAGCCTCCACCAACACCGCAGCTCATCCAGCATGGCCTCCTTCCTCTTTGAGCCAAACATGCATGTCCTCATGCAAATCATCTCCAAAAGAAGAGTCAACGCCTCCTAGTCCATCCCTGCATGCACTGGACATGCCCAGGCGGTCTGAACTCCAGCAGTGCCCTCAGACCTGGCACAGGCCATCTCTTCAGGATCACAGCGACCAGGAGAGAGCTTTGGGAGCCAGTCTTTATAGGCGTGCGCCTTCGAATCCTGAGACTGCAGTTTAACACCAAAAAACTCCAAAGGTTTTTTCTACGTGTTGTTTTGTTCCCCTACTGCCACAAAATAAAGTCCCATCAGATGTCCTGAGTAGCTTTTTATCCTAGCATTCTCTCACATCACTTCACTTTAAAGGGAAATGTGTTAGTTGGTTAGCAAAAGTCCCTAATCTTCAAGAGGACCCATGGGCACAAAAAGTTCCTCTGGATGTATTTTTAAATGACATAGTTTCTTAAAAGGGAACTGAATTGATATGCAACATCAGTTCTTAATTTTGGTTACAGAAAAAAAAGTAGATGTTCACAGTGTACTACAGCTTGGACCAGCTATTTGAAGAATAATGGCTGAAGAAAGCCAAGAACAAAATAAACTAGCAATAAAATGAGGTGGCATATTGACAGCTGAGATCTTGTGTGACATCTGTGGGTGGTTCTGTGGCTCCAGGATTAGATTGTTCTCACTTCAAAAGAGCCACCCATGAACTCTGTCAATCAGCAACTCAGTCACACATACATAAAACATTCTCCCCTCACGGCATCCTCAAAAAAATGATAATAATAATCCTTAAAGACGATGCTAAGGAAACAGTGTATAGATCATATGTGTTCCTGTGAAAGACAGCATTTTTCTCCTTGACTAGCTTACAAACTGAACTTGAATTTTTATCCAGCATTTACGGTGCCTCACTTTCACAAAAGGAATTCAATTTATTATTCTCCTTGGATTTCAAATAAAACAGTAACATCAAAGTCTAACAGAAAATGAAAGCTCTGGTTCAGGCATTATTTTGTTTTCCTCTCCCAAGTAAATATTTTCACTTGCTAGAGGAGCTTATGCTGATGTGTCTGTAAATTGAATATATTTTTTTATGAGAAGGTAAGTAGCTGGGAACAAAGGGACACAAACCAAAGTTCCCCTGCGCTCTGTTCCGAGTGACCTCCAACCCACTGTGCGGATGACACGTTTAGGAGGAAGATGATTTAGTCTCCATGGAAGCTCAGTTTGTGGACTCTGCTTTGGCAGATTGACAGCTGTGCTAAATGATGTTGAAATTACATGTAATAGATTTTAGATTATGTCTATTGTCCACCAGGGACTGAAGAGCCCCATGCAGTGAGAGGAGACTATTTGGTTTGCTTCTTAAGCTTCATTCCAGAGTCAAAAACAAAAATAAACAAACAAAAAAAAGGCATGGACTCTTTTTATTAGAAATTGACCTTTTTTGCTTGCTGGGGAAGGTGATAAGTACCAAAGTAATTAACTAATTAGAAGCTGCAAGTCCAGAATAACCACTGCTTCTCCTTTCTAGAATAAAATCAGACCATGCTCAATGCAATTCAGGGTGGAATTTTTACCCCTAGAAATAAACCAAATACTCACTTTTTTCATGCCTAACAGCGCATTAGTGAATCAGCCCAAGTTGGCATTTGGAATTTGACTCCTTTCAGGACTAGTGGGCTGTTGACCTCCAAATACTGATTGATTGATACACATGATTTTTATTTTGTTTATGCAAGGGACAGTAGGGTTTGAGTGAAGATGCCCAGGAGAAAGAAAATCAAGGGAAAGGACACAGGTGCCAGCTCCCAAAGACATAGAGAAGACGAAGGAGGGCAGGCTTGAAACTAGGCACAATTGTGAGGAACCCCAGGACCTCCAGAAATGACTGAGGAAGGCTAGGGAGGAATGAGCACCTCCATGAGAAGGCAGAAGCATCATAGCTAAGAAACGTAGAGAAAAACTTGACCATGTCTGTACCTAAAGCTTGGGAGGTGGAAGGACACAGGTTACCCTAGGTACCTGGGTTTAAACAGCTCTCTGGGTGCACCTTGACACAGTCACACTCCGCCTTTCTCCTTTTAAAGTAAAGTTGGTAGTTTGCTCAGTCATTAACACCTCCGCTCAAATGATTTGAATCTCTTCACAGGAAACCAGTGGTTTATGAGACAACTGGACAGAGAAGTAGGAAGGGGACAAAAGGAGAAAATAAGTGTGAGAAAGACATTTTACACTTTATCAAAACCTGAAATAGCATTGCATTTTTATCACCACCATCCCCCAAGTCAAGCGTCCATCCAGAGGAGCCCAGATCCTGTTTCTGCAGTCTAGTCACACCCAGAGGTGTCTTGGAGTCCTGCTATTCAAAGTGTGGTCCAGGACCAGCAACAGCATCACCTGCAAACCCATTAGAAATTCAGACTCCCAGCCTGCCAAAGACCTCCTACATCTGCCTTTTTATAAGATGCCAGGTGATTCATATGCACAATGAAATTCACAGCCAGCTCAGATAACCCGTCTTCACCCTTTAGAGTACTGGGGGAGGCGGAGAGGCGCCACTTGGAGAGGAATTCTGAAGGTCAGGAAAATGTGAGCTCTCTCTCCCTTTAGGAAAGGAACTCCCCAAAGTCCAAGAATAAAGGGAAATAAGAAAAAAGATATATATATCTTCACAGAAAGAAATGCACAGGACACATAAATCAGAAAACAATGGATCTGGGTATTTACAAGGTATGAGGGGAGAGAATGGTGTTGGGATAAGAGGGGAGTGACACTCTTCTTTGGCATAGTTTTGACTTTTGGAAGCACATTAATATCTGTATATTCAAAAATAAAGTGAAATCACCAATGCTGGAAACTTAAGGTAAATGAAAACAAGTGGACCAATTGTACTTCGTATTTCAAATGAATACTGCAACCATTGAGTTAAAAGCCGAAGAACCAGTCCAAGTAACTTATAAATGCAGTATCTGGAAACCCCAGTCTTGGGCAAGACTGAGGTTGGAGATGGCAGCCAACAAATCCTAAACTCTTTTGCATTTGTGTGCCTCTTCCGCAGATATTGGCAAAGCAATTCTGAAACTATTTTAAATGTATTATGAAGCTGAATAAATGTGTAAATGTATTGATGTTGTTGGGAGCCATGGGTCAACGCCGGCTTCAGACACACACTGGTGGCCATGGGATAAGAGTTGTTCTGAGCCTCACATCAGAAACAATTTATGCAGGAACCAAAGCAGGCAGAGAGAGTTCCACATACACACACAGAGGAGAAGGGGAAGTGAGGATGGTGAGAGATTACAACAATACAGCCTAAGGCAAGAAATGCCTGTGACCACTGCAAGACAGAGCAGATATTCTCTCCTAGCACCTGCAGAGGGAGTGTGGCTCTGCCCACACACCCTGTCCTACACAACTGTGAAAGAACACATTTTTGTTGGTTTAAGCCACTGGGTTTGTGATAATTTGTTACAGGAGTCTCAGGAAACCTGCAAGGTAGATGTATTATTATCTTTACCGACAAGACACAGAAACAGAAGCAACATACCCAAGGTCCAGAACCAGGAGACAGTAGAGACAGTATTTGAACCAGCAAGTCTGTTTCTAAAGACAGCCCTTATGACCGCTATTTCACTCTTTCCATCAAGCAGTCATTAAAGAAGGTAACCATAGTGGAGTCTTTAAAAAAGTTCATGAAAAATGCATATAATGAAAAAACTATTCATGGATTTCAAAAATCTTTGCACCAAAATAAAGTTACTTTTATATTCCATTTTCCACAAACATTTTGAAGTATCCTCATATACAGGGGACAGCTTTCTTCATCAATTTATGTAGGAAAGCAAGTTATAGAACTATATGTAGGAATATTTTGGTAAATAAGCACGAAACCAGTAAAGATTCATTAACATTCCAGGAATTAAAAGACATAAATACCCAGCTGAGCTCAAAAGAAAGGAAACTCTTCCAATAGCAACAAATGGAGAAAGAACATAAAGCCAAAGGGTTTCACATTCACGAAGGAATTATGAACTGGGTTTAAGAATGTACAAGATAGAAGGGAGGAGTTGAAACCCCTGCATAAAGCAGGATTCTTGAAGGGCTGCCCCTCTATGAAATGGACTAGCTTTACGCCAGTTGTTAGCTCGGGGGAGGAATAAGAAACTTGCCTTTACGGGGAGAAGATCTCCCCTAGCAGGCCCAGAGGCCAGTTGTGGCACAGTAGATTAAGTCCCGACTGGTATCCCATATCAGAGTGCTGGTTTGAGTACTAGCTGCTCTGCTTCCCATCTAGCTTCCTGCTGATGTGCCTGGGAAAGCAGAAAATGATGGCCCAAGACCCAGTTGGAGTTCCTGACTATTGGGTTTCACTTGGTCCCACTTTAACCATTACAGCCATTTGGGGAGTAACCAATACATGGAAGTTCAGTCTCTCTCTTTCTCTCTCTCTCCCCGACTGTGTGTGTGTGCGTGTGTGTGTGTATGTGTGTCTCCCTCTCCCTGTTACTCTGCCCTTCAAATAAAGAATTCTTTTTTTTTTCTCAAAAAAAAAAAAAAAAAGAAGCAACCAATCCCACTATGTTCCCCACATGTATATGGTGTCTGAGTTTGTACAATCCATATGGTATGGGAGTCTCCAGCCAATATATTAGTGTATAAATGGACTCCAAATAGTGAAAACTATTTTGCTGGGGCTTCCAGCAAAAGCAAACACACAACTGTTTCTCAACAAGCTTTTCCAAGCCCAAAGCATACAGAACATTCTAAGGTACATAAAAGTACATCTCAAAAGTATATCCTGGCTGAAAATGAGTTCACAATGAAAGATTACAAAACAGAGGAGAAAGGGTCGATAGTCATGGCCAGCAGGAAGATTTGTATGGTCAATAACTGCCCGAAAGAGATCATTAAGTAGTCATTTTTAAAATGATACAGTAAAAGGACTTGAAAGCACGAGGAAAGGTTATGCACCATATCAAAAAAAATTGTTGACTTGAAAACTAGAAATGAAATGTAAATTCCATAAACAAGATAGAGAACATATTACAGGTGACTGATAAGAACACAGATAGGAGAAAATCATCCAAAATGCAGTAAGGAGAGATAAAGAGATAGAAAATATGAGAAGGCAGATAAGAGGGATGAGAAGGTTCAATTACATATCATTGGAATTCCAGAAGAAGCAAAAGTAGAGGATGAGGTAAAAGCAATAATCAAAATATGATGGCTGAGGCCAGCGCTGTGGCATAGCGGGTAAAGCCGCCACCTGCAGTGCCAGAATCCCATATGGGTGGCAGTTCGAGTCCCGGCTTCTCTACTTCCCATCTAACTCTCTGCTGTGGCCTGGGAAAGCAGTGGAAGATGGCCCAAGTCCTTGGGCCCCTGCACCCATGTGGGAGACCCAGAGGAAGCCCCTGACTCCTGGCTTTGGATCAGTGCAGCTCCAGCCTGTGCGGCCATCTGGGGAGTGAACCAACAGAAGGAAGACCCCTCTCTCTCTCTCTCTCTCTCTCTCTCTCTCTCTCTGCCTCTCCTTCTCTCTCTATGTAACTGACTTTCAAATAAGAAAAAAATCTTCAAAAAAAAATGATGGCTGGGAATTTGTAAGAATTGATGGAGGCGGGCCGGCGCCGCAGCTCACTAGGCTAATCCTCCACCTGCGGCGCCGGCACACCGGGTTCTAGTCCCGGTTGGGGTGCCGGATTCTTTCCCGGTTGCCCCTCTGCCAGGCCAGCTCTCTGCTGTGGCCCGGGAAGGCAGTGGAGGATGGCCCAAGTGCTTGGGCCCTGTACCCGCATGGGAGACCAGGAAAAAGCACCTGGTTCCTGCCTTCGGATCAGCGCGGTGCGCCAGCCGCAGCGCGCCAGCCGCAGCACGCCAGCCGTGGCGGCCATTGGAGGGTGAACCAACGGCAAAAGGAAGCCTTTCTCTCTCTCTCTCTCACTATCCACTCTGCCTGTCCAAAAAAAAAAAAAAAAAAAGAATTGATGAAGGCGTGGGTGTCAGGGTAGGCAGAACACAGCACACTCAGTTGGTCATCAGGAAAAGTTTAATGAAGACGCTATTTTAAAGGAGAAAGCAGGATGTAGGAAAAGTAAATGACAAGGGACAGAGGGGCTAGTACGAGCAAGGAGGCCAAGGGCAAGCAGGGTTGCCAGAACTCAGCAAAAGGGCTGTATGGAAAGGTTGCCCAGAGCAGTGGCTGTGTTTTCAGTGTAGGGATGCAGCCAACCTCCGGGACACCAGGATGGAGGGAGCCTGGGAGATAACACCAATGGCTCCATCTTCTCCTGGAGCCTCCCACTGAGGAAAGTCTACAGGAAATTAAAGGGCAAAAAGATGCTGTTCTTCATCTGCTTTCAAGTAAAGGGGTGGTCACAGCTCCCCACTGTAGCCCCATGGTACTCATCAGGTTCCCTACACCCCGTCCCCACCTTCATAAATGGCCCCTAGGCAGTGTTGATAAGCAATGTGACATCTGCTCCCTGCCTGGTCCGGGACAGCCTTTACTGATCAGTATCTACATACAGACGTACATTGTGAACTCACATGTGTGTGTGTGTTATCCATGTGGATAGGTGGGAGGAGATACGGGTAGGGAGGAGAGAGAGACCAAAAGTAAACTCATGAAAATACTATCATTTACGGGATTTGAGAGTTTTCTTTTTACTTATTATGTTTTCTAATTCTTCTTATACAAATGATGTATAATGGCATGAAAGACAGAGCTTTGATAGTACTAAGAGTCTATAGAAAAATGTGGATTCCTAGCCAATGTGTTTGCTGCTGGATTTTCATCACCCTTACCCCAGACTCCCTGTCTGATGTCAGAGCTAGAGAAGTAAATCAAGATTAGCTGGGTGGAAAAAGAGGGGGAATTCAAACTAGGTATTAGGCAATGGTTTGCCAATAGCAATTCATCTTATGGGTAAAACCATATGTATCCTTGCTTATGCTCAATAAAATGTAATCGCCTAAATACTGCTTGGCCAGACCAGTAGACATTCAGCCCTGTGAAAGACAGTATGAAGTTCTACAAAACCTATGTTGAGTCTTAGGTTTCATATATATAAGAAAGAATTTTATACTTTAAAAAACAACAATGAAATTACATCTCTGACTATGTAGAATATTTCAAGAAATACGAAGCTGAGCGTTCACCTTGGCCAAAATTGAAGTTTGAAGTTGTGTGCATAAATGCTTGCTAGATTTTTTTTTAATCTACTCATGCAGCTAATCATTGCTTGAAACTCAAATATCCATATGATGAGACTCAGGTAAAATCTGCCTTTGATAGATGAGAAGGCGGGTCCTCATTTCATCTCTTCTTGCTGAATGTCACTACCTCAGATGTCACACATCCCCTGTACAGCACAGGAAACTGTTTGGATTCAGAGGAAAGAGCGCCACCTACTGCAGCGCTGCTCAAACTTAGCAGTTCACTGTGCTGGCTCCCCAAGGCTTTCCACCTGACTGTTCCAGCTCAGACTAGTTTGTGAGAATTAACAAGATTTCAGCTGGGAGTTGGAGGGATGGGAACCTATGGCCACAGGCCAACACTTAACTATATTAGAAATCCCAAGTCTTTGGTGAGAACTATTTGTTATTAACATTGTAATGCTATTAGGCAGGAATGATGATTGATGGAAGTCATTTTACTAGGCAGTCACATGCAAGTGTCAATTTCTTGGCATTTATATGAGAAACGACATCATCAGCCAATTCTCTAGTGAGGAGAGAGAGGATATAAAAGCCAATAGAGTCCGCTACAGGCCTTTTAGTTCTTAGCAGGAGCTGCTACTTGCTTAAATGCCTACCCACAACCCTGGAGAGAGTACCTAACTCCTACTTTCACCCTTTATTTGAGATTAAAAACTCATGTACGAGTGAGGGAGAAATGAAGAGGCTTTGCAGATACATATATGGTTTTATTCTACAAAAAATAGACCTTTGTATACCTCAAACAGGACAGAATATCAGGCTTAAGCTCAGAGATCAGACAAACAAAAGAGAGTTGTTGGGTCAGGAAGGGTCATGGAAGATTCCACTGATAACTGATGGAGCACATCACAAAGGAAGTCATAGCCTTCTCTTAAATTAACTGCAAGGGGTGCAAGTGCTTAAAATGCCACTTGGGCTGCCTGCATCCCATATCAGAGTACCTGCGTTCAAGTCCTGGATCCACTTCTGATTCCAGCTTCCTGCTAAGAGTTGGTGGTGCAGTACTTGGGAGGCCTGATTAAGTTCCTGGCCTTTGGCTTTGGCCTGGCCCAGCTCCAGCTATTGCAGGCATTTGGCGTAAACCAGAAGATAGACTATCTCTGTCTATCTCCACCTTTTTCTCAAACAAATTGAAAATAATTCTCAAAAATGAAATGCAAGTACAACTATCTTTGGCCTTTGGCTCAAGCCCTGATTGGCAGACAAATGCACATATGCCCTTCTAGCTCTAACGTTCTATGGCAACTTCCACGCACATTAAACTGGGTGATAAAACACAAACCGCAGCCCACAGCAGTGTCAGAGCCAGAGTCCCCTGGCCTCTCTCACTACTTTATGATTTCCTACTCCATCATCCAAAAGGCCCACAGAATGTCTGGTTCAGCAGCTGTGCCTTTGGGTCTAGAGCATGTTCTGTTATTCCTCTCATTGGGTTCTATTTATTGTAGAAATGAAAACTTGGGTATAGTGAAATTTAAAAAAAAAAAAACAACTCTCATGGCCCCACAAGCAAAGGGATTATGTACACAATGTGATCATAGATGCCTCCTTCCATTCCTTCCACTACTTTGTCTCTTCTTCCTAACCAGCTAAGAGTCACCTCATCACTCACACTTCCACCCACTCATTTGTTCATTTTTCAAGCCATCTGCAGTGAATTCTACCATCTGGCAGCCTTAAAGTGCAATGACCTAGTAGCCGAGTTTTATGGATTTCCAACAAAGAACAAAATACTCTCTATTATGTCAGCAGTTTGGCACTGTGAATTGGCACAACGCTTGCCACTTTTCTTGGCTCATCCTTGGCTGCCTCCCTTACACACACCCAGTATTTCACCAGCTTCACCCAGAGCTGCTGACCTCCTTCCCAAGTCCACACCAGAACTGTGAGATAAAATCACAAGCATTTTGGAGGAGGAGGAACATAAAGACCATAACTTTTCAACATTTTGTGGTGCTTTGCAATCCTTGTGTGTGCCAATTCTCAGTGTTTTTATCAGCAAGGTTTTTTTTAAGATTTTTTTATTTATTTATTTGACAGATAGAGTTAGTGAGAGAGAGAGAGAGAGAGAGAGAGAGAGAGAGAGAGAGAGAAAGGTCTTCCTTCCACTGGTTCACCCCCCAAATGGCCGCTACAGCCGGAGCTATGCTGATCTGAAGGCAGGAGCCAGGTGCTTCTCCTGGTGTCCCATGCGGGTGCAGGGCCCAAGCACTTGGGTCATCCTCCACTGCCTTCCTGGGCCACAGCAGAGAGCTGGACTGGAAGAGGAGCAACCGGGACCAGAACCCGGTGCCCATATGGGATTCTGGCACCACAGGCAGAGGATAAACCAAGTGAGCCACGGCGCCAGCCCATGAGCAAGTTTTAATGTCATCTACTTTCCTAAGTTCCTTGCCTCCCCATCTCCTTCCTTCATAGAGGGCGAAACATAGAAAAGGGAATGAATTTTCACTTCCTGCTCACCTCCCTCCATCGCCACATCTTTGCCTCCACCTCTATCCAACCCACTGTCCCTGTGAGATGTTTCTCCTCTTGTCCAGCACTAGTCCTTCCTTTGATCCCAAGCTTCCTCATTTCCTCAGAGACCTGGCTCTGTTGTCATCGGCATCATTGACATTATTGTCACCATTGTCATCATCCTCATCATCATCTCTCTTGTTTCTTTCATTCAGGACTCAATTCACAAATATGATTACTAGGAGGAGGAGGAGGAAAGAGGGAGAAATGGAGGGAAGGAAGAAAGAAGAAAAAAGAAAAGAAAAAAACTTGCTCAAGACATCATCTGCTCTGGTTTTCCCCTGAACAAATTGCCCATAAAAGTGTGATCTCCAGTTGTGTGTCCACTTCCTCACCATCTACGGTTGCTTCATCAATGCAGTTGAGATTCAGCCTCCACCACTTTGCTGAAAGCTAATTGCAGTGCATTTGTGCCATTATGTGTGCAGTGCTCATCACACAGCGCCTGGCTTATGGTGAAAGCTCAGCGGAGGCTAAGCACAGACACAGGCCTTCTCTGGACATCACCTCCTCGTGGGTAGGCAGATGAGCACTCTCCGGGACTTCCCCTCCCTGACTTTCCTCCATCAGCAACGTTGCCTTCTCTGAAAAATCTCCTCTTCTAAGTCCCTTCTCTTTCCTGGAGTTTCTCCCACCTCTGACTACTACTTATCTCTTCCTCTGTAGGCTCCAATACCTTTAAGCCTTAAATAAGGGCCACTTTCAGACTTTATCTCCTGGCTGTGTACTCTTGCTGAGTGACTTCATCAACTCCCATGAAAGCAGCTACCATCTATAATACATGATCATTAATGTAATAGGATGCAGTGGTGACTAAGTGCACACTTACCATGCCCCAGAGGTCTACTACTACCTTAATTTGTGTAACAAGCACATGCGTTCCTACTATGCGCCAGTTCTACAGTCCTATCCACTGAACATCTCCACTGGAATGATCCACAAGCATCTAAACTCAGCATGTATAAAATTCAAATTATCTTCCTACACATACACACACACAAACACACACACACACACGTGCAATTATTCCCCCCTCCCTCCCTCCCTCCCTCCCTTTATCTCTCGTTTCTGTTTAACTACATTATACCACCCATGCATGAAGTCAGCCAAGTAAAAAATTTAGTAGCAAAATTAAATCACTCTTCACCCAACCCTTCTCCAAAAACTCACTAACTCCTGTAAATTCTACCTCCTCAATTCTCTACAACCACTCCTCTCCTTTCCTCAAAAGAATGATCAGAGTCGGTGAACTCAAAAGGCTTCCATAGCCTTGGCAGCTCATAACAAGAGCCTAGGGTGATTACTGATGCCATAAACAAGAGTGTCAATTTGTTAAGTCAACAACAGGAGTCACTGTGCACTTACTCCTCATGTAGGATCTCTGTCCTTAGTGTGCTGTACATTGTGATTTAATGCTATAACTAGTACTCAAACAGTATTTTTCACTTTGTGTTTCTATGTGGGTGCAAACTGTTGAAATCTTTACTTAATATATGCTAAACTGATCTTCTGTATATAAAGAGAATCGAAAATGAATCTTGATGTGAATGGAAGGGGAGAGGGAGCAGAAAAGGGGAGGGTTGCAGGTGGGAGGGAAGTTATGGGAGGGGAGCCATTGTAATCCATAAGCTGTACTTTGGAAATTTATATTCATTAAATAAAAGTTAAAAAAAAAAATAAAAGAAAAGAATAAAAAAAAAGAATGGAAAAGTCTACATCCTTTTCAACTACATTACTGCAACAACCTCTTAACGGGTCTTCCATTTCAATCTTATTCCCTTTTAGCCATTCTTTACAGTGGCCTTTCTAAAACATCATCTAATAATAGCACTTCTCTGTCAAAAAAAATTGGTGGATCTCTATTGCCCCGGGATAAAATCGAAACTCATCAAAGTGCCAAAAACCTAGTTCCCACCTACCTACCCAGGACCATATCTCAAAATGCTTCCCATTCTCTCTATGACTGTGCCCATAGTGCTACCGCTAAGAGCCCCTCACCCTCTTCCTGTCTATCCGGGTTTTCTCACACATACACACTCAGATCAACCGATCTCTTCTAGAGTATTTCCTCTGCTCTTCTCCTCACATCCCCAGTCTGAACTAGGTGCTGCCTTCCTGGGAACATGAAAGCACTCTGTCTGCCCTCTGCCCTAGAACTTCTCATACTTCCGTTTGTTCATATCCTCCCCGAGGCCAGGGATCTTAGTTATTTGGCATCTTCATCATCTATCACAGCACCTGGAAAATGGCAGAGGAATGAAGCCATATTGAAAGCCCACTGAATCCAGTCCTCATAGTTTTTTGCTAGATCCAAGACTCTACAAACACACAGGCACACAGAGCGGCACTGCTCAGGACTGTACTTCCACGTGATTCTTCAGCCTGCAGGAGCTCCCACTCCACCTGACCCCACCCAGTCCCCATGTGCACTGATGCCCCTTTCTGGCTCCCTCACTAATGACACCCTGAACCTTCATGACAGTGCTCACCAGCAGAAGAGAAGAGGCCGTGAGCAGAGAAAGCTTCCATCTTCCACTAGAGGAGCCCCAAAGCAATACAACCTCTGCCTTGATTTTGTTACGCACTTGTAGCTAAAGCTTCTCTGTACCTCTGACTTGCACACCGTAGCTCTGCATGAGGCCCTAGGTAATGTCCGTGGTGGCTGGTATCAGAAATCTAAGTAATGAATGCTGAACTGACTTGGTCACCTTCCTTTCCCACAATAATACATTCTTTTCACAGGAAGCAGATATGCCTGCCTCCTTCCTGCCTCCGTGTTGGTGTTCAGGACCCCATATCCTACCACACTTGCCCCGGCGGTTCACTGTACGTGCTTAATCACCACCCACACCAGACCTGATACACACCATGGTGAGCAAGGCAGATACATCATGCAGACAACAAGACCCGGACCAGAATTACCAGGGTGCTGCAGCTAGCCTGTCATACCCTGGCTCTGTCACTTTCTAAATTCAGTGTCCTTGAGCAACATATTGTAACTGCTCTAGGCCTTGGTTTCCCCATATGGGCGATAATATAGTGGCTGCTTTAAAGTATTGTTATGATGAACAAGTTAAATCACGTTAAACACGATTGGCTGATACACAGCAAGTGCTTTCTATGAGTTATCTAGCATCAATATAGACTAACGGAAGACATACAATAAACCAGATGAGAAAACTAATTACTGGTTGTCATACAAGTAACAGAGAATAATGGAAGTGGTCAGAGTGGGTTATGTTAGATGAAGCCGGAAAAGACACTTCAAGAAGGCAATTTAAGATGTGAAGGTGGAGAAGGAGCTTCTGAGCTGGGAAAAGAAACTTCCTGGCAGAGGGACAGAGGAATGGCACATGCCAGTCCCTGTGATGGGAATCCTTGCACTGAAAGAGGGGCAGTGAGCTGCACGGGATGAGTGTGGGGCAGAAAGACATGGTAGGAGAGAGGAAGGGCCAGGTTGTGCAGAGCTTGTGGGCTGCAGTAAGGAGTTTCAGGGGGCTGGTGCTGTGGCGTAGCAGGTAAAGCCACCGCTGCAGTGCTGGCATCCCATATGGGCACTGGTTCAAGTCCCAGCTGTTCCACTTCTGATCCAGCTCTCTGCTATGACCTGGGAAAGCAGTAGAAGATGGTCCAAGTCCTTGGGCCCCTGCACCCATGTGGGAGACCTGGAGGAAACTCCTGGCTCCTGGCTTTGGATCGGCACAGCTCTGGCCGATGTGGTCATCTGGGGAGTGAACCAGCAGATGGAAGACCTCCCTCTCTCCCTCCCTCCCTCCCTCTCTCTCTCGCTCTGTGTGTGTGTGTGTGTGTGTAACTCTGACTTTCAAATAAATAAATCTTTTAAAAAATAAAAAATAAAACGTCCCTACAGCTTTTAAAAATAAAAAAAAGAAATTTCAATATCATTTAATAGTAAATGGCCAATGAAAGCCCTTGGGAAAATTTAAGCCGGATAATTAAGCTATTGCAGGTGTCCGGGATAGGGAAAGTAGTGACCAGCACCAGGAGATGAGTGGAGATACAAGGAATTAGTGATATAGAATGTTGTCTGCAGAGAAAATGCAATGGTCTCACAGAAAAGAGCTGGCTGGAGTACTGAAGATTAAGAGACAGTGAATTTATGGAATACTACACAGCAGTAAAAAAAGGTAAAGAAATCTTGTCGTTTGCAACAAAATGGATGACACTGGAAAACATACTTAGTGAAATAAGCCCATCCCAAAAGGACAAATACCGTAGGTTCTCCCTGACCTGTGAGAACTCATAGAGTACCTGAAAGAGAATGCTATAGTCATGAGAGTAACTCCTCCCTGTGAACCCACAGGACTCCTGGCATCCACACATCTTTCCATGCTCTTGTCGCAGGGGAGGAGACAGCCCTCCTCCACCTGAAAGCCCTTCTGTCGGGGCCAGCATTGAGGTGCACCTGGTGAAGCTGACACCTGTGCCAGTGTGTGTCCCAGCTGCTCCACTTCCAACCCAGCTCCCTGCTGATGGCCTGGGAAAAGCAACAGAGGATGGCTCAAGTGTTTGGGCTTCTGCACCCACTTGGGAGACCTGGATGAAGCTCCTGGCTCCTGGCTTCAGTCTGGCCCAGTGCTGGCCATTGCAGCCATTTGGGGAATGAACTAGCCATGGAAGATCTCTCTTGTCTTTGTCTCTGTAACTCTGAGTTGCAAAAATCTTAAACCCCGCCCCCCACCCTGGCTCCCAAGGGACACTCATGGATGGCTAAGGGCGATAGCGAATTTCTTGCTCAAGAACCAGCCAGAGAATGCCTGCAATCAGAACAGTGAAGGACAGGGCAGCCTGCCAGTTTCATGGATGCTGAGAGAACACACAAGACTCCTGGGTCAGAGACAGGGGACTTTATTGTCCTGACAACAGCAGTGTCCAGACTAGTAGCAGCTTCTTGTATTGGTTCCCTGAATTCTGATTTCCCCAGGGCAAGGCAGAGGGCCAGGGGCACCTGTGTGGGCAGTGGATGTTTTTACAGGGAAAGTGCCCTCAGGGTCCCTGACTATTTTGTAACTGGCAGCCAGCATGCCTACACTTTGTTCCAGAGGGAGGGAAAATCTGTCTTCCAAGGCTGCTCACTATATAATACCATAAAGAGAGCAGAGACAGAGGCTTACAGTGCATGTGCTGGGAAGATGGGCAGGTGTGTGAGAGGCACAAAGAGTGGCCTCCCAAGGCAGGCATTTGACCAAGTGGTTTTGTTTTTTTGTTTGTTTGTTTGTTTGTTTGTTTTGACAGGCAGAGTGGACAGTGAGAGAGAGAGACAGAGAGAAAGGTCTTCCTTTGCCGTTGGTTCACTCTCCAATGGCCGCCGCGGCCGGCGCGTTGCGGCCGGCGCACCGCGCTGATCCGATGGCAGGAGCCAGGAGCCAGGTGCTTTTCCTGGTCTCCCATGCGGGTGCAGGGCCCAAGCACCTGGGCCATCCTCCACTGCACTCCCTGACCACAGCAGAGGGCTGGCCTGGAAGAGGGGCAACCGGGACAGAATCCGGCGCCCCGACCGGGACTAGAACCCGGTGTGCCGGCGCCGCTAGGCGGAGGATTAGCCTAGTGAGCCGCAGCGCCGGCCGACCAAGTGGTTAAGATGTCACTTAGGATGCCCACATCCCATATTGAAGTACCTGCGTTTGCTCCCCAGCTCCAGCCCCTGATGCCAGCTTGCTGCTGGTGCAGAGCCTGGCAGGCTTGAGTGATGGGATTCCTGTCCCTCTTATCCCCCATGTGGGGGATCAGGATGGAGTTCCTGGCTCTGGGCTACGGCACCAGCTGTGGCGAGCATCTGGGGGAGTGAATAATAGATGGGAACTTTCTTTCTCTGTCTCCTTGTCTTTCTCTTTCTGCCTTGTAAATAAATAAATCAAAATAAAATTAAAAAGAGAAGGTGAATTAACCTCCCTTACTATAACCTAAAAGAGAGATGCCTTCATACGTAAACATAGTTTTGTGTGGAAGACAGAATTCACCATTGTCCACTGCACAAAGCAATGATGTACTGAGTACCCACAATAGGGTACAGCCCTGAGGCTGATTGGTCACATGCACAAATATCTTTTTTCTCCTGACACATATCCCTAAAATTGTTGTTTCTTAAGTCATCAAACTTATTTTATAAACCTTATAAATACTTAAAAATAATTAAATAGGTACTAAGCTATAATAATCATGAAAGAATTGACGTGTTAGGTGATTTGTAAAGCAATAGATTTATCTTTTAGAGATTATATTGTTTTACAGTATTTTGTGAAGCCCTTTCACAGTAAACATACGCAGTATGCTTATGAATATTTCATAGAAATTGGAAATAATTTTATTTTAAATGACCATGTTGATATTGATGATCAAACACAATTGTTTCTTAATCTTAAACTCTTAGTCAAGAATATAGGCCTGAAAAGAGCAGTGAGGTTTACTTCATGAGAGTTTTGGAAACTCAATTTGGCCAAACAGGGCCCACGTGCAGTCTCTACTTGCTGTTTCCTGTCTCAGGTTCAAGTAAACTCAATGCCTAGTGAAGTCATCAATTGATATCCTCTTTTCTCTATCTCCAGTCAATCAAAGCTTTCTCTTTCATCATCTCACTCTTGTCATTAAAAAGTAGGTTCCATCTAAGAGAAGTAAGACATTCTGGTCTCTGAAAAACCCAAGTAAGCATTTCAGACATGGAAAGCCAAGACACTGGCAAAAAATATCCTACATGAAAGATCTCTGTGAGTGAGACCCTAGTGCAATAAAGTGGTCATCAAAGAAAGGAAGTACCTTTCTCTGAAGGGAGGAGAGAACTTCTACTTTCCTTTGGTCTTGTCTAAATACTGATGGAGTTTGTGGATTCAAAGGCTTCCACAGGGGCCAGCACTGTGGCACAGTGGGTTAACATCCTAGCCTGAAGTGCCGGCATCCCATATGGGCACCGGTTTGAGACCTGGCTGCTGCACTTCCAATCCAGCTCTCTGCTGTGGCCTGGGAAAGCAGCACAAGATGGCCCAAGTCCTCGGGCCCCTGCACCCACGTGGGAGACCCTGTAGAAGCTCCTGGCTCCTGGCTTCGGATCGGCACAGCTCTGCCCGTTGCAGCCATTTGGGGGAGTGAACCAATGGAAGAAAGGCCTTTCTCTCTGTCTCTCCCTCTCACTGTCTGTAAATAAATAAAATCTTTTAAAAAAAGGAAAAAGGTTGGGGCTGGCGCAGTGGCTCACTTGGTTAATCTTCCTCCTGCGGTGCTGGCATCCCACATGGGCACCAGGTTTTAGTCCCGGTTGCTCCTCTTCCAGTCCAGCTCTCTGCTGTGGCCCGAGAAGGCAGTGGAGGATGGCCCAAGTACTTGGACCCTGCACCTGCATGGGAGACCAGAAGGAAGCACCTGGCTCCTGGCTTCAGATCGGCACAGTGCCAGCTATGGAGGCCATGTGGGGAGTGAACCAATAGAGGGAAGACCTTTCTCTCTCTCTCTATCTCTCTCTGTCTATAACTCTACCTGTCAAAGAAAAAAAAAAAAGAAAGAAGGCTTCCATAGCCTAGGGAGCTCATGTCAAGAACCTCGAGTGGTCACTGATGTCATATATATGTTATTAATTGTTAAATTAACAACAAAGGAATCACTGCACTAACTTCCCATGCAGGACCTCTGTCCTAGAAGAGTTGTATTATAATTATGCCTAAGTGCTCGCAAAAGATGTATCATTCTTGGGTGCTCCTTTAAAGTTAATTAAGTTTCTAAAAAAAAAAGTGAAATTAACTTCAAGATATAATGATTTTGAACAGTACTTGCTCAACTGTTGAAAAACAGTTTTTTGTTTGTTTTATGCAAGTTGTTAAATTCTTTATTTAGTGTAAGTTGGTCTTCTGTGTATAAAGTTAATCAAAAATGGATCTTCGTGGAGAATGGGACTGGGAATGGGAGAGGGGGGTGGAGGAACAGGAGTGGGAGTGTGGGTGGGAGGGTGGCATGGTGAGAAGAATCACTATAGTCCTAAAGTTGTACTTATGAAATGCATGAAGTCTGTATTCCTTAAATAAAAGTTTTCTTTGGGAAAAAAAAAGAAAAAGGAAAAAAATCAAAGTCAAATGACTAATACTAACTTCCTTCTCTAAACTCCCAAACCCCATTATTTCATCCCAACTGAAAATAAAATACATGTAGAATTGAGTCTCCAAGAAAATTTCTTAAATGAAGAGAGTGGAGGTGTCAGCACTGTGGCACAGCAGATTAAGCCTCCACCTACAGTTCCAGCATCCCATAGGGGTACTGGTTCAAATCCCAGCTGCTCCACTTCTGATACAGCTTCCTGATAATATGGCTGAGAAAGCAGCAGAAGGGGCTGGCACTGTGGCATAGCAGGTAAAGCTGCTGCCTGAAGCGCCAACATCCCATATAGGCGCCAGTTCTAGTCCCGGCTGTTCCACTTCCTATCCAGCTCTCTGGTATGGCCTGGCAAAGCAGTTAAAGATGGCCCAAGTCCTTGGGCTCCTGCACCACAAGGAAGACCTAGAGGAAGCTCCTGGCTCCTGGCTTCAGATCGGCACAGCTCCAGTCATTGCAGCCAATTGGGGAGTGAACCAGCGGATGGAAGACCTCCCCCCCTCTGCCTCTCCCTTTCTCTCTGTGTAACTCTGACTTTCAAATAAAAAAAATTAATCTTTAAAAAAAAAAAGCAGAATAAGATGGCCCAAGTCCTTGGGCCCCTGTACCCATGTGGGAGACCTAGAAAAAGCTCCTGGCTCCTGGTTTTAGTCTGGCTTATCCCTGGTCATTGTGGTCATTTGGGGAGTGAACCAATAGATGAAAGACATTCATTCATTCTCTCTCTCTCTCTCTCTCTCTCTCTCTCCCTCTGCCTCTCCATAATTTCACCTTTCAAATAAATAAATATTTTTTTAAAAAAACTGAAGAGAGGCTAAATGGTTTTGCACTCTGCACAAGGACAGCCTATCGGGGCTGGCGCTGTGGCACAGTGGGTTAAATCCCAGCTGCTCCTCTTCCAATCCAGCTCTCTGCTATGGCCTGAGATTGCAGTAGAAGATGGCCCAAGTCCTTGGGCCCCTGCACCCACGTGGGAGACCCAGAAGAAGCTCCTGGCTCCTGACTCCTGGCTTCAGATCAGCACAGCTCCAGCCATTACAGCCATCTGGGGAGTGAACCAGCAGATGGAAGACCTCTCTCTCTTTCTCTACCTTTCTCTGTAACTCTGTCTTTCAAATAAATAAAATAAACACTTAAAAAAAAAAAGGACAGCCTATCACCAGCCACTATCTGGGAAGCAATAAAATA
Organism: Oryctolagus cuniculus; assembly: GCF_051225735.1. Lineage (NCBI taxonomy): Eukaryota > Metazoa > Chordata > Mammalia > Lagomorpha > Leporidae > Oryctolagus > Oryctolagus cuniculus. Next base: position 68,592,545 of record NC_142878.1, on the reverse strand, counting down.
TATTCTTCCCACTTTAAAGGGGCATTCCACTTGCAATTGGTTTTGTTCCAGTTTTGCTCATACTGATTGATAAACTTGTATGCTTCAGAATTCAACAACTTCTAAGAGTAATGATGCCCATCCAGGGAACACAGCCATTGGCCGTGACTGAAAATGCTCCAGCTCATGAGAGATTCATTGGCTGAGACAGGAAGAGATTTCCAGACCGAGACAGGCAGGGCCTGCATCCATGATCAGCAGGAAGCAGGGAACAGAAGATAGGACGAGATCTTGCAGTTCCTTCAGTATCCCCTGAAGACTAAGGCTCGGGAACCTCTGAGGAGGGAATGATGTGGGGAAACTCAGGGAGACAGTTCCTGAGCTGGAGACCACACCACCCCAGCTCCCAGGTAGTCCTATCACCCCACCTATCAACCAGATGACCCCTCCCCAGGATGTGCCTGGGACCCGGGGGCAGCACTAGTAAGCCCCCCCCTTTTCAGAGCTCCTAAGGAACCTGGTGAAGAGGAGGGCTCGCCCTCTTTCTCCCCTCATAGACTCAGGGGAAGCAGGGTATGGAAGTCCCTCTTTACCATTCCTGGCCCACTCTTTCTAAATAAAGCCCTCATGTCTCTCTGTATTCTTCTCACCACATAAATAAATGCTGGGGGAAAAAAAACCTGAAGAGAGTAGAGAACTTTGGTCAGAGGGAAACAAAGGAGAATACCAGAAAATTACTCAAATTTTTTTTAACTTTTATTTAATGAATAAACGTCCCTCCCACCTGCAACCCTCCCCTTTCCCACTCCCTCTCCCCTTCCATTCACATCAAGATTCATTTTCGATTCTCTTTATACACAGAAGATCAGTTTAGCATACATTAAGTAAAGATTTCAACAGTTTGCTGCCACACAGAAACATAAAGTGAAAAGTACTGTTTGAGTACTAGTTATAGCATTAAATCTCAATGTACAGCACACTAAGGACAAAGATCCTACATGAGGAGTAAGTGCACAATGACTCCTGTTGTTGACTTAACAAATTGACACTCTTGTTTATGGCCTCAGTAATCACCCTAGGCTCTTGTTATGAGCTGCCAAGGCTATGGAAGCCCCCTGAGTTCACTGACTCTGATCATATTTGGACAAGGCCATGGTCAAAGTGGAATTACTCAAATTTAATGGCTACTGGCTCCCTGTCTGTTATGATGGCTTTCAAGACAAAAGCTCAAGGAAATTAAGATGTGTTCATTATGTAAACTTAGAGAATGCCAAACTAATGTGAAAGCTAATAGCCCTCATAGGAAGGTCATATTTCTTACCATCCAGAGAATAAGCAAATTCAGAGACTGTACAGGATGAAATAGTGAAGAAAATAAGCCGAGCCAGGACTGGGAGATAAGACAGACTTTGTGAGAAGTCAAGCCAATTACCATTTGTTCAGTCAATGCATGGCTGAAGGCTGGTAAATGGGAAACCAGCCAAGGGATTCAAGGATAAAGTGTATTTAAAGAATACTATGAGTTAAACATTACTCAAATAATAATTCACAAGTAATCTGGCTGTTTAAAAATGTCTGAATGAAGAGGGTGTCAACTCCATTGCTGAGCTTGGAATTCCATATACTGTGGCAAGTTTATAAGCATGTAAGTGAAGTGCAAGTGAGAACTGCACGTCTCCAGGACGGCCATCGTTCATGTTTATGTGGATCTTTCTCTAGCCTGGCCGAGTTGCAGAAGGTCCCATTCATCCATTCAGTCAACACACAAGATGGGAAGCCTATCTGCTCATTTAAGACACTGTTAGGACCAGACTGGAAACTGGCCCAAAAATGCAGGGAAATTATAAAATCCAAATGAAAGCAAAATCAAAATGTTTATTTTTAAATGGGGCACACCATTTTTGAGGGAGAAAATGAAAAATTAAGTTAAAAAAAGTAGGGTAAGTGAGAGCGTAGAAGAATATATCATCATCATCAGAAATCTCACAAATCCCAACAGAATGACAGGCTATCTTTCTCCCAAAAACATCTGAAGAAAGTCCCACCTCATCTCCCTGCTTTTGGCCCTGTGCTCCTGCAAATCTCTTCTCAACACAAAATCCAGGGAATTCTACTAAACTTAAGTCAGCTCACGCCTCTCATCCCCTCTAAACCTTCCAATGACTTCTTCCTCTTTCATAATAATTGCCAAATCCTGCTAGGCCCCACATGATGCTAAATTCTGAGGCCCAGAGCAGAAGTCTGCATAGACCATTCTCCATTTATTTTTGCCCTCTCCCCACCCTCCCCCAACACCCATACCTCCTTGCAGGTTGTGGGAAATATCCACCCCATGGTACAATTCTTGCCGGGAGGCAGGACTACAGCAAGGCAACAGCAGAGGGACTGCTCCCTGTACCCGCTCTCTTCCTGCCAAAGCAGTCACATTACCCAGGATAGGCCAGTACAGACTGTGTTTTTGCCTCACCCCTGCAGTTCAAAGACATAGGTTACTTGCAGTAATGAAATCAAGCGCACAGCGGCTGTCCTGTTCCACATGGTGGGCAGCAGCTCCACCAGTACCAAAGGTCCCCCTCCAGTGTGCTCACTGGAAGATCGCAGGCAGACAGCGCTGGTGCTGACCCTGCTCCGGTGACTGCAGCTCCTTCCACTGGGCAAGTCTCCTCTTTTATTCTGAGAGTTTCTACAGCCTTGCAACAGATTTTTTCTGCTTAGATTAGCTAGAGTCATTTTCTATTGTTTACAACCAACAATGATAACCAGTAAGAAGAGCTTTGTTGCACATTGTTGGATCCCTGAATATGAAAAGGAAGGACTAGGGTCCAGTAGGGTGCAGACAGCCAAGTTATTCTGCGCATGGAAGTGGACACAGTTGTGTGTCTTGGGGTACCCAGAGGGTGTGGCCTAGGATGGAGTCTTAAGGACAGAGAGCAGTCTGAGTAGGACAGAGAGAGCCTATGAAGGGAAGGGATCAGGAAACAAAATTCAGTAAGCACGAAGAGGAAAAGGGAAGAAGAGAGAAATGATTTTTAAAAATATTTTATATAAGAAGCTTAATCTAAACAGCTTTGCTACTTGGAATCCTACCTCCTGCCCTGCGTCTTATCTACCCTAGAGTTCCTTTTGTTACTAGAACTGCTTTTTGTGAAGGCTTGTCTCAGGTGGGATGTCATTCATTAGAGCAGAATGAAACAAAAACAAAAAAATAAGGGCCTAAGTAAATCTTACTTAATTAAGCAAAAATACAGTGAAAGCTGGGACATGTAGTCTGCTTCTACAGGACTATTGATAGGCTTTGTCATTTGGTTGAATAATTAATGCATTTTATTGCTTGCTGGTCATATAATTTAGAGGTGGATTTACTCAAACTGGAAACTTTGGACTAATCAACAAAGGATGTTCTATTTATGAAGCTTTTGTGGTTGGCAGTGATAATAATTCCATAAGCATCACAAGGCAGCCACTGTATGATTCCAGGCTAATCTCCTGGATTCATTCATTCTCTCTCTCTCTCTCTCTCTCTCCCTCCCTCCCTCCCTCCCTCCCCCACTACCCCCTCCCTCTTCCTCTCCCCCTCCCCCTCCCTCTTCCTCTCCCTCTCTCTCTCCACGCCCACTTTCGTGTCATACTCATCTTTCTGGCTCCACCTATCTGTGTGTGTCTGAATGCACTTATCTACTTCTTCTTTGCCAATTCCTCATTTCATGTTCAAAGGGTTTACTGCATCTCACACAGATTTATATAACATAGCAAAATAACAGATTCAAAGTGACTGAGAAGAGAAAGTAAAAACAAGAACACAAGGTAAGTTCAGAGGTGAGCCTGGCATAAAAATGCATACTATGAAATCCTACTCACAAGCCTCGGATGCCATAAATTTTGCTCAACACTCTACAGCAGCCATTCCAAAGGTGGGAATAGAATTCTGTGCCCATAAGATAAAATTATAGCAATTGCTCAAGCTTTCTAAATATGCATAGTAACATAATTTATGAAAATGATGCATCACAATGACACAATTTGTCAGAAAATTCCTCTCCCACACAAATGGCTCTGCCACACTTAATAAGCAGAAATAACTGGCAGAAAGTTCACTCACCTTCCCTGCTGGAAGAGCTGGTTTCCCAGTGCACCTGATGGGAGTATTATTTCACACAGCAGGTAATAAATTTGTGGAAGTCATTACCCACAGGGAAAGGCGCCGGCAGGAAATAGAAATGGATTCAAAAGGGTTGGTCAAATCTATAAATGGTGAAGCCATAAATGGCTCCTATTCTCCTTGTATTTAATAATATTTTACATTGTGACCCACCTTACCTCCTTCCCTGCTATCTTAAGGTGTATCCTTACTGCTCTTCACCTCTTTCTGATGGAATTTCTAATGACAAATGTGGTAGTTGATGTATATTTATTTCTATATAGAAACTACAGATTTTTTACTCTTTCTAGTATATTCAAGTTTCATTGACATTGTTTAAGTACAGCTAATTTATTTTAACAGTCTTTCCATTTTTGGTATATCTTGTGACACTATGTAACACAGAACTAAATTAATCATTCCAGTGCTGTAGTTGCAATGTATGCACCACCTTAAAACAAATCAATTATGCTTTGACAAACCAACTGAAGTAAGCCCAGCCCTGGGAACATTTTGGAAACTTTATCATTGTTAAAGGCCCCAAATGGAGCACGGAAGTTAACTGGGGCTGGGCTGATTCAGCCTGAGGGGAATCACTTGACATAGCAAGAGTGGGGTGAGACTGCAGTAGCTGGTGTCTCTTCACCCCATGATCCTGCCTGTCCTGAAGTGGGGAGGAGATGGGGTCTCAGTCCTTGCTGAGAACCAGCACGGCTGCTGCTGCTCCATCAGTAAGGTGACCCATCCACATGAGGACAGGCAGAGACAGGCGGCAGATAGCCCCTCGAAATTCCCTGTGTGTGAAGATGAGAGGCAGGACCCTGAGGAGCATCAGGCTACTGTCTTTTCTTCAATTTGGGGAATCTCTGAGTGTCTGGGAAAAAAGTAGTCAGATGACACCTGCTGCAGTGGCTTCCTAGAGAAAGAATCTATGGGCACCCGGAAGAGAAATTACTATTAGAATGTCTTGGTCATACCTGGAGACACTGAGGTTCAGATGGGTGGAACTCTGTGGCCACTTTTGATTTTCAGGAGTTGTTCTTTGGGATGATTTTGGAGGTGAGAGTTTTGGAGGGTAATGACAGTAGTTTCACAGCCACAAAGGTCTATTGTTCACTGTTTGGGGATTTTGAGAACTGTTACCAACACAGCAGAGGCAGGTCACCCAACCTAGACACTGACCAAGAAACGGAAACTTCAATGCTCTCCTGAGTCTGCCAGGCTTACTCAGAGCCCCAGGGAATAAGGAAAATCACCTTGACCAAATTCCCCAACTGCTCTGCATCTTATTCCTCATGCACAAAACTGCAGTTCCAACCTCCTGCATCTCTGGCCTGGGCTCATGGTTTAGTTGATGTCAACAGCAGAGCTAAGTCCTCTGATGAGGGTGCTGCTGCCTGGATAAACTCGCATGATGCTTCTGAGGAATGACTTTTATCCTGGTAGCAAGAGAGAGACACTTCAGGATCTTCCTGAAGAAATGCAAACATAAGTCTACATATGCTAACATTTGTGCAATGCAAGAATTGTTTGATGGTTTCCAGGGACCCATCAAGAGATGTGTGGGAAAGCAAAGTGGGCTACGTTTTCTCTTTAAAATTAGGGGGGAAATGACACCTATCGCAAGGTGTTGATCTTTAGATCAAAAGAAATTTGATCTTTAGATCAAATGAAATCATAGGGAGCTACCATGGTGTCACTCATACATAATGTCACAGATACTGTGGTGACTGTTTCTGTGAGGTGGCCATAGATTTGGGGGAGGGGGCAGGGAACTACAGCCCAGAGATGAAGAAAATTCCCCAGGGTTACATAAGTAGGAGGTGGTAAAACTGGTTTTTAAACATGCCAATCTTTGACTCCAAAACTCTTGCTCTTAACCAGAAAGTGTGAGTATATTCATGACTCATTGGGCTTTTAGGTTGTGAGTGTGTGTGGATATTGGAGTCAGTGTGACCAGGATGTAATAGCTGACTCTACCACTTGTATGTAGTGACTCTAGCCAACATCACTCATCTTCCTAGAACTCAGTTTCCTCATTAGTGAGGCAGAAGTGGGATTCTATTTGTAAAGCACCCAACAGGAGGTAGTCCTTCAAAAAGTGATAGCTTTCTTCCTGAATCTGAAATATCCACCAAGAAAGCCCTGAGAAGAGGTTTGGATGTGCATGGTTATTTGGAAGGTGATACTTGGATGTGCGATTGAGAAAGTGGGGACAGAAATGGGAGAAAAGTCCAACAGGGGCATGTTGGTGGCCAGGTGCATTAGCTTTTCATCACCACAACCAAATACCTAAGACAAGCTACTTAGAAATGAAGAGAGCTTTACTTATCTCACAGTTGGGAGGTTCAAGTCCAAGATCAAGTGGCCCAACTGGTTTGGCCTCTGCTGAGGGCAGCAGAGCAAATGGAGAGGAAGAATTGCATGGAGAACCAGAAAGCAGAGAGAGTGTGCCTGGGCCTGATTCAGGCTTTTATAATCAACTGTCACCGGAGAATTAGCACCTAAGGGCATGCCCCCAGGGTCCAAGAGACCTCCCACTCCATCCATCCCCTAGAAACAATAACTGGATTAAGTTCCCTCTCTCTTAGTACCATTAACTAGAACTCTGAGATTTAAAGTCCTGCCAGGGTTCATGAGCCTCCAGCTCCTTGAGACTGTGTGAGAAAATGTGTGGAAGCAGCTCAGGATCAACCCCAGGGAGGTAGCAGTTCCCAACCCTGCGTGCTCAGAGGAATTACCCAGAGGGTTTGTTGACACAGATTTCTGGGCCGCATCTTCAGTTTCCAGGTCAGTAGCTATGGTCACAGAAGGGCAGAAATTTGCATTAAAAATATTTTTATTTATTTTGTTTTGTTTTGTTTGAGAGGCAAGGAAACAAAGAGACAGATAAAGAGCTCCCATTCAGTGGTTCATGCCCCCAAATTCCCACAATAGCCATGCTTAGCCAAGCTGAACCCAGGAGCCAGAAAATCAAGCAAGGTCTCCCACTTTGGTTACAGGGACCCAACTACTTGAGCAGTTGCCTGCTGCCTTTTAGTATCTGTGTGCCAGGAAGCTGGCATTAGGAGCAAATCCACAACTCAAACTCAGGGGCACTCAGATATGGGAAACAGGTGTTCCCCACAGCCTCTTAACTATCAGGTCAAATGCCTACCCCTGGAGTTCGCAGTTTCAACAAGTGCCCAGGTGAAGCTGATGCCACTAATCTAGGTGCTCACTTTTTTTTTTTTTTTTTTTGACAGGCAGAGTGGACAGTGAGAGAGAGAGAGAGAATGGTCGTACTTCCATTGGTTCACTCCCCAATGGCCACTGCGGCTGGCGCACCACGCTGATCCGAAGGCAGGAGTCAGGTGCTTCTCCTGGTCTCCCATGGGGTGCAGGGCCCAAGGACCTGGGCCATCCTCCACTGCCTTCCCAGGCCACAGCAGAGAGCTGGACTGGAAGAGGAGCAACCGGGACAGAATCTGGCGCCCTGACTGGGACTAGAACCCGGTGTGCTGGCGCCGCAGGCGGAGGATTAGCCTATTGAGCCGCAGCACCGGCCTAGGTGCTCATTTTTAAGAACCATTGTGCTAGCAGGTGGTAGGCCAGAGCATGTAGCTTCCGACACACTCCCTACTGGCTGAGATGATCCGTTGCTGGAGAACTGTCCTTGAGAATTATTAGCTCATGCACACCCATTTCTGGGTTGGCCTGCATTGGCCGAGCAAGTTCACACAGTACCAGAGCGAGCTGTAAGGCAGATGAAAAGAGGAACATTGCTTGAAACTAGGAAGCTGTCAGTGTGCAGGCAACTGTCTCTCACGGTTTATCTGATGAGTCCAGACAAAATGAAGTAAAGGCTGGGCATCCCTATTGTTGCTGCATTAGTGGTCATTACTAGTCTCTAAGCTGAAGGGCTCAGAGTCTCAAGGTCATGGATTGTGAATGTGGAAAATGCCCTCAGCCTGAGGATGACAACTGCAGTAAAAAACTCCCATAACAGCAATTTCTTCAGCAAATCCAAGGAAGGGAGAGACAAGAGGCCAAGCCCAGAGCAGCTAACCGTGAGTGGCTCTTCAGTGACCAGCAGACCCCCTGTGGCCCCACACAAATCTCTGATCCCTCAGAGGTGCCTGCAGGCTCCAAACAGTGCACATTGCACATGCAAATCATGTGGAGCACAGCCCTCTCCCACGTGCTGTGTGCCACTGGAGGAAATGGCTAACACTGGTGATAAAATGGGGCTGCTCCATTATTCTGTTCCGCGTGTACATTTAATTGTCAACACTGCAATTTCTCTAACTGCAAATAAGCACAATCTCATTGCCCATCAATTGTTTGATAGGAGAAAAGCAGGCAGTTTGGAGATGATTTTGAGATGAGAAACATCATTATTATGTTTTTATGTGGGGTTTTGCTTTCATTCTTCACTTCCCTTGCTCTCTCCTCAGTGATTATATTTTTCTGCAAATTCAACATCAAAATACTACAGCTGAAACAAAAGATTCCAGCACTCAGTCTGAATCCTAAGGCTTCCATTTACTAATTTATGTGTCTTTACTAGTTGGGATTTTTCTCATCTTTCCCAAAGCATGTTCATATCGTCGGACCTTTTCATCCCCATAACAATGCCTTGAGCCTGGGGACTTGGCAGGAACTCCACTGGCAAATGAAGAAACTGAGGAACAGAATAGCAAATTGACTCATCTGGGAATGGACTGGCATGGCAGAGCTCACTCCCACCAATCTGCAGAGGGTTATGTTCCGTTTTACTCAAATGCTTAGAAAAATATTTGGAAATATGAATCAATAAGGACAGAAAATTTCCCATATGGTGGCTCTTCAAAAAATTCATAGAAAATGTACATTACGAAAAACTGTGTCACTTTTTGCACTAAAATAAATGTTCTTTAATTCCATTTTCCCATAAACTTTTTGAAGTATCCTCATTGACTCTTTCTTTGATTCAAGCAAGTAGTAGAGCTCTCTCTCATTGTCCCAGGGAAGGTAAGTGAGGTAGCCTAGCCCTTGAGGATTGTGTACACGTAGGAAGCCAGGTAAAAGAGCAGAGAGGTGTCAAGATGCTCCAGAGATATATGATCATGGAGAAGACCTCCCCCAGACTAGAACAGGCTCCCTGGGAGGCAGGAGGAGTGGAAAGGAAGAGCAGATCTCACTTTCTGGCAACATAGCCAGGGAGGGAGCAAGATCCTGCAAGAAAATTCTGAAGGTCTATGACCCCCTAGGAGAGGCCCCGGGACTCAGCAAAGGTTCCCAGAGTCCCAGCATGTTTAGGAAGCCACAGAGGTGGCTCAATACCAGAAAGAACCACGAAGACATAGACCTAGGCCTCAGCCTAGAGAAAGGTCACTCCACCCCTCCCCAGAGACCCTCTAGTTCTTCCCATGCCCCAGACTTGGCACACAGTGATAACCCCTGGAAACTTGACCCAAGCCATGAGGCAGAGGACAAGAGGTAGGGCTGGAGAGGGACTTCTCAGAATGGCTGCGTATTAATTATTCACCAGAAGAAAGAATACAAAAGTTGAGTGATATTTCACATGCTGAACTTTGGGGCTGGTATTTAAACCTGCTAGAGTTACCTCAGTACCAGCAACATTTAACCAGGCAGGTCTTGGGTAAGATGATAAAACAGTGAATATTTCTCCAGGCCAATATTTCTTGCTGCTCCAAGCTGTTCCTCTGCTGCCTCCTGGCTCCAGGGCTGCATCTGCCAATGTCCTTGCTCAGGAAACACTAACCACTATCACCATTAAAACACTACTCTGAGGCAAGCATTTAGTCCAGGGTTTAAGACATCCATGTCCCACATTGCAGTACCTGGATCCAGGCTCTATAACCAGCTCTGGTTCATAAGTCCTGTTCCCTGCTAATACAAATATCGGGAGGCAGTGGTGCTGGTTCTCTCTCCCTCTCTCTCTTTCTCACTCTCTGCTCTCAAATTTTTTAAAGTGCTATCCAGTTGTACCAATTAGATTATCTCATAATTACATGCAATCTTCTCCATGTTCCAACTCCTAGGAGATGAGATGCCACACAAAACACAAAATCCATCAGAAGCAGCATATCATTCTGCAGAAAGTCTTAGATGAGGACATGGGGGTCAGAAGCGCAGGGATCTGAATAAAAGTTACTTTGGAAAAAGAGCTGACCTATGTGCTTTTCATCTTTACTGAGAGTGAGGAGCGTTTGAATATGATCACCCAGGACAAAAATAGCATTTTTAAAATCTGGGCATGACCATTAGAGCACTGTAGACACACAAACCTGCAAGACAAAAGATTCAGAGCCACTACATTATATGAACTCATAGAAGGCTTTGAAACTATGGAAAACTGAGAAAACAGTGCATATCCTAGCTCTACCATTGACATCTGTGTGAGTTAGGACAAGCATTGCAGATAATTGTTATCTCACAAGTTATTCTAATATCATCATCATCATCATCTCTACTCCTACTTACAGTTTGAGAATTTATCATGGAGTAGGTATTATTTTAAGTGCCTTTCAGCTGCACACAAACTGTTTGGAGTATATATTGTTTTTTTTCTCTAGTTTGATACAAGTAAAACACTAGGCATAGAGTGGTTGAACAACTTTCCCAATAAGACAACAGATTGCAGAAGTAGGGAGCAAACCCTGTAGTGTGAGGTAGGTGCTGTAAACCACTCTTATATACTATGTATAGGGCTTCAGGAGGATTTCACAAGGTAAACCAGTATTGTGTTTCCTTTATTATATAGCCATGTGCAGAGTATAGACTCATGAGGCAAGCAGCCCCCCACACACACACACACACACTCATGATAGATTAGTGAGCATTCTTGGTTGCCTGTAGGCAATATATCACTGGTAAACCTAACAGAAAAGGAATTTCCCAAAGGAAAATGAGTGACTCACAGAATCATAGAAATTCTGGCAATCAAGACTTGAGAAGAGGGGTTGGCGCTGTGGCGCAGTGAGTTAACGCCCTGGCCTGAAGCACCAGCATCCCATATGGGCACTGGTTCAAGACCCGGCTGCTCCACTTCAAATCCAGCTCTCTGCTATGGCCTGGGAAAGCAGTACAAGATGGCCCAAGTCCTTGGACCCCTGCACCCACGGTGGAGACCCAGAAGAAGCTCCTGGCTCCTGGCTTCAGATCGACACAGATCCAGCCATTGCAGCCAATTGAGGAGTGAACCATTGGATAGAAGACCTCTCTCTCTCTATCTCTCTCTCTCTCTCTCCCTCTCCTTCTACCTCTCCCTCTCTCTCTCTTTGCCTCTCCTCTCTCTGTGTAACTCTGACTTTCAAATAAAAAAATAAATCTTAAAAATAAAAAAAGACTTGAGAAGAGAGGCCAGAACTGTGGCACAGGGCTTAGCTGACACTTGGGACACTGGCATCTCAGATGAGTGCCAGTTCCAGTCCCAGCTGCTCTGCTTCCAATCCAGCTATCTACTAATGTGTGTGCGAAAGCAACAGAAGATGGCTCTAGTGCTTGGGTCCTTGCCACCCACATGGGAGATCCAGATGGACTTTCAGCCTCCTGGCTTTGGCCTGGCTCAGCCTGGCCATTGCAGCCATTTGGAGAGTGAACCAGTGGATGGAAGATTTCTCTCTACATATCTTTCTCTCCCTCTCTCTGTAACTCTGCCTTGCAGATGAGGACAGTGAGGCAGAGTTACAGTCCTACCATCAGAACCCATCATGAGCACTGCTGACTCCTACAAAACATAATTCTGCAGAGCTTGTCACCCCAGACACTCCTTTGCCATTCTGTCTGACCTTAACTCAGTCACAGCCACCGGGAATAACGGGTGTCTGTCCCCAACCCAGCCCATCTTTTGCTTCTGCTTCAAGTTCAAAGGGCACCTGTATGAAATGGTTGGCCACACTTAGATCATAGGTTCACCCCATACGCTGCTAGGTGTCTATAGCAGCCAGCTACTGCCACACCATGCTGCATTATAAGCCACCGCAAAACGCAAGGCATTGGTTTTTTCTGACTCTCTATGGGTTGGCTGAGCTAGCTTGTTTTAGATTGCAGGTCAGGACCAGGTCTTCTCCACACATCTCTCAACCTCCCTGGACCAGAGCTTCCTTTGCTCACATGCAGTGTCATCAGCATAAGAGCATACGATGAATACATGATGCACCTCAAGGCCCTGGCCCTGACTTGGCATAGCGCCACTTTCACCTATGTTCCATGGGCCAAGTAGGCATACAGTCAATCCCAACACTAGTAGAGAAGGCAAATGTGCTCTCCCACTTTAAAGGGAGCCTGAAAAGTCACATGACAAAGGGCATCTATACAATAACCAAGGAGGGGGACTGCAAAGTCACTCTTCTACATGCATCAAAAAAGAATAAATACATTCCCATCTTCCGAAAAGTAGAGTGCTCAGCTTCTAGTCAACCAGGATCAAAGAAGGCTGGGGTGATGTGAAGGGGGTCTTCTGTAGATGAGATCAGCCCGAGGAACCTCACAAATGAGAAGTCGCCCAGCGCTTCTTCCCACTTCACAAAGTGAGTTCCAACCACTGCACAAGGGTCAGCATAGGGTCAAGATTCTACTTGTATTTCAAGTTTTTGGAGAAATATTCTTATTCAGTATGTTTCAGCCTAGAATACCCATCAACGATGTTATTTCCCTGGAGGATTTTTTCAATTTTTATTAGAAATGACAGCTCTTTTATTAAAAAGTAGGAAATATTATATTAAAAAATACAAGCAACAGTAATCAGGTGCTAAGGGATATGAAAAGTCCTATCTTGTGATAGGAAGGGACTAGCTATGTCTTTAAAGGATTTGTGGTTTGAGTGGTTTATTAAATCTGACACCAGGCCTGCAATTACCACCAATTATTTGGTCATGGTGTCAGTTCCATTTAAAGTGAGAAAGTTAGCGATGGCAACAGCTTATTTTTAATAACTGATTTCAGAGAAAACCACTATGTGTTCAATTGCTACTCCTGACTTCCTGACCTCCAAATAAAAGCCTTGTACCTATAGGGTTACTGGCATGAAACCACCCCAAGAGAGCAGTCACTAGATGCGATTACAGTTGATATGATACACACTCACTCAAGCAGCCATCCATCCTACCACAAATAGGTGTACAGCCTCTGCAGGAAATGCCTTCTAAACATACCAAGTTCAACTCCAGTGTGGAGGACCCCCACCCACATTACTCCAGGCAGGAGAGATTTCATAACTGCTTGTACTGTGATGAAAATGTGTGAGGAAATGCATCCTTCCAGATCGATAAATCTCTTGACTCTTTTAATAAAGAGCTAAGTGGATTTGTTTGTTTGGTTTTTTGGTTGGTTGGTTGGTTGGTTGCTTGAATTTACAGCCCTTAGGATAAATAGACAGCTGTCAGAAAGAATGATAGGACAGTGGCCCACCCCTCCAAGATTAGCCCATGCTACTGAGAGAGTAACTCCAAATATGAAGTTGCCAAACCTCAATGAAGTCACTTTTTTAAAAATGCGCATTTTTTTCTATTTCAAGGCACCACTTTCCACAAATTACATCAAATTCAGCTAATTAGGCCCTAAGTACATCTAAGCGTTTGTGTTTATTGTCATGATCATATACCCTTAGGGGGTTTGCTTGGATTGGCTTCCTTTTTTTCTCTTGCTCCTTTAATTTACAATTACAACTCTGGAATGTAAATAATAGCCAACATAATCCAGACAGCATAAACTGAAGGCAGCCAATCCAAATGATGCATGAATAAATAAGGCGTCTAGATTCAGCATAGGCATGGAGAATGGCTACTGGCAAGAGACTAGACTGAGGTCATCTTTTTCAATGTCTGTCAGTTTTGATGGAGTGGGAGAGAAGAGAGAGATGGAGAAGGAGGAGGATATTGGGGAGAGTGGTGCATGTTCTTATTTAAGCAGACAAGCAAACAAAGACAGAGGGGACCTTGAAACCTTTCAGTAAAGGCTTCTAACTCGAGGCAACACGGGTCATCCTCTGTTCATATTCTGAAACTTCAGCACGAACACAGCTGCTTGGGGAGATGGGGGCTGAGACAGAAAACCAGCGGGGGGGATGAAATGTGACAACCTGCTTCAGAAAGGACATATTCGATGTGTTTTCCAGTGGAGGTTTCTAAATCGTACGGCACTTTCAGACAAGGTTTCCAAAGAACTCCTTTCTCCTCCTCGTTTCAAGCTTCTCAATCCGTAATGCTCTTATCACCGAGAATCACCAAAGAAAAAGGTTCTTCCCAGTGAGTTTCACAAACTACATTTCAGTCTTCAGAAGACGTGTCTCCCAGACAGACTCAGGTATCGCTCAGCTCCTCTTCGCCTGTCTTCCCCAGCAGCACCACCCCCTGATTGCAGATAGATTACTTGTCTCCCAGAGGCTCAGTTTTCTCATCTGTGCAATGAAGAGGTTCAGCTACACAGAACTTAACACCGCTTCAACATGCAGCTTTCAGAGTCTCGGATTTTGGCAGCAAGCCTGAAAGCATTTTTGAAAGGCACCCTGTATCCTTAACAGTGCAAGGCAGGACATTCTAGAAACACAAAGAGAAAAAAAAAACATACTTTTTAAGATGTTTATGTATTTGAACACTATGCACTGGTTTACTCCCTCAAGCGGACACAGTAGCCAGGATTGGGCCAGGCGGCCGAAGTCAGAAGCCAGGTGCTTCATTTGGGGCTTCCACATGGGTGCAGGGGCCCAAGCACTTAGGGCGGACTCTGCTGTTTTCCCAGGCACATCAGCAGGGAGCTGGGTTGGAAGTGGAGCAGCCAGAACTCCAACTGGCACCCATATGGTATGTCTGCACTGCAGGTGGCAGCTTAGCCTGCTATGCCACAGGCTCTGAGAGAGATGTTTTATTTCATTTTCCCCAGAGAGCTCTTATTTAAGGTATACAAACTTCATGCATTTCATAAATACAACTTTAGGAACATAGTGATAGTGATTCTTCCCACCATACCCACCCTCCCACCCACATTCCCACCTTTCTTCCTCCTCCCTCTACTATTCCCATTCTTATTTTTTACTAAATCTATTTTAAATTAACTTTCCTATATAGAAGATATATATACTCTATACCAAGTAGAGTTCAACAAATAGTGTGAAAAAAAAAAAAACTGTTCCTTAACAGCTTTTGATTTCTCTCTTGATTTCTCTATGATCCACTGTTCATTCAAGAACATGCTGTTCAGTCTCCATGTGTTTGCATATGTTCTCAAGATTCTTGAGTTGTTGATTTCCAGCTTCATTCCAATGTGGTCAAAGATGCATGATATGATTTCGATATTTTTTAACTTGCTGAGACTTTCCTTATGGCCTGGCCTATAGTCTAACCTAGGGAAAGTTCCATGCACTGGTGAGAACTTGTATTCTGTATCTGTAGATGAAAAGTTCTGTAGATATTTGTTAGGTCCATTTGGTCTATAGTGTCGAATAACTGTTGTTTCCTTGTTGATTTCCTGTCTGGTTGATCTGTCCATTGCTGAAAGTAGGGTATTGAAGTCCCCCAATACTATTGTATTTGAGTCTATATCTCCTTTTAAATCCATAAACATTTCTTTTAAATAGCCAGGTGCCCTGTAATTAAGTGCATATACATTTATTTTAGTCAAATCTTCCTGTTGAATCTATCCCTTAATCATTGCATAGTGCCCTTCTTTGTCTCTTTTAACAGTTTTTGCATTAAAGTCTATTTTGTCTGATATTAAGATGGCTACAGCAGCTCTATTTTGGTTTCTGTTAGCATGGAATATCTTTCTCTATCCTTTCACTTTCAGTCTGTGTGTACCTTTGTTGGTGAGATGTGTTTCTTGTAGGCAGCAAAAATAGATGGGTTTTTTAATCCATTCTGCCAGTCTGTGTCTTTTAAATGGAGAGTTGAGGCCATTTACACTCAAGGTGATTATTGATAAGTAACAACTGGGCCCTGCCATTTTTCCATAACCATTCCTATTGTTTACTTTGGATTTCCTTTGTACTTTAACTGGGAGATTTTCTGCTTCACCTTCTTTCATAGTGATGACCATGTTTCTGTGTTTCTGTGTGTAGCATATCCTTAAGCATCTTTTGTAAAGTTGGACAGTTGGTGACAAATTCTTTCAACTGCTGTTATGAAAGGTCTTTATTTCATCTTCATTCATAAATGAGAGTTAAGCAGGGTACAGTATTCTGGGTTGACAGTTTTTTTTTCTTTTAAGACTTGGAATATATCTCTTCCACTGTGAGTCTAATTGGAGATCCTCTGAAAGTAATCTGGCATTTCCATTTCTCTTGTGAACATTTTAGAATATTTTCTTTATATTTTACTGGAAGAGTTTGACTACATTGTGTCATAGTGAAGATCTTCTCTGGTCATGCCTATTAGGAATTCTATTTACTTCCTGTACTTGGATGTCCCTTTCTTTCTCCAAATTGGAGAAGTTTTCTGTAATTATTTCACTAAAAAGGCCTTCTAATCCATCCTCTCTACCCACTCTTACAGAAATCCTAAAACCCATATATCAGGTCATTTGACAGTATCCCATAGATCACTTAAACTGTTGTTTTGTTTTCTAATTTCTTCTTTTTTTTTCTAACTCAGATATTCTTTCTTCTGCCCCACTGATTATGAAAGGCTTTCCACTGCATTTTTTATTTGTTCTATTGAATTCTTCACTTCCAATATTTTGGTCAATTTCTCTTTAAAATCTCAGTTTCATGAGAAAAATTTTCTTTCATGTCATGTACAAATTTCTTCAGTTCATGGATTTACTTCTGATTACTTCTAAGTAATTCCATCATCAATTTTTTGAATTCCATTTCTTGCATTTCTTCAGTCTCTTCATTTTCACATTCTAGAATGGAAGTACTGTGTTCCTGTGGGGGTGTCATGTTGTTCCTTATTCTTGTTTCTTGAATTGCTGTGTTTACTTTTAGGCATTTGTGGAGATGCTTGTTGGCTTTTATCTTTGGACTATGCCTCTGTGGATTAGTGGAGTGTCTGCTCTTTCAGTGAATACCCTGAGGCATGTGCTGGGTATGGCCAAAGAGCTCTGTTCAGTGCTTCAGGGTGAGGGGAGTGTCCAAGGTGACACCCATGTTGGATGTGGTAATATTTTTATCAGAGGGAAGGTTTGTTCAGCTCTGTTGGCATTAGTCTCACACTCTCCTCTCCTCCAAGGAGACCAATGCCTGGGTACTAGCCCCAGTGGGAAAATATTCATCAGCACTGCCACAAGAACCACACAAAGGATCTGTGCAGTTCTTGGTGTGAGCACAGATCACACCTGAGCATGTAGAGCTGCCCACAAAAGGCCCAGCCACACCCTGCACCCTCACATACAGCCACAGTGTTTTCACAGTCCCAGCACATGAGGCTCCCACAGTCACAAGCACCCAGTCCCTTATAAACTCTCCCAGCCAGACTCAGGCATCTCCTCTTGGGTGGTTGCTGGGTACACACTGGTGTAGTTGTTATGTACATCCAAAATGGCACCTGCCTACTCTCAGCTAGTTACCGAACACCATGCCAGGTGGTCACTGATTGAGAAATGTGCCCCCTTTTTTCCCTCTAGGTTGTCAGGTACACTGTCTCCCACAGGGCTCCAAACCAGACTCACACCAGGTTCTTCACGCAGCTTTATCACCAATAACTTGGGCTGCTGCAATCTGGCCTTGCCTCACTCTCCAAAGCTGGTTTGGAGGCTCTAAGCTGCTGGGGTCCTGAGTTGTGTGCATCCACACCTTCCACATAGATCCATAATGTCCCTCTAATTTCAGTAGAGTTTCCTCTGCCATTTTGCCCCTAATTCTTCCTGGAAACTTCACTCCATATTTTAACTATCTTTCCCTAAACTAGAGCAGTAACCTCCCTCCATATCCCACCATCTTGGTGCCTCTCCTCAAGAGAGATGTTTTAAAACAAAGATTGAGCTTTCAGTAATGGACAAGTGAAGATCCTATCAAAACAAACACTCTACAAACAGCTACAATGAAATATGGATAAAATATAGGAACATCAACGTGGAGGAACAAGAGCATGAAGAAAATACTCTTTAAGGAGTCCAAGTAGAAGCGAGGTACTACGTGGAGTAAGCACACAAGCTGCTGCTGCTAGCCTGAGAGCAGCTTCAGGTAGCACATGCTGAACAGTGGAAGCAGGTGGGGGAGAAAAGCAACACAGTGTTTTTCTGGCCTAGGAAATCAAAGAACCCAGCCCAGGGCAATTTCAGTCACCAAAAAAAGGAAAAATTTTGGATGAAAAAGTAACAGAAAGGAGATACCTAAATTCTGCCTGTCTACATCTCTAGCTGACTTCTAAGTCATACACGCATCAGGTAGACTCAAAGCACCTCAACTAAAGGTAAAAGATCTGAGCTGAGTTTGGAACTGGAAAATAAAAGGTGGTAGGGTAGGGGGATTAGAGGTTTTATCCAACACAGATAACTATGTGCTAAAATGAAAGAAATATGACTTATCAGGAGGAGTTAGTAGAATCCAGAATCCCTACAACATGAAATTCATTATCTGTATGACCATGACAAAATCAAAAATTACTCAAAATACAACACTTGATTGAGGAAAGTGGGTATCCCAAGATGAAAGCCACAGGGAGGCTGGAGAGGAAAGTTATGACATTTATTCTACCACCTCTCTCCTGCTGGGAGGTCTATGTTAGACCATTACACAGTATTTTAAATTTTTACCTCCTTCATACTCTTTGATCCCAAGAGCCATTTGATCATACAGGATTGTTACACAACTACATGCATGCCCTGAGCAGCCACAAGCCTATTCTTTAATACAAAGTGACTTTTTGCCACCTTTTGCCCCAACTGGTAGGTCTAGATGGATTCTCCAATTTTCCCTGATGATCGGTTGCCTGAAATCCATTTTCAATGCCAATATGGTTCTAGTCAAGGTTGTTGATTACAAACCATAGAAATGAACTCTAGCCTGTTAAACAGAAAAGGAATTTTTATTTTTAAGTAGCACATCAGGAAAGTAACTTCCTGCCTCCAATCATGGCAGAGTAACAAAAAAAGCATTCTCCTCAAAAAAATTTTTAAAGATTTATTTATTTATTTGAAAGTCAGGGCCGGCGCCGCAGCTCACTAGGCTAATCCTCCACTAGCAGTGCCGGCACATCGGGTTCTAGTCCCAGTCGGGGCACCGGATTCTGTCCCGGTTGCTCCTCTTCCAGGCCAGCTCTCTGCTGTGGCCAGGGAGTGCAGTGGAGGATGGCCCAAGTACTTGGGCCCTGCACCCCATGGGAGACCAGGAGAAGCACCTGGCTCCTGCTTTCGGATCAGCGTGGTGCGCCGGCTGCAGTGCGCCAGCCGTGGCGGCCGCTGGAGGGTGAACCAACGGCAAAAGGAAGACCTTTCTCTCTTTCTCTCTCTCGCTGTCCACTCTGCCTGTCAAAAAAAAAAAAAGAAAGAAAGAAAAAAGAAAGTCAGAGTTACACAGAGAGAGAAGGAGAGGCAGAGAGAGAGAGAGAGAGAGAGAGAGAGAGGTCTTTGATCCACTGGTTCACTCCCCAAATGGCTGCAACAGGTGGAGTTGGGCCAATCTGAAGCCAGGAGCCATGATCTTCTTCCGGGTTCCCCACATGGGTGCAGGGGCCCAAGGACTTGGGCCATCTTCTACTGCTTTCCCAGGCCATAGCAGAGAGCTGGATCAGAAGTGGAGTAGCCAGGTCTCAAACCGGCACCCATATGGGATGCCGGAGTGCCGGTGGCTTTACCCATTCCACAACAGCGCCAGCCCTCAAATTTTTGAGGTAAAATTAGTAATAGAAATTCAAGAAATTTAAGGTGTACAACTTAATGTTTTTATATGTGTACACAATGTGAAATGATAAACACAAACTTATTAACATATAAGTCACAGCTGCTATTTGTGTTCATGATGAAATCCCTCAAGATAACAAAATGAACAAATTCTGGAGTTCTAATGTACAACAGTATGACTGTTGGGGTCTTAAGCCTGAGGCTGACCCCTGACCAGCAGGGGACAGTACAGACACTTCCCAAAAAGGCAAACAGGAGAGGTAAGGTCGACGGGTCAAACACACAGCAGCACCTGTGAGTTCTGTCGAAGCAGGACCTACTTTATTGAGGAAGTGTACAGGCTTATAAAGCTTACAAAAGACATGCACAGTAGGGGAGCCAATCAGTGAAAAGGTCATGCAAGCGTGGGTGGACCACGCACAGGGGCATCTTAAGCAAAGTATAGGGATCACGCATTGTCCACGTGTCCAGAACCAAAGCGGACCTATCCCTGGCAGTGGTCTGATCTTACATAGCTTAACCACAGCAGCCAGAGACATGCCCTCAAACATCCGCCAGGTGCCATATTGTAATGGAGGTTTTAGGCAATGCCCAACATATGACTATAGTTAATAATACTATATTTGCATACTCAAAATTTGCTAAGAAAGTATGTCTTATGTCTTAAGAAATCTACTTTAAATATAAAGATCAAACGAGCTAAAGCTAAGAGATTGAAAAAATATACCATGCAAACACAAAGCATAAAAAGGCAAAGTGCTTATATCAATACCTAACAAAGGAGATTTCAGAACTAACAACATTTTGAAAACTAAAGAAGTGATAATGGGTTAAATTTATAAAGAAGTGATCAGAAGCACTATGCTTAGACCACAGCAGGAACACTGAGAGCCTTGGAGCAGAGCAGAGCATAGCCAGCTAGAGTAACTGACAGGGCCACATGTCTAAATGTTTTCTGCTCCCATGATAACCACTGCCACTACACTGGAAACTGCATCCCATCGCACTGTGTGTCATCTCTAAGTGTCTGTGTCCCTCTCACATTCAAGTCCAGGGCAGGCGTGTCCAATGGTAAGATCTGCTTCATGTACACAAAAGCTTTCATTGCCAGGGGGGTAGAAAGAGGAAATACCTGATTCCTTCATTTCTAAATTGAGAAGCATGGCTCTATTTTTACCAAGATTTGTGATTTTAAGGACACCCACAAAGGGAATGAGATTCAGATCCTAGGCCACCAAAATGGTCACCTTCAGCAGGTATTTCACATGGAAACGTGATAAGGATCTATAGCAAGGGCTTTATGTCATTTTCTGTTAACTTTCGTACAAGTAATTCTATTTTTAGATGCTAACCTTTTGGGCACAGCACTGCGGCTCAGCAAGTTGGGCCACCACCTGCAACCCCAGCATCACATATGGGCACTCGTTCAAGTCCCGGCTGCTCCACTTCTGATCCAGCTCCCTGCTAACATGCCTCGGAGGTCACTGGAGGATGGCCTGGTGTTTGGGGCTCCTGCACCCACAAGGGAGACCCAGAAGAGGCTCCCGGCTCCTGGCTTCAGCCTGAAACTTCCCCAGCTGTTGTAGCCATTTAACGAATGAACCAGCAGATGGATGATCTCTCTCTCTCTCTCTCTTTCTCTCTCTCTCTCTCCTTCTCTCTCAATCTCTCTCTCTCTCTCTCTCTCTCTCTCTCTCTCTCTCTCTCTCTCTGTTACTATGCCTTTCAAATTAGTAAATAAATCTTTTTTTTTAAAAAAAGTGAACCTTTTAAAAAATTTTAAAATTATCACCATGATCTAGGTATAAGTAGATTCAACTGAAATAGTATTTATAATGATGTCAGTCCAGGTAATTAGATAACCTGTGGTGTAGATCAGTCACATTCTCAACAGGAAAAGATGCCACACTCCAAATCAGATATTCACACAAGTATTTACAGAAAGATGTTGTGGAAAACACAAAACAGACGGTGAAGTGATGCTGCTGAAACCCCACAGCCTGAAAGGACAAGAGGAGGAGGAGTCACTTGGTCTCAGAAGGAAAGAATTGGCCTCAGTGGAAGAACACTGACAACCTAAGTTGACCTTCCAAGGAGAGTAAAGGGAATAAAATACCTGTTCGTTGCCTCTTCTCTTCCTCCCTCCCCTCCTATCCCTGCCAAGGCTTTGCATTGGCAAAGCCAACAGAAACCCAAAAGGCACAGAAACCCTTTCATAGAATCCATGAGCTCAGCTCTATGTTTTCTGAAATACTATAAGTAATGCATGCTATTCTTTTTTAATTTTAATTTTTATTTACTTGAAAGGCAGAGTTACAGAAAGACAGAGACAGAGAGAGGTCTTCCATCTGCTGGTTCACTTCCCAAGTGGCTTCAATGGCTGGGGTTAGGCCAGGCTGAAGCCAGACCAGGCTGAAGCCAGGAGCCAGGAGTTTCTTCCAGGTCTCCCACTTGGGTGCAGGGGCCCAAGCAATTGAACGGTCCTTTGCTGCCTTTCCAGGCACAATAGCAGGGAGCTGGATTGGAAGTGGAGCAGCCAAGACTCAAACTGGATGCATGCTATTTTTATAATCAGAAAAAACAGTTCACAAAAATGGTATTTTTCTAACAAACCTATAAACAATAATAAGAACCAAGACCCTTATGAATAGGGAGAAACATAGCATGTTTTTATGGATGTACTGTATTTGATTCAACAAACAATCATTGACCCCCTACCACACACATACTATTCTAGGTGCTGGGGAACCAGTGGTAGAATAACTGTCTTTAGGGAGCTCACCTTCTCTAAAGTGATGTCAAACTTTGGGCTGGAGAGTGAATGCAGACAGGGAAGTATAGAGGCTGAAGCATGGCTGTCCACAATGCCACTCACTGCACGTTATTATGATGTGCTTGAACCTGATGGGTAGATAAGCGCCAGGAGCAACTGGCTGGACAATGCCACTCACTGCACGTTATTATGGTATGCTTGAACCTGATGGGTAGATAAGCACCAGGAGCAACTGGCTGGAGAGCGTGTGCTGAGATCTTGCTTCATGTTGCAAAAAAAACACAGAGAATGGGGATGTTTTCAGCATGATTGCCGTTCTAGGATCTAAACCAAAAGCGGTCTATCTGACCACGCTATGGTAAACAGGGAGACCAATATTCGAATATTCTTAAAGAATGAGCATTTAATAACTAGGAGGCAAAAAGGGAAAGCAGACAGGATGATGTGTGTGTAACTCTCATAACAGGTGTTCAATATATCTGATATTTCTAACCACTGCAAATAAACTTAACTTGTCACATTTATTTCAAGAAATGGGTAGTTAGTATAAATGTTGTACTAGGATTAAGATGGCCTTTAAATGTTATTAGTTACCAGAAACCTTTCCTTAACACTATAAATTAGATATAATTTTTACAAAAATTATAGGCTACAGAGCCTTTATGGTGAAATCCACAAGAAGAAATTAAGCAATGAGTCATACACCATGTAAACACAATCAACCAGAACCAATTTTCAGGCCTCTGTCAAGGCTGTATTTATAGGATGGTATAGCTAGGTCAGTCCTGTTAGAAGAAGGGCCATGCACTATGCTCTAATTACCATCCCCAGAAACCTGTTAGCAGGACACAGATCAGCATGGTGGTCAGGTGATATGTGTGATTATGTTAATGAGCTGGTGCAGAGATGGCCAGAGCCACTGAAGGCATGTTTGCACGTTAATGAAAAGAAGATGTGTGGTATCACCCCTCCTGAATGCTGGGCATCACTTTCAGTCTTTTTTTTTTTTTTTTTTTAACTTTTATTTAATGAATATACGTTTCCAAAGTACGAATAATGGATTACTATGGCTTCCCCCCCATACCGTCCCTCCCACCCACAACCCTCCCCTTTCCCACTCCCTCTCCCCTTCCATTCACATCAAGATTCATTTTCGATTATCTTAATATACAGAAGATCAGCTTAGTATACATTAAGTAAGGATTTCAACAGTTTGCTCCCACACAGAAACATAAAGTGAAAAATAATAGATGATTTTTTTTAATGATGATGAAATCAGATCAGACCTATTGTCATGTTTAATCCCAGTGAGAGTCAAGTTGGGAGTTGATAGTTTCTTTTCTTTTCTTTTCTTTTCTTTTTTTTTTTTTTTTTTTTTTTTTTTTTTTACAGAGGATCCGTTTAGTATGCATTAAGTAAAGATTTCAACAGTTTGCACCCCCATAGAAACACAAAGTGAAATATATTATTTGAGTACTCCTTATAGCATTAAATCTCAATGCACAGCACATTAAGGACAGAGATCCTACACGAGGAGTAAGTGCACAGTGACTCCTGTTGTTGACTTTACCAATTGACACTCCTGTCTATGGCATCAGTAATCTCCCTATGCTCCAGTCATGAGTTTCCAAGGCTATGGAAGCCCCTTGAGTTCTCCGACTCTTATCTTGTTTAGACAAGGTCATAGTCAAAGTGGAGGTTCTCTCCTCCCTTCAGAGAAAGGTACCTCCTTCTTTGAAGACCTGTTCTTTCCACTGAGATCTCACTCACAGAGATCTTTTGCCAGAGTGTCTTGGCTTTCCATGCCTGAACTACTCTCATGGGCTTTTCAGCCAGATCTGAATGCCTTTAGGGTTGATTCTGAGGCCAGAGTGCTATTTAGGGCATCTGCCATTCTATGAGTCTGCTGAGTATCTCACTTCCCATGTTGGATCACTCTCCCCTTTATTTATTCTATCGGTTAGTGTTAGCAGGTACTAGACTTGCTTATGTGCTCCCTTTGACTCTTAGTCCTTTCATTATGATCAATTGCGAACTGAAATTGATCACTTGGACTAGTGAGATGGCATTGGTACATGCCACCTTGATGGGATTAAATTGGAGTCCCCTGGTATGTTTCTAACTCTACCATTTGGGGCAAGTCAGCTTGAGCATGTCCCAAATTATATATCTCTTCCCTCTCTTATTCCTACTCTTATGTTTAACAGGGATCACATTTCAGTTAAATTTCAACACTTAAGAATAACTGTGTATTAATTACAGAATTAAATCAGTCATATTAAGTAGAACAGACAAAAAAACTACTAAGAGGGATAATGTATTAAGTTGTTCATTAACAGTCAGGGCTATGCTGATCAAGTCACCGTTTCCCATAGTGTCCCTTTCACTTCAACAAGTTTCCTTTTTGGTGTTCAGTCAGTTGTCACCGATCAGGGAGAACATATGGTATTTGTCCCTTTGGGACTGGCTTATTTCACTCAGCATGATGTGTTCCAGATTCCTCCATTTTGTTGCAAATGACTGGATTTCGTTGTTTCTTACTGCAGTATAGTATTCTAAAGAGTACATATCCCATAATTTCTTTATCCAGTCTACTGTTGATGGGCATTTAGGTTGGTTCCAGGTCTTAGCTATTGTGAATTGTGCTGCAATAAACATTAGGCTGCAGACCACTTTTTTGTTTGCCAATTTAAATTCCTTTGGGTAAATTCCAAGGAGTGGGATGGCTGGGTCGAACGGTAGGGTTATCTTCAGGTTTCTGAGGAATCTCCAGACTGATTTCCATAGTGGCTTGACCAGTTTGCATTCCCACCAACAGTGGGTTAGTGTCCCTTTTTCCCCACATCCTCGCCAGCATCTGTTGTTGGTAGATTTCTGAATGTGAGCCATTCTAACCGGGGTGAGGTGGAACCTCATTGTGGTTTTGATTTGCATTTCTCTGATTGCTAATGACCTTGAACATTTTTTCATGTGCCTGTTGGCCATTTGGATTTCCTCTTTTGAAAAATGTCTATTGAGGTCCTTGGCCCATCTCTTAATTGGGTTGTTGGTTTTGTTTTTGTGGAGTTTCTTGATCTCTTTGTAGATTCTGGTTATTAACCCTTTATCTGTTGCATAGTTTGCAAATATTTTTTCCCATTCTGACGGTTGTCTCTTCACTCTCCTGACTATTTCTTTTGCAGTACAGAAACTTCTCAATTTGATGCAATCCCAATAGTTAATTTTGGCTTTGACTGCCTGTGCCTCCCGGGTCTTTTCCAGAAACTCTTTGCCTGTGCCAATATCTTGAAGGGTTTCTCCAATGTTCTCTAGTAACTTGATGGTGTCAGGTCGTAGATTTAGGTCTTTAATCCATGTTGAGTGGATTTTTGTGTAAGGTGTAAGGTAGGGGTCTTGCTTCATGATTCTGCACGTGGAGATCCAATTTTCCCAGCACCATTTATTGAATAGACTGTCCTTGCTCAAGGAATTAGTTTTAGATCCTTGATCAAATATAAGTTGGCTGTAGATGTTTGGGTTGATTTCTGGTATTTCAATTCTGTTCCATTGGTCTATCCTTCTGTTTCTGTACCAGTACCATGCTGTTTTGATTACAACTGCCCTGTAGTATGTCCTGAAATCTGGTATTGTGATGCCTCCGGCTTTGTTTTTGTTGTACAAGATTGCTTTAGCTATTCGAGGTCTCTTGTGCCTCCATATAAATTTCAGCACCAATTTTTCCAGATCTGAGAAGAAGGTCTTCGGTATCTTGATTGGTATTGCATTGAATCTATAAATTGCTTTTGGGAGAATGGACATTTTGATGATATTGATTCTTCCAATCCATGAGCATGGAAGATTTTTCCATTTCTTGGTATCCTCTTCTATTTCTTTCTTTAAGGTTTTGTAATTTTCATCGTAGAGATCTTTAACGTCCTTGGTTAAGTTTATTCCAAGGTATTTGATTGTTTTTGTAGCTATTGTGAATGGGATTGATCTTAGAAGTTCTTCCTCAGCCATGGCATTGTCTGTGTATACAAAGGCTGTTGATTTTTGTGCATTGATTTTATACCCTGCTACTTTGCCAAACTCTTCTATGAGTTCCAATAGTCTCTTGGTAGAGTTCTTTGGGTCCCCTAAATAAAGAATCATGTCATCTGCAAAGAGGGATAGTTTGAGTTCTTCCTTCCCAATTTGTATCCCTTTAATTTCTTTTTCTTGCCTAATAGCTCTGGCTAGAACCTCCAGAACTATATTGAATAGCAGTGGAGAGAGTGGACATCCCTGTCTGGTCCCAGATCTCAGTGGAAATGCTTCCAACTTTTCCCCATTCAATAGGATGTTGGCTGTGGGTTTTTCATAGATTGCTTTGATTGTATTGAGGAATGTTCCTTCCAAACCCAGTTTGCTTAGAATTTTCATCATGAACGGGTGTTGTATTTTATCAAATGCTTTCTCGGCATCTATTGAGAGAATCATATGGTTTTTCTTCTGCAGTCTGTTAATGTGGTGTATCACATTGATTGTCTTGCGCACATTAAACCATCCCTGCATACCAGGGATAAATCCCACTTGGTCTGGGTGGATGATCTTTCTGATGTGTTGTTGCATTCTATTGGCGAGAATTTTATTGAGGATTTTTGCATCTATGTTCATCAGGGATATTGGTCTGTAATTCTCTTTCAGTGCTGCATCTTTTCCCGGCTTAGGAATTAAGGTGATGCTGGCTTCATAGAAAGAATTTGGGAGGATTCCCTCTTCTTCAATTGTTCTGAATAGTTTGAGAAGAATTGGAGTTAGTTCTTCTTTAAATGTCTGGTAGAATTCAGCAGTGAATCCATCTGGTCCTGGGCTTTTCTTTGTTGGGAGGGCCTTTATTACTGTTTCAATTTCTGTCTCAGTTATGGGTCTGTTTAGGTTTTCGATGTCTTCCTGGTTCAATTTAGGTAGGTTGCATGTGTCCAGGAATCTATCCATTTCTGATAGGTTTCCCTGTTTGCTGGCATACAAGTCCTTGTAGTAATTTCTGATGATTCTTTTTATTTCTGTGGTGTCTGTTGTTACATTTCCTTTTTCATCTCTGATTTTATTGATTTGGGTCTTTTCTCTTCTTTTTTTAGTTAGTTGGGCCAATGGGGTGTCAATTTTGTTTATTTTTTCAAAAAACCAGCTCCTCGTTTGGCTGATTTTTTGTAATGTTTTTCTTGATTCAATCCTGTTGATTTCTTCTCTGATTTTAATTATTTCTCTTCTCCTACTAGATTTGGGTCTGGTTTGCTGTAGGTTTTCTAGATCCTTGAGGTGAATAGAAAGCTCATCTATTTGGTGCCTTTCCAATTTCTTGATGTAGGCACATATTGATATAAACTTTCCTCTTAACACTGCTTTTGCTGCGTCCCATAAGTTTTGGTATGTTGTGCTGTTATCCTCATTTACTTCCAGAAAGTTTTTGATTTCTCTTTTGATTTCTTCTATGACCCATTCTTCATTCAGGAGCATGTTGTTCAATCTCCAT
Organism: Oryctolagus cuniculus; assembly: GCF_051225735.1. Lineage (NCBI taxonomy): Eukaryota > Metazoa > Chordata > Mammalia > Lagomorpha > Leporidae > Oryctolagus > Oryctolagus cuniculus. The sequence goes on along the minus strand of NC_142878.1, from coordinate 68,564,399 downwards.
GTGTTTGCGTATGCTCTAGGGATTCCTGAGTTGTTCATTTCCAACTTCATTCCTTTATGGTCTGAGAAGCTGCATGGTATGATTCTAATTCTTTTGAATTTGCTGAGACTTGCTTTATGGCCTAGTATGTGGTCAATCCTAGAGAAGGTTCCATGTACTGCTGAGAAGAATGTATAATCTTTAGCTGTAGGATTGAAAGTTCTGTATATATCTGTTAGATCCATTTGGGCTATAGTGTCGTTTAAATCTACTGTATCCTTGTTGATCTTCTGTCCTATTGATCTGTCTATTTCTGAGAGTGGAGTATTGAAGTCCCCCAGTACTATTGTATTGGGGTCTAAGTCTCCCTTTAAGTCCGTTAACAACTCTTTTAGATAAACCGGTGCCCTGTAGTTAGGTGCATATACATTGATAATTGTTATATCTTCCTGTTGAATTGATCCCTTAATCATTATGTAGTGTCCCTCTTTGTCTCTCTTAATGGTTTTTGTGGTAAAGTTTATGGTGTCTGATATTAAGATGGCTACGCCTGCTCTTTTTTCATTTCTGTTGGCATGGTATATCTTTTTCCAGCCTTTCACTTTCAGTCTGTATGGATCTTTGTTGGAAAGATGTGTTTCTTGTAAGCAGCAAATAGATGGGTTTTGTTTTTTAACCCAATCAGCCAAACGGTGTCTTTTAACTGGACAGTTCAGGCCATTCACGTTCAATGTGATTAATGATAAGTGGTAACTTTGCCCTGCCATTTGCCAAAGATAAGTTCTAATATATGCTTTGAATTCCCTGTGATCTTTTGCTGTGAGCTTTCCTTCCTTGGTTTCCTTCCTTTACCTTCTTTCATATTGATGACCGTGTTTCTTTGTTTCTGTGTGTAACACCTCTTTAAGCATCTTTTGCAGGGCTGGACGAGTGGCAACAAATTCTTTCAATTTCTGTTTGTTATGAAAAGTCTTTATTTCACCTTCATTCACAAATGATAGCTTTGCAGGATATAATATTCTGGGCTGGCAGTTGTTCTCTCTTAGTACCTGGGCTATATCTTGCCATTCCCTCCTAGCTTGTAGAGTTTCTGATGAGAAGTCAGCTGTGAGTCTGATTGGAGATCCTCTGAGAGTAATCTGACGTTTCTCTCTTGCACATTTTAGGATCTTTTCTTTATGTTTCACTGTGGAGAGTTTAATTACAACGTGCCGTGGTGAGGGTCTCTTTTGGTCGTGTTTATTAGGGGTTCTGTGAGCTTCCTGTACTAGGATTTCTCTGTCCTTCTCCAAACCTGGGAAATTTTCTGCTAATATCTCACTAAAAAGGCCTTCTAATCCTTTCTCCCTCTCCATGCCTTCAGGAACTCCTAGAACCCGAATGTTGGGTTTTTTAATAGTATCCTGAAGATTCCCGACAATATGTTTTAGATTCCTAATTTCCTCTTCTTTTCTTTGGTCTGACTGTATCCTTTCCTGTTCTCTGTCTTCTAAGTCCGATATTCTCTCTTCTGCTTCTCCCATTCTGTTTGTAAGGCTCTCTATTGTGTTTTTCATTTGATCTATTGAATTCTTCACTTCAGTCACTATCCCAGTTTCCTGTTGTACTAGTTGTTTCATTTTGATTCCTCCTTAATATTTCATTTTCACGAGAGAGATTTTCTATCTTGTCCATTAAGGATTTCTGTAGTTCAAGAATTTGTTTTTGAGAACTTCTTAATGTCCTTATCAATTTTTTGAGATCTGCTTCTTGCATTTCTTCTATGTCATCATCCTCATAATCTTGAATTGGGGTGTCTTTTTCATTTGAGGGCTTCATGGTGACTTCCTTGTTTTTATTACCTTGGTTTTTGCGTTTGTTATTTGGCATATTGGAGATATTTGGTTTCTTCACTGTGGTGCTTTTTCTTGTTATACTATGACTCTAGATTAAGTGGACTATCTGTTTTTGATGGAGCCTTAGGGCTTGAGATGGGTGTGGCCTGAGAGCTCTGTTTGGTGTGCCAAAGGTGACACTCCCAGGTTAGGCGTGGTAAACCTCTCTCTCTCTCTCTCTCTCTCTCTTTTTTTTTTTTGATTCAACAGGGAAGTTATTCTGCACAGCTGAACAAAGTTGGAGGTAGTTAGCAGGCAAATGATATACCCACAGGAGCCAGAGATCAGAAGCTCTTTCCCAAGGACCACACAGGGAATCTGTTCGGCCCTTAGAGTGGGCTCAAATTCTCCTTCAGTCTCCCACTGGGTTGCCAAAGTTACGGAATTGTAGCGTCTCTGGAGAGTGCTCACGTGAATTCCGTGAGTTCTCTCCCCCACCGTCTCTTTTTTCACAGTCTCAGTTCAGTAGCACCATAAATTTACTAAGTCCTAATCTCCTGTTAATTCGCCCCACCCAGAGTCAGGTTTTACTGCTAGGCTCAGGGCCGGTGCAGACCTGAGGTCGCTCTGCTTATGACGTATGTCCAAGATGGCGCCTGCTCTTTGTCTTGCTCGCCCTTGAGAGGTGAGCGGAGAGAGAGAAACCCGTGTCCGTACCAGTCACCTTTTTTTTTTTTCCCTCTCTCTCTCTTCCAGTTAGCTTGGTGAAGTCCCCCCCGCCCCGGGGGTCGTTCCCTCTAGTCTTCTCTCTCCGCTTGCCTGCCGGTGTCTCGGGTTATTGAGGTTCGGCTCACCTCGCGTTCCAGCGCTGGTGTGTTGAGTCTGCCGCTGATGTCCCGAACTGTGGGCTCCCACGCTCTCCACGCAGGTCTGCTCCCCTTCCAGCGCCGATGTGTGGACTCGGAGCCCTGGACTTCCCAAGTCTCCCCACTGTTGCACTCCCCTTCGAGCACTTGCGCGCAGCCCCTGCAGCTTGCGCAGCTCAGTCCCCCGGCTCGGCTTCCGCGGCTCCGTCCCGGGGCTCGGTCCTGCGGTTCGGCTTTCGCGCGCGGTGGGCGACCTTGTTCTCCCAGTAGGTCCTCCGATTCACGCCCACTGGATCCAGAAGAGTTTTGTCTGCAATATTTTCCTGGTTCTTTTTTCTGAGGCTACCGTAACTCCCCTTTTATTAAACTAAATTTTCCCGGACTATCGGTGCGCGCCCTCACTATTCCGCCATCTTGGCTCCGCCCCCTTCCATCACTTTCAGTCTTTAAGAAACCACAGATACCTAGGATGTACCTTCAACTGAAGGGATCCTTAAAGAGGGTTGTAACAACATGGAGGGGCTGGCGCTATGGCATAGCGGGTGAAGCCTCTGCCTGCAGCACCAGCATCCCATATGGGTGCCGGTTCAGGTCCCTGCTGCTGCTCTTCCAATCCAGCTCTCTGCTGATGGTCTGGGAAAGCAGTGGAAGATGGCCCAAGTCCCTAGGACCCTGCATCCACATGGGAGACCAGGAAGAACCTTCTGAATCCTGGCTTCAAATCAGCCAAACTCTGGTTTTTGAGACCATTTGGAGAGTGAACCAGCAGGTGGAAGACCTTTCTCTCTGTCTGTAACTCTCTCTGAAAAAAAAAAAAAAAAAAAAAAAGTCCATTCAAGAATTCTGGTGTGAACTTGAGAAAATTTGGAGCTCTCTTTGCTTCAGTTTCATTATTCAATAAAATGGAAATAGTAATTATAATCAGCTCATTGAGTTGTCAGGAAGGTTAAGAGTGAATACACTTAAAGTGTCTGGGCCTCTTTAAATATTAGCTGTTTCTGTTGTTACTTAAAAGTCATACTTCAGAGAAACCACATGGCATCAATTCCTCAAATCTATTTTGGTCTTCATATGAGAAAGCATTATCCTTTGCATGTCTTAGAACATTTTTTTTTATCTTTTATTTAATGAATATAAATTTCCAAAGTACGACTTATGGATTACAATGGCTTCCCCCCCATACCGTCCCTCCCACCCACAACCCTCCCCTTTCCCACTCCCTCTCCCCTTCCATTCACATCAAGATTCATTTTCGATTATCTTAATATACAGAAGATCAGCTTAGTATACATTAAGTAAGGATTTCAACAGTTTGCTCCCACACAGAAACATAAAGTGAAAAATAATAGATGATTTTTTTAAATGATGATGAAATCAGATTTCAGCTTTCAGCTACATTGAGACTAGCATTGATCATCTTGAAGTGCCAGCGAACACTAATGTAGGTTCATATCTAACATGATTTGAAAACAATGAAAGAAGAATTCTTACCTCTAATATGTTATAGGACTTTCAAAATAAATTTTAAGGGGCTAGCATTGCGGCACAATAGATAAAGCCTCTGCTTGCAATTCCAGCATCCCAGATAGGAGCGCCAGTTCAAGTCCTGGCTGTTCCACTTCTGATCCAGCTCTCCACTAATGCACCTGGAAAGGCAGTGGAAGATGGCCCCAAGTATTTGGGTCCCTGCCACCCACATGGGTGATCTGGATGGATTTCCGGGCTCCTGGTTTCAGTTTGGCCCAGTCTTGGTCATTTTAACCATCTAGCGAATAAACCAGTAGATGGAAGATCTCTTTCTCTCTCTGTCCCTCCCTCTCTCTCATTCTGCCTTTAAAATAAATAAGTAATATAAAAAAATAAATTTCAAGCTATTCCTCCTCATAGGTAATAGAGGTAGTAATCTATGATAAAATTTAAGGGACTTCCAAAAATCACAATTCCACAAAATAGCTTAAGCATCTATTCCAAAAATAACTATATACAAAATTAAATGTGACAGAGCCTTGCACGTGAGAGATATCATGAACTCAGGAGACCAATATATAAACACAATTATAATGTTAATATGTTTTTATTAATAAAAATAAAATTAATGTACAAACTTCCTTTTACCATATATTAGTACAGTTTATCAGGTATTTGAAATTTATGGAAGAAAAATAGGCACAAAGACAATGAGATTGGGTGGTCATTATCCAGCTATCACTACTCCTTAGAAACATACTAGATGTGGGGCCAGCGCCGTGGCTCACTCGGTTAATCCTCTGCCTGCGGCGCCGGCATCCTAGATGGGCATTGGGTTCTAGTCCTGGTTGCTCCTCTTCCAGTCCAGCTCTCCTCTGTGGCCTGGGATAGCAGTAGAAAATGGCCCAAGTGTTTGGGCTCCTGCACCCACATGGGAGACCAGGAGGAAGCACCTGCTCCTGGCTTCAGATTGGCGTAGCTCAGGCCATTGTGGCCATTTGGAGAGTGAATCAATGGAAGGAAGACCTTTCTCTTTGTCTCTCTCTCTCACTGTCTGTAACTCTACCTGTCAAATAAATAAGTAAAATCTTTAAATATAAATATAAATATATACTAGATGCTAAGGGAAATTAATCTCCTCTGATATAAGGACAGAGAAAATCAAGGATCAAGCCCAGGACTTAATGGTTCAAAAGACTGAACTTCAAAGAAGGTGCAAAGCCCACAAAGGAGGTGTGCAGTGCCACAGCCAGAACCCTGCTTTGGAGATCCTAGGACCTGACACGCAATGGAGATATGTGGGAGGACAACCTGAAGATTTTTGACTCCCAGACTCCTCTGAATTTTATGAACACAAAGAAAGTCCATCCTCCCTGCCAAGTGACAGCCCTCCCCTTTCTACCTGCTCCTGGAAGACAATTCAAAGGCCTAGCCCAGAAATACAACAGGATCTGCTCCACTTCCTTTTCTGATGAGTAGGCTTATAACTGGGGCTAAATCATAGCACAACCTAGCTGAGAATGTACTGGGCCTGGCCAGGAAGGAAAAGGACTATAAAAGCACAACAAATTTATCCCACATGTCATATCATGCACCAGCACATACCAGAGTACTTGGACAGGACTTCAAAAAGTTCATGGAAAATGAAATTCAAGACAAATTAATTAATTTGGGTGTAAAAAATTTTGAAACGCATGCATAATTTTTCAAGAAATTGCATTTTCCATGATGTTTTTGAAGACCCTACATATGCATGGATTTGAATTATTTTTGCACCAAAATAAATCTTTCAATTCTATTTTCCATGAGCTTTTTGAAGTGCCCTCATACATGTGGGGCAATATTTTGATGATGCTTAATTAAGGTGACTCTAGGTTTTAGATAGGAAAGTATTCATTGAGTTGAGGGTGATCTTCTAAGATACAGAATTTCTATCTTGGCAAAGTCCCCAATAGGTGGTGCTAGCTTGCTATGAAAACAACTTCTAGAAACATTAAATAGATTATAATCTTCCCCCATTCAACAATGTAATGCCAGTATTGCCATGGTAAATTGTGGAGAAAGGATTTAAAGCTGAATGAAAGTGGTTAGATTGAAATGGAGATACTAGGCATGGCCAGAAGCCATGTTCAATGATTAGGTTCCTGAAAGGCCCAAGGAACACACCCTCTACCAAGACTATAAGGAATGCAGTGGAGAGAAGGCACCAGCACTAAACTGTGATGCTCCTCTGTACATCACACATGCTGGTAGGAGAGGCTCTTAATCTAGTTGGCTCCCTAATAGCAGTAGGGTATGTTGGAATCCGAGAACAATGAGAAGAAATGATAGAGGCTAACAGTTTACAGCTAAGGGGATTGCAGTAATGGTAACAAATGGAAAAGAAGTTGGTATGGCAGCCAAGGGGCTATAGGGACTTGTGTGGGTAGTTAATGAAACACAGAATTCCTAGAGTTGAAACAAATGAGTACCACTGAGTTTGTATCAGTGGAAGAAATGAAAGATGAGTCCCTGGAAGACTGGGGATGGTAATCCCAAAATAAGGCATGATCCTGAGTGGTTGCCAGACTGTCTCAGTTTTAATACCCAGAACACATTAACTGAAGACTGGCCTGCTCCCCAGGAGGAGGGATGCTCTACAACTACAGCAAGCCTATGCTGCAATGATTGCTCTGATAGTTATCCCAAAGGTACCTATGGCCGTGTACGCAGGAAGAGAAATAGCCAGGACTGTGAGACATAACCAGGGCTTAACAACCTGAGATGAGATTTGGAGATTTGGAGTTTATCATGGACCCCCATTAGAGTGAGGGCATATGGGTAGTATATAAAATGGAAATACAGCCAAGGTATGGCTTACAGTGGGCCCACTGGACCCACAGATTAACCCAATGGTCCTTTCCCTGGCACCAACTGTATGGTTAACAGTTCTATTTCCCAAGACCGAAAGGGAGTTGGAGAGGAACTGTAGAGACTAATGCTACTCTTAAAGATCTAGAGGATTAAATTTGTCCACTTAATTCACCACTCTGCTCCTACAGAGTAGATGTGTCCTGGAGGGTTAATGTAAACCAAGGCCAAAAACTTTTTCTATAAAGAACCAGATGGTAAATATTTTAAGCCTTGTGGGCCTTATAGTCTCTGTCACAGGAATTCTACGCTCCCATTATAGTGTGAAAATAGTCACAGACAATTGTGAGTGGCTATGTGTTCCAATAAAACTTTATTTTCTCTAACAGACAGAAGACCAGATTTGGCCCACAGGCTGAAGTCTGCTAACCTTTAATGTGGACTGCCACAAGGTTGACCAAACAGTAACCCACTAGAGCCACTGTGTCAGAAATGGTCTTTTAGAGCAAATTAATACCACATCAGGTACATGGTGTGTGGCTATTGATCTGCTAGTTGAATCAGAAAAGAAAATCAAACAATTTGCATTTGCGTGAGGTGGATGTTATTAGTCTACAATTTCCCCCCAAGACTATATTAGCTCTCTGGACTTTGTCATACTACAACACAAGATGACCTGGACCATCTAGACATCCCTCATTACACTGATCCACCACATTAATAATATGCTGATTGTACTAGATGCACAAGAAGTAGCTCAATGAGACTTTGCAAGAAACCTACACTCTGATGATGGTTGATAAACACAAGTGTTGCCACTTTAATAAGTTTTAGAATAATGGAGTCAGGGATATAAAAATAAATTCTTGCTTCTTGTACTTCCTACCACAAGGAAGGAAGCACAACACATGCTAAGCCTGTTTTGGTTTTGGAGGAGCATATTCTACACCTGCATTACAATGTGTAGTGTATTAACCATTAGCCACACAAGGCTACTTCAGTTCTTAGTTTCACCAGCCACATTGCAATGGTTCAATAGCTACATGTTGCTACTGGCTACCCTATTGACAACAGAGGTACTGACTATTTCCATCATTGCAAAAAGTTCTACTGGAAAGTGCTATGCAACCAGTAATACAGAATGTTGTAGTGACCAAAGAGCAGCTGCTTTTGGCTGGAGTCCATTGAAGGAAAGAGTTCTGTGGCAGGCCATGCTGCTGTGAAATCAGCCTTGCCACATAGGCCAGATGTTCCAGCAGAACCTGGGGTATGGAGGTATCAAGGGTGGGCAAAGATATCTCAGGAGTTAGTGGCAAGCCTCAGTGGGAGAATCAGTAAAGTCTCCTGGGATTCAAGAGCCATCGGTACTGGAGGTTAGGGACACTTTTAGAGCTGGGGTAGGAGCAGACGAAGGAGTGCTGTTTCAACAATGGTGGGTGCTACACTCTAAGGTTCTGGAGTAACACTATGTTATCCACCCTGGAGAATAAGCTGTTGCTTGAAAAACAACTTTCTGGCATGCTGCAAGACCTTGGAAGACCCAAAATGTCACTTGCTCCTGCTCATGTTCCTTCTAGAATATGTCACTTCCATGATGCAGTGGGTGACTGGACATACTTTATCATATGCTTTGATAGGTCTGATGGGACCCAATTCATGATGGGCAGGTCCAGATGTATGACAACTTGGTGTTTCTTAGTGAGATATTCTTTCTTTGCCAGGTTTAGGAGTGTGTCCATGATCTCAAATTCTGCTGGTCAAATTCTACTGTGCAACACACAGGGCCTTATAATGTTGAATATAAGGTGGCATAGGGGAAGCAATACTCTGAGAGAATGAAATATTCATAGCAAGATGTAGTATAGATGTCAAATCAAACATCTTTTTGGTGCATTGTGTGCCCAGTAGGAAGAGGTGGCACCCAGTAAATCATTTGGGTACCTGTTGGTCCTCCCTTGCTCAGTTATTACTTAAATAATACAACCACTCCTTTCTGAGAAGGGTGTGGTTACCAAGTTTTTGAACCCCTCAAGGTCTGGTTCAGGGTACTAATTAAGCCACTGAGACTAGCAGTCTTAGGAAAGGTGAGAAGAATCTAGAATGAACAGTGGAAGAGGAAGACAATGAGTGTCAACTGCAGGCCCAAGCCCAACTCAACTATGGGGTGGTGGTTTATCCCATTAACCTCCCCCTTCTAATTTTTCCATCAGGAGGAATATCCCAAGAACCTGATCCACACGAATATAGGGAGAAGTGGAGCTAAGACTACTATGGACTGTGGCAGACTGGAGAAGCACCACACAGATCCCTCTCTAAGGAAGGCTTACTGCCCAGCTTGGAAGAGAATGCAGATGCCTTTAGGGTGTGCCTCAGTTACAAGAACTGATTTGCCCAAGATCTTGTCCTTCCTGGGGGCAGGCCACATCCAGTGACTGACTGACACAGGCATGCAAAAGCTCAGCCATGTGGGGCCAGCATTGTGGAACAGCAAAAGCCACTGCCTGAGACACTGGCATCCCATATGGGCTCTGGTTCAAGTCTTGGCTGCTCCACTTCCTATCTAGTTCTTTGATAATGTGCCTGGGAAACTAGAAGATGACAGCCCAAGTCCTTGGGCCCCTGCCACCCACAAAGGAGATCTAAAAGAAGCTCCTGGCTCCTGGCTTCAGACTGGCCCAGCTCCAGCCTTTGAGGCCATTTGGGGAGTGAACAAGTAGATGGCAAATCTCTTGTGCATTCTCTGTATCTCTCCCTCTATGTGTAACTCTGCCTTTCAAATAAATAAATAAATAAAAACCCACCATTTCAGGCCCAACATAAGGTAATTCTGTTCGCTCCAGAGCTACCCAAACAGCTGAGTAAGACAATCAGGCCTACATCACTGTTAAACTTCTCCCTCTGCCCAATTCTGCTTCATTACCTTCCTCTCCCAGTATCTGGTCTACAAAAAAAATCTCACACTTCATCTTAGTGTCTACTTCTAAAGAACACCAACTGCAACTCTCCCTCTCCCTCGCCAATCTGCTGTATGTGTGTGTTTGGAGCCCAGATCCATGGTACAACCTCAGCTGAATGTAATGATAAAAGAAAACATCTTCCTCTTTTCCCTCCAACAATTTCTCATTTCCCTAAGAAATTATGACCATCCCAGGCTGCAGGACCACCAGTGTCAAAGGCAAGTGGGCCTGCCCCACTGCAGATCTTTAGACCATGGGCAAGTGACAACACTGGAACAACACCGCATGGCAGCAAGAGGAACAGCATCCAAGAGAATGGGAGTGTTCAGCCGGCTGCACAGGGTTCTGTCCTTTCTCCCGAGAGGACAGTGACCAAGACTGACTCCTGCAAGCAAGTGAATACTCTCGGGCTTTTTAACTTTTACTTTTTAAAGTTTTGCTTCGTGAACTAAAACTCAGAGATTATAAATGGGGGAGGGGGGGACAGAGAGAAATGAGAGAGAGAGAGAGAGGTGGAGAGTGAGAGATACTCTTATGTATTATAGCTACAAGTTAATTTAACTTGAATACTAAAAGCAATATGAACTCATTTTGTACCTACACACTTGGAAAACAAAACATATTGACTACAGCTATTCATGGGGAAAAACAGGTTATAATACAGTATGCTTAGTATGAACCCATGATTATGAAATTTATATAAACATGCTCACATCAAAAAAGATTAAAAGGCTTAAATGTTGTTAGTAATTATTGTGTCAGGAAGGCAGAATCATAGATTATTTTATTGTGGGTGTTTTTTTGTATTGTCTGAATCCTTCGTGATGACTGTATTTTGGCAACAAGGAAAAGTTGTTTTAAATTTACTGAAGTGGTAAATCTGCTCCCTACACAGCTTTACTTTTTGCAAACAGTGGTGTGGGCTATTTTTCTAAGAAATACAAACATTCCCCCTTTCTTTCATCCTAGGTAATTAGAACAGGGCTGTCAGGTTGGAAAACATTTCAGATGTCAGTCTCCATTATGGTGCAGAAAGGCAGGAAATAAGCCGTGGAGATTTTAATTGTCCTCATAACCTGAGTTAAGGAAGGAGACATCTTGGTGATTTTTGCTTCCGAGAGGACGGTGCTGTGACCAAAGCACCTCTTGGATGCTCACAGAACCCTCCGTCCTCCTCCGTGAGCACTACTAAAAACATATCACGCAGAACTGTGGGAATACACGGTACCATCCATACACTCTGAGGGCTCAGCACTTTTACAAGATCACCTATGCAGGGTCAGCTTGAGCTTCTCCAACAGGGAAATCAACTCCTGCTGAGCAGGCCCACGTTCAGACTACAAGAACCCCAAACGCAATGGATCCCAAATTTAATTTCCCCGAAATAATGTACCCTGTATGTGTTCTGCTCTTACCCCTGCCCTGACCCACCACCTCACTAGATTATGAAGTCAGTGACCCAGCCTTATTTCTCTAAGTCACCAGGGCCTAGACCACTGCAGAAAACACAGAATCTGCTACAGTTGTGCCCATGGAATTGGTAATGAATGAATAAATAATGGGTACTCCAGTGATTTTTCTTTAAAAGTCCAGATCCCTTGGTAAGCTTCCGCCTTTGATCAGCTTGTCTGTTCAGCTCCCACTGCCCTTCATTGAGTGTGACCCTGTGCTATCTTGGAAGCAGTTGGTTTCTGTCAATCCCTTTGTGCTAATTATCTCAGAGCCCATACCCAAGGTCATCTATTTCAAGGATTCTGTTTGGGTATCAACACTTTATGTATAGTAGTATTCTCCTGTTAACTTTTCTAAATAAGATTTGACAGAAAAAGGCATTTTTGAAATTTAAGGGTGAAAGAGTGGTTCAGTACAATAAAAGCTCAGTAATTTGAAATAAATGAAAGGAAGGTCAGCCTGACAGTGAAAAGTACAAATTATGAAATCATTTTTTAAATAGAGAATGAATGTTTTCAAAGATATGAGGGTTATAGACCAAACCAAAAGATGTACCTTTAAAAAAAAAAATGATGGGGCCGGAGCTATGGTGTAGTGGGTAAGGTTACTGTCAACAGTGCCGGCATTTCATATGTGTGCCAGTTCGAGACCTGGCTGCTCCACTTCCAATCCAGCTCAGCTATGGCCTGAGAAATCAGTAGAAGATGGCCCAAGTCCTTGGGCCCCTGCACCCACGTGGGAGACCTGGAGGAAGCTCCTGGCTCCTGGATTTGGATTGACACAGCTCTGGCTGTTGAAGCTAATTGGGAGTGAACCAGTGGATGGAGGACCTCTCTCTCTCTCTCTGCCTCTGCCTCTCTGTAACTCTGCTTTTCAATAAATAAATAAATCTTTTTAGAAAATGATGTCACGTTACTCTGGGGAAGAGTGAAGGAAAAGCAAAGGCAACCAGAGGCAGAAAGAAGCAATAGGGCTGGGGCAGAGCCTAGAACACTGAAAAGAGCTACTAGTAGGAGCACAGCTTCTCTGCAGTGGCGGCTGAGATACCCACAAGATCAGAGGTGGCTTAGGAAATGCGAGTGAGGGAGCATCTGCCTCGTTTTGATCTGACTGTCTTGCTAAAATCACAACAAAAACAGACTCAGGGCTCAGCGCTAACCAGACATCACTCCCTGTAGTAGTGAAGAAAGGGATTGTAAATTAGAAGCGAGCTTCTACTGACATCCAGTTCAGGTCCCTGTCCAGTGCTGGGTTCTGCAGGGACCACACACACCATAGAAGTGACCAGCACGGGATCTAGACTGCCCACCTGGGCCCAAACTCCAGGAGGGTGAATGCATTCCTCATGAAACTCGGAAGAAACCAAACGAAAGCCTGTAGAACACGGTAGCAGGTCAGAGCTGGACTAAGCACCAAGCACTATCCGGTAAACAATGTAGATGACATGAAACTCAAGTACAGTCAGATGGGGGCAGGGGAGGAGGTCGGTTATACTGACAAGAGGAACGCAGATTCAGGGAGAGAAGGGTGTAGATACAATGCAGAAGTGGGAATGGGTGTGGGTTGTGCTGGGGGTGAGAGCTGAGGAGACAGAGTGGAGGGGGCTGGCAGGTCAGGAGTCCACCAGCTGAGGTGAGGAGAATCATCATGAAGCGCCCGAGTCCTGGTCAGTGGTTACAGCATCGCAGTAAATAAGGCAGACAAGGCAGGGAGGACATCTGGCCAACACTTCAGTCAGTCCTTGGGAGTCATATCATCTCATTTGCCTCCCACAGCAGAGTTGCTAGGTTTTGGTTTTTTGTTTTTTGTTTTTGTTTTTGTGTTTTGTTTTGTTTTGTTTTGTTTTGTTTTTTTGACAGGCAGAGAGGACAGTGAGAGAGAGAGAGAGACAGAGAGAAAGGTCTTCCCTTGCCGTTGGTTCACCCTCCAATGGCCGCCACGGCCAGCGTGCTGCAGCCGGCGCACCGCGCTGATCCGATGGCAGGAACCAGGTACTTCTCCTGGTCTCCCATGGGGTGCAGGGCCCAAGCACTTGGGCCATCCTCCACTGCACTCCCTGGCCACAGCAGAGAGCTGGCCTGGAAGAGGGGCAACTGGGACAGAATCCGGTGCCCCGACCGGGACTAGAACCCGGTGTGCCGGCGCCGCTAGGTGGAGGATTAGCCTAGTGAGCCACGGCGCCGGCCAAGAGTTGCTAGGTTTGAGTCCCGGCTCTGCTTGCAATTCCAGCTTCCTGCCATTGCACACCCTGGGAGGCACTAGGTGATGGCTCAAGTACTTAGGTCCCAGTCACCCATGAGGGAGACTAGAACCTCTCTCTCTCTAATTAATTAATTCAATATAAAAAAGATAGACAAGGTCCCTGCCCTCCCTCGAGGGACTTATAGGAACCACACCAGCTACCATTTCCTATCAAAAGAAATCTTGTTGAAAATTTGGTGGTGAGATGAAAATCACACATAATAAAATCTAAAGGAAATAAAAGCAAATCACCCTGCCCCACCCTCCCAAGAAAACAGTTTTCACCCGGCTTTTATTTGTCAGGCAGAGGAAAGTGGCCATATAAACCAGTAAAAGCCAACAGCTTTGCCAATGCATTTCTTTACAAGTGTGAATAATCTGGGAATATAGGTGAGTTGAAGTCAAAGAAAGGAGGAAGTGGAGAGAGAAGAGCTTCCAAAATAATTATACCACTATTAAGGAGATCATCTAATCAGACTAAATACACTACTGATTTTTTTTTTTTTTGCGAAATGCTGAATCATGCCTTAAATTATATCTCTGTTTACTTATGAAATTATTAATACATCAAACATTTGCAAATCAATCTAGTTTCTAGGAAGAATTTCAAATTGAATGTTTTCTCAATTACATGGAAAAGCTCTTCATAGGATAATCTAAGTTGAGAATAATAATACATCTTCAAACATTTTGATTCCTATCTATTTCCTTCTCTTCTTACAAAATAGTTAATGACAGATTGATTTCAATTTTGGGCTGCAAATATTATGTTACAGAGCTGCTGGCAAGTGTAAACATCTCCATTCACTTTCCTTTAAATTGCACAATTTTATTGAATAAATTATTCAGTGTCAGGGACCCAGACATGAGAGCACATTGCTCCAAAAGAAGGTGAATATTGTAGAGAGCCTGGCAAGTTGTCATGGCACATTGGGCATGACCCAAAAACTCTGCTCGCACCCTCAGTACCCACCATGTACCTTAAGCTTCTGTGCCGGAATCACAAGTCCAGAAAACTCAATTTGGTAAGTGTGGGGAGACAGATCTTAATTGAAAAGTTCGTTTCTAATGAAATGCGAGGTGGTAAAAGGTTGGGCTGGCAGGGTAGATCATTTGAGTCTTTATTAATAACACCAATTCATTTTAATTCAGTGAAGCACATAATTGGCATCAAGCTTTTCAAGTTCACCGCACATTCCTGTGCTTGGAATCCCTAATATTTTTAAAACTTTTCTTATTTGGCAATAGACATTTTTATAATTTGCATTTTAACATGAGGTTCCTTGTAGCTGGCTTATACTAATTATAAGTGTGTTGAGTTTTATTAAGCCAGTGGTACCCATTGGCCAGTGACAAATCTTCCTAAGTCTTAACTTGAATTCCCTGTAATTATTCTGCAGTCAGCTAAGACTCCAGCAAAGAGATGAATGAGGCCCCTTGAGATTACTGCACCTTGAATAATCAGAGGCGGCCGACGGGGTCAATTACTGTTTCAGCTTGTTCCATAGCTGCTGCATGTAAATCCGTTTACTAGGAGCTTAGAGAAAGCATTGATGTCATTTGTTTCATTGCCTTTATCTCTGCAACTGCAGCCATTCCGTGATGCAAGACCCTAAGGGTTCAGACAGACCATCTCCATGGGAAGTGAAGGAGGAGCAGCAACAGGGCTGTATTTTTGTAAAGGAGACAAAAGAAAACTTTCTCTTACACACAGGATGGAAGAGACAGAATTGTCAGTTTAGTGAAAAGAGCTTAGGACTGAGAATCCAGTTTTCTAATCCTCCTTGGCTGAGATAACTGACCAGCCAATCACACCAAGATGAGTTTCTTTGGGGACCTTGTATTGCTATGCAATTCGGTACAACAAGAAATATGGCATGCAGTGGCAAATCAAAAGAAGTCAAGGCAGAAGGAAGAAGTTTACTATGAAAATAAAAACAAACATGTGACCTGGTAACCCATAATCCTCTAGTCAGTGCAGAAGCTGCTGAACCAAAGCCTTTGTGTGCCCTGAAGAAGTGTGCACAGTATTTCTGGTTTAATTTAGTGACAGCCTTTTGGTGCCTCCTGGATATTTCTGAAGATATAAAGATCAATAAGGATAGCCTCTGCCTTCAACCTTCTAAGTTCAAAGAAAAAGCTATAAACAAGGAATATTATTAGCAAACAGTGTGGATATTGTTCATTCAAATAGGATTCAGGAAGTAAATTTCAGAATTCAGAGGTTCCCAAGCCTGAATGTATGTTAGAATTTTAGTGTTAAAGCATTTTGCCTAGATTTCTCAATCCAAACTTCAAAGGGTAGAACCCTGAATTTATCTTTTTTTTCTATTGAATTTCTTTTTGCAGCAAATTTATTTTTTGAAAAGTTCATCAGCATTTTTGAAAAGGATTTATTCATTTTTATATTAAAGGCAGAATTAAAGGGGGTGGGGAAGAGATTTTCCATCCACTGGTTCATTCCCCATGAGGCAGGGGCTGGGCCAGGCTAAAGCCAGGAGCCAGGAACTCTATCCAGGTCTCCCACATGGGTGGCAGGGGCCCAAGTACTTGGTCCATTTGCTGCTGCTTTCCCAGGCTCATTAGCAGGGAGCTAGATTGGAAGAGGAATTGCTGGGACTCAAACCAGTACTCATGTGAGATGCTTGTGTCAAGGTGGTAGCTTCATCTGCTGTACCACCATGCCAACTCCTATCAGGAATTTTTATTTTAAAGACTTTCACAAATATATAAGAATTGTAGAATTGAGTCAGGTGAATGCTGTGCACCCACACGATCTTCTGGTGATGCTGCCATATTCAAGCAGCCAAGCTCTGTTACTGAGAGTTCCCCCAGTGACGCACCCTTTGCATCACCATGAACTGCTCTCACTGAAGGAGCCCTCAGAAGGTCACCTCAGCATATCAGAAAACAGGAAGCGAAAATATTCTGTACAATTATTTGAGTGTTCAATTATTATTCTCTGGCATCAACATCAGTTTATTCATTGAGATCTGAAAAAAAAAAGAATTTTTAGCATCTTTATTTTCTGCTAAGCTTAAATTAGGATGTAAACACCCTAGAGTGACCAGAAATTCAAGGCCACAAAGCTCTCCTGACATTGCCGGGCTTGAAATGGACCCTGCACTCCTGAAGTTATAATTCTACATGTTTCTAAGAACAAAGAAAATGAATATATCCCCAGTAAGTTGTTTATGTATTGGTTCCTCAGCTTATTTTACCTTGTATTTTGGGAGATGTATGGGTGTTTGTTAACTAAAATGGAAAAGTAGAAGTAAATATAATTCAATATCAAAGGATATATAAAAGCAAGCTAAAATTGCCATGGACATGGGAACCGTCCAGAATAATTAGAGATTTCTCTCTGGTCTTTCTGATGGCATAACAAAAAGACAATGGTTACATGATTCAAATTAAAACTTAGAACTTGCTCATCTCATATGGGGAAAAAAAGAATTGTAGCTAGTTGTGGAGTATCATGTGATGTTTCTTTTTTATTACTATTTTCACACACATTACAGTCTCTTTTTTTATAAGTTTTTTTTTAACTTTTATTTAACCAATATAAATTTCCAAAGTACAGCTTTTGGATTACAGTGGTTTTTCCCCCCCATAACTTCCCTCCCATCTGCAACCCTCCATTATCCCGCTCCCTCTCCCATTCCATTCACATCAAGATTCATTTTCAATTATCTTTATATACAGAAGATTGGTTTAGTATATATTAAGTAAAGATTTCAACAGTTTCTACCCACACAGAAACACAAAGTATAAAGTACGGTTTGAGTACTAGTTATAGCATTAATTTACATTGTACTAAACATTAAGGACAGAGATCCTACATGGGGAGTAAGTGCAAAGAGACTCCTGTTGTTGACTTAACAAATTGACACTCTTTGTTTATGGTGTCAGTAATCACCCTAGGCTCTTGTCATGAGTTGCCAAGGCTATGGAAGCCTTTTGAGTTCACGACTTCAATGTTATTTACACAAGGTCATAGTCAAAGTGGAAGTTCTCTCCTCCCTTCAAAGAAAGGTAACTCCTTCTTTGACGGCCCATTCTTTCCACTGGGATCTCACTCGCAGAGATCTTTCATTTAGGTCCTCTTATTTTTTTTTTCCCAGTGTCTTGGCTTTCCATGCCTAAAATACTCTCATGGGCTCTTCAGCCACATCTGATGCCTTAAGGGCTGATTCTGAGGCAAAAGTGCTGTTTAGGACATCTGCCATACTAGGAATCTGCTGTGTATCCCGCTTCCCATGTTGGATTGTTCTCTCCTTTTAATTCTATCAGTTAGTATTAGCAGACACTAGTCTTGTTTATGTGATCCCTTTGACCCTTAATACTATCATTATGATCAATTATGAACTGAAACTGATCACTTGGACTAGTGAGATGGCATTGGTACATGCCACCTTGATGGGATTGAATTGGAATCCCCTGACACATTTCTAACTCTACCATTTGGGGCAAGTCTGATTGAGCATGACCCAAAATGTACATCTCCGCCCTCTCTTACTCCCACTCTTATATTTAACAGGGATCACTTTTCAGTTAAATTTAAACACCTAAGAATAATTGTGTGTTAATTAAAGAGTTCAACCAATAGTATTAAGTAGAACAAAAAAAAATACTAAAAGGAATAAAGTATTAAGTTGTTCATCAACAACCAGGACAAGGACTGATCAATTCAGTGTTTCTCATAGTGTCAATTTCACTTCAACAGGTTTCCTTTTTGGTGTTCGGTTAGTTGTCACTGATCAGGGAGAACATAAGATATTTGTCCCTTTGGGACTGGCTTATTTCACTCAGCATGATGTTTTACAGTTTCTTCCATTTTGTTGCAAATTACCAGATTTCATTGTTTTTTTTTTACTGTTGTATTCTACAGAGTACATATCCCATAATTTCTTTATCCAGTCTATTGTTGATGGGTATTTGGGTTGGTTCCAGGTCTTAGCTATTGTGAATTGAGCTGCAATAAACATTAGGGTGCAGACAGCTTTTTTATTTGACAATTTAATTTCCATCATGTAAATTCCAAGGAGTGGGATGGCTGGGTTGAATGATAGGGTTATCTTCAGGTTTCTGAGGAATCTCCAGACTGACTTCCATAGTGGCTTTACCAGTTTGCATTCCCACCAACAGTGGGTTAGTGTCCCTTTTTCCCCACATCCTCGCCAGCATCTGTTGTTGGTAGATTTCTGAATGTGAGCCATTCTAACCGGGGTGAGGTGAAACCTCATTGTGGTTTTGATTTGCATTTCCCTGATTGCTAATGACCTTGAACATTTTTTCATGTGCCTGTTGGCCATTTGGATTTCCTCTTTTGAAAAATGTCTATTGAGGTCCTTGGCCCATCTCTTAAGTGGGTTGTTTGTTTTGTTGTTGTGGAGTTTCTTGATCTCTTTGTAGATTCTAGTTATTAATCCTTTATTGGTTGCATAGTTTGCAAATATTTTTTCCCATTCTGTCAGTTGTCTCTTCACTCTCCTGACTGTTTCTTTTGCAGTACAGAAACTTCTCAATTTGCTGCAATCCCAAGTGTTAATTTTGGCTTTGACTGCATGTGCCTCCGGGTCTTTTCCACGAAGTCTTTGCCTTTGCCTATACCTTGCAGGGTTTCTACAATGTTCTCTAATAATTTGATGGTGTCAGGTCATAGATTTAGATCTTTAATCCATGTTGAGTGGATTTTTGTGTAAGGTGTAAGGTAGGGGTCTTGCTTCATGCTTCTGCATGTGGAAATCCAGTTTTCCAAGCACCATTTATTGAATAGACTGTCCTTGCTCCAGGAATTGGTTTTAGATCCTTGATCAAATATAAGTTGGCTGTAGATGTTTGTATTGATTTCTGGTGTTTCTACTCTGTTCCATTGGTCTATCCACCTGTTTCCAGTACCATGCTGCTTTGATTACAACTGCCCAGTAGAATGTCCTGAAATCTGGTATTGTGATACCTCTGGCTTTGTTTTTGTTGTACAAGATTGCTTTAGCTATTCGAGGTCTCCTGTGCCTTCATACGAATTTCAGCATCATTTTTTCTAGATCTGAGAAGAATGTCTTTGGTATCTTCATTGGGATTGCATTGAATCTATAAATTGATTTTGGGAGAATGGACATTTTGATGATATTCATTCTTCCAATCCACGAACATGGAAGATTTTTCCTTTTTTTTTTTTTTTTTTTGGTATCCTCTTCTATTTCTTTCTTTAATATTTTGTAATTCTCATTGTAGAGATCTTTAACATCCTTGGTTAAATTTATTCCAAGGTATTTGATTCTTTTTGTGGCTATTGTGAATGGGATGGATCTTAACAGTTCTTTCTCAGCCGTGGCATTGCCGGTGTATACAAAGGCTGTTGATTTTTGTGCATTGATTTTATATCCTGCTACTTTGCCAAACTCTTCCATGAGTTCCAATAGTCTCTTAGTAGAGTTCTTTGGATCCCCTAAATAAAGAATCAAATCATCTGCAAAGAGGGATAGTTTGACTTCTGCCTTTCCAATTTGTATCCCTTTAATTTCTTTTTCTTGCCTAATAGCTCTGGCTAAAACTTGCTGAACTATATTGAATAGCAGTGGTGAGAGTGGGCATCCCTGTCTGGTATCAGATCTCAGTGGAAATGTTTCCAGCTTTTCCCCATTCAATAGGATGCTGGCCGTGGGTTTTTCATAAATTGCTTTGATTGTATTGAGGAATGTTCCTTCCAAACCCAGTTTGCTTATAGTTTTCATCATGAAAGGGTGTTGTATTTTATCAAATGATTTCTCGGCATCTATTGAGATAATCGTATGGTTTTTCTTCTGCAGTTTGTCAATGCGGTGTATCACATTGATTGATTTACGAACATTGAAACATCCCTGTATACCAGGGAGAAATCCCACGTGGTCTGGGTGGATGATCTTCCTGATGTGTTGTTGCATTCTATTGGCCATAATTTTATTGAGGATTTTTGCATCTACGTTCATCAGGGATATTGGTCTGTAATTTTCTTTCAATGCTACATCTTTTTCAACCTTAGGGATTAAGGTGATGCTGGCTTCATGGAAGGAATTTGGGAGGATACCCTCTCTTTAAATTGTTCTTAATAGTTTGAGAAGAATTGGAGTTAGTTATTCTTTAAATGTCTGGTAGAATTCAGCAGTGAATCCGGCCGGTGCAGCAGCTCACTAGGCTAATCCTCCTCCTAGCGGCGCCGGCACACGAGGTTCTAGTCCCAGTTGGGGCACCGGATTCTGTCCCAGTTGCCCCTCTTCCAGGCCAGCTCTCTGCTGCGGCCAGGGAGTGCAGTGGAGGATGGCCCAGGTGCTTGGGCCCTGCACCCCATGGGAGACCAGGAAAAGCACCTGGCTCCTGGCTCCTGCCATTGGATCAGCGTGGTGCACCGGCTGCAGCGCGCCGGCCGCGGCAGCCATTGGAGGGTGAACCAACGGCAAAGGAAGACCTTTCTCTCTGTCTCTCTCACTGTCCACTCTGCCTGTTAAAAAAAAATAAAATAAAAATTAAAAAAATAGAATTCAGCAGTGAATCCATCTGGTCCTGGGCTTTTCTTTGTTGGGAGGGACTTTATTACTGATTCAATTTCTGTCTCAGTTATGGATCTGTTTAAGTTTTCTATCTCTTCATGGTTCAGTTTCATTAGGTTACATGTGTCCAGGAATCTATCCATTTCTGATAGATTTCCCTGTTTGCTGGGATACAACTCTAATAATTTCTGATGATGTTTTTATTTCTGTGGTGTCTGTTGTTACCTTCCCTTTTTCATCTCTGATTTTATTGAATTGGGTCTTCTCTTTTCTTTTTTTAGTTAGTTGGGCCAATGGTGTTTGAATTTGGTTTATTTTTTCAAAAAACCAGCCGTTCGTTTGGCTATATTTTGTAATTTTTTGATTCAATTCTGTTGATTTCTTCTCTAATTTTAATTATTTCTCTTCTCCTACTAGTTTTGGG
Source organism: Oryctolagus cuniculus (assembly GCF_051225735.1). NCBI lineage: Eukaryota > Metazoa > Chordata > Mammalia > Lagomorpha > Leporidae > Oryctolagus > Oryctolagus cuniculus. The sequence goes on along the minus strand of NC_142878.1, from coordinate 68,542,820 downwards.
TCTGGTTTGCTGCAGTTTCTCTAGATCCTTGAGATGCATTGATAGCTCATTTATTTGGTGCCTTTCCAATTTCTTGATGTAGGCACCTATTGCTATAAACTTTCCTCTTCACACTGCTTTTGCTGTATCCCATAAGTTTTGATGTGTTGTATTCCTCATTTACTTCCAGAAGGTTTTTGATTTCTCTATTGATTTTTTCTATGACCCAGTGATCATTCAGTAGCATGTTGTTCGGTCTCCATGTGTTTGCATATGTTCTAGGGATTCCTGAGTTGCTAATTTCCAGTTTCATTCCACTGTGGTCTGAGAAGATGCATGGTATGATTTCAATTCTTTTGTATTTGCTGAGACTCGCTTTATGGCCTAGTATGTGGTTAACCCTAGAGTAGGTTCCCTGTACTGCTGAGAAGAATGTGATATCTTTAAGTGTAGGATGAAAAGTTTTGTAGAGATCTGTTAGATCCATTTGGGCTATGTTGCCAATTAAATCTGCTGTTTCTTTGATGATCTTCTATCTGGTTGATCTGTGTATTTCTGAGAGTGGAGTATTGAAGTCCCCCAATACTATTGTATTGGAGTCTAAGTCTCCCTTTCTTTAAGTCCCTTAGCATATCTTTTAAATAAACTGGTACCCTGTAATTAGGTGCATATACATTGATAATCATTATATCTTCCTGTTGAATTGATCCCTTAATCATTATATAGCACCCCTCTTTGTCTCTCAACAGTTTTTGTGTTAAAGTTTATTTTGTCTGATATTAAGATGGCTACATCGGCTCTTTTTTGGTTTCTGTTGGCATGGAATACCTTTTTCCAACCTTTCACTTTCAGTCTGCATGCATCTTTGTTGGAAAGATGTGTTTCTTGTAAGCAGCAAATAGATGGGTTTTGTCTTTTAATCTATTCAGCCGATCTGTGTCTTTTAACTGGAAAGTTGAGGCCATTAACATTCAATGTGACTATTGATAAGTAGTAACTTTGCCCTGCCATTTTCCCAAAGATTTTTTATTATTTTTTGACAGGCAGAGTGGACAGTGAGAGAGAGAGACAGAGAGAAAGGTCCTCCTTTGCCGTTGGTTCACCCTCCAATGGCTACTGCAGCCGGCATGCTGTGGCCGGCGCACCGCGCTGATCCGAGGCAGGAGCCAGGTACTTCTCCTGGTCTCCCATGGGGTGCAGGGCCCAAGGACTTGGGCCATTCTCCACTGCACTCCCTGGCCACAACAGAGAGCTTGCCTGGAAGAGGAGCAACCGGGACAGAATCCGGTGCCCCGACCGAGAGTAGAACCCGGTGTGCCAGCACCGCTAGGTGGAGGATTAGCCTAGTGAGTCGCGGCGCCGGCCCCCAAAGATATTTCTAATATATGCTTTGAACTTCCTGTGACCTTTTACTGCGAGGTTTTCTTCCTTTACCTTCTTTCATATTGATGGTCGTGTTTCTGTGTTTCTGTGTGTAACACATCTTTAAGCATCTTTTGCAGAGCTGGATGAGTGGCGACAAATTCTTTCAATTTCTGTTTGCTATGAAAGGTCTTTATTTCACCTTCATTCACAAATGAGAGCTTTGCAGGATATAACATTCTGGGCTGGCAGTTTTTTTCTCTTAGTTCCTGGGCTATATCTCGCCATTCCCTCCTAGCCTGTAGGGTTTCTAATGAGAAGTCTGCTGTGAGTCTAATTGGAGATCCTCTGAGAGTAATCTGACATTTCTCTCTTGCACATTTTAGAATCTTTTCTTTGTTTCACTGTAGTGAGTTTGATTACAACGTGTTGTGGTGAGGATCTCTTTTGGTCTGTTTATTGGGGGTTCTATGAGCTTCCTGTACTTGGATATCTCTGTCCTCGAAACCTGGGAAGTTTTCTGCTAGTATCTCACTGTCTCTGTCCTTCTCCAAACCCAGGAAGTTTTCTGCTAGTATCTCACTAAAAAGGCCTTCTAATCCTCTCTCTCTCCATGCCTTCAGGAACTCCTAGAATGTTGGGTTTTTTAATAGTATCCTGTAGATTCCTGACACTATTTTTTAGATTTCTAATTTCCTCTTCTTATCTTTGGTTTGACTGTATACTTTCCTGTGCTCTGTCTTCTAAGTCCGATATTCTCTCTTCTGCTTCACTGACTCAGTTTTTAAGGCTCTCTAATGTGTTTGTCATTTGATCTATTGAATTCTTCATTTCATTTTGATTCCTCCTTAATATTTCATTTTCGCAAGAGAAATTTTCTATCCTGTCCAGTAAGGATTTCTGTAGTTCAAGAATTTGTTTTTGAGAACTTCTTAATGTTCTTATCAGTTTTTTGAGATCTGCTTCTTGCATTTCTTCTATCTCATCATCTTCATAATCTTGAATTGGGGTGTCTTTTTCATTTGGGGGCATCATAGTGTCTTCCTTGTTCTTGTTACCTCGGTTTCTGTGTTTGTTGTTTGGCATTGTGGAGATATTCTTTGGTTTCTTCGCTGTTGTGTTTTTTTCCCATTATATTATGACTCTAGATTAAGTGGACTGTCTGCTTTTGATGGATCCTTAGAAGCTGTAATGAGTGTGGCCAGAGAGCTCTGTTTTGTTCTTCAGGGTTAAAGGTGTGCCAAAGGTAACTCACCCAGGTTGTTCTCTCTCTTGCTCGCTCTCTTTTTTTTATTCAGAAGGGAAGTAATTCTGCACAGCTGAGCTATTCTCCTTGAAGGCAATCAGTGTCTGAGCACTGGTCCCTGTGGGTATAATATTCATCTGCTCTGTCCCAAGGACCACACGAAGGATCTGTGCAGTCCTCAGTGTAAGCTCAGATTCCCCTGCAATCTCCCACTGGGTTGCCAAGGTTACTGAGTTTGTGGCATCTCCCACTGAGTACTCACATCTCAGGCACTCCGTGAGTTCTTTCACACACCCTCAGTTTTTTTTCAGTCTTAGTTTCCACACATTCACTAGGTCTTAACCTCCTGTTATTTTTCCCCAACAGAGTCAGGTTTTTCTGCTTGGCTGAGGGCAGGTGCAGCCCTGAGGTGGGGCGGCTGTTACATATGTCCAAAATGGCACCTGCTCTGTTGTCTTGTTTGCCTTTGTAAGGTGAGTGGAGAGAGAGAATTGTGTCAGTACTGGTCCCTTTTGGGTTTTTTTTTTCTCTCCTCTAGTTAGCCTGGTGAACTTTCCCCTGCAGGGCTTCAAGCCTTGTTCCCTCTAGGCTCTTCCTTCCACTTTCCTGCCAGTGTCTCAGGCTACTAAGGTTTCACCTCACCTCCCTTTCCAGTGCTGGTGCATAGACTTGGCAGCTGGGGTCCCAAGCCATGGGCGCCTGTGCCCTCCATGTAGGTCCACCATGTCCCACTAGTTCTGGAAGAGTTTCCTCTGCAGTTTTTTCCCTAACTCTTCCCTGAAATTACAGTATCTCCACTTTCATTAAACATTTCCCGGACTATCAGTGTGCTCCCTCCCTATTCTGCCATCTTGGAGCCTCTCCCACATTACAGTCTCAAACTAAATGGCTCTCCTAAATAAAAAGCTCAACAAGTGAAAAGTGAAAAGACCATAGTCCAATAAGAAAATAGGCAAGGGCTATAAACAATGAAAAGATATTCAATTTCACTTGTATAAAAAAGATATTAAAAGTCACAAAATGCTTAATACCACTTAATATTTTAACCAGTCTATTAAGTCATTCTTTTTCAGTCATCATGGCACCAGAAAAGCTTCAAATTTTGAGCTCAATACCACCATTATAATAACTTTCCCCAAGTTAAGAAAGAAAAGGTCACACCTTCATTAAACCTCCAGACAAGGAAATAGAAAAGCATCCTCAGTCAATCCAGAACCCAGATTAACTTGTCCCAATTCACTTTATCTCAACCTTCTGCTTTTTAGTAATTTGTTTCTAAAGTGAGGCATTGTTTTTGTTTTGTTTTGTTTTTGTTTTTTATGCAGTCAGGGATAGCAAGAGGTGCCCGATTCTAGGTTTTAACGTGTATTTTTTTTCTGTGAGTGTAGGGAAGGATCCACAGACAGTACTGTGGAAATGTGTTTAAATCACTTCTAAGAACAGGTGAAAACATTTGGGATGTAAAAGCAGCAAGTGTGATTTTTAAAGCCTGCCGAAGATTTTGCTATAAATGATTAAAAATATGAATTTCAACACAATTACAACACTTCTACTTGATGAAAACAACAGAACCAGAATCCGAATCTCTGAATTTCCCAGGATGCTCTTTCCACAAGCAGCTCCTCCCTGCCTTATTGGAAGCTGGCAGGGAATAATGGAAGTTTTGGCACATACACTCAAGGTACAGTTCCTAGCCCACACCAGGACATTTCTTTAGATAAGAAATGGACGGCAATGGAAAGAGAACATTTTCACTGTGCACTTAGTATATGCTGTCTCAAGGCTATTCACTTACTTAGAGAAACCAGAGAGCTAAGAATTCACATTTCTCCCTCTAAAACCTGTTAGCAATCAATAGATACTTAAGGGGTTGGCGCTATGGCACAGTAGGTTAATCCTCCACCTGCGGTGCCGGCATCCTTTATGGGTGCTGGTTCGAATCCTGGCTGCCCCTCTTCCAATCCAGCTCTCTGCTGTGGCCTAGGAAAGCAGTAGAGGATGGCCCAGGTCCTTGGGCCCCTGCACCCACATGGAAGACTGCAAAGAAGCTCCTGGCTCCTGGCTTCGGATCAGCGCAGCAGCAGCCATTGCAGCCAACTAAGGAGTGAACCAATGGATGGAAGACTTATCTCTTTGTTTCTCTCTCTCACTGTGTATAACCATACCTTTCAAATAAATAAATAAATATCTTTAAAAAAAGATACTTAAATAGTAAGTCACCATGCATAGCCTTTGGATTTACTTAAAGTTGGAGGAGACCAGGCCTGGCAATATGGTTCAACACCCCACAGTCGGACCAATAGGTATAAGCTAGAAAAGTCCTTGGCCAAGGAAAGAGGGATGGGAGCAAATAAGTACATATGTTAGGTCTGTGTACCTGAGGGAGTGACAGCCAACATAAGGAGGAGCCCCAGTACTAGCAAGGTAAATTGCTTGCAGGGGTATCAAGTGGCAGTGTTTTTATTACAACACTGGGGACTCTGAGGGGGCATGAAACTAGGATCCTCCATAGAGCCCAGTTCTTCTAGCTGCAAGGGTTCTGTTCACCTCTCAAGAAGGTCCCTACAAGGAAGAGAACTTCATTTCATACCCTCCCAAATAAAACTATGCATAGCCTGCTGGGATGACTGGATACCTTATGCAAAAGAAGCTGGGTCCTTATCTCACACTATACATAAAAATTAACTCAGATGTATCAACAACCTAAACATAAGCACTAGAATAAAGCAATGGAATAAATCTTCATGACTTGGATTTAGCAATACATTCTTAGATCTGACACCAAAAGCACGTTAAATAAAAGAAAAATAAATAAGCTTAGCTTCATAAAATTTAAAAACTATTGTGTATCAAAGGAGATTATTAAGAGTGAAAAAATAACCTATAGAATGGGAGAAAATATTTTCAAATCACATATCCATTATACACAAAGAACTTTTACAACCAAAATGCAAAACAACTCAATTTTTGAATGATCAAGACGATAGACATTTCTCCAAAGAAGATATACAAGTGAACAACGTACCTGAAAATATATTCAACATTATTAGCTATTACAGAAGTAAAAATCAAAACCATGCGATACAACTTCACACCCATTAGGATAGCTACACTAAATTTAAAAGTTTTAGTGAGTGCTGAATGGGAATGAGATATTATTTTGGTGTGGTGAAAATGTTTTAAAATGAGACAGAAGTGGTGGTTGTATGATAATGTGAATGCACTGTCACTGCATTGTACACATTAAAATAGTTGATTTTATCACATAAAAACCTCATCTGAATTTTTAAAAATCTGTGCAACCTGAGAGAAATGCAAGTCTGCAACTCTGCTGTTATTTTGCAAGTCAGTGAGTACTGGATATGCTAAGAGGACATTGTGACTTGAAAATTAGAATGCAAGGGCCAAGGCCCTTGGTGGGTGAGGGCTGGAGTCTAAGAGCAGGGGTCAAAGTTAAGAAGATGGAGGCTTCCCAAGAGCTGTGTCTGCAAGGGTGCCCTGACCCAGGAGTGACACTATAGTTTGATGAAGCTACAGATTTGTTGTTAAATGGGACTGTGGAAGAGGAAACCTTGTGGGGGGCAGCATTGTGGCATAGCAGGTTAAGCCTCCACCTGTGGCACTGGCCTCCCATATGGGTGCTGGTTCGAGTTCTATCTGCTCCACTTCTGATCCAGCTCTCTGCTATGGCCTGGGAAAGCAGTAGAAGATGGCCCAAGTCCTTGAACCCCTGAATCCATGTGGAAGAGACCAGAAGGCTCCTGGCTTCAAATCGGCCCAGCTCTGGCCATTGCGGCCATCTGGGAAGTGAACCAGTAGATGGATGACCTCTCTCTCTGTCTCTCCCTCTCACTGTCTTTAATTCTACCACTCAAATAAATAATAAAATCTTTTTAAAAAAATCTGAAGAAGACTAGATCAAGTAAAACTGAATCTCAGCTAATGCAGCTGAGGGGTTAGACAGTGGAGGGTAGACACAGCAGGCAAGCCTTCCACTGCCTCTCATGGTTAACTCAGCCATGTTCCAAGAGGTGCCCAAAATGAAGTAAGTGAACATGGTCTTCACAAGAAAGAGCCCCGTATAGGAAAAGATCCAAGCAACTGAAGCACTACCCCAGGGTCCCATGGTGGGAGTGGGGAAGCATTTGCAATTATGCACTGTTGAAGAAAGCAGACAGAGACAGTGTTTATTGAAGGAAGGGCCACCTACAATCTTCCTGTCTTTTCTCTTAGCTTAAGATAGTTTCAAAAAGGGACTGCAATCTAATCTTGCAATTCCATAAAAGTTAATTAAGAAGGGTTTGTTTCTGGAGGAAGCTGAAGAAATCACTACTCATTTGGTAAAACTTTAAGGTCATTAAGAAGATCTATTTTAAAAAGCTCAAAAATAGATCTGCTGATACTGATAATTGTCCCTGTTTCCTACACATGCACCCAGTGACTTTTGAGCAACTCATGATGCTTCTCCTGACTGCAGAAGTGGAAATCACCCATTCCTGTTCACTACATTACAAAGATCAACCACCTACGGCAGCCTCCTAATTCTAACATCCCACCATTAGAGAGATGCTTCCTCAGATCTGAGAGGCATGACGTCCTAAGGAGACCATTTGAAGATGGTCTCTGGGAAGGGCTGGGTCGTAAATGTTTTTGTTCAGCCTTTTACAGTTTTCTGACGTCCAGTTGGGAGGGAGGGATGCAGAAACAGCACACTGGGGAATTACCAGAGACAAGAGACATGTTGGAACAGATAGGAAGGCAGAAAGGAGCATCAACAGAAGCGAGAACATGAATTATCAGTGACTGACTTTGTTTCTGAAATTTCATTTATAGCTGGGACAACTAAGAAACTCCTCATAATCAGCCTGGCTTAATATAAGGAAAGCAGCTTCAAGAATCTGTTACTTCTTTTAAAACAGAGCAAATAAATAGACTTCTTCAATGTGTGACAAAAGACTTTTTTTTTAAATGCAATATTCTTTACAGGCTGTTTAGACAAACAAATTGGTGGGATGCAGAACCCAGGAACATACAAATATTTATGGGTACTGATTTAAAATAAGCATGGGACTGAAAAGCAATGGGGGGGGGGGACACACACACACACAAAACTGTGTTATCAGTAGGGGGCATTAGGACAACGGGAGACCCCTATGGAAAACAGAAAAATTTGACTCCTATCTCATTCTCTGAAAACTTAACCGAGGTAGATCATAAGCCCAAATGCAAAAGGTAAAACAAAGGACAAAACACTTTAGAAGATGATGTAGGAGATTGTTGTCATATGCTATGAATGGAATGCTTGTATCCCTTCCCTAAAAATCTCAGGTGGAAATGCTAACCACCGTTGGAATGGTACAAGGAGGCAGGGTCTTCGGAAGGTCATTAGGTCATGAGGATGACTATGGAATGGGCTTAGAGCCCTTGTGAGTGGTCTCTAGCCCTCTTTCCTCCATGGGAGACTGCAGTGTGAAGTCAGCCATCTACAACCCAATGAGGCACTCAGCAGCGCCCAGCCGCATTGGCACCCAGATCCTGGGCTTCCAGGCTCTGGAAACTGCGGTAAATGCAGTGTGCTGTTTGCAAGGCACCCAGGTACTCTTTTTTTTTTTTACAGGCAGAGTTAGACAGTGAGTGAGAGAGAGAGAGACAGACAGACAGACACAGAGAGAAAGGTCTTCCTTTTTCCGTTGGTTCACCTTGCAAGTGGCCGCTACAGCCGGCGCATTGTGGCCAGCACACTGCGCCGATCCAAAGCCAGGAGCCAGGTGCTTCCTCCTGGTCTCCCATGCAGGTGTAGGGCCCAAGCACTTGGGCCATCCTCCACTGCACTCCCGGGCCACAGCAGAGAGCTGGACTGGAAGAGGAGCAGCCGGGACAGAATCCAAAGTCCCAACCAGAACTAGAACCTGGGGTGCTGGCGCCACAGGCGGAGAATTAGCCTAGTGAGCCGTGGCGCCGGCTGGTACTCTGTTATTCCAACCAGAATGGACTGAGACGATGTTCAGGGCAGACAAAGTGTTCTTGAGTAAGACAGAGAAAAACACAAATAACACAGGGGAAGGCTGGTAGGAATAGTTGGGCTGTCTTTGAATTAAGAACTTACGCTCATTAAACAACACTGTGAAGAGAGTATAAAAGCAAACCAAAGCACGGTAAAACATATTTGCAACACAATTTTCAACAAAGGGCTCTGTCCAGACGATAAAAGAACTTCTGGAGCCATTGTTGTGGTGTAACAGGTTAAGCCACCTGCAGTACTGGCATCCCGGACGGGCGCTGGTTCAAGCTTTGTTGCTCCACTTCCAATCCAGGTCTCTGCTAATGGCCTGGGAAAAGCAGCAGCAAACGATCCATGTGCTTGGGCCCTTGCACTCATGTGAGAGACCAGGAAGAAGCTCCTGGCTCCTGACTCTGGCCTGGCCCAGCCCTGGCTGTTGTAGCCATTTCAGAAGTGAACCAGCAGATGGAAGATCTCCCTATATACCTCTCTCTCTCTCTCTCTCTCTCTCTCTCTCTCTCTCACTGTGTAACTCTTTCAAATAAAAATAAATCTTAAAAAAAAAGAAAGAATTGAAAAATCAGGTTTAAGACAAATAACCAGTAGAAAAATAGACAGGAGACTTGAACAAGTACATCCTGAGAGAGAATATTAAAGTGACTCAAATGTATTAAAGGTTTTGAACTTCAGCTTCATTTTTATTACAGAAATATAAAGTAGGATCACAATAAAATATAAGTGAAGCCATAATAATAACTCATCTTTTTATTTTTAAAGCTTTTATTTATTTATTTGAGAGGTAGAGTTACAGACAGTGAGAGGACGAGACAGAGAGAGAGGTCTTCCTTCTGTTGGTTCACTCCCCAGATGGCTGCAAGGGCCGGAGCTGGGCTGATCTGAAGTCAGAAGCCAGGTGCTTCTTCCCGGTCTCCCATGTGCGTGCAGGGGCCCAAGGACTTGAACCATCTTCTACTGCTTTCCCAGGCCATAACAGAGAGCTGGATTGGAAGAGGGGCAACCAGGACTAGAACCAGCGCCCATATGGGATGCTGGCGCTGCAGGCGGAGGATTAACCTACTGCACCACAGCGCTGCTCCCAGTAGCTCATCTTTTTAACATCAAGGGTTACAGAAACTTCCATATGTGAGCACTGCAAGTGGAAGAATCAATTGCAACAATCATCTTGGTGGCACTCAGCAAGGTCTATTGAAGGTCGACACACACACATTTTATGATCCCTCACCTCTACCACTAGGTATGCACCCTACAGAAATGTGTGCACATACACACCAAAAAGCTCCCGAAAAGGCATACATTTATGAAAATGTCAACATTATCCTTTGTAGCCAAATGACAATGAATCATATTATTCAACAACAGCAATATTGAAAAATCACGGACTTATTCAAGGAAATAAACACAACAGTGACTGAGTGATTTCCATGTGAGTCGCACAGACACAAATAAAATATTGATTGAAAGAAACCCCACACAAAAGAATACATTTGAGACCATGCACATAACATTCAGAAACAGTCAAATCTGAAGTTTGTTGTTAGCAATCTGGTTACCTCAGGGGAACAGGCAAGGTTGTGATCGACAGGGGATATAAGAGACAGATTTCAGAGGGCTGAAGCTGGGTGATTACGTGATGTTTTGCTGAGCTGTACACTTAAATTTTGTATATTTTTCATGTTTTCCATTCATAAAAGTCTTATGAAACAATAGCTATCCTTTATCCCAGTGTGGTTTTTTTTTTTTTTTTTTTTTTGGCTTCCCATTACTGTAACAAAGTACCTGAGGTTTATGCTGGCCCACAGTTCAGGAGGTTCAAAGTCCAAACAACTCAGCGCAGGCTCTGCCCAGGGCCCATGGCTGCATCGCATCATGGCAGGAGCATGCCTGTGTTGCATCTGTGTCTGATGTCTGTGCCTCTTCCTCTAAATCCCCCAGGATTCAATCCTTGGGGCTCAGCTCCAATGACCTAGTCTAATTTCATCCCCTTTTCTTTATTTGTTAGAAAACTTTTATTTAAGGTATACAAACTTCATGCCTTTCATATATACAAATTTAGAAACAGTGACACTTCCCAACCTACCCACCCTCCTGCCGGCACTCCCACCTTGCTTCCTCCTCCCTCTCCTATTCCCATTCTTATTTTTTTTTTTACAAAGATCTATTTTCATTAACTTTATACATATAAGATCAACCCTACACTAAGCAAAGAGTTCAACACACAGTATGACAAAAAACTGTTACTCAACAGTCAAGACAGGACTGTTCAAAATCATCATATCTCAAAGTGAATTTTCGCTTCTATAGATTACATTTTAATTATCACACAGGGAAAACATATGGTATTTGTCTTTTTGGGAATGGCTCATTCTTATCCTTTTTTAAAGATTTATTTATCTATTTGAAAGCAACAGAGTTACAGAGGGGCAGAGGCACACAGAGAGCGAGGTCTTCTATCCACTGGTTCACTCCCCCAATGGCCGCAAAGGCTGGAGCTGGGCTGATCTGAAGCCAGGAGCCAGGAGCTTTTTCTCGGCATCCCTTGTGGGTACAGGGGCCCAAGGACTTGGGCCATATTCTGCTGCTTTCCTAGGCCATAGCAGAGAGCTGGATCAAAAGTGGAGCAGCTAGAATTACAAATGGTACCCATATGGGATGCCAGCACTGCAGGCAGTGGCCTTACCCCCTACACCACAGCGCCGGCCCTGGGACTGGCTCATCCTAAAGGTCTTCCTACAAACACCATAGTGGGGTTATGTTTCTGCTCACTTAATACCATTAACATAAGATTTGGGGGATTAACTGCTGCATGAGTTTGTCGGGACAAATATTTAAACCAAGCACCCAAAAAATTGTATTTCCAGAAATTTAACATTAAAAAGTTAATAAATGGGGGCTGGCACCATGGCTCACTTGGTTAATCCTCTGCCTGCGGCGCCAGCATCCCATATGGGCACCAGGTTCTAGTCCCCATTGCTCCTCTTCCAGTCCAGCTCTTTGCTGCGGCCCAGGAGGGCAGTGGAGGATGGCCCAGGTGCTTGGGCCCCTGCATCCATATGGGAGACCCGGAGAAAGCACCTGGTTCCTGGCTTCAGATTGGCTTAGTTCTGGCTGTTGCGGCCATTTGGGGGGTGAACCAACAGAAGGAAGACCTTTCTCTCTGGCTCTCTCTCTCTTTCACTATCTAACTCTATCTGTCAAATTAAAAAAAAAAAAGTTGATAAATGGATGAAGACACAAAAATATATTCATTGCATGTTACTGAAGTAGTTAAAAAATTGGAAATCATCTAATGATCCAATGATAAGATATTGGTCCATTAAATTAAAACATATCTAGGGGCCAGGGCCGGCGCCGCGGCTCACAAGGCTAATCCTCCACCTTGCGGCGCCGGCACACCGGGTTCTAGTCCCGGTCGGGGTGCCGGATTCTGTCCCGGTTGCCCCTCTTCCAGGCCAGTTCTCTGCTGTGGCCAAGGAGTGTAGTGGAGGATGGCCCAAGTACTCGGGCCCTGCACCCCATGGGAGGCCAGGAGAAGCACCTGGCTCCTGCCATCGGATCAGCACGATGCGCCGGCCACAGCGCGCTAGCCGCGGCGGCCATTGGAGGGTGAACCAACGGCAAAGGAAGACCTTTCTCTCTGTCTCTCTCTCTCTCACTGTCCACTCTAGGGACATATCTAGGGGCCGGAGCTGTGGTGCAGCAGGTTAAAGCCCTGACCTGAAGTGCCGGCATCCCATATGAACGCTGGTTCTAGTCCCAGCTGCTCCTTTTCCAATACAGCTCTCTGCTATGGCCTGGGAAAGCAGTAGAAGATGGCCTAAGTCCTTCAGCCCCTGCACCTGCATGGGAGACCTGGGAGAGACTCCTGGATCCTGGCTCCTGGCTTTGGATCGGCACCGCTCAGGCCATTGATGCCATCTGGGGAATGAACCAGAGGATGGAAGACCTCTCTCTCTGTCTCTACCTCTCTCTGTAACTCTTTCAAATAAATAAAATAAATCTTTAAAAAATAATATATCTATACATTGAATATGACATATTAAAATAATTGCTATAGATTTATATTTGTTCATGTGTAAGGATAGCATTATAGACTTTTTAAAATTTTCCATCTTTATTGAAATATGATTGACAAATAGGATTGTATAAATTCAAGGTATACAACATGATTCCAACATACATGTGAAATGATTACCACAATCAAGTTAATGAACACACCTATCACTTCACTAAAGCACCATTTTTTGTTTTGTTTTGTGATAAGAATACTTTAAGACCTGCAAATTTCAGGTATACACTACAATATGATATGATAAACTCTAGTCACCATTCTATATATTATCTCTCCTAAACTTAATCCTCTGATAACAGAAAGTTTGTAATCTGTAACTAGCATCTTTCCACTTTCTGCATTCCACAGCCCTTGGCAACAATCATTTTACTCTGTTTCTATGAGTTCCACTTTTTATTTTCCACATATAAGTGAGACCATACATTATTTGTCTTTTCTCTGACTTATTTCACTTAGGGCAATGCCCTCAAGTTTTATCCATGTCATCACAAACGACAGGATTTCTTTATGAATGAATAATGTGGCATTACATGTATGAACATCACAATTTAGAAAACACTGGCAAAAAGTTTCTCAACATTGGGTTTAGGGGCCAGTGCTGTGGTGTAGAGAGTAAAGCCGCCACCTGCAGCACCAGCATCCCATATGGGTGCCAGTTGGAGTCCTGGCTGCTCCACTTGTGATTCAGTTCCCTGCTAATTTGCCTGGGAAAGCAGTGGGGAGGATGGCCCAACTGTTTGGACCCCTGCATCCACATGGGAGACCCTGAAGAAACTCCTGGATCCTGGCTACAGATTGGCCAAGCTCCAGCCACTGAAGCCATTTGGAGGTGAATCAGTGGATAGAAGATCTCTCTCTCTGTCTCCCCTCTCCCCGTAACTCTGCCTCTCAAATCAATACATTTTTTTAATATGACACCAAAAGCACAAGCAACAAAAGCAAAAGCAAATAAATGGGACAAATTAAACTACAGAGTTTCTGCACAGCAAAAGAAATAAACAACAAAATAAAAAGGCAAATTATGGAATAGGAGAAAATCTTCGCAAACCATAGATCTGATAAGGGGTTGACATCCAAAACATAAAGAACTCACACAACTCACTAGTGAAAAGTTAAAAATAAGCCAATTAAAAAGTGGCAAAGGACCCAAATACACATTTTTCCAGAGACATTAAAATGGCCAATAGTTACATGAAAAGATGCTTAACACCAGTAATCACTAGAGAAATTGAAATCAAAAACACAGTGAGCTATCACCTCACACCTAAGGATGGCTGTTATCAAAAAAAATGACAGATAAAAAGTGGTGAAAATATGGAAAGCATGGACCATTGTGCACTGTTGGTGGGAATACAAATTGGTACAATCGTTATGGAAATCAGTATGGAGTTTCTTCCAAAAGTAAAAAACATTACTAGCACATGATCCAGCAGTCCACTCTGGGCATCAAATACACAGAATCAACAGCTTGAAGAGATGGTATCCATACTCCCACGTTGACTGAAGCACTATTCACAATAGTCAAGACATGGAAACAACCTAAGGATCCACCAACAGATTAATGGACAAAGAAATTGAGGTTATATTATATTAATTGAGAAAAAATGGTCTCTACACTAGAATAAGTTTTTTAGTCCTAATTTTGGAAATAATGCATATAAAAATATGGTCAAATAATCAACATGTTAATAGTTAATATCTCTAGTAGAATTTTGGTAATTATTTTTCTAATTTTTCAACAAACACAGATTGCTAAACTTATAAATAATAACAGCTATCATTTACCGAATATGAACTGTGTGACAGACGTTAATAAAGACATAAAAGATATTTTCCCCATGTGGTTGTCACAAAAATCCGGCAGGATAAGCTCAGTTATCTGCATTTTGCAGCTCAAGAGATTAAGAAGAAGTAAATAAACAAGGTCACAAAAAAAAATCAGTCAAAGTCAGTCCATTAAGCAGGGTCCCCAAACATTCCTACCACAGGACACAGTGAGGATGTATTAAACGTAGGTTTCCTAGCCAAATTGTGACCCCAAGTCCTCTCATTCTGTTCTACACCAAAAGTTTCTTTAACTTCATAAAGTAGGCCAATTGGGAAAAATAAAATCTTGATAGATGCTAATTGTCACACAAAGTAGGAGTAATAATGAAGACAACTGCTACTATTCACTGAATGATCTCCATGTGCTGAGTATTATCCTTGTAAACCCCGTTGTCCTACAATAGACTGGTTACATGAATGGCTGCAATTCTTCATCTCTCCTTGTGCCACTCAGGTTCTTTGAGTGTGACTATGCATTGTCTTCCTGCTCCTACTTGAGTTTCAGCCATGTGGTTTGCCTTGGCCAATGAAATATATAAGCTCCTCCATTTAAGATGGAGTTCCATCCTGACACCATAAGCTGAAAATAGTAACTCAAAACACACTTAATTCACTTAACCTACTGGACATTACAGTTTAGCAATGCAGTTCACTGTAGACTATCTGTTGTTTGCCCTCATCAGCATAAGGCTGACAGGAAGCTGCAGCTCATTGTGTTAACCCACATTGAGAGAGTATCTATCATACTGCATATCACTAGTCCAGGAAAAGATCTAAATTCAGAATTCAAGGTGCAGTTTCTACAGAATACATACCCTTTTTGCACCACTGCAAAGCAGAAAAATCATAAGTGGAACCACACTGTCAGGCACTTTCTGTAGTAGCTACCATAAAGGCAGTCAGAGGCTTAAAAAGTGCTTCTGTGTTGCTGTGTACTGCTCTCGCCATCACCATGAGACCATGCCCAAGCCAGCATGTGGAAGACACAGAACACACTGAACACAACCAGTCACTTGAGTCATCATCCCAGATGAGCCACCCAGGATTAGTCAATATCAGTCAACCCCCCAGAAAAGGGATCAGGCCTTCACAAGGTCAACAGAGCTGCCTGGCCAACATAGCACTGAGATGTTGTGGTTATTTATTATGTAGCATCATTGTAGCAAAAACTGGTACAGACTCCATGAAGTAAATAGTACATTGTTATTATTACTATTGTACACAGGAGAGAAACAGACTCAGAAAAGTCACAGATAGTATGTGGTGAGCCAAGATTCTGTCCTAGGGTTATCTTACTACAGAGGATCCACTTTTAATTACCATACTACATACCCCTCTACATAGGCACTATGTATAACATATTGCCTCTACAAATGCACTCCCAGCTACAGTTTTAAGTGGAGCTCCATAAGAGTCTATGCATGCGTGTGTGTGTGTGTGTGTGTGTACACAAATATGTGTGCCAATCTTTCTGTTTAGCTGTTCACTGACTAGAGACTTAAAATTTGGAAGGATTATTTCTGACTAACTCAAACATCTGAGCTGCACTTAGCACTTTTACAAAGCTGCCTGATCCTAGTCCTTGTGGTTTAAACCAACAGTTTTGTGCATGGGGACTCATATTTTTCTCGCTCTCCCGCACTCCCTCTCATGTAGTCCTCAGGTATTTAATTTCTCGCAGATGCCTTCAGTGCTGACGTGCAGCCCAATATTAATTTGTGTGCTTCAAAGATTTGTCCTAAAAAATGCTGATGACACCAATAGAAGATGTAAAGTTTGACCTTCACTTACACAATGATTGGCATTGACTATAATTCCTTATGAGATTTCTCATCAGCAGCATGCTGATGCCTGCAGCCAGAGAGCATAATCAGTGGTTCTGTATCAAAAATTACTTTGCAGTCAGGGTAAGGTAACAAAGTCTCACAGTTAACAGGTAGAAAGAACAGTTGTTAGATGGACAGTAATCAACTTTTGATGGGCCCTGTTAACAATTTACAGAGATAATTAATGGATAAATTATATACCCACCTGCAGTTTTGCTTTCTAACCAGAAATCCTTAATACCAAGGCATCAAACAGCATGAGAGCTCACAGGAGGTTTGGGGCCAGATGCTGTAAACTCAGATTCTCTCTCCGGGAGGAAGGAAAGATTGAACAAGTAGCAAGAAGGTCAGCTGAAGAGATGGCCTCTGTCCCAAGGCCCCTCAGGCTGACAGGTGCAGCAGTCATCCTCCTGTGCTCTGAATCGCTCTCCACTTTGGCCTACTCAGAGCCGGGAGGTTAACCTGCAAGGAACTTGGTTGGGCTTCCTTGCCTTTGATTTCCAGTTGGTTCTGCTGGGCAGGGACCCCTGGTAACAAATCAAGGGGATGGGGGTGGGGGGCCAGCACTGTGGCTCTCTTGGCTAATCCTCCACCTGTGGTGCCGGCATCCCTTTTGGGCACCCAGTTCTAGTTCCGGTTGCTCCTCTTCCAGTCCAGCTCTCTGCTGTAGCCTAGGAGGGCAGTGGAGGATGATCCAAATGCTTGGGCCCCTGCACCACCATGGGAGACGGGGAGGAGGTGCCTGGCTTTGGATTGGCGTAGCACCGGCCATGGCAGCCATTTGGGGGGTGAACCAATGGAAGGAAGACCTTTCTCTTTCTCTCTCTCTCTCTCTCTCTCTGTAACTCTACCTGTCAAATAAATAAATAAATAAATAAAAATTAAAGAAACCAAATCAAGGGGATGATAAGAGGGAAGTAGAGGTATTCATTCCCTGGTGTTCTCCCTATGATGTCACAATTGAGTGGCTATGTCCCTCCATCAAAAGTCTCAGCTCCTTTAGAGATGCCCTTGCCAGGTTCTAGTCCCAGTTTCTCCTCTTCCAGTCTAGCTCTCTGCTGTGGCCCAGGAAGGCAGTGGAGGATGGCCCAGGTGCTTGGCCCCTGTACCTGCATGGGAGACCAAGAGCACCTGGCTCTCAGCTTCGGACTGGAGCAGCCATTTGAGGGGTGAACCAATGGAAGGAAGACCCTTCTCTGTCTCTCTCTCTCACTGTCTAACTCTATCTGTCAAAAAAAAAAAAGAGAGAGATGCCCCTTCCACACATCCCTCCCTAACTCTGGATCTGCCAAGCACTTCTTGCCTTCATTTCTTCCAATCTATAAGTAATAATAGATCCACTGCTTATTGCTCTAGAATTCTGCACCATTTCTTATGATTTTTCCCTATGCCATGTGCAATACTTGTAAATCATCTGTTTATGATACTTTTTTGATCTATCCCACTGTGAGTATGCTAGGACTGATCTACCATGTGACCCTGAGGAAGACCTCTTACCATGTGCCATCTTCCTGATCCACAGAATAGAAAGTAAAAAAAGCCTCCCTTTCTATGGGGATGGCCGAGGGGTATGTATGTGTGTGCTTGTGTGCACCTAATGTTGATATCCTTGAAAGGGTTAATGTCGCTCCCCCTCTTCGTGGAGGAGCAACACTGAACCCTGCCTAGGCTTCATATCCGAGTCACGGCACCATTATGTCGCTCCCCCTCTTCGTGGAGGAACGACACAGGACCCTGCGCTGTTCTTTCGTCTGCTCGGCCCTCCCCGGGTTTGCTGCTGGTTCTTCCCGGGTTGGCTACTATCCCTTCCACCTCCGTGGAAGGGCAGTTCCCCCTGGCCACATTCCCCACTTCCGCAGGGGAGCGGCACACCGCTGGCCGGCTCTTCTCGGGGGCTGCACAGGTGTTCCTTCAGCTAGATGTTCCCCTTAGATGTTCCCTTAGATGTTCCCGGTGCATGCCGTCTCTCTCTTCCTTTATAGTCCTCCTCCGCCAATCCCAACTCGGCTGCCCACACGCCGAGTACGCTGCTCTCCTCCAATCAGGAGCAAGTCCTACAGTTTATTGGTTGAACTGGAGGCAGCTGTGCGGAAGCTGTTTACTTCTCTCCCAGCGCCATATTGTGGGAGAGCAGATGCATAGAATAAGTCTTAATTCCAGTAACTCAGTCTAGTCCGGATTGCTCCCCACAGTTAACTGCTACAGTAAGTAAAAATACTATTACATCAAGTCAAGCTAATACTCAAAAGCATGAGCTGGGGTTGCAGAACACAAAGGAATTAAATGCTAGTAAACACAAGGAGAGGTGGAAGTGTACAAAATGACTGACCTAGGGCTTCCATATACAAGGGATAGATGAGAAAGAAAAGAGCAGAAATTAGACTTTCTTTGAACAATTAGCACTCATAGGGTCAGTTCTCACAGCAAATGCAGTGACCTACCCACCTGCCCATTTCTGCTCCTTTTCATCACATTTCCTACTTGGAGTCCACTGGGAAAGTCTTGGCTTTGTTGAAAATTAAGGCACGTTAAACCTACAGACATCAGAGATGAATGAATACAGAAAATCTGGAGGTGAAGTTCAAACTTCATTCAGACCACTACTTGTCGACACTTTAACCTACTCTTCCTGGGACCCTCCTCTGAACCAGGGGCCTGGTCCTTGTCCCTAAAATTGCACTCAACTAGCTTTCCTCATTATGTTAATTGCAGGGTAAGGTGTTAATTCTTACGAAACTTTTTTAAATTTTTACTTAGTTGAGAGACAGGGAGAGAGAGAGAGACAAAGAGCATTTCCATCCACTGGCTCACTCTCCAAAAGCCCACTGCAGAAGGGCTGGGCCGAGTCAAAGCTGGGAGCTGGGAACGCAATCCAATTCTCCCACATGGAGGGCAAGGACCCAATCACTTGCACCATCATCACTGCCTCCCAGGGTCTGCATTCAGTAAGGTGAAATCAGGAGCCAGAGCCGGAACCCAAACCCAGGCAGTCCTATGTAGAACACAGGTATCCTAACCACTAAGCTAAACAGAAGCTCTCTGCTTTCTAATAAAATATATTTAGTCAGTAAGCCTTGTTTATTAGACATCCACTACTTTCTTTTTTAAATTTTTTTTAAGTTTTATTTAATAAATATAAATTTCCAAAGTACAGCTTTTGGATTACAGTGCCCCCCCCCAATAACTTCCCTCCCACCCGCAACCCTCCCATTTCCCACTCCCTCTCCCATCCCATTCACATCAAGATTCATTTTCAATTATCTTTATATACAGAAGATCAATTTAGTATATATTAAGATTTCAACAGTTTGCACCCATACAGAAACACAAAGTATAAAGTACTCTTTGAGTACTAGTTATAGCATTGATTCACTTAGATTCACACATTAAAGACAGAGATCCTACATGGGGAGAAAGTGCGTAGTGACTCCTGTTGTTGATTTAACAATTGACACTATTGTCTATGGCGTCAGTAATCACCCTAGGCTCTTGTCATGAGTTGCCAAGGCTATGCAAGCCTTTTGAGTCCGTCAACTCCGATCTTATTTCAACAAGGTCATAGTCAAAGTGGAAGGTCTCTCCTCCCTTCAGAGAAAGGTACCTCCTTCTTTGATGGCCCATTCTTTCCGCTGGGATCTCACTCACAGAGATCTTTCATTTAGGTTTTGGGTTTTGTTTTTGTTTGTTTTTGTTTTGCCACAGTGTCTTGGCTTTCTGTGCCTGAAATACTCTTTGTAGTCGGATCCAAATGCCTTAAGGGCTGATTCTGAGGCCAAAGTGCTGTTTAGGACATCTGCCATTCTATGGGTCTGTTGTGTATCCTGCTTCCTATGTTGGATCATTCTCTCCTTTTTAATTCTATCAGTTAGTATTAGCAGACACTAGTCAAGACATCCACTACTTTCAGGAACTCAGTCAGGCAGTGATGAGCATGGACAAGTTTCCTCCACTCATAAAGCCTATATCCTAGTGCCATACCCATGAGATGTGTACAATTTTTTAAAAAATATTTATGTATTTGAAAGGCAGAGTTACAGAAAGGCAGAGGCAGAGAAAAAGAGGGAGGGTGAGAAAGAGAAAGAGAGGAAGAGAGAGGTCTTCCACCCAATGGTTCACTCCCCAAATGGCCACAACGGCTGGAGCTGGGCCAATCCAAAGCCAGGAGTCAGGAGCTTCTCATGTGGGAAAAGCCAGGAGCACCATGTGGGAGAGCAGGGACCCAAGGATTTGAACCATCTTCTACTACTTTCTCAGGCCATTAGCAGGGAGCTGGATCAAAAGTGGAACAGTTGGGTCTCAAACCTGCGCCAATATGGGATGTCAGCATGGCAGGTAGCAGCTTCACCTGCTACACCACAGCGCCAGCCCCCAGTGTGCACAATTTTTAAAGAAAATCTTGTAGAACCGGAAAAGGGCACTAAGCCTGAATTACAGTATCCTTCACGTGCATGCACAAACATATGGGATTATTGAGTATTCAAAAATAGAATTTCAGATCTAAATCCAATCTTAATAGGCACCTCATGCCCCCACCCCACTCCACTCCCCACACTCAGAAATTACAAATGAGGCAACCAACTGTGTGACCTTGGGCAAATCTCAGCCTCTCCATTCCTTGATAGAGCCCTGGCTTCCTGACTCCCCGCCAAGCTTCGTCCCTGAGAGCTGCATTCTCCGGTGTTTTCCTGCTATTGCTACCCCTGTGGCAGCCGGGAGAGCATGGTAATAGGCATCTCTCCTCGGATGCTCACACCTGTTGTTTTCTCTGCCAGATCAATCCTACACCTTCCTTCAAGCTCACCAGGAGGCTCCCCTTGGACCCTTCAGAGTAGGCTGCTCTGCCTGTCACATGCACCTGCAGTAAGCTGCCCTCCCCTTTGGCACAGCTCATTCCTCAGGGCTTCTAGTTCCTGATCCGTCTTCCCCTACTAGACTATAAAGTCTGTGATCCCCAGAACCTGTCTCTCTCCTGTGCCCGCACATAGCAGACATTGCGCAAAAAATTTGTGAGTAAATGAAACTCTTATTTAATTTATAAAGGCAATCAGTGAGAAAACTAGGCTGTGTCCACAGAATTTTGCATGATAGAAACCTCCTAAGAATGCAGTGGTTCTCTGCTCTAGTTGGTTGAAGCAATAATAAATTTGATTATGCTTTTTAAATAAAAGGAGATAGAGAGCTACCCTCTCTGGTCTTACTAAGTGAGGAAATACATTCTCCTTCACACACTTGTTTCTCATTCCCATTTAGTGGTCCTGCCTGACATCACTGCCTTCTCTTGTGCCAACGGGAACTGACACAAAACAGTCCTGTGCCGTGCCTCCCCTATAACAGTAAAGGGAAAGTGTCACCCAGCTTACAAAAAAGCAAAATTTCCTCCTACAGTCTACAAGGGAGAACAGAGGATTTCCAGGGAGGAAGACTTTGCCATCCATGCCCAGGAATTGCACAGGCCTCAGGGTGGAGGAGAAACGGCAGAGAAACACAGATGGCATGCTGGCGGTTGGGTGAATTAATGTGATTGCATCCCAGTAATGGTTCAAGGGAGATATTCATGTAACTCATGCAAATTCAGAAATAATTGAGGTTCATTTTTCTAGGATAAAGTCATGACATTTTGCTTTTACCTGAACTACCCCCGAAAAAGGGCCATTTTTATTATTCCACCTTCAATTATTCATAACCACACACTCACAGATCTTTAGACCCACAAAAGGTCATCCCACTTTGATTCTGCAATTGTTTGCTTCCGAAGTCGGGGGGAGCAGCCCATGCATATGCACGGGCACACAAGGCTGACGCGGCTCTCGCTGTTCATTAACACTGTGTTCACTGTATATTTGAAAGTCAAACAAATACTACCTGTCACCAACAGGAATTTTTAATATCTCCTATATTTCATTTCCAATGAAATGTCAAAATGATGGAAAATATTTCCACAGAAGCTTGGAAAGGGCAGCGCCTCACCAACGCCGCACCGTGAAACCCCACGTTGGTGCAAAAACATCATTAAAGCAGACCCGCTGCCGCTGAGATCAGATTGTTTCTTGGTATTTTACTGCCTTTGTCATTCCTGCAGTAGCTGGGAAATGTCGATGTGAAGTCTGTTTGCCAAGTCAATATGCTTTGCGGGCTGAGGGGACCCGCAGTCCTGTTTTCAGCTGAAAGCGCATGCGGTTTATTTACAGCCCGATTTTGGCTCAAACTGCCTTTTATTTGCACGCACGATGATCCTCTTAGCATATGCACCCTTTGCTGCTCGTCATTCTTCAAGCCCTGCTTCCCCATTTTTAATGTCAGGAAAATCAAATAGTGCTGACCTCCCGCTCCCCCCTCCCCAACTCCCGACCCTGACTCTGAATCAGAATTTCTGAATTGCAAGCTTCCATCTTCTCTATCGGAAATAAGCCTATGTCCATCCCTAGACATTGTTGCCTGGAGACTGGGAGAGGTCTGGGTCAGGATGAAGCTGAGGCGGGGTACGGAGGCAGGGAGTGAGGCCTCCTGGTGGTAGGGATGGTTGGGAAAGCCGGCAGCAGGGTTTCTCAACCTCAGCACCCTTAATCCTGGGGCTGGATCATCCCGTGCTAGTGAGCCTCTCCCTTGTGTTGTAGGAGGTTCAGCAGCAACCATGGCCTGCACCTGCTAGATGCCAGTAGCATGTCCCCTCCTTCAGCTGTGACAGCCAAAAGTGTCTCTGCACTTAGCAAATGTCCTGGGAGTGGGGCTCCCCTCCCCCATCCCATATAAGCCACCATCCCAGGAGCACAGCCATCAGCAGCGGTTTTTCTGAAGCATGTTCAGCTCTCAGGGCTAGGGCAGGCAGGACTGTCTGCAGATGGCGCCTGAACTGCAAAAAGCAGAAGCATTTTCTATTCCACCCCTCGGAGAGCGGAACCGCTTTCCGGTTTCCAACCTGCCAACATTTACCCACTGACATTTAATGAATGTGCTTAATGTGCTTGTCCCTGTCCTTTTTTTTTTTTTTTTTTTTTTTTTTTTTTTTTTTTTTGACAGGCAGAGTGGACAGTGAGAGAGAGACAGAGAGAGAAAGGTCTTCCTTTGCCGCTGGTTCACCCTCCAATGGCCGCCGCTGCAGCCGGCGCACCGCGCTGATCCTGGCAGGAGCCAGGAGCCAGGTGCTTTTTCCTGGTCTCCCATGGGGTGCAGGGCCCAAGCACCTGGGCCATCCTCCACTGCACTCCCTGGCCATAGCAGAGAGCTGGCCTGGAAGAGGGGCAACCGGGACAGAATCCGGCGCCCCAACCGGGACTAGAACCCGGTGTGCCGGCGCCGCAAGGTGGAGGATTAGCCTATTGAGCCACGGCGCCGGCTTGTCCCTGTCCTTTCACAGCCTTGCCCTCCAGAGAAGACCCCAGCTTGCCCATCATTAGGCTTCTTGGCCTGGGTGGTCCAGAGTGGCAGGCAAAGGGGCACAAAAGTAAGGCAACTGGGGATGGTGTTTTATGTTCACTTCGTGGTGTTCATGAGAAACAAACAACTACATTATTCTCTTAGCTGTGTGGACCACATTTTTTACCCTGATACAGCACTGAGACTAAGCTACATGAATAATGGACTTAAAATTATGACACTTTTATTTGGGTGGAATTTAAATTATGTGAAGACTCTTTGGAAAATGTTATCTCTCGTGGGACAGAAAAAAAATAGATATTACTGGATCCAGCATTGTGACGCAGTGGGTTAAGCTGCCACCCACAACACCAGTTTCCCATATGGCTGCTCCATTTCTAATTCTGTTCCCTGATAATGCACCCAGGAAAGCAGCAAAAGATGGCCCAACTGCTTGGGCCCTTGATATCCACATGGGAGACCCAGATGGAGTTCCAGGCTCCTGGCTTCAGCCTGGCCCAGCCCTGTCCTTTGTAGCCATTTAGGAACTGAACCAGCATATGGAAGATATCTCTCTCCCCCACCCCACCCCCAGCCCCGGTCTGTCTCTCCCCCTGTCTTTAACTCTACATTTCTAAATAAATAAATTTAAAGGAGATATTATATTCCCCATTTGATTACTGAGAAACCTAAGGTCCAAAGAAGTCAAGGACTACAATGTAGTTAAGCATCAGAGCCTGCTGTATTGGTTTGCTAGGGCTGACTTAGCAAAACGCCATAGTTTGGGTGGCTGAAACAACAGAAATTTGTTTTCTTACCATTCTAGAAGCTAGAAGTTCAAGATCAAGGCGTCAACTGCCCTGGTTTCTCCTGAGATCTTCCCCTTGCTGCCTCTTCACATGTCTCTGTACACAGGCATCCCTGGTGTCTCTTTTGTACACCCAAATTTCCTCTTCTATTGGACATCACTAAGATCATATTAGAGCTACAGGCCTCATTTTAACCTAATTGCCTTTTTAAAAGGCCCTATTCCAAGTACAGTCTCATTCAGAGAGGAACCAGATGACAGCTCAAGGACTTGGGGTCCTGCCACCCATGTGACGATCTTGGTTGAGGTCCTGGTGCCTGTTGTTGGCCTGGCCCAACCCTAGCGATTATGGGCTTTTGGGGAGTGAACCAGCCAGCAGATAGAAGATAGAAGATCTTGATATCTTTCTCTTTCTCTCTTTCTCTCTCTCACTCACTCACTCACTCTCCTTCTCTCCTTCTCTCTTCCTTTCAAATAAATAAATAAGCTTTTTTTTTTTTTACAAAAATAAATGGAAAACAACACACAGAACAGAGACCCAGGGAAGACAGAGGTGGAGACTGGGATGCTGTGTCTATACACAAAGGGTCCCAAGGATTCCCAGCAACCACCAGAAGCTCCGAGAGCCATGGCGCTGTTTCTCCCTCAGATCCTCCAGGAATAAGCAGCCCTACCAACAACATGACTCTGGCATCCAGCCATCCCAATGGTTTGTGGTCACTTCTACAGCCGCTCTAAGAAACTGGTGCCACCACTTCATATCTATGGGACAGAGACTTGCATTTTCCCTCCAGTTGAGCCACACGGCACATAGCTTCACACTGTGGACTGATGAAAGTCTCTCACAAACCACACGTCCTCTACAAAGAATGAGGCTTGAATGAAGAAGAGGTCACCTTTCAGCCAAGCGAGGATCAAAATTCAACAGCCACAAGAGTCTGAAGGTGCAAAACATGTCAGTGCGAACCCTGGTTTCAGGGAAGGTATTCTTCTTTCCATTTTCTTTTTTTTTTTTTTTTTAATTTATTGGTTTGGAAGTCAGAGTTAGAGAGGGAGCGGGAGAAAGAGAGAGAGGTCTTCCATCCACTGGTTTACTCCTCAAATGGCCGCAACAGCCAGGTCTGGGTCGGGCCAAAGCCAGGAGCCAGGAGCTTCTTCTGGCTCTTCCATGTAGGTGCAAGGATCCAGGGACTTGGCCATCTTCCCCTGCTTTCCCAGGCACATTAGCAGGGAGCAAGATGGGAAATGGAGCAGTTGGGACAAAAACCAGTGCCCACGCTGGATACCAGCATTGCAGGTGGAGGCTTTACCCACTATACCACAGTGCCACTCCCCCCTCCCTTCCACTTTCTAATTTCTACCTTGCCAGTATAGAGTATGAGCCCTTCCCTAAGTGCATCAGTCTGAGATATCTGGAGGAAAGGCCCACAACCGCACATGGCAGACAGAGCTGGTCTTTATATCCTGCCACTGCACTGTGGACAAACACATTTAGGGATGCTTAAGACAAGTCTGCAGGGGTGTGTGTGCTTATTCTTCCCCTCCCAACTCCCACCACCAAAGTGAAAGATGAGATAGCACCAAGGTTTTCTGTATCTCAATAACAGGATCTCATATGGAAAGGGTAAAATGAGATATATTCTACAAGAGAAGTCAGAGTGAAAGGTTGACATAAGCATTTAGTTAGCAATCAGCCTTTGCAAGAAGCTCTGCACATAAGCCAACAGAATAGAGTTCCTGGCTCAAAGTCAGAGCTCTGTAGGAATAGAACCCTTGTAAAGGAGAAAGGCAGCTTCATGAGGGCTGGAGGGGAAGGTGTGAAGGCAGGGTGTCAGGAGCAGGAGCCTTGGAAACGTGTGCCAGGGGAGAGATGCAGAGCACCCGTGGTTGGACAGCCAGAGAAATGAGCAGGTGGCAAATTAAGATGATGGAGAGAAAATTCAGAAATCCAGAGTCTTGCATCAACAAAGCCACCAGAGAACCAGTCCAGGTTTATTTAATGAGGACTTGAATGGTTAAATGTTCATCAACAGGGAAATTAAAATCTTCCACTGTCGCTCCCCCTCTTCGTGGAGGAACGACACTAAACCCTGCCTAGGCTTCATATCCGAGTCACGGCACCATTATGTCGCTCCCCCTCTTCGTGGAGGAACGACACTAAGCCCTGCCTAGGCTTCATATCCGAGTCACGGCACCATTATGTCGCTCCCCCTCTTCGTGGAGGAACGACACAGGACCCTGCGCTGTTCTTCTGTCTGCTCGGCCCTCCCCGGGTTTGCTGCTGGTTCTTCCCGGGTTGGCTACTATCCCTTCCACCTCCGTGGAAGGGCGGTTCCCCCTGGCCGCTTTCCCCACTTCCGCAGGGGAGCGGCACACCGCCGGCCGGCTCTCTGGGGGGCTGCACAGGTGTTCCCTCAGATGTTCCCCTTAGATGTTCCCGGTGCATGCCGTCTCTCTCCTCCTTTATAGTCCTCCTCCGCCAATCCCAACTCGGCTGAGTACGCTGCTCTCCAATCAGGAGCAAGTCCTACAGTTAATTGGTTGAACTGGAGGCAGCTGTGCGGAAGCTGTTTACTTCTCTCCCAGCGCCATATTGTGGGAGAGCAGATGCATAGAATAAGTCCTAATTCGAGTAACTTAGTCTAGTCCGGATTGCTCCCCACAGATCCCCCTTTCTTTTTATTTTTTGGCGTTGATACGCGCCTGTCTTCGGTGTCCCGCGGCACACACTCTGCTGCACTTGCTAGAGTTGCCACAGGCTCTTACAAGTCCTATCAATCAGGAAAACCGAATCCGGGTCCTCTCTTCGCCGTGTTGTGAGGAGGTTTTTAGGCGCTGATGCGTGCCTGTGTTCGGTGCCCTGCAGCGCATGCTCTGCTCTGCCTGCAGGGGCTTACAAAACCTATCAGGCAAACCGAATCCAAGCCTTCTCATTGCCTTATTGTGGGGGAGACTTATTAGTGTTGGTTCGTGCCTATCTTCGGTGACCTGCAGCTCATACTCTGGTCGAGCTTTGCTGGCGCTTACCGCCTTAAATCAGGCAGACCGAATCCAAGCCTCCTAATTGTTGCATGTTGAGGGGAGGCCTTATTTTTCTCTATTTCTCTATCTCCGGGCATTCCTACTTCTCCCATTTTACTTCTATCTTCCAGCATTCCTATTTCTCTCACTTTACTTCTAAAACTTCTGTTTCTCTTATCCCCGCAGCTTCCCGGCACCTCGCCCTGCCGGCAGCTTCACGGCTCCGCGCAGCTTCCCGGCGCCTCGCCCCGCCAGCGGGCTCCGCCCCGAGGCTGCTTCTCTGCGCCTCGCCGGCTCTGAGCCGCTTCAGCCCGCGCCTCATCTGCGCGGCTTCCCGGCTTTGCGCGGTCCGCGGTCTCCACGCTTAACCCTTTCGCGTCTGAACCACGGCCTACGCCAGCCCCGTTCCCTATCTACTCACGCCCCGTGCTCTCTCTGCACGCGGCGGCTTCCGCGAGTAACACAGCGTAGCTTGCGTCTCCGCCACTAGGATTCAATCTAAGTTCCCCGGGCTAGCCTGGCGAATTCAACCCAGCGTACGTCTCCGCCCCACGATTTGGCTTCCCGTCCTTTGCTCCCCGGGCTAATCAGACGGATCCCAATCTGGCTTACGTCTCAGCTTCTGGTTTCAACTTTTCGCCCCCTATTCCCGGGCTAACTTGAGAACCCCAAAGTGGCTTTCGTTTCCGCCTCGGCCTGCCCCCCGCGGCTTCAATTTCCCTAACATTTTTCTCTACCCGGTATATTTCCCAAGCTTTCCTCCAACAATACTCCTCCCTCATTTCTCCTGGCCTCTCCCCACAGTCTGCATCCGAGTCTGTTTGTTCTAGCTTTCACTTTCGCTTTCGACCTTAGAGATTTCTCCCAGCTTCCCCCCGTAGTCCGTATCCGAGTCTATGCCTAGGCTTTCAATAGCTTCTTCCGGCACCTTTCTCGTCCGGCTTTCCCCTAGGCTCTTCGCTAGTCTCTCTCTCCGGTATTTTCCACTTCTTCCCGTTTCTTCTCTCCTAGGTTTTCTATCCGTCCTAGGTTTCCTATCCGAGTTAGGTTTCCTATCCGAGCTAGGTTTCCTATCCGTTTCTTCCCTCCTAAGTTTCCTATCCGAGTCACGGCACCAATATGTCGCTCCCCCTCTTCGTGGAGGAACGACACTAAACCCTGCCTAGGCTTCATATCCGAGTCACGGCACCATTATGTCGCTCCCCCTCTTCGTGGAGGAACGACACAGGACCCTGCGCTGTTCTTCTGTCTGCTCGGCCCTCCCCGGGTTTGCTGCTGGTTCTTCCCGGGTTGGCTACTATCCCTTCCACCTCCGTGGAAGGGCGGTTCCCCCTGGCCGCTTTCCCCACTTCCGCAGGGGAGCGGCACACCGCCGGCCGGCTCTCTGGGGGGCTGCACAGGTGTTCCCTCAGATGTTCCCCTTAGATGTTCCCGGTGCATGCCGTCTCTCTCCTCCTTTATAGTCCTCCTCCGCCAATCCCAACTCGGCTGAGTACGCTGCTCTCCAATCAGGAGCAAGTCCTACAGTTAATTGGTTGAACTGGAGGCAGCTGTGCGGAAGCTGTTTACTTCTCTCCCAGCGCCATATTGTGGGAGAGCAGATGCATAGAATAAGTCCTAATTCGAGTAACTTAGTCTAGTCCGGATTGCTCCCCACATTCCACTTCTTTGAAAACAAGAGTCTCCCTCTTGATTTAATGATTTTAAGAACAGCTCCCTAAGGAGGCAGCTGGCTGCCACCCATCTGCACAGCCCACAGAGACAGATGCCATTTAGCTGGTGGAGGGAAGCAGGGCAAATGGCCAGCCACTTGGTGTCAGAAAACATGGGAGGTAGAATTTTGTCCACAGGGGTTCCTAGACTTTTCCCAAGGACTTCTTTTGTAAATCTCCTCTACCTAAATAAGCACAATGCTTTGTCAGTATGTTTGACAACCAAGCAATCTATACTTGTTAGGCCATCAATTATTTTTTCCTCCATTTTTAATTAATGAAACCCTTAGAACTACACATAGTACCTGATCAGTGTTGATAATCACAGCTCCCAAATTCAAGCAAAAGAATCTCCAGAAACAGCTATAAAAGAGAAATGTGAGTTCTTTCTGGCTGATAACAGCCATTTCAGAGGGAAATGCATGCTGTCCACCTGACCTTTAGAGTCTCAGAAAAATACCGTGGAGTCTCAACACCAAATGCATCGACTGCTAGGGCCAAAGAATCCAAGGCTGGGAGACACTGATTGATTATGCTTAATCATAATTATAGAAACTGGCCTGGAAGTTAGTCACTCCCCTGGTAACCTGTATAGTGGGTTTCTCTCCAACCCCCAGTTTCTACGGGTTTTTCCCTTCCTGTCGTCTCCCTTTCAACATCCTTTTGGATGTTTAATATCTCCCCAACATATCAGAGTTTCATCAATTTATTCTTTTTTTATAACTTTATTACATAGAACAGACAACTACAGAATAATACAAGACACTCATTCTTAAAATCTATGTTTAATTATCTTCTGCATCATAATCCTTTTTGTTGCAATAATTACTAAACAGTCCCTTCACTTTTTTTTTTTCAACTACTTGAAAGACAGAGAGAAGTGGGGACAGGGAGAGAAATCCTCCATCCAGTAGTTCACTCCCCATATGCCCACAATTTCCAGGGCTGGACAGACCAAAGCCAAGAGCCAGGAACTTCATCCAAGTCTCCTGCATGTGTGGAAGGGGCTCAAGCACTTGAGTTCTCTGCTGCCTCCCAGGATGTATTATCAGGAAGCTGGATCTGAAGCAGAGTAGCTGGATCTCATACCAGCCTCTGATGTGCCTTGGTCTTAAGATATAAGGAATGCCATTTTTATTTTTCTCAGGCTTGGTCCAAGTCCCATAGTAGCTCCTCATTCTCCCTTGGCTGGCTCGTGGTTCCCAGGAAGAAAGCTCCCTGCACTTCCTGTCTGAGTGAGGGGGACCCTGGTGTCTGTTCAGCCGCCTTCCTGCCCTTGCTTTCCTCTGCATCACAGCAGTGCTGTAGCATCTTCCTCGGGCACTACTGCTCCACTGACCTTTGCTTACGTAGATCCTAGCTCCACTTCCTCCATGATAAGCTGTCTGGGCTCTGAACACCAACACAGCTAGTCACCAACCTGTTCAAATCCTCAAGACACGTGAAACCAATGTGAATCGAATCACAAGTTCATCCATCCATCATCCATCCTTGTGGAGCTCACAACTGCATCTCTATCCCCAGAGGTCACTTCTAATTCCCTGAAAACAAAGTGCCCTGCCATCATCTTAATAAGGTGATAGAAACAGAGAGATCTATTTCCCCCGTGAGATTCAAGGGATGGAGAGAGGAACAGGAGGTTGGTAGGCACGCAGGGAATTCCTCCCATGTCTTCATAAGGAGAACTGGCTAGTGTAGGGAAAAGCAAGATCAAAGTTCAGTTTTCAGCAAGTCACCCACACACATAATAAATGTGCATATCATTCTGCCATAACTTAAATGAAGTTATTAATGAATTTTTCCATTATATAATGTATAACCACTATAAGAATTTAGAAAATAGAGAAAAATTAAAGTAGTCCTATGTAATTCTATAGAATTAATCAGACATATAGGTATGGATTAGTATAAAGATCAGAATGGGATCTAGTATTGAAGCCATGCTGAAAACATCACCGTAGGACAGCAAAGGAGCTTCAATTTGCATGTGGGTTTGTAATCCCTCATCTGTAATTCCAACATACAAAAATCTGCAAAACCTGGAACATTTTCTGTCCTTTTCTGTAATTCATTTGGCAACAAAACTCAACCTGAACTGACATATGCCTATTTATGATCTTACTTATCCAACTTTGTATGAATATTCATATTTTGCTACAGAAATGGCAGTGTATTTGATTATGAGGTACTGCCCCAGGCTCTACTGGACGTGTTACAGAACACATGCATCACAGTTCCAAAATTCAAAAAATTACAAATTCTGAAAACTACCTGCTCCACATTGTGGGATAAGGAACTGTGAACCTGTAATGTCCCAGTCTTCAGTGGACAAGCCCTAGCAGGAAGACCAAAAACATTTATTTCTTCAAGATCTTAAGCAGAGCATTTTAACATTGCCACATTTCAAAGGCATAAAACAAACAATTAAAATGTAAGGCTTTTTATCACTAAGATTCGTTCACCACAGATACTCTTTTCTCATCTTTGAACTCCATCTCCTCATCTTGGGACTAGGAAAATAGTAGGGTTTGGAAATCTTGGATGGAGTGAGGGTTAAGGACATCACTTAAATCTTTTAAAAGTTCAACAGTTTTCTGTAATGGTCATGACATAGATATGAGTATCACTTCAGCAACTAAATGGCTATATCAAAATGTCATAAGTCCAATAAGAGAAAGAAGGAAATCTTTATAGCTACTAAAGGAGAAATTACAGCTGCTCCCAGGAGATCGAACACCCCTGAGAGATAAATGGCACCCAGGTGTTCCGGTGGAAGAAATACATTAAGCCTACAGGGCTGGACTGAAATCTCATGGGACTGCTTTGTGTGAATCACATAGCATCAGTAGTCACAGGTTTTGTTCTGACTTGTTTAATGTGAATATCTTGCCACCAACAAAACTTGGATGCTTTCACATACACACTTTGGTATCTGGTTTCTCCTGAAAAGTCTGAAGTCCTGGACCCACATTTACAACCCAGCAGCAACTGTGTAGAGCTTAGGATAAGCAGCTGTCCCATTTTGGATACTCATGATGTCTCCATTTCATGACAGTGCCCACATATAACTACATTTCCTGGGACCTTCGTGTGGTTCCTGCTGGCATCTGGCCATCCCAAGACCCCTGGAATACATGCCACAGATTCTGAGATGTAACAGTGAGCAGTCAGTGTTATACGTGACTGTGGACAATGAGGGAACAAGGTCTTTCTCTGCAGGAGAGACTGGCAGTCTTATTCCAAAGCACACACTGGAACAGTAATGACAAATGAGGTGATCCAGAGAAATCATATAGGGAATCACCAAGCAGAACTGAGAAGCCAACAAAGATTTTTGCAGAAGTAAAATAGCAGGGTTAGGAAGCAAGAGATGCAGGGACTCTTAGCTCAAAAGAATTAGGGGCCAACTAATAATCATTTTTGCTCATGAGCAATTTTATTATTATTTCCCACCCAGGTAAAACCATCCCTAATATTTATAGCTTACCTACTAAGTGCAGGTATTATACATATGTTGTCTCACTCAGTCTTTATTTTTTTTATTTTTTTTTAACTTTTATTTAATGAATGTAAATTTCCAAAGTACGACTTATGGATTACAATGGCTTCCCCCACATAACGTCCCTCCCACCCACAACCCTCCCCTTTCCCACTGCCTCTCCCCTTCCATTCACATCAAGATTCATTTTCGATTATCTTAATATACAGAAGATCAGCTTAGTATACATTAAGTAAGGATTTCAACAGTTTGCTCCCACACAGAAACATAAAGTGAAAAATAATAGATGATTTTTTTTAAATGATGATGAAATCAGATCAGACCTATTGTCATGTTTAATCCCAGTGAGAGTCAAGTTGGGAATTGATAATTTCTTTTTTTTTTTTTTACAGAAGATCAGTTTAGTATGCATTAAGTAAAAATTTCAACAGTTTGCACCCCCATAGAAACACAAAGTGAAATATATTGTTTGAGTACTCGTTATAGCATTAAATCTCAATGTACAGCACATTAAGGACAGAGATCCTACATGAGGAATAAGTGCACAGTGACTCCTGTTGACTTTACCAATTGACACTCCTGTCCATGGCATCAGTAATCTCCCTATGCTCCAGTCATGAGTTTCCAAGGCTATGGAAGCCCTCTGAGTTCTCCGACTCTTATCTTGTTTAGACAAGGTCATATTCAAAGTGGAGGTTCTCTCCTCCCTTCAGAGAAAGGTACCTCCTTCTTTGAAGACCTGTTCTTTCCACTGGGATCTCACTCACAGAGATCTTTTTGCCAGAGTGTCTTGGCTTTCCATGCCTGAAATACTCTCATGGGCTTTTCAGCCAGATCCGAATGCCTTTAGGGCTGATTCTGAGGCCAGAGTGCTATTTAGGACATCTGCCATTCTATGAGTCTGCTGAGTATCTCACTTCCCATGTTGGATCACTCTCCCCTTTATTTACTCCATCAGTTAGCGTTAGCAGGTACTAGACTTGTTTATGTGCTCCCTTTGACTCTTAGTCCTTTCATTATGATCAATTGTGAACTGAAATTGATCACTTGGACTCTCACTCAGTCTTTATAACTTCTCTGGGAGGCAGGGGTCATTATGTCCATTTTGAAAATCAAGAAACTGAGCCCTAGAGAGTTTAAGTAACTTACTCAAGGATGCTAGCTTGTAACTGTCAGAACCAGGATTCAAATCAAGGCTTTTATGACCTTGCATTACACTCCTAGACCAAAAGCAAATGTTTACCTTTGCCCACCAAAAAAGTAACTGCTCAGCTAATTGAGGCATCTTAACTGTGTTGTCTTTCCTAGTAAGAAAAGAAATTAGGGGGTAGGCAATTGGGCAGTGGTTAAGACACCACTTGGGATGCTTGCATCCTTTATCAGAGTGCTTGGGTTTGAGTTCCACCTTTCCTCTCAATCCGGCTTCCTGCTAGTGCAGACCCTAGGAGACAGGTTTGATGGTTCAAAGTACTTAGGGCCTAAGGGCGGGTGTGTGGCATAGCAGGTAAAGCCGCCACCTGCAGTGCTGGCATCAGATATGGGCGCCGGTTCTAGTCTAGCCAGCACCACTTCCGATCCAGCTCTCTGCCTTGGCTTGGAAAAGCAGTGGAAAATGGCCCAAGTCCTTGGCCCCCTACACCCACGTGGGAGACCCATAAGAAGCTTCTGGCTCTTGGCTCCTTGCTTTGGATCAGCCCAGCTCCAGCTGTTGCAGCCATCTGGGGAGTAAACCAGCAGATGGAAGACCTCTCTCTCTCTCTCTCTGCAACTCTGCCTTTCAAAAAAAATAAATAAATCCTTTTTTTAAAAAGTACTTGGGGCTCTATCATCCACATGGGAGACCCAGTTGAGTTCTAGGCTCCTAGCTTTGGCCTGGTCCAGTCCTGGTTGTTGCAGGTATGCGGGGAATGAACCAACAGATGGAAGATCTATTTCAATACCTCTCTCTCTCCCCTGCCTCACCCCATTTCAAATAAAATGAAAATCAACACCCTTGAAAAATTACTCTCAGAATCTGGCATTGGCCAGTGAGAACTCAGTATGAATTTATATCATTTTGGAGACTTGAACGTAAGAAGAGATAAATACTCTGGGGAACAAGGGCACTTTCAGGTGTCACAAAAATCGTAGTGACCTGCTTTGAACCCTCCTGGGCCGTCCTTACTAAAACGATCGAGAGCAGTGCTCAGATGCCATTGCTACACTTTTTCTATTAAACCCTGACTGGTGAAGCCACACCAGCTGGCAAGGAGGTACTCTGGAAAAGGACAAGGCACTGCTCTTTCAGGCAATGCAAAAATCTCTGCTACCCAGTTCCTACCACAGGATCATGGAAAACTCAATTATTAATACGAGTATATGAACACCATTTTGTTGTGATTACATTTCACTTTAATTTAAATATTGTTTAAAGCCACAAGGGAGAGCAAGGAAGCAGGCTCATGAAAAAAATGAGTCAGTCTCAGTTTTATTTTTCATGTTTGCAAGCCAGGATTATCAGCAAATCTTATCAGTCAGGCGGCAAATTACCAAGAACTGCATTAAAAATGTGTATAGTCATTTTCATTTTTGAAAGATTCAAGACTATAAATAATTAAATGCATTAGACATCTGTTATTTATGAGCTGAAATGACAGTTTTAATTTAGTTCTTCATTTAGCTGAGCCTGACGTATTGTGACTGTAAAGGAAAACACAGGAAATATCTAAAAATGACATCTTTCGGAGCCTGCAGTGACCATAGGTGCAAATCAAAGCCTGGTTATTTTCACTTCCCTTCAAGGCCTGTCAAGACACAATCTTCATTTGTGACCTTGCGTTGTCTGTCCTCGGGAATTCTGATTGGCTGACAGACCAGCCCCACATCTGCTAGCTTCACAAGGTAAATCAGGCCACTTAGAAGAAGATACGAACATACTGCCAATTAATGATACATGCAGAGCTAAGTCACTAGATCAGATCTACGGACCACTTCAGGGATGTGCCAAAGAATTCAAACCGCCCTTTCCTTTTTCCCTATTACAGGAAGACTGTTGTTTGAGCTTCCCAAAGATGTGCAAAACCTCATAGATGATGGGAAGGAAGGGGCGAGAAACAAAAGCGCAAGTCGTGATTTGGAAGCCAAAGGGACATGTGTTAATAATTAAAATGCACTTGCTAAAGTCAGAAAATGAAGGAGTCATTTTCTGGAAATGCAGACACCCTAATCACACAGTTCTACCACCCCCAAGAATCAGCTCTGTGCCCTGTCCTGAGATGCCACTGGGCTCCTAGCTCACAGGAAGTGTGACTTTCTGCAGCTTGGGGCATTCTGGAACCGGGATGAATCCTGAAGTGACCATCACCTCCAAAACTGGGACTCACAGAACCCCAGGCCCTGTTGGAGTCGCTGGAGGTGTGACAGGTCACATTATGTATGTGCGGCCTGCTGAGCGCGTCAAGCACTGACCACTGCTGCAATGTGTATGTTTGCCAACTGATTTCCATGTGTAGGTTTGTTTGCTTATTTGCAGTTGATCTATTTTAACTTACTTATCTTGTGAGTTTTTGTTTGCACTAGGATTCCTGAGAAAAAATGGACCAGGGTAGAATCCAGTGAATTCTGAGCCAGGTTATACTTCAGGATCATTTGGAACCACATTCTATTTGGGGAGAGGACAATGGATGTGTTGTGGGGTTTTTCCCCATATACAAAACAGAAGTCAGAAAGCAAATCCATGCATCACAGCAGAAAGTGTGTGCAGGGAATATTGAATCCCATAGCTCTCAACTCCTATATCTTTCCAACCCTCTCCCCTACCCAGGGGTCCCTTTGCCCACCCTTAGGCACTGAGGCTGATCCTGTGGTCAGAGAAATATAAAACCACTGAAGGCTAATATCTGTTGAGCCTGGGAGTACTCCTGCCATAACTGGATCCCAGATTCAATGTGTGGACTTTTTTTTAAGATTTAGTTATTTATTTGAGAGGCAGAGTTACAGAAAGAGAGAGAAAGAGAGAGAGAGGTCTTCCATCTGCTGGTTCACTCTCCAAATGGCCACAACTGCTGGTGCTGTGCCCATCCGAAACCAGGAGCCAGGAGCTTCCTCCAGGTTTCTCACATGGGTGCAAGGGCCCAAGCACTTGGGCCATCATTCACTGTTTTCCTAGGCCCTTAACAGAGAGCTGGATCAGAAGTGGAGCAGCCCACACACAAACTGCACCCAAATCAGAAGCCTACGCAACCTACAATGCCACAGCATCGGGCCCAGTTGCACTCTTTCTTGTCTTGTCTCTTATGACACAAGTTTTCCATGTCTACAACGTCCATGTCATCCCCAGAGCTCCCAAATCCTTGCCTTCATCTCCTCTAGTTCCTCTGGGAGCTGGAACCAACCCTGCCTGACCTTCTAGAATGGTTCCCCTGGAACTAGGTCCTGTCATTTAAAGCTATTGCCAGTCATGAGGCCAGGCCCTGTGATGTGGCCAGCCTGGATGCCTGCCACCACGGTGCTGAGGCTCCCCGGAAGCTGTCCTCAGCCCACCGAGCAGGACAGCTGCCAGTCACCTCTGCTGGAAACCCCCCGAGTCTCTGCCCCACCCGTCCACTGCTCCTCCACGGCTGACCCAGTCTCACTACAGCTGCCCAGATCTGATAACCAGGCATTTGGCTTTTCCCTCTGCTCCATCCAACAAGCCTGATTGACAGCTTTTCAGGGGTTTCTGACTTCCCCAGCTGCTAATCCTGCTCCTCACCCGGCTCTGTATTCCCCTGCTCAAATTAATCCATGCAGGAGCTGATTCAGCTTGTAATGGGAGGTTAATTACAGAAGTGCTCATATTCCTAAATAAAAGTAAGCTTCTCCATTTAAAAAAATCGAAATGAAACTAAAACCAGAAGGAAACCATTCCTGTGACAAACACAACCTTGGTTCCTGACTTTTCAACAGGACCAGCTTCAAAGCCTTGCAGCTTGCGCAGTGGCTCAGGGCCTCGTGCTTGGTTTAATGCCCTGATGTCCCTGCCTGGAAAATCTTAATGATATTTTTTCACTTGTTTTTTGTAAGTGAAGTCCAAGGAGACCACGGAGCACACATGTGGGCAGAGGTCCTACGCTCAACGTGCGTGTTTCCTGTAGCTCCTTGCTGCCCTGTTTGCATAGAGGATTCTCCACGCTCCATGAGCACAGAATTCCCACGAACCCACAAAGTGTCAGCAAGCATCAAAGTGAGAACCAGACGGGCATGTTACATCGACCACTGAGGATGCGGGCGACTGACAGCCCCGGGAGGCCACTTCCCCCCAAGCCAGAACTTGATTTGAACACAGAAAGAAGACAACAGTACTCAAAGAAACACAAACGTCCAAGAAACCCCATCTGATTCTCGTGTAATCTACCTGGGTGACTACCCATTACTGCCAACCGCTGAAGCTGAACATGCTCATGTAAAAGCCAAGGAAGCTAGAGGACAAGCCAGGCTTCCTCTCCCTACTCCTCGGGAAGGCCGAGGTAGAGCGCGTCCATAGAATAAAGCAGTGAAATTCAAACAGTTGTGTTAGTTTTGTGCAGGGTTTCCACTGTTCTTGTCAGAACAACATACATATGCATAGACCACAAAACATGAATTGTGCCATTTCACTGCGTCTGCATGTGAATTGAGTGCTCTGATATTTGCATTGCACACTATAAAGCCGGACAGTAAAAGCTATGGTAATAATTTAAAATTTCAATTTTTCTGGCCTTAGAAATACATTAAACAGCAAATAAATATTACCATGGCAAGCTGTAACAAAGATCATGGAAGAAAGGGAAAAGCTTTATAGTTCAGCACTTTGAACATCACTTTTTCCTGCTTTTTTTGAAGAGGCAGCCCAATATTTTCATTTGGCATCAGGTCTCACAAGCAATAGCACTGAGAAACAGGGTAGTTGGGCAAGCAGGGCATAATGTCTTCATGTAGCCCTGACCAAGCAGTAGGACAGTCCAGGGGCAGCCTCCTTCTCCCCTTCTCCAAGCCTGTGTGATTATCTCTGCATCCGATTCTTCCTTCTGGCCACCTGTGCCGGTGGGTTCACAGCTCTGGCCTGATGGACTGACCTCTGTTCCCTACATGCCTGATTCTGGTACGGCACAGTCTTGGTCTCTGTGTCCTAACCCTCGGGCCGTACCACCTCTCCATCTCACTTCTCATCTCATCTTACTTCACTGGAGTATTCTTGCTTACCCACATAAAACCCTATTCTTTATCCTGTACCTTACCTACCTCACTCTGATGCAGACCTCACTCAACAACCCTGTCTTTACACCCAAATTCAAACAGCGGGCCCACATGTTGGCCTGACCCTCTAACAAACTGCTAATCCCTGTGGAGGATTGAAGGGCAAGAGGATGGGAAATGGGGCTGGCTGGGGCCAACGGCCATTGCAGAGGGGTCATCCCTGTCCCATGAAATCAGCCTCATAACCCCTCAGACATGACCCAGTTGTCTTTGAAAGAACCAAAGTCCAATCATTCAAGACAGCTTACATTAGCAGCTTTCCACCTCAGTTCATTAGAACCCCGAGAAGATTTTTGGCACTGAGGTGCCACCTCCAGAGTTCTGGTTGAATTTATCTGGAGTTGGGCCCGTCGCTGGTATTAGTTTATATCTCCTTCAAAGGATTCCAGTGCACATCCCTCACCAAGAATTGAGTACAAGCTATAAAGAGCTAGGCTGGGGCTGAGAAGCAAAGCTGAGGACAGAAGGCAGGATTGGCATAGCCAACCTGAGACCAATGCCTTTTTCCCCCCTCAGCAAATCCCTGGGTAAGTTAGTGAAGGTACAGAACCTCACTCTCTTCCTGTGTGGAACAGAAGCTATAATACTTAATCCTATCTTCAGATTAGATAAATAAGATTAGCACAATATCTTTCTCACATTTGCCTAATAACTTACAATGTCTATCATCCTCTCACAATTATAGACCCTGAGCCAAGCAAAGTGCACATGGATGTATCTGGTAGAGTAGTGGGAATCAGGTGAACTAATGCAGGTGAGCTGGTTGGTGCCGTGAGGACACTTTGACTCGGAGAAATTCTACAGCACAATGAATATTTTCACAGATTATTATGTTATTAAGATACAAACCCTAATTTATCAGCACCACTTAATTATTCCTGCTTCCTATTTTATATACTCACTTACGTGGTCAAAAAAGTTTCCATCAAAGCATAATAGTCTCATAACTGAATGAGCTGCCTAACTGTCCTTTCACTTCAATCAATCTAGCCAAAAACTTTATGGAAACCAGATGCAAAAGCCAATGTCTTCTGTCGTGTCTCTTGGTTTGCACTTGGGTTTCTGTTTGCTTCTCCCTCCCTCCCCTTGTTTTCTCTCACTCCAGCTCACTTTCCTCTACTCTGAGTGACTCCGGTTAGGAGGTACTTTTCTCAAGGTATCCAATCCAATTGCTTGGCTGGCAGAGATGCATTGGCCGTCTCCCAAGGCAATCCTGTCCCTTGGGCTTCTCCAGTCCTGAGGGTTCTCAAACTACACAGCACAAAAGTTTCCCAGCAGAACCTGTTTTTTTTTTCTTTTTTTTTTTTTCTTTTTTCCTTTTTTTAAAGGCAGAGTTACAGAGAGAAAGTGAGGGAGAGACAGAGAGATCTTCATTTGCCGGTTCTCTCCCCAAATGGCTGCAATGGTCAGAGCTGGGCTGTTCCAAAGCCAGGAGCTTCTTCCAGGTCTCCCACATGGGTGCAGGGGCTCAAGTATTTTCCCAGGCCATTAGCATCAACAGCTAGACAGAAGAAGAGCAGCCAGGACTCTAAACCCTGTCTATATGGGATCCCAGTGTCACGGGCAGGGGCTCTACCCACTGCATCACAGAACCGGCTCATCTTTTATCCTGGAGGATAATGCTTTTCCAGCCTTCTTATAACATCTCATTTGCTATCCAGAAGGTTTATCATTTTCTCTTGTTCTGTTCTCACTGACTAAAGCTGTGTCTGCACAAGACAGAAGCAGCTTTTCTCAAGTGCCTCACTTATCACCTGTCACAGCTGGCTGTCCCATCCAGTAAGGCCACCCCACACACATAGCTGAGGGTCTTGGTGCTCCCAGGCCCTTACCCAGCAGTTACTGTCAGAGCTGCTCCTTGAAGCCCTCTGCAGTCACTGACAAGTAGAGTTGGGCTGTCAGCCTGGAGATTGATGTCAAGGCCAAGGACTGGCTTGGACTTCAGCAAGCAGGTCACAGGGTTAGGAGGAGTCCCTCACTCTTGGAGGCAGTGCAGCCCTAGTCAATTCAAACTGTCCTTGGGGCAAGAATCAAACAGCAACTCACGCCTTGTATGCCTGCCACTGAAATTGCAAAATGCTGTTAACACAAAAGGCCAGGAGAAGGGCATTTGTTTTTCTTGCTATGCCTTTTTCCTAATTTGCAAACACACACACACTCACATTCAGATCCACATACTCTGTATTTAGCTCTTTAAAATTTGACTACCTCAACTGTTTCCATTCCTTTTCCTTCTCATCTCCCTCCTTCCTTTAGAAATAATTCTTGCCTCTAACAAAACTGAAGCATATACACTCTTCATTTTGAAAGTGGTGGGGCCAGCACTGTGGTGCAGTAGGTTATAGCTCAGCCTGAAGTGTCAGCATCCAATATGGGTGCCTGTTCATGTCCTTGCTGCCCCTCTTCCAATCCAGCTCTCTGCCATGGTCTAGGAAAGCAGTGAAAGATGGTCCAAATCCTTGGGCCCTGCACCCAGGTGGGAGACTCAGAAGAAGCTCCTGGCTCCTGGCTTCAGATCAGCTCAGCTCTGGCCATTGCAGTCATTTGGGGAGTAGACCAGTGGATGGAAGACCTCTCTCTCTCTCTCTCTCTCTCTCTCTCTCTCTGGCTCTACCTCTCTTTGTAACTCTGACTTTCAAATAAATAAAATAAAATAAAAATAGAGGAGGAGGAGAAGGGGGAATACAAAAATAAACTTCTTCATAATTTGTTATAAGGATCAAATGTGATAAAGCATAGAAAGGGACTAACATAGCACGAGACTTAGTCAAGGCTGAGAAAATGGCAGTGAAACCTCTCTTAAAAATACGTATTAATTATAAGGGGGCAGTTAGTAACCTAGTGGAAAACGCTGATAGATGCCACATTAACCAAGTTGTCAATATTAATATCACAATCAATAATGAGACAGTATAACATAAAGCACCTCACAATGTGATGTGCTTTTATCATATTCCAGCCTAAATTGCCCAGCGGAATCTAATCATGAGACAACATCAGACAAACTCAAATTGAAGGACATTCTACAAAATAGTTGGCCTGTGCTCTTCCGAAATGTCACTGTCGTTAAAGAAAAAGAACTGAGGGACTCAAAGCAAAATAAGACCACAGATCAATCCTGGAGTGCAGAAATTAGCGGCTATAAAGACATTATCAGGACACTTGGTGAAATTTGAATATAGAAA
Source organism: Oryctolagus cuniculus (assembly GCF_051225735.1). Lineage (NCBI taxonomy): Eukaryota > Metazoa > Chordata > Mammalia > Lagomorpha > Leporidae > Oryctolagus > Oryctolagus cuniculus. The sequence goes on along the minus strand of NC_142878.1, from coordinate 68,500,656 downwards.
GTATATTAGATAATAGTATAATTGCAATGCTAAATTCTCTGAATCTTATAATAACTGTGGCTATGAAAAAGAATACCTTTGTTCTTGAGAATTTCATGCCAAAATATTCAGAGGGAAAGGAGCATCATGGCTGCAGCTTTCTAACAAATGGTTTAGAGAAACTAATCACTCTATACAGACAGGCAGATCGAAAGACAGTTACGACCTATGTGACAAAATATTAACTGGCGAATCTGAGCGAAGTGAACATAGGAATTCTTTGTGTGATTGTTGTAATTTTTCTGCATGGTTGTAATGGTTTAATTATTTTAATAACTATATTATTATCCTTAAATTCCAGTGTCCCATGTGTCCCCACTCTGAAAGTTTGCAATACCATGCCAGCTGGTCTCCCTTCTTCAGTCTTGTCCTCCCAAGTATCACAAAATATAAATGCGGCTACATCATTCACTTGTCCGAAAACCTTCAGTGCTTCCCAGATGTTGCTGTTAATGTACTACCATGCCTGTAGCCACTAAGAATTCCTCATGAGCCATTGAGGGAGGGAGGGCGGCTCTTTTTTCTCCTTTTCCTATCCAAAAAAAGTATATATATTTTTATATATATATATGTATATATATATATATATCAGCCTTTACCTCTACCCCACTCCAGACCACCACCAAGAAAAAAATATTATTTATTTTTCTTGAAGCAAAGTAATTCAACTCTTTGTTCCTTATCTAGAACTCCGTTAGGGCACCCAAAGGATAATGACCATCCTTCATGGAGCATTTGTCACCACAGTTTCAGATTTGAATCACCTGGGGAGCTAGAACCACATCCCAGAATAAGATGGAGCATCAGAACGTCCAGGGATGGGGCCTACACTGGCCCTGATGCACAACGGGTTCCAGCCAGATGGTCCTGATTCCGGGCCCCATGCAAGAGAGGACTTAGAATCACAGTGCAGCCAGAGGCCAATCAGAGCTTGACCAAGTGCAAGGAAAGAGCTCTTACTTCAAGTCACCACCTGTCTCCCCCTTGTCCACCTGCTCCCTCCCAGAGCCACACGCCCAACTACTTCCTATAAATGCAAGGAAAGCAATATATAAATCCATCCTTCTCCTGAGCAAGCACTCAAGGGTCACGGTGGCTCCATTTATTTATTCTCCTTTGGGCCTATTAAAATCTCTAGAACTAGGGCTTTGTGTTATCAGTCTTTGTCAGATACTATGCTAGACCCCAGGCAATGCACAGCAGGCCCTCAACAGGAACACAGAGTTATTTTTTTTTCACTAGCATAAATAGGTTAGGCATTTTATGTATTTTATCTTATTCAACAAATTACAACCACCCTCTGAGTAAGAGATTATTGTGTGATATATGATGGATCATGGGCCCATAAATGCAAGTGATGTCCTGCAGGTCAAATACTAGTAAGTGATGAGCCCAAAATTTGAGCTCAGATTCATAGAATTCCTTAATCTTTACTATTTCTATGTGTTTAAGATTTATTTATTGGTGCTGGCATTATGGAATAACAGGTTAAGCCACTGGCCACAATGCCAGCATCCCATATGTGTGCCAGTCCGAGTCCCAGCTGCTCCACTTCGGATCCAGCTCTCTGCTAATGTACCTGGGAGGGCAGTGGATTATAGCCTAATTGCCTGGGCCCCTGCACCCATGTGGGAGACCCAGAAGAAGCTCCTGGCTCCTGGTTTCAGCCTGGACCAGCCCCAGTCTTGCAGCCATTTGGGAAGTGAACCAGCAGATGGGAGATTGATCTCTCCCTCTCTCTCCCTCTCTGTGTAATGCTGCCTTTCAAATAAATAAAATAAATCTTAAAAAAAAAAAAATTGTATTGAAAGAGTTAGAGAGAGAGAGGTCTGTTCCATCCACTGGTTTGCTCCCTAGATAGTCACAATGGCCAGGGCTGGACTGGGCTGAAGCCAGGAGCTTCATCCAGGTCTCCCATGTGGGTGACAGGAGCCCAAACATTTGGGCCATCTTCTGCTGCTTTTCCCAGCAGATTAGCAGGGAGCTGGACTGGGAGCAGAGCCTCAGGGACAGGAACAATCAGCGGCTTTACCCACTACACCACAAAGCTGGTAGCTTTGGGATCCACATGGAGGAAAGGCCTACACTTCCGGGAATGGAAAGTCCCTACCTGTACTTCCAGGGAAGAAAAGTCCTTGTCAAGGTCCCTACGGGTGCCTAAAGGTCAACCAATGAGATCAGACCCACCTCAACCTTTAACCCCCATGCCCTGAATCTATAAAAGGAGCTCTCCCAACCTCTGACAAGCGACTTCCCTGGTCCCCGCTCTGTTGCTCTGTTGCTCTGTTGGGACCATGGAACCTCGCCCGGGAGCGGAACCCCAATAAAAGCCTGTGAATTAATTGATTTGTCTGCCTGGGAAGATTCGTTATGCACTGGACACCTTGCAAAAGCCAGCCCCAAATCTTTACTGTTTCTACTACCCACACCCCTGATGCCACATGTTTTTTAGCAGATAGACTGAAAGGGGGTAAAATCATTGACATCTCTTTTGTCATGCAATTCACAAATATTTTGAGAATAATAATAATCCTTTGCCACACTCCAGGGGCTGGAATTACACAAAGGCATGAATGCCAAGGGGTTGGAATTCTGGGGAGCCAGCTTAGAAACCGCCTGCCACGTTCTCACTGGATTTTCATGTAACAGAAGCACTCAGGTCAGTAGGGCTGGACCTCAATGATGACCACGCAGTCTGTAGTCAGCAGTTTCCCTACTCGGTCCTGAAAGACGCCTTGCACCTGATCCAGAAGACGTGGGCATTTGTTTCTGTGCGGCTGATTCCACTTTGCAATATTCTCTGATGAATCCCTGCTTTATCCTAATGGAATAATCCTACAGAAAAACCAGCACCACCACACACCCTCCCCCACACACACACACACAGTGGGTAAGTTCACACAAAAGCAATACAACTTTCTTTTATCCTTTTGAATGCAGATGAGGTTTGTAGCAGCCCTGAGGAATGGCATTCCCAAAAATGTTAAAGAAAGAAAAGAAAAGACCATTTAAACATCAGACAAGAGGCTTGAGCTCAAATGTTGGCAAAGGGGAACTAATCGCTTGTTTGACTTTGGGCATGTGTTTAACCTTTCCTCATTCAGCAAAAGAAAAAACATGATCATCTAGACCAAGCCTCTCTCAAAAGTCCCATCTCCTTCCCAGGAGAAGGGGTTCTCACAACCATTCTTTAGGGGCCCAAGGTCAAGAGAGGTTATTTTCTCTCTTTTCACACATCTCCAGGACATCCTGGAGCCCTGGCTGGCCTAGAAGCTCCGTCTTTGCATTCAAATTCCCACAGGAACAAAAAGGCTTTTTTGGTGGGGCCAGATTATCCAGGATCAATGTGTTTATCGGCACATGTTTAAGCCATTTCATTAGTATTCCAACTGACAGTCCAGAGTCTGCCCCCTTCACGGGAGTGGATGCTGGATGAGGTGCAGGACGCTGAGACAGTCCTGCAGAGGGCATGCTTTGAAAATGCTCTTGCAATCTCATCACTCCCAGCAGTCTCCCACATAAAATGTTTGCTAGCTGACCATTTCACACATCCAACCAAAAACAAATCATCACCGTTAAGCATCACTGATAGGCCATCCACTAAGCAGATGTGTGAGAATTCGTGTTGTAATTACCTACAGAACGGTTGCCAGCAGCTATCGCCCCAAAACATTTTTTTCAGGCACACAGGAGTATTTTATATCTATTGTCTAATATGCCAGCAATCAAAGGTACTTTGGCAGCAGCGTGAGCAATGCAACTCTGCAATAACCTATTTGGTATCCTGAGTCTCAAGCCAGTACTCTCCCTAATTACTCTTTTTTTGTTGTTGTGTTTCATTTTTTTAAAGATGTATTTATTTATTTGAAGGTCAGGGTTACACAGAGAGAGAAGGAGAGGGAGAGGGGGAGGGGGAAGTGGAGAGGGGGAGAGGGAGAAAGAGGTCTTCCATCGACTGGTTCACTCCCCAGTTGGCCACCACAGCCAGAGCTGAGATGATCCGAAGCCAGGAGCCAGAAGCTTCTTCTGGGTCTCCCATGTGGGTGCAGGGGCCCAAAGACTTGAGCCATCTGCTTCTACTCACTCCAGTTCCAGGACCCAGAAGGAAGAATCCACAAACGACTCGTTCCTTAGTCCACCTCTCCACCTCGTCTCCTAGCCACCCAGCTCTGCTATTCCACCTTCTTCCCCCACATCACTGTTTACAGTGAGACCAGGCCTTTCCCTTCCCCTCCGCAGGGTCTCAACTTCCTCCATCTTCCTAGGCAATATCCCATCCGTCATCCTCAATGTGAACATCATCTGTAGTCTTTAAAGACCTGGTGGCCTTTTCTCTCTCTCTCTCCTTCAAACACCCTCATGCACTCCATAAGGAGCCTGCTGTACCCCCAAAACATCAAAGTCAGGGCTGTTGCTATGAAACCCCCATCTGACCACCACTGCTCCCCTAGGGCCCCAGTGCCCTGTCTCATGAGCCTGCTCTCCGTTCTTGCTATGGTTTGAACAGGATGTGGCTCCCCAGCTCATGCAGACATTTAAGCCCCCCAATCTTATGCTAATGGTTAACAGATCAATAATTTATATGTTAAGGATAATAATAATTGATAGATTAAGGATTATTTTTAAAGATTTATTTATTTGAAAGTCAGAATTACAGACAGTGAGGGACACACACACACACACACAGAGAATCACCCACCCACTGGTTCACTCCCCCAAATGGCCACAATAGCCAGGGCTTGGCCAGGCTGAACCCAGGAGACAAGGGCTTCATCTGGGTCTCCCATGTGGGTGGCAGGGGCCCAAACACTTGGGCCATCCTCCACTGCTTTCCCAGGTCATTATCAGGGAGCTGGATGTAAAGTGGAGCAGCCGGGACATGAACCAGCATGCATATGGGATGCCAGCATCACAGGGAGCAGCTTTACCCGCTATGCCACAATGCCAGCCCCAGTGATTAGAGATGGAAAATTGATCCACTTATGGTGTCTGGGAGGTGACCTACTGGGAGATCAGTGGGGGCTTGCCCTGAGAAGGTCCTTTTCATGAAGGGCTGATTATGGGAGCTGAATATGCTCCTTTTCTCTGTTTTCTGGTTCACCATGAGATCTTCCCCGCACCCTTTCCATCATCCACAGCCCTCATCAGATGCCAGACTTACGGGCATCTGAGTCTGCCTGATCTTGGACCAGGAACCTCCAAAACTATGAACTGAAATAAAACTTCTTCCTTTATAAGTTAGCTCATTTCAGGTATTTTAGTCAAAGTAATGAGAAGCTGACTCCTACAGCCATCATTAAAATATTTCATTTCATTTCATTCTCCAACTTAACCAATCCCTTCTGGCTTGGCTAGATCCCAAAATGACTGCTTAAGATCAACCAATTAGCTCTGCTTCTATTGATACCCAGGATTCAGACTGCTCTTGACTTTCCTCCCATTGAGACCCTACTTTGTAAGAGAATCAGCATTGAAGTGTGATAGCACCTGGTTGCATTAGGCAAGATGTAACCGTCCAACCAGAGTGGCCCCAACAAGGGACAAATTAGTGAGTTGTGGGCACTTCTCTACTCCTCAGCAGCACCCGATCCTTGTCAGTCTACTCATCCTTGGTCCCACCTCACACTCAAAAGATGACTTCAATTTCTATTTTACTGAGAGGAGTTACTTGTAATTCCTCCTTCATCTACCCCCACCTCCCCAGGGGACAGCCCCCAGCCTTCTTCCCCTTCCATAGCTGGGGGCAAATGACTTTCCCTTGTTGTTGTTGTGGTTTTTGTTTTTTGTTTTTTTGCCCAAGATGTTTGCATAGTTTGAGCTGACTACTGCCTATATCTGAGCTCAACCGCAGCTAGTTGAATTATAGAGCAATGCCATTCCATTGCTGCAAAACAAAGTGCTGGAAGAAGACAGGGCACATTTGTCCGCAAAAAGCAAAGGGCATCTCAGGAAATGTCCCACCTTCCTCCCCCTGCCTTAGCTGCCCCTGCCACCCCACAGAGGAGTCTCCACCTTGGGGACCCAGACCCACATGAGGAATTTATAACAGACAGAGGTGGGCTTGGCAGTTGGTGAATATTTGTTTAAAATGGAAACAGTCTGGGTTTTCTAGGGAGATTTCTAGCATGCTTTCTTTGTTATTGTGGCTGAGGAGGTTGTTGTCTTGATTTGTGCTAATTTAAATTTTTCCTTCCTGTACTTAGACTTCATTTTATAATCTCTCTAAATTCAAGCTTCTTTTGTTTTTTTAAAATATTTTTCTCTTAATCCTCTTTGTTAAGGCATTAGCACTCAAAAGAGCATTCTTAATTCCTTAATCTCATACTTAAGCTTCAGACCCATCTACTTTTATGTTTTTAACATTTTCCCCATGGGTTGTAGTCTGTTATTTTCTTAATCTTTTGTCTCTTTCACTTTGATGTATTTAACCTTTTACGTTGTTGGTTTACATAATCTTTTATCTTAAATCTTATTTGTTATCTTGTCATTACTTTTTTATTCTGAATTTTTATTTTACCATATTTCATTCATAGCTTCCCAGTCTTATTTTTTAATCTGATTTTAGCTTCAGTTTTTTATTCCTCCCATTTTCTTTGAGTGATTCTAATCTTCTATTCCCTTTGTCTTGAATCTTACTTATTTTATCTCTTCTGATTTTACATCCAGCTCTTTTTTTGTAGTGGGTTTTTTTTTTTTTTATTCTCTCCCTGTAATATTTACTCTGCTCTTTTTCTTTTAAGATTCTCTTACCAAGTCCCAGTGTTTTGTTTTAATATTTTCATCACCTTCTGCCCTGCTTATGTTCTTTGGTGTAAGTTTTCTCTCCTTCCTCTTTTCTCCTACATTTTTATCTTATAACTTGATGTAAGAATCACTAACACTGGAGTACCAAGAAGAAAGAAATCCCATGTCTCTCAGGTGGAGGTTGGAACGCGTCTCCCCAGCGTGCTCTTCCTACAGCTGCTGCCAGAACCTCCCAGTGGCTCCCCAGCCCTTTTCAGAAGACTTGAGAGACCCTCTTCTGCAAGGCTAACACTCTCTGAGTGGCTGGAAGTGGGACAGTGGGCACAGTGGCCTTATTAAAAGACATTGCTTCCTAATGATCCCATATTTTTGTAACTTCATCTTTGAGAACCAACTTTTGGATTGGGGCTGCCCTCAGGCTAGGGCTACACAGAAGCACATTAAAAAATCAGCCCCAGCGGACCACACAAGGGGGGGCTGTTGATGGTGAGACTTGTCATGTTTTCAAGGGCCCTTAAAAGGAACATTTCCTGAGCTTAGGAACAGTGACACAGGTTCCTCCCTCCTGCATAAACTGCTCACATGTCCCTTGCTGTGTCAGCTACCCGATATTTTCAAGACAAGTATGTGGCCAAGCCCCAGGCAAGTTGCCCAGGCCAGACTTGATGACAGGCACCAAACACACGTAGCTCCCCTGCACCCCCCACCCCCACTTCATCCTGCCTTTTCCTCAGCTGCAATTTTGTACACTGCTTTCCTTCATTCTATTTTGTGCAGTTCTATGCATTTTTAAGCATCATAAATCCCTCCTTAAACAAGGCCAATTTGACTTACTACCTATGTAACCTGCAGCCACGTAACTGCTCTCCCAATCCTGCACCTTCCTCCTCTGTGAGATAGAGATGACTTGCTCCATCCATCCCACGGGGGACTGGGAGTATTAAATGAGATCCCTCACAGCAAGCGCTTAACACAGTGCCTGGCGTACACCAAGGGCATGACACGTTGTAGCTAAATATCACGAGAGAGGCCCTGAGAAATAACTGAGTCATCGAATAAGCAGAACAAATGGCTGTGTGAACACGTGGAGACAGATGGCATTTTGCAAAGTTGGTGGCAACAGTATTTTTCATCCAACAGGCCCTTCTGCAAAGTGAGCCAGCCACCCTGCCACCACAGGTAGACTCTGTGTAGTAGAGACTCCATTGCCTCTGGGGTGGCCAATAGAACACAGCAGAAGTAACTGTGTGGGTTCCAGGCACTGCCTTTCCCTTTTCTTGCACTTTCTGCTTCCCACATTTAGGCAGCCAGGCACCATTTAAAAAATACCACTACTCTCAGACCAACGCATGTGGAGAGGCCACGGGGCATGAGCAGCCATGTGGAGAGGGGAGACACGTGCCCCAGGGGGTCAGCCCTATGTGAAGAAGCTGCCTTGGAGGCAGATCCACCCACCACCCAGCAGACACACGGCCAAGTTCTTCCCCAATTCCTGGCCTGAAAAACTGTGAACAAAATAAAATGGTCATTTTAAGTCACCAGGATTGGGGATGATTTGTTATAGAACAATAGATGATGGAAACTGAAATGGAGGTTCTTTGCCGACTACATACCCTTGTCGAACCTTTAAACCAACCCCTTTGAAGTGAGTAGAATCAAATTAAACATACTGTTTTGGAGATGGGCGTTTGGCACAGTGGTTAAGATGCTGCCTGATATGCCCACGTCCCATATCGGAGTGCCTGGGTTCGAGTCCTGGTTCTGCTCCTGATTCCGGCTTCCTACTAAAACACACCCCAGGAGGCAGCATGTAATGGCTCAGGTAGCTGGGGACTCAGCCCCCTATTCAGGAAAGATTGAGCTCCTGAATCCTGGCTTAGGCTGGGCTCAGTCCTGGTCACTGTGGGCATCTGAGGAGTAAGCCAGCAGATGGGAGCTTTCACTACGTGCCTGTCTCTCTAAGTGTGTGTCTCTCACTACCTCTATGACTTTCAAATTAAATAACTTTTAAAATTGCTAAATAGGGGCCAGTGCTGTGACATAGCAGGTAAAGCTGCCACCTGCAGGGCCAGCATCCCATATGGGCACCAGTTCGAGTCTTGGCTGCTCCACTTCCAATCCAATTCCCTGCTAATGCACCTGGGAAAGTAGCAGAAGATGGCCGAAGTCTTTGGGCCCCTGAATCCATGTGGGAGATCCTGAAGAAGCTCCTGGCTTCTGGCTTCAGATTGGCTCAGCTCCAGCCATTACGGCCATTTGGTGAGTGAATCAATGAATGGAAGATTCTCTCTCACTCTCTCTCTCTCTCCCTCCCTCTCTGTAACTCTGCCTTTCAAAAAATTGTTTGTTTTTTTTTTTTTTGATTTTTTTTTTTTTGACAGGCAGAGTGGACAGTGAGAGAGACAGAGAGAAAGGTCTTCCTTTGCCGTTGGTTCACCCTCCAATGGCCATCGTGGCTGGTGCGCTGCAGCCTGCGCACCGCGCTGATCCAAAGGCAGGAGCCAGGTACTTCTCCTGGTCTCCCATGCGGTGCAGGGCCCAAGTACTTGGGCCATCCTCCACTGCACTCCCTGGCCACAGCAGAGAGCCGGTCTGGAAGAGGGGCAGCTGGGACAGAATCTGGCGCCCCGACCGGGACTAGAACCCGGTGTGCCGGCGCCGCAAGGCAGAGAATTAGTCTAGTGAGCCGTGGCGCCGGCCCCAAAAAATTGTTAAATAAATAAACTTACTATTTTTGGTCATATGCTTTTAATCAGCTTCTCAGTGGACAAAGACCAATAATCACCCCCCAACAATTCCTAAATCCTGAATACAACATTTTGTTAAAAGGCTCTATGTCTAGTTAATCGGAATACGTTTTGAGTGCCTACATATTGAGCACTGTTCCAGATTCTGGAGACACAGCAGTATCTACACACACAGACCCACACGCTGGCCAGCATCTATTTCGGTGTGCCATCACACCTCTCACCAACAACTTTCAGCACAGAAACAGAAAACGCCAGAGAAGACCTTCACAGCCGTGTTCAGGGGCCTGGGAGAACTAGAAGCGTGGACTGAGCAACTGGGCCACGTCTGATCATCGGGACATGCTTTGCTCCCGTGGAGCTGGTGCAGATACGCCTTGGCACTGCCTACTTGCCACTCAATCCAGCAAACCCATTCTGCTCTCTTCCCCATACCCGGGGGATGCTCTTCATGGGCTCCTCACCCTCCCACCTCCTCTTTAAGCAGCAGGGAACTTAGGGAAGCACCAGCCAGCAAGGAAGGGCCAGACACCAGAAGACCCCATGGTGGGTCCCTCCTCGCCTCACCTGCCTCAGTTGTAGCAACAATCGTGTTCCTCAATGAAGACCACAATTACTATAGAGGGATCCCTCTTCCAGTTCTTCCCAGGATCTGGTAAGCTGCTCCTGCCGCTTGCGCGTTCAGGCAGAGGGATTTTCTAGGGCCTGCGTGCTTTGCCATCCTTCTGTGGTTTCCTGGCCCGGGTCCCACCTCTATCAGTAGCATCTTCAACAAATTCCCCACTGTTCCACTCTGAGTGTGCCATTGATTACAAGCCAGAACCCTGATTGATAGAGTCTCATTCCAAACACTCAACCTCACTGGGCTCTTCATAGGCATGACACTGTAATTCAAGTTTGAAAAATATAACAGCATATCCATTATGGGCTTCAAAAACTACTGACCACTCAGTTACCAACTTGGTCATAGCCCCCAAACCCAGAACTCAAAGATACAGATGAATGAACCCTGAGTCATTACTGATTATGATCATGAAGCTGATTAAGATGGGCCTCATCTCTTGTGCTAATACTACTTATCAGTGGGAAGAAGCTGCACAGAGCACTATATTGAGAAAAGTATGTGACTAGATCTGGGCTCTACAGGAATGAGGTCTGTGATCAATTAGCAATGTCTGCACAGGACAGGGAGTAGCAAGATTTATAACACATGTGCCATTTAGTTTCAGTGTCACAGCTACATTACTGTATGCCATTAATGAATTCCATAAATACCTTTTTAAAACATAAATGCATATAAGAAGACTCAATAAGTTTCTTATTTTGTGCAAATTCTGTACTTATGCAAATATGTTTCCATGAGTCAGAGTCTTCTGAGTCACTTAAAAAAACAATCAAGGAACGAGTGGATCTGAGGCTTATGAACTTGAACCCATCAATACAGGGCTCTGCCTCCATCTAACTACACTTCAAGCTCCAAGGGCTTCAAAGTCTCATAAAATCTAAATTTATTTGACTGTGGACCACAAGAGTGATTTTTAAACTTTCTTTAACAGCAGAATTCATTTAAATTAAATCTCCCATAAAGCCTTTCACAGATAAAAGTAGAGTTCCTCTGATTAAGGAGAGGAAAGTCAGAGGCCCACTTTGCCTTCAGCCCCCACCTCCAACATCTCAGGAGATCTCGGACAGATCTGCAGGGCTCGGTTTGAACACTACCAGGAAACCTCTCAGGCCTCTTAGACCCTATACAACTGCAGCAATATCATACTGTGATCAATTAACCAACCCTCCCTACCGCCACATTCCCAGTTATGCTGTGAGCCAACCCCACTCCGACACAAACGAGGCATCCATTGCCTATAGGAAGATTCATCCCACAGAACTGCAAAACCGAATGGGCAGATGCTTAGCTTTGGTTTTCAAAAGCTAAGGTTTTTAATTGGTGTAACATGAAGCAATACAGCAGCAAAAATTGAATCAGAAATATCAGTGGCCTGGCACAAAGAAAAAAAGTAGGATTGGCTCTCCTTACGCCATCATTTAGCAATATCATCTGGAACACATCCCTGGAAGTTCCATAAAGCAGAGGAAGAGCAATAATAGAACAGGAACTCATACTTACTTTTAAATTCTGTAGCTGGTGTATCAGTATTCCGGGGCTGCTGTAACAAAATCCTCCAGACTGGGTGGCCCAAACAATATAGATCTATTTCTCACAGTTCTGGAGGCTCAAGTCCCGGATCCCGATGCCAGCAGATTTGGTTTCTCCTCAGGCCTCTCTCCTGGGCTTGCAAGCAGTCACCTACTCGCTGGGACCTTGCATAGCGTCTTCTCCAAGTACACACATCCCTAGTGCGTCCTCCTCTTCCTGTAAGGACACCAGCTGCCTTGGATTAGAGCAGCGGCCTTACAGCCTCATTGAACCTGAACTTCCTCTGCCTGCAAACACGGTCACCTTAGGGGTTAGGGCTTCAGCATCTGAATTTGAGGATGAGGCTGGGGTGGGGGGACGCAATTCAGTGCTGTACTGCCTGGAAGCAGGAAGCACTGTTTCCATTCAAATTCCACTGCCCAGAGGAAGTCGCCAAAGTATAAGAGGCGCTGGAAAGCCTGTCGTTTGTGTGTGCCAGGAAGGGAAAGAGAAGCAGGTGCGGGTGAGGACTGACAATCTCCGCTCACCATGCAAGGAAAGAAAATTTAGACAAACGTGTGGTTGCACAGTTTTCCCCAGCCCTAGAGTGAATGATAGGGAGGGGTAATGAGGGGACGTGAGGACAGGAGCCGACAAAGGACTTCCTCGAGAGGGGCCATGCAGCTGGGCCCCCAGATAGAAGTGCAATCCTAGCACCAGGGACAATGGATGGCAGCTGAGTCCGCACTCTGTCGGTTCAGACTCCACCCCATTCCAGTCAGCGCCCTACACCAGCAGAGCTGAGGAGCCACACCCGTCAGCCTTCCCACTGGTATCTGGGGGAATCCTTTAACAGCAGTAGCCAGCACGCTGCCCGTGAGCCTTCATCAAGGACTGATGCCCACAAGTGGCCCAGACTCAGTCATTTCCTGGCCGCTCCACTAGAAAAACCCCCTTCCACACACACTCATTCTCACACATCCCAAATTTCTAAAGACCCAGAGGCAGAGGATAGGGATGGTGATGGCCAGGGAGAGGGAAGAACTCGCATCGTCTATTCTTCTAACCAGTGGGACTGAACGAACCAACCCAAGATGGCTTCACAGGCCAGGGCAAAAGTGAATTAACCTCATACATTCAGTGGCCCCACTTAATGGGAAACCACAGCGCCATCTACTGGTCACAGGTGAAAAGAGAAATCATCTGAAAACAATAAAAACAAGCAAATTCTACATTAATAGCTTCATGACAGAAATGTGACAGGAAGTTCTATCTCATTCCTGTCAATGCAAGAAAATCTAAGAGACATCCAAAGTCAGACATGCCTTTAGGAGACGTGTTTAGGGAATTAGAATTGTAATATCCTGGGAAGTCATCCAGTCCTCGATTCTAAGGGCTCTTCAATTCTCTCCATGCTGCATGTTCAAATTCTGTACAAAATAAAACACAGATTCATTGAAAGAAACCTGAAACCTGCGAGATTCATTAAGGAATTTGAGATCCTAGGGCTAGGCTGACAAAGGATACTCTCAGCACCCAATTACCTGCTGTTAGGTGATCTGCAGGACACACTCATCAAAGTCCTACAGCCAGCCTGAGGCCTGAGGCCCCCTCTCCTCAGTGGTCAAAAAGGTAACAAAGAATTCCAAAGACCTGGGGCCGGGGTGGGGACGATAAAGGGCCCATTCAAGCAGGTGCCCATTGTAAAGAGCAATATTGGTTGTAGAATCGTGCTATGTCAGCTCAAACATCCAGTGGCCTTGCTGCTTACAAAGAGGCTGATGAGTTATATATTCAACCCAGTACCCCACGCCCCAGGGCCTAAATGTGACTCTGATTAGCTTCTGCTTCCAGAGACAAAACCCAGAAAAGACTCCCAGGCAAAGGCTGGGAAGAAGCACCTAAGGGTCATTTTCACAGCCTATGGCCGTAATTCCAAAGCCCAGCCCGGGACATGATCCAGCCTATGGTGAATGCTACATTTGAGCACAGAACGGCTGACCTTCCGTTTAGGGTCAGAAATTGGCTAATCTGTTTCTCAGACTTGCTCCACAGAAGCTGAGCAAATAGATCAAGTTTAACTAAAAAGATGCCAGATGCTTTTCTTTCTCCAAACAGAAATCTTTTTAAAAAAGGACACGCTAACCACCATGCACTGGGTACACAGCGCCACCTAGTGGACCCTTGGTGCGATTCATCAGAACTAGAATCTGGAATCGCAGAAGCAATCTAAGGAGAGCACTTCTTTGGGTACCTGCACAGGGCAGCAAGCATCTGACCTTGACTTTAAACCCGGCAGATGAAAAAAGAAAAGTGTGATGACAGGGGGAGACTGGACGTAGTGACTATGTACCTGTCTGCCTTCATGTTTGTTTCAGGCTAACATCACTGAATTCTAACATAGGGAATTTTTTCCCCCCAAGACCTGCTTTAGGAATTCACCAGGGAGTAAAATCAATCAGAAGTAACTGTCAAGAGTGGTTGACATTGAAATATGATGTGAAGCAGTCAGTCAATCATCTGCCATCTCTGAAAATTAGAAAATAAAACCCTCACCTTGCAGAAGCTGAGGGTGGGGGTGGTGAGGTCCTGGACAGGGCTGCCACAATCGTCTCACCAACCCCTGAGAGCTCACCCTCCTTCCTCTCTCGAGTTCATCACCACAGGCCCCTTGATTTATGTTTCCATCCCAACTCATCAGGTATGTGGTACAGGGAGAGGAAAGACCCAAAGAGGAGGAAAATACACAAAGATGAGGCCAGCTCCCACCCTCAGAAAGCTAGGCCAGGTGCTGTAATTTCACCACTCCAACTTAGCATGCTCCAATGTACAGCACCATGCCTCCTACTGAGTTTGATTTGTTCGGAGAAGGAAAGGATCACTGGGTCTAGAACAATCAAGGAAGACTTCATGCAGAGGGAGAACTCTTCCTCCTTCAAGTTCAAGCTCAGAAGTCTGGGGAGGGAGGTGGGGGGGAAGCAGTGTGGTATAGTGGTTTAAGCCATGGTATGCAGCGCTGGCATCCCATATGGGTGCTGGTTTAAGTCGCATTTGCTCCACTTCCAATCCAGCTCCCTGCTAACGCACCTGGGAAAGCAGCGGAAGATGGCCCAAGTGCTTGGGCCCCTGCACCCATGTGGGAGACCCAGATGAAGCTCCTGGCTCCTGGACCCAGCTCCATTTGGGGAGTGAACTAGCAGATGGAAGATCTCTCTCTCTCTCTCTCTCTCTCTCTAACTGTGCTTTCAAATAAATTAATTTTTGAGAAGTCCACAGGGAGCAGCATGCCAAGTAGAAGGAATGATTTGAGCAAAGGCACTGATCAGTAAAATAGCCCTCAGCGCACCTGCAGCCAGCACAGAGAGACACTCACTCATGCGCCACTGCACACTGCTCCGTAGCCAGGTTTCTTCCTGCATTTGTTATCCCCTGCTGGCTATGTATCTGTGTGACTGCTGTCTGTCTCTCTGCATGACAAGATCCCTGAGGGCAGGAACTTTGTTTCACTTACTGCCTAGTTCAGTGCCTGACACATGGTAACTTCTAAGTAAGTGGTGCAAGGAAGGCAGAGGGGGAGGGAAGGAGGGAGATAGGCATGTTGAGAGAGGAAGACATTAGGAGAAGGGGTGCTCAAATCAAGAAATGAGAGCGTCTTGGGGAATTAAATAGCAGGAATGATGCCAGTAGAGTGTGGGCATCTTACATGCAGGATGAGAAACTTGGGGTATTTTTTTCCTGTTTCTTCAAAGCTGCCAACTTGATCAAAAGATAATGACTATAGCTATGCCAAGGTTTTAGAAAATTAGTCTAGTGAGAGAACATGATGCATTTGAGGGTACTACAACCTGAGAGGAAAGGAGCAGTCACTTTAAAATAAATAGGGACAGTGAAGAGTTATAGTCATGGAATACAGTGGGAATCTATGAGACTTTAAAGATACAAACACAAGATGAGTCTGGAATATTGCATTGTCCTATAAGTTAAGGGAGTGCTCAAAGACTAATGAAGATATGGACATTTTGAATTTTAAAACAAATAATTATAGCAATGATTACAACCCATTGAATAAAATGAGAATCCAGGAGACCTTAAGGATACGAACAACAGTACGTAGGTGACGAGGTAAAGCTATTCCTCATTGTGAATGCTAAGTAACAAGTGCACATGGAACCATAGGAGTAAGAAATAACCCACTAGGAGCCATCACAAAGGAAGTCATCCCAATCCTTGGGCCAGGTGAGGAATAGGCCAGTTGTATAAAGCCAGCATATCTCCCCACAAAATACTTACTAATCGCTGTAGGAAAATGGTGGCTCTGTGATGGAGAAAGAGCAGGAACCAATGGTCAAGGGCACGGTTAGCATTGCGAGCTCCTCAGGGCCTCATTGCTCTGGAACCCTGCCAGGAAAGCGCGGGTTGAGTCTGGCCATGAGGATGCATCGGACAGGCCCAGCTCAGCCTTCAGCTTGACACGGCAGTACTCAAAGCCTTTCTAGGTCATTCCAGACGGGCGAATGCTGAGGGACTATTCCAGACTGGAAGAGACTAACGAGACATGACCACCAACTAAAAAAAGTTTGATCCTGGGCTGGGTCCCAGGCCAGAAAGGCAAAACAGCGAGGCCGGCACAGCTGGGTCCGTGGGTCTGCAGGCTGTGTGGGGATGCATTTGTGTGGATTTTTGCATTTGGAGGATTGGATGGTGGTGATTTAGAAAGCTGCCTTTTCCTGGGAACCACCCGCTGAACTAGTCAGAGGTGTTGGGGCATTGTGCCTACAGCTTGGCCTGAAATTAAATAGCTCATTTAAAAAGAGTAATAATGACCGAGTATAATGACAAGATTTTTAAGTTTGTTTTATTTGTTTGAAAGGCAGAGTTAGAGAGAGAGAGAGGTCTTCCAGCTGCTGGTTCACTCCCCAAATGGCCACAATGGCCAGGGTTGTGTCAGGCCAAAACCATGAGCTTGGAGCTTCCTCAGGGTCTCCCAGGCTGGTGCAAGGGCCCAAGCACTTGAGCCATCTTCCCCTGCTTTACTAAGCCATTAGCAGAGAGCTGGATGGGGAATGCAATAGCTGGGACTTGAACCAATGCCCATATGGGATGCCGGCATTGCAGGCGAAGGCTTAATCTATGACACAGTGCCACCCCAACAAGGCTTTTATATTTAATTACATAATGTGCTCTCTGCAAAGCATTTGGCGCATGCTTGGTCCTCATTACAAGTCAGTGGTCTCCCCCAAGAAAGAGGGGGAGAAACGCTAGCACTGTGTCCACCACTCTGTGCAGAATGCAGCCATCACATAAACTCTTGAACATAAGCAGGGGAGGCCCACGGGACAGCCAGGTCAGCTGGCCACCTGCCCCCAAACATCTAGACAGCACTGGTAATAGCAGGTGCTTAGGGGCCCGCACTGTGGTGTAGCAGCTAAAGCCACCGCCTGCAGTGCCGGCATCCCATATGGGCACCAGTTCGAGTTCCGGCTGCTCCACTTCCGATCCAGCTCTCTGCTATGGCCTGGGAAAGCAGCAGAAGATGGCCCAAGTGCTTGGGCCCCTGTACCCATGTGGGAGACCTGGAAGAAGCTCCTGGCTTTGGATCAACACAGCTCTGGTCACTGCGGCCATTTGGGGAGTGAACCAGTGGATGGAAGACCTCTCTCTCTCTCTCTCTTCTCTGTCTCTCTGTCTCTCCCCCTCTGCCTCTCTGTAACTCTGCCTTTCAAATAATAAATAAATACTTTTTTAAAAAAATAACAGGTGTTTAGCAACATGCTGGTATAATGATAGTTGTTTTTGGATTACAAAACACTTTGGAGTTCATTATCTCATTTTATTCCCCAGAGTACCCCAGTGAGATAGGTAATTATCATTCTTGTTGCTGGTATGTTTATATTATTATTACAGTTATTATTTTGGAAGAAATGACAGTTCAGAAACCTCAGACTGGGGTTAAGTAAATAATTAAAATAATAGTTTACCTTTTCAGGGACAGAATCAATGTTGTACTCATAACTTATGTGCGCGCGCGCACACACACACACGCACACACACACAGCCTCTGGACCCCAGGGGCATCTCTCAGATCTTACGAAAAAATGCCCAGACTATGGACTCAGCCTCATGCTCATGACTGAGCATGGCATTAATGTTCCCGAGAGAAGGCTCCAGGGCCTCTGATTTCTGCCTCTGCACCGTCACTCATGTCATCCCTCTTCCTGGACATTTCTCTAATACAGCACACTTGCTCAAGGCTGTTAGTTCTTGATAAGAGGATGGAAGGGAGCATCCAGCCACCAGCAGGGTCACAAATAGAGGAATCAAGAAAGTTAACGTGGTTTGAGCAACTTTTCTTGAAGGAACAGAAGTTCCCGGACCTTAGACATTGCACTAGAGGTTGCTGGAGTAATGATTAAAGCAGTCAGGGCAATCAGTGACCCTGGTGGAGAAGCAGCATTTATCATTAGCTGCACTGGATTTGTCTTGCAGTCCTCTCCCTCCACCAGGACTTGAGAAGTCCTATGCAAAGCACCGTGGTCCTCAGACAGGCTTAAGTTCCAGCTGCAGCTCTGATGCTCACCGTGTGGCCTTATGTAAGTCAGTTGCCTCCCCAGGTCCCAGTGTCCTCAAACAATAATAGCAACTTCAGGGCCAAAACAGACATAAACCATCCCTACCTGTTTCATGATCAGTGAGTGTCATTGTTCAGAAACCAAACATTTCATCACTGGTGTGTGCAGTTGGCTTTAATCTTAGAACAACATTGCTCTGCCTGGGTTTACTGACTTGAATTTCTTATTGTGTTTTCAGCTGCCCAGTTTTCCATTTGTCCAGTTGTATTGTTTACATGGAACAGCACCCAGGATTTATTGATGGGTACTTACTGCTTCATTAGTGCTTCTGGCTCCCCAACTGGCCCTCGGTACCAGGCCAGGAAGTGAGCAAGAATGGCACAAGGCTCATGTGCCCTCAGAACTCCTGTCTCAGCAGAAGTGGCCATCCAGCCCAGTGGTTCCCATTGCAAGGCACAGCAGACAAGAATGCACAAACACAACACCATGACAAGGAAACATGAACCAGATGTAGCATAAGAACATCTTGTGTTTGAAAAAGGAGAGGGTACATCCTTCAAAAATGCCAAGGTTGTAAAATAAAAACACGGAGATTTTCCAGTGAAAGCAAGCCGAAGAGACAGACCGACTAAATGCCCTTGGCCCTAGGCTGGATTTCATCCTGTAGGCAGGGAAGTGCTACAAAGAACATCATTAGATCAATTGATAAAATTGGAACACAGACAATAGATAAGATAAAGTATTATAACAGTGTAAATTCGTGAAGGTGATAACCATACTTTGGTTATGTAAAAGACTATTGCTACTAGAGTAATTAGTGCTATTAATATTGCAGTTTAGTGTACATGTATGTAAACACATGTATATATGTACATTCCATGAGTTTAGCAAGAGAAAGGAAAGAAGGCAGAGAGTGTGAACTATAAAACAAGTGGGAGTAACTTCTAATATTTGAATCTGAGCCAAGAATATGGAAGTGTTCCTTGTACTATTTTAGATCGGCAACACTTTGGAACCTTGAAATCATTTCCAAATAAAAAGCACGGGGTAGCAGGTAGTGGAAGGGATGGCAGTCCTGACCACACTGCTGGATTCTCAGAGAGCCAATCAACAGGAAAAACTCAAAGATGTCTTTGATCCTCACCAGTGCCTTTTCTGCCCTCTTGTTTACAGTAACAATCATTTGCACAATGCAGTCCATGCTTTTCTGGTATTTGCAACGCAGGGGCTGTGTTACTTGTGCTACATATGTAAGTCCTTTAAGAATGCTCCACATACTGTTATCCCATCTGACACCGGATCCCAGCTTTGTAAATGAGCAAGCAGTGCACACAAGCAGTCAGCAATTCTCTGATGCTCACCTCAGCCTGTGTGGAGGGAGGTCGCCTTGGGCAGGCAGTGGCATCGGTATTCAAGTTCATGTTCCACCCTCAGGTGTTCCCCAACCTAGAAGAGCTGAGATTCACTGATCAGAACCACCCTGGCAGAGAAAGGATCAGGGATCTCTGGTCCTGTTTCTGGATCTTATTGGGCTGTTTGTCACCCTCTTCTGCTCCTGCTGAGCTCTCACCTAGCCCCACTCCTGGTGTCCAGGGTCCCCTGCACACGCACTCTCAGGTCCAAGCTCCTACTTCCTCTGGCTTCAGGCCTCCCCTAGGAAACACCTGCATTCCAGTCCCTGGATGTCTCTGGGGTCCTGCAATGCAGCACCTACAGCAAGGTGATCCCAGCTGAGCTGTGCAAGTCCCAGCTGCCATTCCAACCTCTGCCAGCTCCCAGGTGATGTGGCGTGTTGGCACATCAGATGATCCTGTGCACAGTGCCCAGCATCACACCCCTTTCACTGCAAAGGGAGGCCTCTGGTCTGAAAAGTTGATGTGGGGGGTCCTGGGTCAGTAATCAGGAAACCCTTGGATGATACCAGCAGAGGCACAGGAAAGGCCAACCGCTAGTTGGTGGGATCATTTCCAAACACGATGTAAGTTGTCTGCTCTGGGGCCAAAAGGGCCTGATGGAACCAGGAGACATCTGGCCAGACTCCTGAGAAGTGGTTCTGTATCAAAGGCGCATCTTCAAGGCCAGCGCTGTGGCTCACTTGGTTAATCCTCTGCCTATGGTGCCGGCATCCCATATGGGCGCGAGGTTCTACTCCTGGTTGCTCCTCTTCCACTCCAGCTCTCTGCTGTGGCCAGGGAAGGCAGTGGAGGATGGCCCAGGTGCTTGGGCCCTGCACCCACATGGGAGACCAGGAGGAAGCACCTGGCTCCTAGCTTCAGATCGGCGCAGTTCCGGCCATATCGGGGGTGAACCAATAGAAGGAAGACCTTTCTCTCTGTCTCTCTCACTGTCTAATTCTACCTGTCAAATAAAAAATTAATTTAAAAAAGGCACATCTTCAGTCTCTGCCACCAATACACTGGATATTTGGCAATCGTGGTAACTGGACAAGCTTTGGCAGGGGGAAACCCTTGCTGTGTGTGGGGAGCAATCCGGACTAGACTAAGTTACTCGAATTAAGACTTATTCTATGCATCTGCTCTCCCACAATATGGCGCTGGGAGAGAAGTAAACAGCTTCCGCACAGCTGCCTCCAGTTCAACTAATAAATTGTAGGACTTGCTCCTGATTGGAGGAGAGCAGCGTACTCGGTGTGTGGGCAGCCGAGTTGGGATTGGCGGAGGAGGACTATAAAGGAGGAGAGAGACGGCATGCACCAGGAACATCTATGGGGAACATCTAGCTGAAGGAACACCTGTGCAGCCCCCGAGAAGAGCCGGCCGGCGGTGTGCCGCTCCCCTGCAGAAGTGGGGAAAGCGGCCAGGGGGAACCGCCCTTCCACGGAGGTGGAAGGGATAGTAGCCAACCCGGGAAGAACCAGCAGCAAACCCGGGGAGGGCCGAGCAGACGAAAGAACAGCGCAGGGTCCTGTGTCGTTCCTCCACGAAGAGGGGGAGCGACATAATGGTGCCGTGACTCGGATATGAAGCCTAGGCAGGGTTTAGTGTCGTTCCTCCATGAAGAGGGGGAGCGACATAATGGTGCCGTGACTCGGATATGAAGCCTAGGCAGGGCTTAGTGTCGTTCCTCCACGAAGAGGGGGAGCGACAGCTGTGGGCTCATGCAGAGCCTCCACCCCCACAACTCTAGCTCCTCCACCCATGGGCCTCTTGAGTAAACAGGGGGATGACCAAGGACATGGGTTGATGGCCATTTGCCAGATGAGCTGTCCTATCCGGCTGCTTGTTGAGTGACTTCTCTGCTCTCTCACCCCCTGCTGGGTGTTGGTGGTCAGCATATAAACCACGCATGGGGGCTCACCCACAAGCCTCTTCCCAGACTCCCAGGCTCAGAATGTCTGCTGCTGTACCTTCCAGCCTCCTGACCAGATCATTCGCCACTGCTCAGGAGTCCACCTAAACTACATCAGGCTCTCTCTAGAGCCACTGCTCACAGCTCTGCCCACTGGGAAGATTCCCTCAACACCATCCTTGAATGCCACCCACGCAAGGGTGGTGGTGCACTTGTCATCCACCTTCAGTCCAGGACCAACAGACTGAAACTTTCTCCAAGTGTCATGGGGAACCCCCTCCCCAGCCCCATGAAGCCACGATGTGTGGTGGGGGAGGCCTCCAAGCTGCAGAGGTTGATGCCACAAGGACGAGAGCCAACTGTTCACCCAACACAGACTGGCAGCGTCAACCCAAACCCACCTAGGGAGGCTCCCCAGTGGAAGGCTGGCAACGCTGCATTTCGGAAAAAGCTGATTGAGATGTGACCCTGGGCTTGGGACCACAGAGAATGCAGTCAGCCAGCATCCAGACCCATCACAGATAGGCAGTGGAGCTTCAATGCATAAAGCAGAAGGGTCCTTGCCCTCCAGATGCCTAAACCCAAGGGGGTGAGAATCAGTGGATGTAAATGCCTTACTGAAGATCTGGAAGCAGTTAATCAATTCATAATCAGAGATTGGAGTGCTTACTAAGAGATGGGGCAGTCATAAATGGCCAGCTCTACCACTCTATAAAGAATAAGTTGCCTGGTTCCATGGCTCACTAGGCTAACCCTCCACCTGCGGTACCAATACTCCGGGTTCTAGTCCCGGTCAGGGCGCCGGATTCTGTCCCGGTTGCTCCTCTTCCTGTCCAGCTCTCTGCTGTGGCCCAGGAAGGTAGTGGAGGATGGCCCAAGTGCTTGGGCCCTGCACTCACATGGAAGACCAGGGGGAGGCACCTGGCTCCTGGCTTTGGATTGGTGCAGCGCGCTGGCTGCAACCCGCCGGCCATAGCAGCCACTTGGGGGGTGAACCAACGGAAAAAGAAAGACCTTTCTCTCTGTCTCCCTCTCTCTCTAACTCTGCCTGTCAAAAAAAAAAAAAAAAAAAAAAAAAAAAAAAAAAAAAAAAAAAGAAGAAGAAGAAGAAGAAGAAAAAGAAGTTACTATAGAAGTGCTCGGGAAATTAACACCAGGGACAGGGACTGCATGAGCACCCCATGGAGGTGAACGACCTAGCCTCGGACCTAGTCAGGACAAGGGAGGACCCAGGACTAACCTGGAGGAGTCTCTAGGTAGAAGTGTGCAAGCTGGTGTGCACACGCACACTCACGATGTGGCTTGCCTGCTACAACTCGCAGGGGCCTCACAGCTCCACGGCTTCATCTCATTTGGTACTGTTGAGCAACACCCCAGGTTTTATGAGATTCATGAATTCAGATTTTCCTTTCTCTTGGGCAGATGTAGCATAATTTCCAGTCCCAGAAATGCCCTCACCCTATCTGCAGCCCACATTCCCAGTGCCGCCCATTCCCTAAAATAAACAAGTGAAGGGATCAGAAAAGTGAAACACTGGAGGATATGGAAAAAAAGAGATGGGCGCCCTCTGGTGGCTTTGTCTTCCAGGTAGCTTCCTAGCCTGGTGACCTAGACAACGTAAGTTTGGTTTTTTTTGTTTTGTTTTTTGTTTTTTGTTTTTGTTTTTTTTTTTTAAGATTTATTTATTTATTTGAAAGTCAGAGTTACACAGAGAGAGAAGGAGAGGCAGAAAGAGAGAGGTCTTCCATCCTCTGGTTCACTCCCCAATTGGCTGTAACGGCCAGAACCGCCCGATCTGAAGCCAGGAACCAGGAGCTTCTTCCAGGTCTCCCATGTAGGTGCAGGGGCCCAAGGGCTTGGGCCATCTTCTACTGCTTTCCCAGGCCATAGCAGAGAGCTGGATCAGAAGAGGAGCAGTGGGGACTAGAACCGGCACCCATATGGGATGCCGGCACTTCAGGCCAGGGAGTTAACCCGCTGGGCCACATCGCTGGCCCAAGGCAACACAAACCTTACAGAAAGAAATTGAATGCAAAGCATCTTACCCAGTATCTGCCTCAAAATTCACAATCCATTGTACCTATTAATATTATTTATTCATTCACGATTATGATTACAGATGAGAAAATTCACCTCTGCAGGAAATGGTACCACCCTCCCTTCAGTGCCCACAGAATTTAACCAAACGGCAATATTTAACCTTTGTCTGCCACAATTGCACTAATATACACCAAGTCTCATCTATTGAAAACAAAAGCCCCACATCTAATTTACTGGCTTGTCTCCCAAGTGTCATGTCTCACACTAGAAGGGAAATTAGAAATCAGTGTTAATCAACTTGTGACTGCTTTGTTCGTAAATGCTTGATAATGAAATATGGGGCTGGAGTGTTGCAACAAGATCCGGCACGTGTACACATTTGCTCACCTCTGCACTTAGGAGAAACACTGATTAAGCATCTCCAGCAGACAGCACAAAGCCCTGCTGTCCTGGCTGGGTGTGGAGGACCCGGATGCAGAGGGACTTTAAAGAAGATGCCCCAAGGTGCAGAAGAGTGAATCTTTCAGACCTACAGCTAGCTCTTGGGAGGAATTTTGAAGACAGAATGTATGGGGAGGGACATTCCAGCAAGGGAAAGCCCATGCAAAGGAGTGAGGAAAGCGAGCACAGGGCACCCTGGGACTTGGGGGTGCTTTGAGGGGTGGCAGGAAGGTGGCTGGGGAAGCAGGCGGGGACTGCCATGTTGGGACTCCCAATTGGGCTGCTTTACTCAGCACTTGTGGTCCTGCCAGTTAACTGGTGCAGGCGGCAAACAGTCACAGCACAGTCCCAGTTACTTCCGGTGGGGCAAACCAAGCCTTTCTAGGCAATGCTTTACAGTCAGAAGGACAGGGCCCCAGCAGGCTTCCACACCCACTGCAGGTGGGGTGCCACTGTCCTGGCTCCAGGAGAGAATCAGGCGTGCTCTCCCCTTTCCTGCCCTTGCTCCTTTGCTTCATTCCCAGAGCCCCCTGAGGCCCTGTGACACTGAACAGAACACTATGAGCAAGACCCAGCAGGAAGCCACGGAGTCTGCAGGTCAAACCATGCTTCCTTGAGGAGCTACAGTGCCCCTCCCTGGCTGGGAGGATGCTGTGCAAGTATCCAAAAGTCCTCCCCACCCCCACCCCCAAAAACCGTGTGTCTGAGACAGAAGCTTCTCCAAGCTGGGGCCCATCTTAATCACCTGAGGACCCCCAGCAGGCAGCCAGGCCCCAAAAACTTCATGATTAGGAAATAAATCAATAAAGGAACACTGATCATGGAGAAGACAGGCAGTGTCCAGCTGCCTGCGGTAACTACAGGCTCCTAACCCCAGCATCTCATTGGAGAATCACTACCATGCTAAGCGTGTGCTTAGCCCAAGAGCCTCACACAGGACTGCCCCAATCCTCCCTGCATGGAATGGGTATATTACAGACTCAGGAAAAACTCGTATACCTCACTTGAACCATCAAAGCTCTAACCAGATTTTTATTCTAACAATCAGCAAAGAGGCTGGAATTGTGGGCTCTAAAGGACTAAGTATGCCTAACCTTCCAGGGTGCACTTTGTCAACATGTAAAGTAAGCCCACCTGGGAAAGAACCAACGAAGAAAAGAGCAGAAAGGTCAAGAAGGAAAGAAGCTGAGTTTCTTGATACAGCCATGCCTGATCTCCTTCCTGGACTTTCTAGATAACTAAGCCCTTAAATCACATTTTTGCTTCTTGGCAAGTGATAAACTTTGGAGGAATGCATTCTTCCCTCTTCTTTTACTTCCTGCGCAGAAATAAGACAGTGCTAAACTGGTGGAAACTCCCAACATAATCTCGATATTGACAGTTTTCCCAGGACATCGTGAAGAGAGACAGACAAAAGTTCAGTTTGCTTCTCATCTGTTAAGTCACTTGGAAAATCTTCAGGCCTTTGATGACAAACACAATGTTCCTAGTCATAAATGACAATTCTATTCTAGATTTATAAATTGGGTTCTAGAAAAACTTCATCTTAACCACAACTATTCAATTACTGTATTAGTCAGTAGAGACTGTGCTGACAAAATCCCATAACCTGGGTGACTTACACATCACAAATCTGTTTTCCCAGTTCAGGAAGCTGCAGGTCAGGGTGGCAGCATGGTCAAGTTCTGGTGAGGGCTCTCCTGCTTCCAGACAGCACTCTTGCTGTGTACTCACATGGCAGGCAAAGAAGGAGACACAGAGGGGGAAGGGAGAGGCCTCCCCAGTGTCTCTTTACAAGGACACAAATCCTATCACATCAGAGCCCTCCTTTATGAACCCCTTTAACAAGAACTGCTTTTACAATTACCGTGTCTCCAAATACAGCCACACTGGGGATCAGGACTTTAACATGTGAACACTCAATCTATTACTATGTTCCTTACATTGTTTTTGTCTAAGTACCTACAATACTGTATTTGTACATAAAACCCATTAGGAAGCATTCATCATTTAGAAGACAACCACTACTTAGTCAGATACAGAGTGGATTCAAAGGATGTAAGGACGGATTTGTGAGTTGGACTGTTACCAAATTGGGGGAAGTAAAGTTAATAAAACCAACTTTGCTGGAGAGAAAAAGCACACAGTTGGTGTCCTTGAGTCTCTGCTGGGGAGTGGGGAAGGGTTTTCTGCCACAGGCTTGTTAAGTTTCCCAGCAGGGTCCCCCGTCAACAAGAGAGAACCTCCCCCAGCTGGAGGGGGCGCCCTGGCTGACAGCAGGCAAGGCAGAGACAGGGGCCTGGGGCTACTCAGTGGTCAGCAGCCCAAAGCCCTTTCCCTACATCCTCTCCTTGATCTGTCATCTTCTGATTACGGCTCATCCCCAGGGGCACCCTCTTCTCTCCTCCCACCCCTCTGCCCTCCAGTCTATTCCTCCCTCTCTGTTGCTCTCCTTCAGGCCTCTCTCTGGCACTCACAAGGCCCCCTGTGCGCCAAGAGTGCCCCGGGGCCAACACAACTGCCAATGCTTTCCAATTCCTGCAAGGTCACCTGTAAACCTGCAGAAAGGAAGATCTGTAACTCCTCTAGCCTGCAAGCTGGCTATTCGTCACCCACAGCCAGAGCTCTTAATCCCAGGCTTGGGACACCAGTGTTTCAGGTCAAAAGTCCTTGATGAGGTGCTCTGTGAATGAACCCGAGTAAAGCCCATGGGAGCAGATGGCTGTGACTCTAACCCACAGTTGGCAGGAGTTTGAGAATCTAATGTCCAGACAGGGCCTCCTGCCTGCAGACACCTCCCTTTCCTGTCCCCACCCTCTCCATGGGCGGCCCCAGAATTCAGCAGCGTCACCCAAGTGTGGGACTCATACAAGCCCCAGTCCCTACCCTCACCAAACTAAACCAGACATCCTTGTCCCTGTCCCTTCTCCCCTCGCCCCTGTATCCAGAGGACATGCTGGGGAAACATGCACCATTTCATCTGGGATCGGCCAGTGAGGAGCACGCACACCAGCTTGGAAGGCTTGAGGCTGGTGTAGGCTTCTCGGTCACTGCCACAGCCACCTTCTGGGACGTGACTGACAGCCAGGATCACAGGGCCCAGCATCCCTGCAATTTCTGTAGCCCCCTGGCCTCCTGGAAACTAATGGTGGCTATCCCTGACTCTAGTTCCCAGCCCTTCTCAGCGTCTCCTAAGCACCATCTTCCTGATATCCCAGCAGCCAGCCAGTTTTTCTGTAGAAGACCAGACAGTAGATATTTTAGACTTTGCAGGTCACATACGGTCTCTGTCACAACTGCTCAACTCTGCCTCTTGTAGTACAAAAGCAGCAATAAATGTCATGCAAACAAACAAGCATTATCATGTTCCAATAAAGCTTTATTTATAAAAACAAGCGAAAATCTTCATTTAGCTCACAGGCAGGTCATAATTTGCCAAACTGTACAATATTAAATTCTCTTATGCTGGGGTGTGTTGTTTGGCGCAGTGGTTATAATTCCATTTGGGACACTTGCATCCCACATTGGAACTCCTGTATTCCGGTCCTGATTCTACTTCTAATTCTAGCTTCCTGCTAATGCACATTCTAGAAGGCAATAAATGATGGCTCAAGTACTTGGGTCCCTCTCACCTCCGTGGTAGACCTAGATTGGGTTCCAGGTTCCTGGCTTATGCCTGACCCAGGCGCCATGTTGCAGGCATCAGAGAAAGTGAACCAGCAGATGCAAGATCTATATCTTTCAAATAAATTTTAAACATTTTAATCCTTTTTTGCTTAAGCTAGTGGTTTCTGTTTTTCTGATTTAATATCCTAAATATCTTGTATTTTTACCTTCCCTTAGTGCCACCAACTTAGTTCAAGCCTTCATCACCTTGAAATAAGGTGTAAGGTTTGAATAGGCTATGGGTCCTGTGTTCATGCAGACA
This sequence comes from Oryctolagus cuniculus, assembly GCF_051225735.1. Taxonomy (NCBI): domain Eukaryota; kingdom Metazoa; phylum Chordata; class Mammalia; order Lagomorpha; family Leporidae; genus Oryctolagus; species Oryctolagus cuniculus. The sequence continues at coordinate 68,472,705 of NC_142878.1, read as the reverse complement.
TTTAAATGCCCAAGTCATAAGTTACTGGCACAAATAGGGTGGGAACTTAATCTGATTATGGTGCACAAAGGTGGGGCCTAGTGAGAGGTCTCTAGGTCACTCGGGGCATGCACCTGGAAAGCGTTCTTGGGGAGGGTCAGCTGGCTGGTGCATAGGGCCCAGTCCCTCACCATGTGATCATCTGTATGTGCTCTACCCTCTGCTGCCCTCATTAGAGGCCAAACCAAAAACCAATGGAACCACCTGATCTTGAACTTGAACCTCCAAAACCATAAGCTAAATAAACCTTTTGCCTTTGTGAAGTCAGCTTCTCTCAGGTACTCCCTTGTAGTAATGAAAAGCTGACAAGACATTGGCTCTGGTCTTGGTCGATCCATCTGGAATCTTTTCCCCAATCCACACCTCACTGCTAAAATCTGTCATTTCTCCGTCAGTTCACTCAATGGCTCCGCATCACTTTTGGGTTACCTGGTACTAGTCAGGCCCCCAGAACGAAGCAGATGGCCATGCTCTCAAATCAGGGTAATTCAAGATGAGCTTATATACAATGGGGGGTACAGGGGTGCAGCGGGAATACATTCCAGGAAACCACAGAAACTGAGCAGTCAGGTGCTCAGGGTCCACGGTCCTGGAGCTGTTTCCACTCTTCAGCCCATGCGGACAAAGATAGAATGGTTGCCTGAACCCAGAATTGTCACTACAGCAGGGCTTCTCAATGACCTCTGCTGAAGAATCAGGCCTAGAGCTTTTGTTTTCATTAGTTTCATTTGTTTTCATTTTTAAAATTGAATTATCAGACTTGTACTTTTGTAAAATTCAATAAAATATTATTAGAAAATCATGAGAACACACACTTAAAATACAAATGCAAATTTTTTTAAATTATTAAAAAGTTTTAACAATTTTAAAAACTGTCAAATCACTCTACAAGATTGTAAATGTGTGCTCTTCATTTCTATACCTCATCACAGGACCAAGACAGTCCCACAAGGAGAGAACCAGAGAAGTAAAATTTCACCTTACTCTTCTCCATCTCACCATTTCCTACAACACCCCCCACTGGCCAAAGAAGAAGCCAGAGAGCAGGAGAGACCATCGATAAAGACCACACCCTCCTGAGGCACAGGGTGCAGTGGAGAAGGGGAAGGGTGGAGCTGCCGGAACACAGCAACCAGCCCGAGAGGCTTTAGAAGTCCACTTCCCACTCTGTCTTCATGTGGCCCACACACCACATCACCTGGAGCTTTCATATCCTCTCACCTCTGCCCGTACACATACTGTCTACCACACCTCGGCAGCGTCCACTCTGCCTGGCTAAGTCTTGTTTATGGTTCAGGACCGCAGAGGTAACACTGACTTGTGGCCACGCTCGGCATTTCTCTACCAATCTCCTTTTTTTCAGTAGCAAGTACCACTCTCCCGGATAGGCAGGGGGCCATGACCAAAAGCTAGCTGATTTGTTCAATGTGTCAACAAGTATTTATTGAGTACTTACTCTGGTGGATATTTATTATCCAACTTACTGTGGTGGATATCTTCCCCGAATGTCGAGTAGAAGTCGGTGCGTATTTTGAATGCTATGTGGACACATAAGTGGGACATCCGTCTTGGTAACCCACGTGACAGACACAAAAGCAAGCAAGCAGAGCTGACTGAGGACACAAGCTTCCATCTAGGAGTCTCCAAGGCTTTCATATATTAAATTAGATGCCCAAGAAATGAGATGCTTGTGGAAGCAAATAATAATGAATTTTTCCACCTATTGATCCTCATAATAATAACCAATAGTATATTTCTATCACATTTATTTATATACTCTACAAAGAGGTTCATTTGAGATCAAGAAAGGTTGATTACAAAGAGCCTTCTAGGTGGTTAACTGGTCAGAGTCTGCATACCTTGGGTCAGATGAGCCCCAGGACCCCTCCAGGGAAAGAACTCATCTGTTTCTGTGGCCTACATTGCTACAAGTCACAAGGAAGCATCTAATCACTTTTTTTAAAAATAACATTATTATTGGGGCTGGCACCGTGGCTCACTTGGTTAATCCTCCACCTGAGGCACCGGCATCCCATATGGGCACCAGGTTCTAGTCCCAGTTGCTCCTCTTCCAGTCCAGCTCTCTGATGTGGCCCGGGAAGGCAGTGAAGGATGGCCCAAGTGCTTGGGCCCTGCACCTGCATGGGAGATCAGGAGGAAGCTCCTGGCTCCTGGCTTCGGATCGGTGTAGCTCTGGCCGTAGTGGCCATTTATGGGGTGAACCAACGGAAGGAAGACCTTTCTTTCTCTCTCTCTCTCTAACTCTGTCAAATAATTTAAAAAAATATTATCAAATTTATTTTAGTAATATACATAGAATGAATACTATGTATACAGAGAAATCTTTCAAACAACTCTGAAATACTATCAAAAAGGGTCATATACTAAGTCACAAATTCTCAAAAAAATTTCTCACAGTTGAAATTTACAAGCCACATTAGATATCATCACAATACTATAAATTCACAAAAGCAGGATGTTTGAAACTCCACTAAAATTAATCTACTCATCAGTTAAAAAACTACAAGAATTATATATTAAAATTTATGGAATACAGCCGAAGTGTTTCTTAAAAGAAATGTAGGACTCTAAGAAATACTTACTAGAAAACAATTGAAGGGGCCAGTGCTATGGCATAGTGGGTAAGCCACCTCCTGTGATGCCAGCATTCCACATAGGCACCTGTTGGAGTCCTGGCTTCTCCTCTTCTGATCCAGCTCCCTACTAAGGGCCTGAGAAAACAGCAGAGGACGGCCCAAGTGCTTGGGCCCCTGCACCTGCACGGATGACCTGGAAGAAGCTCCTGGCTTCGGATGGGCCCAGCTCCAGCTGCTACGGCCATTTGGGGAGTGAACCAGCCAGTGGAAAACCTCTCTCTGTCTCTCCCTCTCCCTCTCTCTGTAACTCTGCCTTTCAAATAAATTAAAAAATAAAAAAACTGGGAGACCGGCGCCCTGACGTAGCAGGTTAAGCCTCCACCTGCGGCAGCGGCATCCCACGTGAGCGCCGGATGAGTCCTGGCTGCTCCACCTGTGATCCAGACCCGGAAGTCCAATCACCTTTGGATTGACTTTAGGCACTTAATCATAGCTTACACCTGTAAGAATATTCAGTATCTGGTGAGTACCAGATGCTCTTGTAATCACCACTTAATAGATAAGAAAACTGGGGCCCAGAGAGTTTAAATGGCTTCCTCTAGACCATTCTCATACAGTTAGTGAGACAGAGATTCGGGGTTCAAACCCAGAGAGGCTAGATCCAGATCTTACTACCTCACACTGGAATCCCCAACCCTGACCGTCTGCTGAAATGAGGCAAGGAGATGTGGTACTGGCCAGTAACAGAGCCCACGTGCTCTTCATTTAGTGCAAGGACACTGCAAACCCTAGTCATGATCCAATTTCCACCAGACTGCAGGAATTTATGGCCTTGGGGAAGCTGTACTTCTGAGGACTTCATTAAAGTCCCAGAGTTAGCAACAACAACATGGGCTGGGTGTTGTGGCACTGTGTGTGAACCCACCGCTTACAACACCTGCACCCCCCATCTGAGCACTGGTTCAAATCCTGCCTACTCTGCTTCATGATCCAACTCTCTACCAATATGCCCAGGAAGCAATGTTTGATGGCTCAAGTACCTGGGCCTCTGCCATCCACTTAGGAGACTCCGATGGAGTTCCTCTCTCCTGGGTTCAGCCTGGCCCAGTCCCAGCTGTTGCAGACATCTGGGGAGTGAGCCATCAGACAGAAAATGTGTCACTCTGCCTTTCAAATAAATAAATCTTAAAAAACAACAGCTTCTGTCTACACACTAAACTACTAAAAGTAGGGTGGGACCACGCACTTCATCCCCACCCCAAGGTACCACCCTTGGAAAAATACTGCCCTTACCCCTACCCTGGCCTTACCTCCTCTTCGTGTGGCCAGCTCCTATTTTAGGAGGCAGTAGTTCCAAGGGACAGCCTTTCCCTTGGCCAATCTCACATTTCTGGACGTTGAAATAGGATTCAAGCTTTTCTGGAATTCAGCACTTTTATTTTTCCCTCCCAGCTCAGAAGAATGAAAGCTGGCAATGTATTGGCCAACAGTAGTCACTGCTTCCTCCGGCCTTGGCAGTAAATTCTACCCAACATAATGTGAACCCAGAAGCAACTCAGAAGGCATATTGTGAACAGACCCAGGAGGTTCAAGTTAACTCTGGGAGGAGTTTCAAAGTTACTCCGTGCAGCTTTCAGCCATTCCCGGGGGCCCCAGCCCCGTTCTCTGAAAACGCAGAAGCGGCCTCGCCAGGGCTTTTTTCCACATCCAGGGAGAAAGTCCGGGCTGGATTCTTCCCAGGACTTCCCAGCTAAAGCAAGCCTATTTGGGTGAACAGCCCTCAGCTTCCCCTACCTCCCACTCCCCGTGAGACTGTGGCAGAGGCGTCGGTCTTTTAATTAAGCTTGTTTCTAACCGACATGATTAAAGCTGTGGCAGAGGCCTTCCCAAGGTCAGAAGAAAAAGGGAGGCATCTGTCCTGGGAATGAAATGTGGCTGTTATCTGCTTGCCTACGAATGCCTCAACTGTAGTTAACGGCTGCTTCTGTGTAACCAGTTCAGGTTCTGCTTGTTAGTACAGAGCAGATGTTAACCCTTGGCAGACAGCAGCCGGCTCAGTATGTGTGTAAAAAATAGATATCTTCAGTTAACTAGTTGGCATGTGTAGTACTGTATCAATCCTATGGCCGCCATGTAACATTAGAATACCCAATCAAATGTATGCAGGTAACCATGTAAGGGAGACAAGCTAAAACCATATATAAGGGAAAACCCTTCTTTGTTCGGGGCTCAGGACTTGTGGTAAGAAATTCCACCTGGGCCTTATGCCAGCATAATTAAATACTACTTCCTGTTAAAAAGGCCTTGGTGTCTTGCCTCAGTACATGAATCTTGCTACAAGACTGAACATCCCAACTGGCTACGGCAGTCTCAGGCGAGAACCCTATAAAGGCTTGAGGTTTCCTTGCCAGGGCACAGCGAAACCGATGACAAGTCCCTTAGTAGCACCACTTGGAGCATTATTCTCCCATTCTGGGACTAGAAGTGGTTCAAGCTGAGTGTGATCACTACAGCGGTCCTAAGTCATTGTCCAAACTGGGACATTTTGGCCGGCACCACAGCTCACTAGGCTAATTCTCTGCCTGCAGCACCAGCACCCCGGGTTCTAGTCCCGGTTGGGGCGCCGGTCCTGTCCCGGTTGTTCCTCTTCCAGTCCAGTTCTCCGCTGTGGCCCGGGAAGGCAGTGGAGGATGGCCCAAGTGCTGGGTCCCTGCATCCACATAGGGGATCGGGAGGAGGCGCCTGGCTCCTGGCTTCGGATTGGCGAAGCGCCAGCCGTCGTGGCCATTTTGGGGGTGAACTAACAGAAGGAAGACCTTTCTCTGTCTCTCTAACTCTGCCTGTCAAAAAAAAAAAAAAAAAAAAAAAAAAACTGGGACATTTTAGAATATTGATAGTTATGCCAGAACAACAGGTGTTAAACAGGAATGTCCAGGGCAAACCAGGAAACTGGGCCACTCTAGAAAACATCTGACCCCCTACTAACCAGGTCAAGGACCTGGTACCCTGTTCTCTCCCAGAATGTGTGCCATTAAACAAAGTCTACACCCCAAATCAAGCCCCACCTCACTCACTGGCACCCCAGGAAAAGGAGAAAACTATCAGAAGAGTCATGAAAATGTGGGCCAGGCCCTGGTCTGTCTCACCACAGCTTCCCCTGGGCTAATAGTGTTTGGCAGGTAGTAGGTGCTCGGTGTGGATTTGTCAAATGAGTGAGTTCAGGGTTTCTAAAGCCACCAGGAGAACTCCAGGAAACCAGAGACTTGGCAGTCCCAGGTACATAGAAAAGGGTGTGAATGGTTGTGAGAATCTAAGGCATTGCCTTTCCCCTAGGGGCCTTGAAACTTCAGATTGAGTTGAAAATGTAAAATCCTGCAATATCCTAGGAACAAATTATTTTGAAGCCACTGCTGAACTTCAAAATTAAACTAGACCCATTTCCTGCCATACATCTGCTGTGAACTTTTTAAAAAATTTTTTGGCCAAAGTTGGTACATATTGGAGAAAAGGCTCCCTACACACATCAGGATTCTGCTAACCCCAATCTCACTGTGTGCTAATTCTCAGGAGGTAACCAATAGTACCCTGAGAACACAGGTTTGCGAGAGATTATTGGGAATAAGAGAAGGCAGGGCAGGTCTTCAGCCCATCGTGCACGTCCAAGCCCTGGGAGAGGAGAGAGCAGAGGAGAGGAAGGAAGATCAGGTAGGAGAGCCTCTGACTCAGTGTGGTCCTGAAAGGGTTTCAGCCTAGCTCGTGGGGAGTCCAGGAGACAGAGCTGCCCAGCAGAGGCATCCCATACCCCAAGGAACGAGCCAGCACGAGGAGCCTACCATGTCCAGCTACGGGCTCAGCATAAACAGGGCAGTAGGGGGAGGAGGGCAATGGCTGGACTCACTCCTCCATGCTTCTGCAGCAGGAGCTCCAAGCAGCACACACTGAGGACTGCTGCACAGTGTGTCCGAACAACACTGTTCCTGGAGTGACCCTTCGCTGGGACTCCAAATAGGCCCTATCACGTCAGCTGTAAGTGGAATACTTACAGTAGGCCACAAGTAAGCTATTCCGCCAGCACCATCTCTTTCTCCCAAGTGCTACCACTTTTCATTCCTACCAGTCAAGAGAAAAGGTGCTCATAGGACTCAATCAATGGCACACTTTTATTTAGAAAATAGAAGTCTATTCTTTCATTTGCATATTTCAAAAAAAAAAAACCATCTGGGGCAGCCCACATGGTGGCTGTTCAGAGCTACTGGAAAGGTCGGCACATGGGCACCATTATCCAGCAAGACGCTCTTGGCAGGGTTAGGTCCTGAGTCCTTCAGGCTGCTCGTGGTCAGTCAGTAACTGTGACTTTCATGCATCCGAGGAGAGCAAGGCCTGAGCCAGCCTTAGCTCATACCCAGGTGGAATAACTTCCGCAGAAAGGCCGGTCCTCCCCAGTAGCCCCTGTAAGAAATAAAGGAAGCGATCATTGAAGCCAAAGAGCTGCAGTGACTTCAGCCAGCAGGACGCTGGGGAAGGGAAGCCAGGATGCTCACAGAGCATGCTCATGGCACATCAGGTACGACTTGTCTGGTGGAGTAGAAAGAGCCCAGGACTGCGAGGGGCTGACCTGCGGGCAGTCCTGGCTGGGACACCGGCTCACTGTTTGAATCTGGCTATGCTGATCCAGTTCAGCACACCTGGGGGAAGCCTCTGTCACACCTACCTGCCAGCCTCTATGCTTTCACTCACTCGTACACGAAACGCAGGTCAGAGTTCTCAACCTCACCCTATTGACGTTTGGGACCACGTGGCTCTTGGCTGTGGAGGCCACCCTGTGCATTGTAGGATGTTAAGCTGCAGCCCTGGCCTCTGCTCACTGGATGCCAGTGGCGTCCTCCAGTCATGACAACCAAAGATGTCTGCAGTTACTGCCAGGTGTCCCCTGGGGGGAGGGGCAAAACCATTCTTGGCTGAGGATCATCGGTACAGGTATCCTGACTCACCCACCTCATATGAGTTTGCAAAAAACCAAGTGAGACCACCGTCTCATGGAAAGAAGAGGTTGTATTTTATTTACCCTGTTTACCTACTGATGCTTACTATGTACCTGTCTCTTTATATGTTATCTCATCCATCTCCATTTGTAAGATAGGCAATATTACTTTCATTTTGCAGATAAGAAAACAGAGAGATTACACAAATTGTCCCAAGACACATAGCTAATCTGTGATGGAGGCATGATTCAAACACAAGAGTGACTCTGAAGATTATCACTGTTTCATTTTTTCCCATAACAATAAAAACAAAGTAAGGTAGTAGGTGAGAAAGTACTTGACATATGAAAGTGATTTACTACTACTATATTATTATGACTATTATTATTATATTTCTTATTTAACCAGCAGCAAAGAGTGAGAGCACGGAAGACAGAAGGCTTGGTCATTGCCAACAATGAAGAGCAGAGGCTGCCTCCCCTGCAGGTGGCAGATGCACTCAGACCGCTCTCCTCACCCAGGACAGCCCGCTTTCCGGCGTCTGCTGAGATTTCAGAATCCTTTGAGGGCCCCGATCACTAACCCTTAAGAAGAGGCACACAAGGCAGATGCTGTTAGCAAGTCATGCTCCAGGTGGCCATGTCCCCGGAAGCCAGAAGGTCTCCTTGGAACACTCACCCTGCACAGGCTGGTGCGGCACATTACAAAGCGAGCCCTCTGCCCCCAAGCCGGTGATGCACCTACCTCAGCATCAGGTTCCAGTACAAGAAAGGCATCATGTCAGCCTTCATGAGGTACATGGAAAGGCGCTCTTTGCTCTGATCAAAGGGGAAGGTTTCCAGCGGCCGAGCTGTGTAGTCAAACTCGGCAAGAATCACACTGTTGTAGCCGGTCACCAGCGGACATGACGTGTAGCCATCGTACTGAAATTCAAAATGAGATCGAGCTGGAAGGAGCTGCTTTCATGGTCCTATACAGACAGGGAATCTACAACTTGCTTAAAGTGGCTGCAATTATTTTTCTTCTCTGTTTATTTCTAATTTTTTGTACTGTGAAAATACAGATTTTTATAACACAGAATAGTCCTAAAGGCAAAAAGTGAAGCGACTATATTGGGGAAACTAATTAACAAAGTGGCAAAATCGTGAAAAAACACTACTTTTACACGGAATGGAAGGTGACAATTGAGACAGTGATTCCGCCAAGGCATACAAACCTTCTTCATTGGTGTTTGATTCTTCATTATCAAAGAAATTGTTCGATCAAGAATTCCCGACTGTGCAGCTATAGGAGAAAGAGTTCAGTTAGATATATAGATGCATCTAGGTTTTCCACAAAAACTAATACATAAATACCCTTAACATAAGTATGTTAAGAAGATTCCATTCATGAGCCCTCTAGATCGTGACTGGAACACAGTTGCTCTTACTGCCTGCAGTTCTGTCTACTGGAGAGCTCTCTTCAGTACAGCCAAGCCCCATGGTTTGAAACTAAACAGTTAACTCTCCACAGAACTATAAGGATGTTCCCACCCCAACTCCACTCCCTCTCCTCCCGGGCATTGCTGCCTCCAGCCTGGTAGGGCTGTGTGTCCAGGGGTCCCTAGCCATGCAGGATAGCCTGTGTCTCTGTTCACGGGGCAGATCTGTAGTTACCACCCATCGCCAGTGAACACAGGCCTTTTCTCTGGACTGGACTGGCCTGGGTGAGGCTAGACCAGAAACAGAGACATCTGTATCTCTATCCATCTATATTCTCTCTCTCTCTGTCTCTCTCTCTCTCACACACACACACACACACACACACACATATTCATTTTATGACAGCGCCAGTGGGGAACTATCTTTTTTATTATGAAAATGTGCAAACCCTGTGGTTCTTGTTTCATCCATCCCTTCACATTGGCCATTTTTTTCTGAAATATCCTTAGAGCAGACAACATACCAGTTCATCTGTAGATGTTTCTGTGTGTCTCTGATAGGTGTGGATTTTTCTAACCACACATAATAGCATGCTCACTCCCAAAAAATATTAGAAATAACCCCTTAATATCTCCTAATTCCAGTCTGGATTCAATTCTGAAAAATTAAAATTGCCTTTTTAAAGATAGAAGCAATTTGTGACTCTATAAATAGAAGATATTAGATTTATATGCAAGAAAAGATGGGCTACCTGGGGCCGGCACTGTGGCTAGTAGGTTAAGCATTCGCCTGCAGTGTCGGCATCCCATATGGGCGTGGGTTTGAGTCCCGGTTGCTCTACTTCCAATCCAGCATCCCTGCTGAGGCCTGGGATAGCAGTGGAAGATGGCCCAAGGACTTGGGCCTCTGCACCCACATAGGCGACCCAGAAGAAGCTCCTGGCTCCAGATCAGCCCAACTCCAGCCATTGCAGCCATTTGAGGAATGAATCCGTGGATGGAAAGCCTCTCTCTCTGTCTCTCTCTCTCTGTAATTCTGCCTCTCAAGTAAATAAATAAATCTTAAAACAAAGGAAGGGATGGAGGGAGGGATGAATGGCTGCCTGCATGTTACAAAATAAAAATGCTCATTAAAGGGCCGGCGTCGCGGCTCACTAGGCTAATCCTTTGCCTTGCGGCGCTGGCACACCGGGTTCTAGTCCCGGTCGGGGCACCGGATTCTGTCCTGGTTGCCTCTCTTCCAGGCCAGCTCTCTGCTGTGGCCAGGGAGTGCAGTGGAGGATGGCCCAAATCCTTGGGCCCTGCACCCCATGGGAGACCAGAATAAGTACCTGGCTCCTGCCATCGGATCAGCGCAGTGTGCCGGCCGCAGCGCGCTGGCCGCGGCGGCCATTGGAGGGTGAACCAAAGGCAAAGGAAGACCTTTCTCTCTGTCTCTCTCTCTCACTGTCCACTCTGCCTGTCAAAAATAAAAATAAAAAAAATAAAATGCTCATTAAAGTGGTTATTTTGTGATCCCCCAAATCAGAGGTCACCAAATTTTTTTGGAACAGAAACTTTTAAGCCTGCAGGCCAAGAAACAAAACCACTGAGACAGTATAAAACAAAGAGAAAAAAGATTTTCCATGAAAAATCTTATTGCTAAAATTCGGAATATAATAATATGTTGTAATATGTATCTACAAATGAGAGAATGGAATTATTTTTCTCAGGATGAGAAAGAATTGCTATCATCTGATTGACCATCAAATTGATTATAAATTTTCAAGCCTACCCAAACAGCAACATCACAGTAAGCCGTGGGTTACATTTGGCCTACGAGTTGTAATCCATCGACACTCAAGCCAAAAATGCAATGAGGGGACGGTGGTGCAGTGCTGCACATTAAACCACCGCTTGTGAAACCGGCATCCCAGAGTGGGGTGCAGCTTCAAGTCCTGGCTGCTCCACTTCGGATCTAGCTCCTTGCTATTGCTCCTGAGAAGGCAGCAGATAATGGCCCAAGTATCTGGACTCCTGCCACCCATCTGGGAGACCAGGAGGGAGTTCTTGGCTCCTGGATACATGCTGGGACAGACCTGAGTGTCGTGGCCATTTGAGAAGTGAACCAATGGATGATGTTCGCTCGCTTGCTCTCTCTCTCTCTCTCCTCTCTCTCTCCCTTCCCTCTCTCTCCCTCCCTCTGCCTCTGCCTCTCTGTAACTCTGCCTTTCAAATAAATAAATCTTTTTTAAAATTTTTAAAAGAGGGAGTCACTGCAGAGAGGTTAGACCTGTGGACTCAGGGAGCAATCTCACTCCATGCCCAGGATATGTGTGTGTGTGTGTGTGTGTGTGTGTCTCTGTCTGTCTGTCTGTCCTGAGTACACAGGCATACACAAGTTGGGTATATTTTCCTGGATGACAATCCCTTCCTTTTATGGCCAAACCTTCAGTTAACTTTTGTTAAATGCCACCTCCAGTCTTAGCTGTGCTGAAGGTAATTAAGGGAGAATCCTGGAAGAGAGAGAAGCAGAGGAAGGCATTCGTCCCAGGAAAGCAATATCCAACTGAGCAAGATGGCACAGTGGTCTGGAGGAGGCTGGGAGGAGGTGAATCCAAGGAAGGATTTGTGGAATGAGTGTGAGCAGTGCCTGGGGATACTAAGAGGATCTGCCGTGGTAATCTAATGAGAGACACAGACCTCTTTGGAGAAAGCTAGAACGACTGCTGTTTGCACATTAAGGAGAAGAACAAAGAGACTGGCACCCACACATGTGAAATGACAAGAAGAGCATTCACTGCAGAACTGTTTGGAACAGAAATGGGCAGGGAACACTCAAATGTGACTGCAGAGTTGACTCATTCAGTGAGCTCTGGATCGGCTGCCCAATAGCACATGAATGGTACAACACACACAGGCGCCCATGACAGGAGCACTCCGTGTGGTTGGGGGCGATGCAGAAGTGGAGCAGATGGAAGGCAAGACTAGGAGCAAGGTTTTTCATGTAGACTTTTTGTTTAATCATATTCAATAGTATCTACTTGAACCATTGGATAAAATGTTTTGTTTGAAAAACAGGGTAATCAGGGTCTCACATCACAGGTATTTTTACCACACAAAGTCAGCACTGAATATAAATTCAAAGTATCACCCCATAGACCTTCTATAAATTACATGGAGGAAAGGTACTTTTACAATGGAAAAGATTAACAACAGACAATCCTTAACCCAGGGATGAAATCTAGCTTCACAAAGACAAAACTGGAGCTGGCATCTGGCAGTCGTGGTTAAGATACCACTTGGGACACCTGTATCCAGTAGCAGAGTACCCAGGGTTTGAGTCCCGCTCCCCTCCCAATTCCAGATTCCTGTTCATGCCCACCTTGGGAGGCAGCAGGTAATGGCCCAGCAGTTGGTCCCACCCACATGGGAAACTTAGATTGAGCTCCTGGCTCATGTGTTCAGCCTGACACAGCCTTGGCTGTTGCTGAGTATTTGGAGAATGAACCAGCAGATGGGAGATCTCTCTCTCTCTCTCTCTCTCTCTCGCACTCTCTTGGCCTTTCAAAGAAATTTTTTTTTTTTTTTAGAAAAATACCAGACAAGCTAACATGATGGGCTCCTGAGGTGCCACAGTGGGAGGTATGGAGATTCTAGCCAAAAAACAGACTCTGAATCTAACCATAAATCCTAAATTATAGGATAGTCTACATTTTTTATAAAGATTTTATCTATTTACTTGAGAGGTAGACTTACAGAAAGAGAGAGGGAGAGAGAGAGAGGTCTTCCATCCACAGGTTCACTCCCCAGATGGCCACAATGGCCAGAGCTGAGCTGATCCAAAGCCTGGAGCCAGGAACTTCTTCCCGGTCTCCAATAAGGGTCAGGGACTCAAGGACTTGAACCATCTTCTACTGCTTTCCCAGGCCACAGCAGAGGGCTGGATTGGAAGAGAAACAGCCAGGACTAGAACTGGTGCCCACATGTGATGCCAGCACCACAGGCAGAGTCTTAGCCTACTAGGCCACAGTGCCGGTCCCAGGATACTCTACATTTTGAAGATGACCAGCCTGTACTCTTCAAAAATACCAACGTCAAGAAAGTTCTTTAAATGTCAGAGAGACCTGTTATAGATTAAAGGAGGCCAAACAGATATGACAATAAACACAGTATGTGGATTTAAGGGGAAACAAAAGCTACAAGTGACATCTGTAGGACAACTGGATCCACATGAACTAAATTGTAGTAAGAGATTATTCTGTTATCTAATGGCAACCTTCTTGGATGTGATAATTGGTCTTACACATATGGAGGAGACTGTCCTTTCCCTAAGGAGATACAGAGTGAAGCACGGATTCAAGGTGACGTACCACAATATCCAAACTTAATTTGAAACAATTCAGCCCAAAACATGTATATAGAATGATTAAGCAAATGTCACAAAATATTAATAACTGATTTATATCTAAAGGGTATATAAGTATTCATTGTACTTTCAAATCTTTCATAGTATGAGATTTTTGAAATTAAAAAAAATGGGAGAAAGTTGTTAGTAATAATGAAAAAGACCATCAGTGATGCTTTTTCTTTAGAAAGTCCTTCTTGAGGTTGAAAGAGTCTGCGAAAGTAAAACAAGTTCTGCGGGCATCTAATTCACACAGAACACTACCATTCCCATCAGCAAGGCAGCCCATGGTTTATGGCACCCAGAGAAGACAGTTCCTGTCTGCAAGGACAGAATCTAAAAGGTAATTCTCCCCATCACTGCTAGTGCAGAACATCGAGGTGAAGAATTTAGTTTTCCAGGCGGAGGCCTCCATCGTGTACCAATCAGAGCACGCTCCACGGTATTTGTCTTAACAGAACAATTTTCTGGTCTGCAAGTTTTCATCGACTTGCATGTGTTTTCCAGGGAAACAAATGCTTCCCTAGCTCTGTGGTGTTTCAGGCAGAAGAAAAGTAGCCAACTTGCCTGGCGTCAGGGGCAAAGAATTCCAGCACCCCAAGTATGGCGGTATGAGAAGTAATAAATTCGCCCAGCTGGAAAAGTAATGTCCTCTCTCTAATGCCCCCTTCCCGAAAACAGCCCTTCTGACCTATAAAAGGCAGAGAAGCTCATGCTACTCTAGTGCGACACACTTGAAAGATACTTTCTTCTTCCTGCAACGCCAGGTTCACTGACAACCTGTTTCTATCTCGGCCTGGTCAAAGTCACATCCAGGCCACAAAAGTTTTTCCAGCATTAGTGGAATGCTGTGTGTGCCAAACTTTGGTTTTCGTTATCACGGTGCCTTGGTGGGATGCCACTTCGAGAGAGGGAGAACCAGAACAGGTTGAAGCCGGCGCTGTGGTGCAGCGGGTTAATGCCCTGGCCTGAAGCACCAGCATCCCATATGGGTGCTGGTGCTAGTCCCAGCTGCTTCTCTTCCAATCCAGCTGTCTGCTATGGCCTGGGATAGCAGTGGAGGATGGCCCAAGTCCTTGGACCCCTGCACCTGCATGGGAGACCTGGAAGAAGCTCCTGGCTCCTGGCTTCAGATTGGCACAGCTCTGGCCATTGCGGCCATCTGGGGAGTGAACCAGCAGATGGAAGACCTCTCTCTCTGTCTCTACCTCTCTCTGTAACTCTGTCTTTCAAATAAATAAAATAAATCTTAAAAAAAAAAGAAAGAAAGAAAGAAACAGAACAGGTTGCCTCACCGACTGCAGCAGCAGTCTTCGACGTGGGCAGGTTGGTGCAGTCCCCGATCCCAAACACGTTTGGATATTTCTTGTGCTGCAGAGTTTCTTTATCCACATCCACCCAACCAGCAGCATCGGCCACGGGACTCGTCTTGAGGACATCAGGCGGGCTCATAGGTGGTGTGACATGAAGCATTTCGTACTACACGAGAGAGCATCCAAATTTGCATTTTTTCAATATTTCTACAGCTGCACAGCTCTTCCCCCACCTTCCTCAGCATTACTGTTAGCATTTACAGCAACCCACACCCTCTGTGAGGTCTGACATGTATCCGCAGAGGACAGCGACAATCTAATAGCCCCTCTCCCACTGACATGGTCTCCTTACGTGACCCCTTCAGCAGGAGGTGTGAGGAAGTCTGAGATGTTGGAGTAGAGTTCACTAATATCCTGAAGGAACCTAATGGTGCTTCTGTTATTACTGAAACCAAGGGGATGGTGTGTTCCGGTCACACTGTCCCTGACCCTCGGCTGTCAACCTGTACTTCAGTTTACTCTGGAAGGAGGCGAAACTTGGAAAGGCCATGTTAGGAGCTGGGAAGTGAGCATCATTCCCAAATGTAGGTCAAGACCCAAAACACATAAAATTATCAAATTGCCAATTTAAAGTGAAAGGTGGAGTGATAAAAATATTAGTTGGCACTCTTGAGGACAGAGGTTGGTTCAGTATTGGGTTTACTGAGCAGAGCAGAGAGAGTGGGTAGATTTCTTTTTCCAAACACCTTTATCGAGGTTACACTTGGTAATACTACACTGACCCATCCTAATCATTGTTGCTGGCACATTTAACTTTGTCTGTGTATGTGATTTTTGTATACTTTTTTAGTTTATTTAGTTGTTCACATAACATTTCATTAGGGTAAAAACATTAACAAATCTACAAGAGCCAATAGTCCCTGGCTTCCGTAAGAAGGCCCATGCTCTAATCAAAGCCAGCAATCACTAATGGCAGTGGGATTAGGAAGGTGACTGATATGTATTCCAATTCTCAGATCATTGTAAGCTTAATAAACCTTAAGGAAAGAGGGATGCACATGGTTAGTGTTCCTCTAGAGGATAATCTTGGATGGCTCTTTGGAGGCATAGCCCCTGAGCCCGTCTGTTGTCTGTAAGATAATGGATGAAATAGCCAATAAACATCATCCATCAAATTATCATTGAGGCTATTTCTTCATTTTTGCAGTCAACCAGAGCTACTTTTCTGAACTGAGATCTAAACCTTACTAGGTCCACCTCTAGCTGATGGAGTTAATGCGTGTGCTTGAATCTCATGCATGACATTCATCTTTTCTAGAAGGAAAGTTAAAATATTTTCTGAACCATAAAGTCACTGAGCTAACATCCTATGCAAAAGAAACACTAGGGTCTACTTTATGGATGTATTAAAAATTAACAGTCAGTTGGAGCATATTCTGTATCTATTACTTATTTTCATCAACTATACATGGTAAACAACTTGGTTACTCTTTATTAATACAAATAATCCATTTAGAGCAGTGGCTTTACAACTTTGGTGTTTTTAAGCAACATTTGGGAGACTTGTAGAAAATGCAGGTCTTTGAGTCCCATCACCCTAAGATCCCAAACTAGCAGGACTCAGTGAAGAGCAGAAACCTGCACTGTAACACAAGCCTGTGCGTCAGTTTCCTAGAAGCTCTGGCTTGAGAACCCGGTTCATTTACAATGAAAAGAAAAATGCTGCAAGGTGACAGGCCACTGCACCTCACGGGTCCAAAGTCCCTACTACTCTAGGATGTGAAGCAAGCTTAGATTTTTTTTTTTTTCAGAGTTAGAGAGAGACAGAGAAAAAGGTCTTCCTTTCCATTGGTTCACTCCCTAAATGGCCGCTACGGCCGGTGCGCTATGGCCGGCGTACCACGCTGATCCAAAGCCAGAAGCCAGGTGCTTCCTCCTGGTCTCCCATGCGGGTGCAGGACCCAAGGACTTGGGCCATCCTCCACTGCAATCCCGGGCCACAGCAGAGAGCTGGACTGGAAGAGGAGCAACCGGGACAGAATCCGGCGTCCAGACCGGGACTAGAACCCAGGGTGCCAGCACCGCAGGCAGAGGATTAGCCTAGTGAGCCGTGGCGCTAGCCACAGGTTTAGATTTTTAAGACCTAATCAGTTACAAGCTCTCTGTTAAGGATTCAAGACTGTAGACCTGAACACATTTAATTTTTTATAGCAGTTGTTCTCAATCTTGGCTAAGTATTACAATCACTAGGGGGATTCTGGAAACCTCCCATCCTCAGTCTGTACCCCAGGCCAATCAATCAAAATCTCCGGGGGTGAGAAACAGGCATCAGCAAATATTTTAAAGCTCCCTCAGGGGATCCCAGGGCAGTCAGGATTGAAAGCTACTATTCAAAAGCCTTTGGGCAGACAGATTCTTATGAAATTCAGATTTCAAAAGTGAAATTGAAAGAATATATGACCTATAATAACGATATCCTATATTTCAAACAAGAAACAAATATCTTCCTTCTTTACGAACCATTTAGAAGTCCTTTTATCCAAGTCCCTACAAATTCAACTAAGCAGAGCAGAGCTGAGAATGAAAGTAAAAAAGACCAAATAACAAAGTTAAGCTCATACACTTTGGTTCATCAAATTATGCTTTGGGCCCTCCCTCATCGCCCATTTGCTTTTACTTTACATAAAATTTAACAAGTTTGGCTCTCTCGTTTTCTAGACAATAAAAAATCAGGACCAGCAATTTAAAGGAGATCAGCTGGAGAGACCTTCCAAAGTCACTTACAACTGCCCAGCACCAGGAAAAAGGAAAACTACACAAAGGACACAAATGAAAACAAAGAACAAAGTGATAATTAGCCCTGGTGAGCACTGCTATATAAGAGCTGTTCAAAACGATGACCCTGAACTGGAGCAGGTAGATACGAGGGCCTGGGACATTCTGTGACACCAGAAAGTAAGAAAGTGCTCAAAAAGATGATGGAGCATGTCCCTGGGATACACGAGCCCGTGGGGAGGGGCTCCAACTGACCAAATCTGGGACGATGTGAACACTAAAATAAAGACAATAATGATGGAGTCGGTACTGTGGTGTAGCTGGTAAGGCCACTGCCTGCAGTGCCGGCATCCCGTATGGGCACCAGTTCGAGTCCTGGCTGCTCCACTTCCAATTCAGCTCTCTGCTGTGGCCTGGGAAAGCATTACAAGATGGCCCAAGACCTTGGGCCCCTGCACCCACGTGGGAGACCCTGAAGAAACTCCTAGCTCCTGGCTTTGGATCAGCTCACCTGCGGCCATTGTGGCCAACTGTGGAGTGAACCAGCGGATGGAAGACCTCTCTATCTCTCTGCCTCTCCTTCTCTCTCTGTGTAACCCTTTCAAACAAATAAAAAATAAATCTTAAAAAAGGACAATAATGAGTGATAAGTCACTGGAGGAAAACAGGAATTGCTCATTTCATAGCAGGAATTAATTAAGAGAGAAGGAAGGCCAAGAACCTACTGACAAATGTGGTATAAAATTAGATTAGGCAACAATCATCAGTGGATGCTAATACTAGAGGAACACTTTTATGAGTAAAGTCTTTGCATGGTCTTAACATACCTTCTACTGCAGACTTTTGTTAGCAAGAAGAGAGAAAAATAGTAACAATTATTCAGTGGAAAAATTGGACCATATCTTGTGATCAAAATTACATCATCAGTGAAGGGCCAATGAACACTGTGTGCTTACAAATGTGACACCCACGAAGGACACAGCATTGCTTGTGAAATGTTCTAGTCTGAAAAGCATAGCCAAAGGGGGGGGGGGTGATGGGAGAAAGACTGTATTATTATAAAATGTCAGTATCATAGAAGACAAAGGCTGTGGAAACATCCCAGATCAAAGGAGGCTAAAGATATATCACGATTAAATGCAATATCTATGGGGCCGGCACTGTGTTACAGCAGGTTAATACCCTGGCCTAAAGCACCGGCATCTCACATCTCACATGGGCACCGGTTCTAGTCTCAGCGGCTCCCCTTTTGATCCAGCTCTCTGCTATGGCCTGGGATAGCAGTAGAAGTTGGCTCAAGTCGTTAGGCCCCTGCACCCGCGTGGAGATCCAGAAGAAGCTCCTGGCTCCCGGCTTCAGATCAGCTCAGCTGTGGCCATTGTGGCCATTTGGGGAGGGAATCAGTGGGTAGATCTATCTCTGCCTCTCTCTATCTGCCTGTCTCTCTGTGTAACTCTTTAAAATAAATAAACAAATATTTAAAAAACAAATTATGACTGTGAACCATCAGTAGCATTTTGAATGATATTCAATGCACTCCATTTAAGGAAAGAAAGATGTATGCAAGGAATTTCAGAATTTTAGCTTGAAATAAAAAGCTTAAAACCTGAAGTCTGGGTGTTTAGAACACTAATCTTTGGTTCACCTCAAACTTACTTTTTATGGAGCCCTTCATTCCTCAAGCAACGTTGAGTAACTAAATGCACATGGAGGCTTTCTCACGGCTAACAGCTCTCGCCTGATTAGTGGAAACCAGTGTTTTTCCATGGCTGCTTCTCCAGATGCCTTTACTTCTTGTGCC
Organism: Oryctolagus cuniculus; assembly: GCF_051225735.1. Taxonomy (NCBI): domain Eukaryota; kingdom Metazoa; phylum Chordata; class Mammalia; order Lagomorpha; family Leporidae; genus Oryctolagus; species Oryctolagus cuniculus. The sequence goes on along the minus strand of NC_142878.1, from coordinate 68,453,391 downwards.
CAATCCTCAGAACACCTCTACAGAAGTACTATTCCCACTTCACAGAAGAAACTGAGGCACACTGCGGGCCAGCACTGTGGTAAGCAGGTTAATCCACCACCAGCAATGCCAGCATTCCAGATGAGCACTGGTCCGAGCTCCAGCTGTTCCTCTTCTGCTAATGTGCTTGGGAAAGGAGCCGAAGATGGCTGGAGTCTTTGGGCCCCTGTCACCCATGTGGGAGACCCATATGGAGTTCCAGGCTCCTGGATTTGGCCTGGCCCCCAAAGCCCAGCCCCGGCTTTTTCAGGATGGAAGGAAAGATGGAAGGGTGGAAGGGTGGAAGGGTGGAAGGGTAGAAGGGTGGAAGGGTAGAAGGGTGGAAGGGTGGAAGGGAGGGAGGGAGGAAAGGAGGAAGGAAAGGAGGAAGGAAAGGAGGGAGGAAGGAAAGGAGGGAGGGAGGAAGGGAGGGAAGGAGGGAGGGAAGGAAGGAGGGAAGGTGAGGGGTGGGGACACATAAAGGCCATGTCCACACCATGAAAGTTATATCTTTTTAAGAAACATGATAGCTCTGGCAGATCCTTCAAGGAGGATGTTTAAGGGGCAGGTGCTTGATGCCACGGTTAAATGCTTGGGTTTGGTTCCTAGCTCTGGCTCCCAATTCTACCTTCCTGCTAATGTACACCCTGGGAGGCAGTAGGTGATGGCTAAAGTACTTGGGTCCCTGCCACCTACGAGGGAGATCAGGATTAAGAGCTCCTGGCTTCAGCTTCTCCCAACCTTGGCTGTTATGGGCATCTGGGGAGTGAACCAGAGGATGGGAGTGCTCTCTCACTCAATCTCTCTTAACCTCTCTCAGTCCTTCTCTCTCTCGCTCTCGCTCTAGCTCTCTCTGCCTTTCAAAGAAAGAAGGGACCAGCACCGTGGCTCACCAGGCTAATCCTCCGCCTGCGGCGCCAGCACCCCGGGTTCCAGTCCCGGTCGGGGCGCCGGATTCTGTCCCAGTTGCCCCTCCTCCAGGCCAGCTCTCTGCTGTGGCCCAGGAGTGCAGTGGAGGATGGCCCAAGTGCTTGGGCCCTGCACCCCATGGGAGACCAGGAGGAGGCTCCTTGCTTCGGATCGGCGCAGCGCCGGCCGTAGCGGCCATTTGGGGGATGAACCAATGGAAAGGAAGACCTTTCTCTGTCTCTCTTACTGTCTAACTCTGCCTGTCAAAAAAAAAAAAAGTTTCAGTGTATCTTTTTATGCACAGGTGAAATATTTAAAGACAGCCTCTTCCAAAGGAGAAAAACATCCTCATTATTCTTGAATTTCTCTCAGGGCTGCTTCCCGCTCACAAGCAGAGCTGTTTCTCACGTGCCACAAATTGAGACAATCACCAGATCCCGCATCGGAGAAAGTCCTCCCTTAACTGCCTAGGCCGTAGCCAAATTTGTGGAAGATTTTTGGCTGCTTCCAGTGACTCAGTACCAAAACAGTACCAACAAAAAATCCATTTGACACCAGTAGGTAGACCCTCCTCACCTCCCTGACACACACAGCCTCTTACAGCCCTCTCCTCCCTACATGTCTTGGCCCACCTCCCTGCCTGTCACTGCCCTAGGATGCCCCTTTTGCAGCCTCTACAGTGCAGGACGTGGGGAGGACGGGGAGATGGGAGCCACAGCGTCGCCTGCATCCATGGTCCAGCTCTGCGAACACTTTAACGCTGACAGTTTAAACTTGCCACTCACTGAAAACACTTGGGTTTCCCCAGGTTTGTCCAGGTTCTCAAAAACAGCCTCTTGTTTATCAGCTCGGACTTCAATGAGGTTTTGCTTGTAGTTAACGGTTAGGTTCCTCTCTTGGATGATCTCCTCCAGGGCTTCCGCATACTTCTTAACCCCGAAAATTGTTCCAAGAGAGGTGTTGAAAATGATATTGGCCTTGGATCGCTTCCCTGTCTAAGAAAAAGGAAAGAAGAAAAACAACACCAAAGTATCACTCCAGCCATCTTTTTTTTTTAAAATCCAGACAAGAATTAAAATTCTCAGGAGAGACCTTGCCCAGTTTTCCATCACTTTACCCTGGTGGCATGAGGCGTGGACCAATTCACCGTCTCATTCTTATTATCTGCCCATGAGACAGCAACTGAGTACACACTTGAGTGGGCACTGCTGGACTGAAAGCTAGAGGCAAAGGTCAAGTCCAAGTAAAGCTAGAATACAGCTTAATTGTTTATTCATACTTATGTGATTCATTCACTCAGTAAACACTTCATGAAGTCCCAGCGTTGGCCAGATGCTGCTCTAGGTGCTGAGGGAAGAGCAGTGAACAAAGCAAAGCCCCTTGGTATTGTTCACACATCTCATGAGAGGCTAGGACTCTCCCAGATGCCTCTGCACTCACCTCAAAAGAAAAGCTCCCTCCCAGGCCATGCGAGACTTAGCAGAAAAGAGTTAAGCAAAGGGAATTCTCCAGAGGGAAGAAACAGCTGCTGTCTTATATTCCCTTTGTTCAGCTCCTTTCGGGACCCACTCACCTGGACCTGACCACTGGAAGCAGTCAGGTGGGTACAAACCTCCAAAGGTTGCAGCAGCCCCTTACAGCCCACATTGAACGTTTCTGGACCCAGAAGCAGCTGCCAGGACTGTCCCTTAATTGCCCACCCCACTGGGCTGTTGCAGTTTACAGAAGTCAGGGAGAGGCCTGGCCCCAGGCTGGGTTCCAAGCACACATGCAGCAATGCCATGGCTCATCTTCCCCATCCTCCCCCACCTGTCCCTTTACAGTCACAGGCTGCCCTGCACCCTGCCAGTGTCTCAAGTTGGACGAGGGCACAGAGGGCAGGGACAGCTTCCCTCCTGACCTCACGCCGGTATCCTTGAACCACAGACACCTGCTCTTCTACGGAGGGTGGTGGAAACTCAGAGAACGCCTCCCCTGCCCAAACTCCCTTTCCACAAAGGTTTGAAGTTCCATGTGGATGTTATTTGTGTTTTTATAATTTTTTTAAATGTTTACTTATTTTCATTTTATTTGAAAGGCAGAGAGAAAGATTTTCCATCTGCTGGTTCACTCCCCCAAATGCCTGCAGTAGCCAGGGCTGGGCCAGGCCAAAGCCAGGAACCCGAAACTCAATCCATGTCCCCCAGATAGGTGGCAGGGACCCAGATAATTGGGTCATCATCTGTCGCTTCCCAGGGTATGTATCAGCAGGCATCTGGAAACAGAAGCAGAGCTGAGACTCAAACCTAGGCCCTCTGATATCCCAACCACTGCCCCAAATACCTGCTCTCCCTGAGTGAATTTTAAATTGGCATTTTTGCCTACTGTATTTGCATTAAAAGAACCAGAAAATATTCATAACCTTGAAGTTGAGCAGAAGCAGTTGAAGATGTTATTATGAATAAAAATGAATAATTCACAACTAATTCTCAAACTATATAGGGGACTATTTAAACGCTCTCTAACATATCTCCACAGTAGTCTTCCATACACGTTAAGAAGCATGAAACAGGGGCGGGCGTTCGGCACACTGGCTGAGACACCAGTTAAGACGCTAGCCTTATCAGAGTGCTTGGGTTTGAGTCCTGTCTTCGGCTTCTGACTCAAGTTTCCTGCCAACGTAGACTCTGGGAGGCAGCGGTGGTGCTCAAGTAGTTGGGTCCCTGCCGCCCACATGGGAAACCTGGATGGGGTTCCCAGCATGCATTTGAGGCATGAACCAGCGAATGGGAGCTCTCTCACTCTCTCCCTCTCTCTCTCTCTCTGCCACTCGGATAAATAACTTTAAGTATATTTCAAAGACTATTTAATAATATGCAACATTTCCAAGTGGGTAGATCCAGTAATGATTGCAGCCATGTTTTTTAAGAAATCTGTAGGGAAAAATCTGTGAGGACATGTCAAATTGATGACAGCAGTTTGGTTAAAACAATTGGATCCCAAGTGACTTCCTCCTTTTTTCTATTTTATAAACTTCCAGTTGTATAGTTTTATACCCATGTAATAAAGTTGTAGACATTACAAAAAGGGTTTATGACAGGGCTAACAATTAAATGCCAGCAGTCACCGACTCTGCACTGCCAGCCCCCGCCTCTCTGTCCCTAGAAAGGAGGCATACCTTCCTGAAATAGGCCTCCGATAAATACATGATCTTCTGGGGGGCTCCAGCACACTTCACGGGCGTGTTTGGGAAGGTAAAGATGGCGTTGCCCTCCTTGAAGTCTTGCAGAGCCTTCCACGTCTTCTCTACAGTCTTCACTGAATAGTTCGACCCTATTTTGGGATGAGCAAAGCCCTCAGGCAGGCCTTTAATCTACAACAAAGCACACAAAGAAATTGTTGAACAAAGGCACAAAAGTCTTTAGAGTCCTTGTTCTTTGCTAATTAATTCTACAAACTTTTAAATATCCCACTACTAGTCTCACCCCCTCCCCGGCACTTATATGCATGGCGCAGGCAGGTGAGTGAGGGCTCTGAGCTTGGACTGTAGTGCCTGTCAAACTGCAGAAGGGGCTCAGCCCAGGGGAGCCCCTCCACCTCCCTTGCCTTGACACTATAGTTTGAATACAATAGTGAGACAAGATTCTTTTAGAAGAACCAGTTGCCTCACTGGGAAGAAGAGAAAGGCAGGATCAAGAGCCATTTTATGCTATCGAAAACAGCAAACTGAAATTGCCTTTTACAAGTTGCACTAGGTCAAACGCAGAAGTAGTGGAGGCAGCTGATTAAAATCGTGAACTTCGGACTCCTACACACCTGGCTTGATTCCCACCTGTTCTTCTCACCTGTATTGTGACCCTGACTAAATTACCTAACATTGCTAAGCCAGTGCATCTCTAAGTGTGGTCCTCAGACCAGCAGCACCAACTGGCCACTTAATTAAAATCAGGCCCCCTAGAGCTGCTGAGCCACACAATCCATGGGGAAGGCCCATCATCGGTGTTTGTTTTATGTATTTAATTGAGAACCAAAGACAGAGCTCCCATATGCTACTTCACTCCCCCAGTGTCTGCACTGGCTCCCGGCTGGGGCTGAAGCTAGAAGCTGGGAACTCAATCCAGAGCTCACCCATAGGTGGGAGGAACCCAGTTACTTGAGCCATCCTCACTGCCTGCCAGGGTGTGCATCAGCTGGAAGCTGGAATCAAAGATGGAGCCAGGTCTCGAACCCTGGCTCTCAGATACGGCATTTGGACAACTCAGTCTGTCTTGGACACTAGACCGACACAATCTGTGTTTCAACAAGCCCTCTGGATGATTCTGATGTACCCGGGGGACGAGATTATATTTGTCATTTGTAAAGTGGGGATAAAAGTATCTGCTTCGTGGAGTTGTTGTCAGGAGTGAGTGAGACTCTGATGTAAAGGACTTAGGAAGATGACTGGTGCACATGGTAAGTGCCCCTTCAATGTGAGTTTATTGTTGCCAATGAGAGTAACCGGACGCTTATCGTAAATGTGGGAAGGTTCACAGAATGCAACGAAGAGATCACAAATCGAGTTCAAGGTACTTAAGGACCTGTTCTGAGCAAAAGCAGGGTCAATTTCAACCACCAAGAAACAGTCATGGGGCAGGCGTCTGGCACAGCTGTTAAGACACCACTTGGGACACCTGCATCCCATGTCAGAGTGCCTGGATTCGAGCCCTGGCTCCACTCCTGCTTCTAGCTTCCTGCTAATGTAGACCCTGGAGACAGCATGTGATGACTCAGGTAGCTGGGTCCTTGCCACCCACATGGGAGACTTGGACCGGGTTCCCAGTCCCCGAGCATCAGGGGAGTCAACCAGCAGACAGTAGTTCTCTGCCTGCTTCTCAAATAATAAATAAGTGAAAAGGAAGAAAAAATACTTATCAAAATGAGGACTGGATCCTCAAAAATGGGCTGAACTCTCCAGTCACCCTCCAGGTTACCTTCTGAGTAACTCTAAACACCCATCCCTCAGCTCTCAAAGAAAGTCCTGTGACCTCCTCCATCACAGGCCTGGCTCTGATATTCTTCCACACTCAATATTAAAAACAATTATTTCTTTGTTACTTATCAGACCTATTAGATAGCGGTAATATTAGCAGCCTCAATCATAGTACTTATTATTATTATTATTATTACAAGCCACCTGGTGTTTTAATGTTTTCAAAGCTCTGTATCTATGCTAATATATGATATTCACTGCACACCTCCAAAGGAGGTAGGGAAGTATTAGCCCAGAGAGCAGATGAAAAAACTGAAACAGAGGAAGGCTGAGAAATCTGCCCAGAATCTCACAGAACCAGACCCACAACCACCCACAGGAGGGGTCTTCCCCTCGGACCACCAAAGCTCCTGGTCCCCAAAGCAAAAATCACTATGCAAGAGATAAACAGTTGATCTTGCATCACCTTCGTTATTTGTCTCTAGTCTGAAGAAGCCTGTGTCATGAAGGAGGTTTATGATTCCTTGTCCACCAGAGTCGCTTCCCTGGCACTTTGAAGCAGACAGAGACGGACAGCAGGGGAACAGGAAGAATGAGCACCAGGAAAGATGCCTAGATGAGTCTTTGTATTGCGTGATCACTTCATACAAAAAAAAAAATGCAGCCTCAACTTAACAAGGCCCAGACTGCCTTCCAGGATCTGACGAACCAATGGCTGATGCTCTACCCTTAAATTCTACATAAAAATTCAAAATCTAGGGGCAGGCATTTAGCCTAGAGGTTAAGACACCACATCCCACATCAGAGTGACTGGGTTCAGTGCCTGCTCAGCTCCCGCCGCCAGCTTCCTGCTGATGCAGACCCTGCATTCCAGCAGTGATGGCTCAAGCAGTGGGAGACCTGGATTGAGTTCCCAGATCCTAGCTTGGTCCCAGCCCAGTCCTGGGGTTGCACGCATTTGAAGAAAAAAACCAGTGGATGACAGCCCTCTCTTTGTCTATATGTCTCTCTGCCTTTCAAATAAATATTTTTAAGAAAGAATTAATAATATAAATATTAATTCCAAAGGAAAATTTAACATTTAATACATACAACTCAGTCCCGCATAGAAAGGCAGGTTTCTCATAAGTGTGGAAAAGGCTGTTGCTTTGCAAGAATTACTATTAGGGCATGGACATGATGAATTCTGATTAGGCTTAAAGCTAGATCATATTATCCTTGACAATATCTTAGAGAAGACTTTTTAAAATTATAAAAGGATCACTAAGAAACAAAACTAGAAGAGGATTTCTTAGAACCTCTTTCTTGTCCAAATTGATACAAAGCAATGAACTGCAGTGTTTAATCTTGACATAACTAGGTCAGTGTGATATAGAAACCATTCACTTAAAAGAGTACCTTCTCATAGTCCAGCTGGATTCCAAGAGCAATAATAAGGTATTTGTAGGAGATCTGCAACACAAAAAGATGTTATTTTACACCAGGAACCAAAAGCAGCAACCCAAGGGCCAACTTGGGCCCCAGATGTGCATGGTCAGCACCAGGTTTCCACACATTAATGTGAATGTCTTGGGGCAGACGGTGGAGGGTGGAGGGTGGAGGATGGAAGGGGGAAGGCAGGGCAGGCGTGCAGGAATGAAGACTCCAGTACGCCATCCTGTCCCACATTCCTTACAGCCTCACACCTCAGTGCTCCACAAATACCATGTAACTTGGCTGGCCCCTGCACACCTGGGACTCCAATACATTTACACAGTGGAGAATGACAACAAAGAAGCCACAGTTATCCATGCACTGATGGTGTTAAGACTTTTTCATATGGAGAGATGGGAGAATGGACTTTAAACTTAAAATAAAATAATTTCTTGAAAACCTATAGGGTAATATGTCAATTCCAAGACTACCTATCCTGTAATATGGATTCGACCAATATCATAATTGAGAAATTATTCTTTGGAGGGTCACCGAAAAGGGAACAATATCTTGTACCTGATCCGACTTAATAGTCTGCATGGAGTGAGAAGTGGCCCTCTTGAAATACAAATTTTTTTTTAGATTTATTTATTTCTTTGAAAGTCAGAGTTACAAAGAGAGAGGAGAGGCAGAGAGAGAAAGGTCTTCCATCCACTGGTTCACTCCCTAAGTGGCTGCAACAGCCAGAGCTGTGCCAATTTGAAGCCAGGAGCTTCTTCCAGGTCTCCCATATGGGTGCAAGGTCCCAAAGATTTGGGCCATCTTCCATTGCTTTCCCAGGCCATAGCAGAGAGCTGGGTTGGAAATGGAACAGCCAGGACTCAAACTGGAGCCCATATGGGATGCCGGTACTGAAGGCGGCAGTTTTACCGGCTATGCCACAGCGCCGGACCCGAAATACAAATATTGTCTCTTCTTGATGAAGACAAAAGCATCCTCAAATATCATGCAGGAAACATGGGTGTAGGACCAGGAGGAAGACAAGTTGAGGCCAGAAAGTGCTCAGAAGGAAGTGGGTGAAGTACAAGAACTTGCCTAGAAAACTGGAGCCACAGAATGAGTCCAGTGAAACTCAGGAGCCCAGCTAAGAGAAACAGGAGATGATTGTCACAATCTCGCACTAAATGCAGAAGCCGAGCAAAGCAAGCTGAGCGAGTCCTAGTGGAAGAGAAACACTGTCGCTCCCCGTCTTCGTGGAGGAACGACACAGGACCCTGCGCTGTTCTTTCGTCTGCTCGGCCCTCCCCGGGTTTGCTGCTGGTTCTTCCCGGGTTGGCTACCGACCCTTCCACCTCCGTGGAAGGGCGGTTCCCCCTGGCCACTTCCCCCACTTCCGCGGGGGAGCGGCACACCGCCGGCCGGCTCTCTCGGGGGCTGCACAGGTGTTCCTCAGGTGTTCCCCTTAGATGTTCCTGGTGCATGTTGTCTCTCTCCTCCTTTATAGTCCTCTTCCATCAATCCCAACTCTGCTACCCACACGCCGAGTACACTGCTCTCCTGCAATCAGGAGCAGGTCCTACAGTTTATTGGTTGAACTGGAGGCAGCTGTGTAGAAGCTGTTTCCTCCTCTCCCAGCGCCATATTGTGGGAGAGCAGATGCATAGAATAAGTCTTAATTCCAGTAACTTAGTCTAGTCCGAGTTGCTCCCAGTTGCTCCCCACAAAACACTGCATGGCTCCAGCTGGGGAGTCACAGGGAACAAGCTGCTGAAGACATCCTGCCCTGGAATTCAGGAAACTGAGCTCCGAGGTCACCACAGCAAGGCCTGCCCATGACTCAGTCACCCTTGTACAGTCCCCTCCCTTAGCCCAGTAGGCAAGGTGCTTTATAACATTTGTCATGTTATATACAGGATAAAGGTTATGTCTTATTCCTCACATTCTTAGAACCTAGAAGATTGACTGCATCAAAATGAGGAACTCAGTAATGTTCATTAGATGCTTGGATGGATGGATGATTTCAGGTGCTTGTGAAAACCACAATTTATCAAAGTGGATATATGACATAAACATTTTCGTCTGTATGCTTTGCCTATGCACAGAGAGCTGGCACCTTGGAATTCTTTGGTCTGTAGGAAATTAGATCTATTAGTGTCTAACTGAACCATGTTGGGTCACCAACGCAGGTAAGATGAGGGCTAGCCTGGGGTCTGGGTGTGACTATCAATAGGTGAAAGGTGTGAACTGTCAACAAGAAACACTACCGTTCATGCATGCTTTGATGGTTTTATAAGTGCATGATACTGGTTATTCCTAAGGACTAGGAACAGACAAACTTCTGCTGAGGGGGGTGGAGAAGGCGGGGAAGTCATCAAGGAAGAATAAACCTTAGATAGCAGGAGAAATAGAAAGTCTCAAGTCTTTTGAATGAGTTCAAGTTTCCAGGCCAGGTGGCCTACACCCTAAGGAACTGCAGAACACTTGTAGACAAACAAGACTTTTGAGCAATTGCAGAGAACAGTGCAGGCTTCTCCAGATGTCTGAAAATGGGCAACTCCTGTCCTCTTGTAAGGTGGTCGGAGGGGTACATCCTGCCACAGTCAATTTCAGTATACCCACTGTTAACCCCTTGAAAAATTCTAGGCTCCTCTACTAAATAGATTTCTCATAATAACTTAAAAAAGAAAGAGTACCAATACTAGTCCACAGATGATCCACACTGGTCCATAGTGCACATCCGACAAATATTTGCTTTTCTTTTTATTACATATATTCCTTTAAAAATAATAACACTTCTTAAGCATTCACAGTATGTAAGCGCTTTACATGTTTCCACTCAATTAACACAACAAGCCAGTAAAGTGACTATTATCATTACTCCCATTTTGCAGATGAACAAATATAGACACAACTTGCTCACAAATATTAACTGAGTACCTTTTATGCACCAGATAGTATGCTAAGCCCTGGACATACAATGATGAACAAGACACAGTTTCTGCCTTCCAGAAACTCAGTCTAGAGACTCAGACAGATATTACTAGATAATTATAGAAATAATTACTAAATCACAGAAAGCTGTGATCACATAGCAAAAGGGAACATGACCTAGTCTGTGAGATAAGGAAAGGCTTGCCTGAAGGTGTTTTCTAAGTTAAAGATGAGTAGAGTTTGCCAGGGGTGGAAGGAGTAGCATTTGCAAATGTCCTGGGGTAAGAAAGAGGCAGGGATATTTGAGGAAATTAGAAGCCAGTTAGGCAGAAGGAACAATGCAGCAAATAAGATTAGGTTAAGTGTGGAGAAGGAGCAAGAGCCAGTCCCCAAGCCCTGTGAGACATTCCACACAAACAGATCCACGATTCAAGGAAGAGTCAGAGACACACTACATCTGGATTTCCGCAATGCCTTCAACCCAGTCTCTCACCCAGTGAATAGGACAGGAAAGCGTCAACCAAAAATCAGTGATTTGGTACACTAAATAATATTTGCTAAAGAATGTTGATGAGTTTTGCACCATCTAAAAAAGGCTGTGTTGGCACATGCTATAAATTTAGAACCTTGGGGCCGGTGCTGTGGTGTAGCGGGTAAGGCTACCACCTACAGTGCCCATATGGGCAACAGTTCGAGTCCCAGCTGCTCCACTTCCGATCCAGCTCTCTGTGATGGCCTGGGAAAGCAGTAGAAGATGGCCCAAGTCCTTGGGCCCTATACCCACGTGGGAGACTCAGAAGAAGCTCCTGACTCCAGGCTTCAGGTAGGCCTAGCTCCGGCCTTTGCGGCCAATTGGGGAGTGAACCAGTGGATGGAAAACCTCTCTTTCTCTCTCCCTCTTTCTCTCTCTCTCTCTCTGCCTCTGCCTCTCTGCAACCCTGCCTTTCAAATAAATAAATCTGAAAGAAAAGAAAAAGAGAAAGACAGGAAGGAAGGAAGGAAGGAAGGAAGGAAGGAAGGAAGGAAGGAAGGAAGGAAGGAAGGAAGGAAGGAAGGAAGGAAGGAAGGAAAAAAGAAAGAAAGAAAAAGAGAAGAAGGAAGGAAGGGAAGGAGGGAAGGAGGGAAGGAGGGAAGGAGGGAGGGAGGGAGGGAGGAAAGTGTCAGGTCCAGCCAGCAGGCCCTGCTGTGCCAAAGAGGTAATGTGCATCACAGAAACCTCCTGGCCCTGCAACAGGAGACGGACCAGGTAAAAGGGCCACCAAACTCAAACCTATGCATTGAAAACAATCTCATGTGTCACCAGTTTGGTCTCCTGAAGACACAGAAGAAAAGCAGGCAGCTCTGAACCATCGATAGGGGGAAAACAATACATAAAAGTTAAATGTTTTCTAGACACACACATGCATATATTTACTTATATGTTTATAGTCATTCATGCCTTCAGGTAAAATAAATAACAAGTGCACTCTCCCAGGGAAGGGGGAGACTGACTTGACAGTGGGTGGTGTGAAAAGGACCCAGAGGTTTGAGATGACCTGAAGGCCAACGTGAATCAGTACTGCAGGAACTGTCACTAGAAGGCAAATGTTGCCTGGCTTGGGCTGCACCCAGTTGTGGGAGAGAACGGCCAGTTCTGCTCCGGTTCTGCAGAGTGGGTTCTCCCAGTCCAGGCACCTGATCCGTGGGAGCACTCATGAGCCAGATGATGCCCAAAGTAGAGCAAAGAGGGTGTGGGGAGGACTGGAAATCAAGAAATGTGAGGAAGAGTGCAGGGAAGTGGGGACAGGCGACAAGCCGACTTGAAGAGAAAACTTACGTAGAACCTAGGAGCCATCTTCTAGTAATTGAAGGGTCTCTCCACAGAAGAGACAAGACATTCTCTCCTACACTACAGAACAAAGCAAGGGATAAAGGAGGACGTTAAGAAAAGTATTAAGAGTATTATAGCGAATAACACGAGGAGGAAGGCCACGGGAGCCTGGAAGAGGGCTGAGCACAGTGGCTGACTGCCTGCCACTGTCCTTGGCTCAGCAGCAGATGAGGGGACATGAAGCCGCACGTAGCCTCTGAGCTGTCACTTCGCCATGAGCAGCAGGTGCTGAAAAGCTTTGACTGAGGCTAGAAGACTTCCAAATGGTGCTGAGCAATCATGAGCCTCAGGTTCTGGCAGCAACAATTCTCTGGAGCCCTGGCACAACCCTTGGAGTCAAAAGAGTCCCCCATGCTCCAGCAGAGCGCCCCCTAGTGTGACTGGGGTGGATACTTCCCAAAACCCACTCCTCTGGGGAGCCAGGCATCAGAAAGAAACTGAAACATCAAGAAAAAACAACAACAAAAGAAAACAGACTGACTACTTCAAGTGAAGAGAAAGAGGAAGATGCCTGCTATTTTAACACGTAGCAGTACTGTTTGTTCAACAAACATTCAGGTACAAGACACTGTACTTAGCAATAGGATACCAAGTGGTTGTTCAACAAGTACCTGTATTAGTTGGTAACTCGACATCAAACAGTCTTTCCTGTATACTCCATTTACAACATGCATACACCCACTCCCAAACACACACATACCACTCTTTCACCATGAAGCCATCCAGTTTGATAACAGTTATGTATTAATATAAGCCCTCAGGTTAATAAAAAAAAATCTAAAGGTCCCAGTGGTTACCTCCTTGCCATTGTCAGTTTGGATGCAGTTCTTGTCTGGGTTCAATTCAGCCACTTTAGCTTTGATCCATTCTACACCAGATGGAATCACACTTGCTGTGGGTCGGCCGGATGAGGACAACTGTTTGGCACCAGCGCCTACCAGAGTCCAGATGGGCTGGTAGAAATGTCTCTGAGAAGCAACGTATTTAGAAATAGAAATGTTTCAATTTGAGGTTGATCAAAAGGGTGGCAGCAAACAGTAGATGAGCTAGATTCTCTCAGTCACTCCCTGCTGACCCCAGAGCAAAGCTCAGAAAAATCTCCAGAGAGTTGATTCCCCCAGTTGATAGCTCCTGTTATGCTATGCTCTGGAGGACAGTCATTCTACAAAGAATTCTTCCAGGATCACCAAAAGAGCTACAAACTACCTTCAGTGATTACTTTACTGTTTCCTGTTGAAAGTTGATTTGGGGTCTAATAGGTATGTGTTATGTATATATGCATTATGTACACACATTTATGCATACATTTATGTTCACATATACAAAGAAAAATCAGACTCAGCGACCTCCATGTGTTTCCTTGGAAGTAAAGAAGGTCGACGGTAAGTCAGGGATCCTGAAAACTCCAGCTTCCAGCCGCGTTCCCCAAGTCCGTGGGGGACTGCAGATCCTCCTATCAGCCCCTCTCCTCCTTTCTCAGAGTTTTTAACCCCAAAACAAATAGGCACGAGCGTCTCTCCCACAAGGCAACACAAGCTCAAACTCCCACCATGTTCTGGAATCCTCTTGCTTCAGATGACCTACTGATCTTCGTTAGCTGTGAAAGTTCTAGACTCAGGGGCAACAGGCAGACTGGTTTAATGGATTCTGAGAATTCCTTTTCACTCGTGGAGTGGACTAGGCAATCACGAGCTTCTGATATGGCCAAAAGGCCCCAAGTTGACTGGCCAGAGCTGCCAAGACCACACAGAGGTGAAGGGATACCAGGAATAGCTTTGCAATCTCCCTCTACCAGTAATGGATGGGATCCAAGAGGAGGGGGGCAGAGGTTTTCAGTTATGAGATCTTATCTATTTCAGGTTTCAGACAGAGCAGGAAATGTGCCAGAAGCCCACCTGTTTTGCACTTCCTCCCCAAGGACAGGAGTCAATCTGGGGTCTCCTGAAGTGTGTGCAGTCCTCAGAAGACTCAGTCTCATTACATTACAAAGAAAAGTCCAACTGGGATGTGACCATGGACTAGCTACAGTATTGCATGTTCCAGAGAGAAAGACCACCTCAGACCGCTATCATTAAAATAGTGCCCCTAGGGCCAACGTCGCTGCACAGTGGGTTTAGTTGCTGCCTGCAATGCTGGCATCCCATATCAAAGCATGGGTTCTAGTCCCAGCTGCTCCACTTTTGATCCAGCTCCCTGCTAATACACCTGGGAAAGCAGAGGCAGACTGCCCAAGTGCTTGAGACCCTGCCATGCACATGGGAGAACCAGATAGAGTTCTGGGCCCCTGGCTTCAGAGTGGATCAGCCCCAGCCCTTGCAGCCATTAGGGGAGTAAAACAACAATAGAAAATCTGTGTGTGTGTGTGTGTGTGTGTGTATAATCCTGCCTTTAAAACAAACAAATATATAAAATTGTGTTAAATTTTAAATAACTAAATGAATAAAGTAGTGAGCTGAAGAGAAGTCACTTTCAAAAGGAAAGTGATGGGCAATGCACCCGGCCTTCTCTGATCTCAGCCATGCGTAGTCTCAACCCCGCGGAGGAGGCATCTGGTAAAGGAGTGTGTCTTTCCCAATCTACCCTCCTCCCAAAACAGGCACCAGATCCATTTTGCTTTGTCTCCCAAAGATATAATTCCCAGCTGGTGCATACTTCATTCTTCAAGAAATATTAGGCAAGTTGTCCAAAATCTTGAATGTTTTTTCTGAAGCTTTTGTAAATCCTAAACTGTTTTTAATGTAATAGTTTACATTATGAGCACAAATGTAAAGAACTGGCTCTTCTCTCCTAGTGTCAGCTACATTTTCTCCCTTACAATCTACTTTAAAAAAAAAAAGATTTATTTTATTTATTTGAATGACAGGGTTACAGAGAGAAGGAGAGGCAGAGAGAGAGGTCATCCATTCACTGGTTCACTCCCCAGATGGCTGCAATGACCAGAGCTGAGCCAATCCGAAGCCAGAAGCCAGGAGCTTCTTCCGGGTCTCCCACATGGGTACAGGGGCCCAAGGACTTGGGCTGTCTTGTACTGCTTTCCCAGGCCATAGCAGAGAGCTGGATCAGAAGTGGAACAGCCAGGACTCGAACCGGCGCCCATATGGGATACAGGCGCTTCAGGCCAGGGTTTTAACCCGCTGTGCCACAGCGCCGGCCCCACAATCTACTTTTTTTGTTTGTTTGTTTGTTTTGACAGGCAGAATGGACAGTGAGAGAGACAGAGAGAAAGGTCTTCCTTTTTTCCGTTGGTTCACCCCCTGGTTGGTTCACCCCCTAATGGCCACTACGGCCAGCGCACCGCGCTGATCCGAAGCCAGGAGCCAGGTGCTTCTCCTGGTCTCCCATGCGGGTGCAGGGCCCAAGCACTTGGGCCATCCTCCACTGCACTCCCTGGCCACACCAGAGAGCTGGACTGGAAGAGGAGCAACCAGGACAGAATCTGGCGCCCCGACCAGGACTAGAACCCCATATGCCAGCACCACAGGCGGAGGATTAGCCTATTGAGCTATGGTGGCGCCGGCCCCCACAATCTACTTTTATAACTCCCTTGTACACTTAGATTTCTTAAATCTGCTGGCTGCTTCCCAGAGGTTTCCCTGACCCTCAGACTCATTGTGCCTTCTCCAAACTGGAACAGAGGTGAGAAACTGCAATGGCCACTGGTTTTCCTCTGGATAAGAGGTTGCAGGTGGAAGGTGTGCTTGCAGGTGAACGTGTCTGCCGAAAAGATACGGTGAAATTCTAACCCCGGTAACTGTGGCTATGAAATAGGATCTTTGCAGGTGTAAATGGGTTAAGACCAGGTCACACTTCAATAGGTGTGCCTCAAATCAAATGACCAGTGTCCTTTTCAGAGCCACATAAAGACACAGACACACAGGAACACTAAGAGAAGATGGAGACAGGGAATGGAGTGAAGTAATGGCAAGCCAAGGATTGCTGGTGGCCCCCAGAAGCCGGGAGAGCGGTGTGGGACAAATTCCCCTGCCCATCTCCCCGCCCTGGCTTCAGAGGGACCATGGCCCTGCCAATAGCTTGGCATGGGATTTGTAGCACCCAGAACTGTGAGAGAATATATGCCTGTTGCTTTAACTCATCCAGTTTATAGTCATGTGATATGACAACCCTAAGGAAAAAAAAAAAAAAAAAAACCTGAAACTAAAAAAGGGAGTACCAAAACCCAAGGGATCTGTTCTCACTCTTCCCCTTAACCCACTTCCTGGGTGCTCGTTATGCCCGGAAGGGGCACTAACCCAGAGACACAAAGTCCAGTGCCTGAGTCACAGCTGCCCCACCCCGACACACAGGCACGCACTCAAAGGGGACACTTACCTCGCTGGGCTCCACAATGGCCACATTCTCTGCACCCACTTTCCTCTTCATGCGGGCAGCCATGGTGATCCCTCCGCTGCCCCCACCCAGCACCAGCACCTCATAGTGGCTCCTGGCTGCACAGCTGGCCCCTGTGTGCAGCTGGAGGGAGCCGACCTGCTGAGGGCCGAGCCTGAGGAGGCAGGCAAAGAGCCGTGCATGCGGACCAGACATCACCGTGACCAGAGGGGTCATCTTCAGGCTGGATCAGGCTAGAAGGGAACGTGCAAGGCTATGAATGCCAAAGAAGAGACCACTAGGGGAGAAAAGCATTGTCTTCCAGTGAGTTAGGGGTCGCTGGCATCTGGGCAGCTCTAGCTGGCACCACCCCCTTCTCCCAAGGCCATTATTGGCTATTGCAGGCGTCTCAATGTCCCCTAAGAGCACTTGATTGATAATTAGCAATTGGCTAAGCTTCTGTTCCTCTCCTTCCTCCTCCTTTCAGGACATCTCAGACTTTGAACCAGGGATTCTCACCTTGTGAGTTCTTCCTAACAAGCTGTCTGTGCCCACCCTCACCCATCTCTGAATCTAGGGCATCCAGCCGTCAGCCACACTCCTCTCAGGTGCAGCCCTTCACTCTTTCTTTGGCTTGCAGTCTGTTAAAAATGCATATCCACAATCAGAGGATGCCATCAAGGGCACCTGGGACCTGGCTGAACTAGAAACAGTGCAGCCAGAAACCCACAGTCTGCCACCCAGAGTTCTGACCATGATCATCGGGGCCTCAGCCCTACTCAGAGGCCTCCTGGCTCTGCCTACCAGCCCTCTTGCAATTTCAACCAGGTGGTTTGTAAAAAGCCACAAAAGGAGCCCTGCCTGGTGTCATAAAGTTATATTTTACAGAAAGAATCTGCACATGCTGCTTACTAGTCATTTATGATGCCCACTTCAGTCAACAATTTCTCCTTAATGCTCCCTCTGAGAGAGGCCCCTTAGCTTTAGGAAAAAGTTTTTCTACCTCAAGCAGTTAGAACTCCAGCACAACCTCAACAACATTTACTTGCATAACTTGAAGGACTCAAACTCACGATCTCCACCTCAAAGTTTACCCTCGTGTTTGCTCCTTTGGGCTCAGCACTGCTCCCCAAGAACCGGGTATTAAAATGCCAACATCCAGCTGGAGACAACACATCTAGAGGCTAAGGTCACTAACCTCTTCTTTAATCTTCATTTGACTGTTTGGCTTTTTTTAAAGGTTTATTTATTTACTTAAAAGGTAGAATTACAGGGAGAGAAGGTTAGACAGAAAGAGAGAGAGAGAGACAATCTCCCATATGTTAATTTACTCCCCAAATGGGCACAGTGGCCAGGGATGGGCCAGGCTGAAGCCAGGAGCCAGAAACTCTATTGGGTCTCCCAGGTTGGTACAGGTGCCTGAGCACTTGGCCCACCTTCTGCTGTATCCCAGGCACATTTGCAGGGAGCTGGATCAGAAGTGGAGTAGCCAGGACACAAACTGGTGCCCACATGGGATGCTGGCACTGCAGGTGGCGTCTTAATACACTGTGCCATAATGTCAGCCCCTGTCACTAGCTTCTTTAAAAATATATGTGTTTATTTATTTATTTGAAAGTCAGAGTTACAGAGAGGGAAGGTGAGAGAGAGAGAGAGAGAGAGAGATAATTTTCCATCTGCTGGTTCATTCCCCAGATGGCCACAAGAGATAATTTTCCATCTGCTGGTTCATTCCCCATACGGCCACAACAGCCAAGACTGGGCCAGGCTGAAGTCAGGAATTAGGAGCTTCTCTGGTTCTCTCACCCGGGTGGCAGGTGCCCAAGTGTTGGGCCATCATCCACTGCCTTTCCCAGGCCATTAGCAGGGAGCTGGACCAGAAGTGGAGCACCCGGGATGCGAACTGATACCCATGGGGGATTCCAGCATTGAAGACAGCAGCTTAACCCGCTGAGCCATATCACCAGCCTTCTTAATGGAGATGACTTAATCAAGTCATTTCCCCTCTGAGTGGAGAAAAGGTAGGACCCACAAGGGGATTAGAGAAAGCTGAGACGGGAAAGAGGGCTATGAAAGGAAGAATGAAGGGCCCTGGAGGAGGGAAAAATGATTGCAAGTGGAAAGGAATAGGCAGGGTCCTTGTTTTCATTAAGCTTAACTATTCCAGAGTTTTGGCATCTCAGTATTTCAGATTTGAGAAGCAACTCAGAGCCGGAAAGAATAAATTTGGAAGCCAGAGAAAGTGGATCAGGCTCATTCATGTCACAAACATCCAATATGCATAGTCCTTTGACCCTGCATTTCCATTTTGGGGGATCTATCCAAGGAAGTAACTTCTAATATTGAAGAAGAAAACCTTTTACAAGATACTTCTCGCACACTGATTCATTATAGGGTCAACCTTCGGTTAACTCATCTGTGGATTAGGCCTGATTACTTCCTGGAGCTAGAATAAACAACTACAGGCTCCACATTGGCCAGGGAAGGCCCCAGTCCCAGACTGTTGTAGCTAAGGTTAATCTATGATTACTTCAGTTTAATATGGGGGGGGGGGGGGGGGTGCAGTTAAAACCCTGGATGTCAAAACGCTGGGGAAAGGTTAGGCAAATAGATCGCATAAGGGTGACTGACTCATGAGTCTTTTAAAATTATGCTTACAAGTGAGATATAAATTGCTGTGACCAGAATTCAAACTGGAAATACAGGATTTTTAAAACTATGTAAGAGAAATTCATTTAGAAAAAATAAACATAGGGGCTGGCACTGTGGCGCAGTGAGTAAAACCACTACATGCACTGCCTGCAACCCATATGGGCATCAGTTCAAGTCCCAGCTGCTCCACTTCTGATCCAGCTCTCTGTTGTGGCCAAGGAAAGCAGCAGAAGACTGCCCAAGTGGGAGACCTGGAAGCAGCTCTGGGCTCCTGGCTTCAGATTGGCCCAGCTCAGGCCGTTGCGGCCATCTAGGGAGTGAACCAGCAGATGGAAGACCTCACTCTCTCTACCTCTGTCTCTCTGTAACTCTGCCTTTCAAATAAATAAATAAATCTTTAAAAAAAAAAAAGAAAAGAAACAAACAAACATAATCAAAATCTTAACACTACATAAGTGTTTATCTCTGGGTTTTAGAATAAAGAGTGGTTTTGATTTCTGCTTTTCTGTATTTCATACACATTTCTACTACATATGAGGGTACTTTAAAAAGTTCATGAAAAGTTGAATTATAAATATGAGTTTATTTTGGTGCAAAAAATTTCACAACACCTGGAAAATGTGTATTACTAAAAAGTATACATGAATTTTAATTTTTCATGCGAAAATTAATTTGTGCTTTCAATTCCAATTTTCCATAAACTTTTTAACATCCCCTTGTACAGATACTAATCTTAGTAAACTCTTCATCTCAATGAAAATAGCTAATATGTACTAAGTTCTTTACATAAGCATTTAACTTGCGAGTTGGCTGCCATTATCTTCATTTTAGAGATGACAAAACTGAGGCAGAGTGCAGCCAAGTGACTCTCGTAAGGTCACAGAGCTCAGAAGGGGTGGCTGGGATTTGAACCCAGGCACTTTGGGGTCAGAGCCTTCACTTTTCTTGTTTTTTAAGATTTATTTATTTATCTGAAGGAGAAAGAGAGATCTTCCCTCTGGTTCACTCCCCAAATGACCTCAACTGCCAGGGCTGGGTCAAGCTGAATCCAGCACCCAGGAACTCCATCTGTGTCTCCCATGTGGCTGGAAGGAACCCAAGTTCTTGGGTCAGCATACTCTGCTTTTCCAGGCCTATTAGCAGAGAACAGAAACAGAACAACCAGGACTCAAGCCAGCACTCCAATATGGGATGCTGGCATTGCAGGGGGCAGTTTAGCTCACTGCACCACAGTCCCAGTCCCAGACCCTCTACTTTCAATCCCTGGGATCTTTAGAAAAACTATGTATCAGGGCCGGTGCCATGGCGCAGTAGATTAATCCTCTGCCTGCAGTGCTGGCATCCCACATGGGCGCCAGTTCTAGTCGCGGCTGCTCCTCTTCCAATCCAGCTCTCTGCTGTGGCCTGGGAAAGCAGTGGAAGATGGCCCAAGTCCTTGAGGCCCTGCACCCACGTGGGAGACCAGGAAGAAGCTCCTGGCTCCTGGTTTCGGATCGCCGCAGTTCCAGCCGTTGTGGCCATTTGGGGAGTGAATGAACAAAAGGAAGACCTTTCTCTCTTTCTCTCCCTCTCACTGTCTGTAACTCTACCTCTCAAATAAATAAATAAAATCTTAAAAAAAAATAGAAAAACTATGTATCAATTACAAAATGACACTTGTATGATAATGCTAAATGGGAGGGGGAAAGATATTTTTCCATTAACTTCCCAGAAAAGAGAAGCCATCTTCATGATACTAACACCTAAATATCAGCAATGGTTTTGATGTAAACATTGTTTTTTTCCCCATTTTGGGAGGTGTACTTTTCTCAAGCTTTCTTTAATGAATGCTACAACTTATATTTTTAAAATTACTCTTTTTGCTAGACTGAAGAGTGGAGGAATCACCAAGCAGGCTGCTGCTGTTGAAGGAAAGGAAGAAGATAGTGTACAGTGAATAAACACTCATCACATCCTGCCTTTCTTTCAGAACACAGCAAAACTCATTTCCCAGAAAGGGAGCCATTTTCTCATGGTCTGGACAATAAAACGTCTTTGTCCCATGGGATGAGTTTAAGAGGAAAAAGGACAATCAAAGAGAAGGCCTGGCTAAGCTGCTGGCTTCAGTCACTCCATCTACAATCCTTTGACCTCTCAGCTCCCTTCCTGTCTGACAACCCATGATTCTTCTCTTGAAAGCAGACACAACTGTTTTCCTCAGCCAGCCAAGAAGGCTCTGTGGTTTATTTCAGCAGTTTAACAAACACAAAAGAATGTGTTAGATGAAACGTTCCAAGTTTCAAAACACCCAAACATCTCAGGGAACTCATTCTAGCAACGTTACACCATCTAAACTGCCAAATGAGAAAACCCAGAACCATCATCCAAGGTGGAGAAGGTGGGGCATGACACAATGTAGAGGGCTATAAACAACCTAGGACAATAACGCATAATTGTATTTAGCACCTCACTTGAAACCATAATGCCATAAAAATATAGCTGGTCTTCACTGCTAGTTCCTAGGATAGACAGCTTAAAAGCCTTGGGACCTCCTGAGCACAGAGGGTATCTTTTGCTATTCATAATGAGTCCTTGAGTTTGTTCTATTGAGGTGATGCAGGTGGGATCTCAGACAGCTTCAGGGTGGGCCCGGTCACCAGAAAGACCAAACATGTGATTGTGCATAGAGGGTTGGAAATTTCAGCCCCATCCCTCACCTCCAACCTGAGAGGGGGGCTGAAGAGTGAGCTATATAAAAACCTGTGAAGGCACAGAAGCTCTGCGCCACTCTTCTCCCATATCTTGCCCTGCGCACCTCCTCCTTTTGGCCATTCCTGAATTGTATCCTTTACAATAAACCAGTAAACGTGAGTCAAGTGGTTTCCTGGGTTCTATGAGGAGCTCTAGCTAATTATCAAGCCTGAGGTGAGGATCTTGTGAACCCCCAAATTTGTAGTTGGTCAGACACAAGTGTGGGTCACCTGGGGTCTAATTTGTGGCTAATGTCTGAAGTAGGGGCAGTTTCAAGAAACTAAGCCTTTAACCAATGGGATCTGTGCTCACTCCAGAAGTTAATGTCACAATTGGACTGAATTGCTAGGCACCCAATTGTTATCAAAGAACAGGTTGGTACTGGGGGAGAAACCCGTAACTTTGATACTAATACTAAAGAATAAGAGTTTGGCCTATTAATTAAGATACTCGTGTCCTAAACTGGAGTATCTGAGTTCAATTCCTGGCTCCAGCTCCTGACTTGAGCTTCTAGGAGGCAACAGTGATAGCTCAACTAAATGGTATCCTGCCACTCACATAGGAGACCTGGGTGAGTTCCTGGCTCCTGGCTCCTGGCTTCTGGTTCTTGGCTTCAGCACCTGCCCAGCCCTAGCTGTTATGGACATCTGGAGAGTGAACCTAGTGGATGGGAGTTCTGGAAGGAAGAGGGGAGGAAGGGAGAGATGGAGGGAGAGAGGAAGGAAGAGAGAGGAAAAAAAGAGAAAAGAAAGAAGAAAGAAAGAGAGAAAATACATGGTGTCAGAAAGCATCATTATGAACCACCAGGAGGGGCCGGCGCTGTGGCGCAGTGGGCTAACACCCTGGCCTGAAGCGCCGGCATCCCATATGGGTGCTGGTTCCAGTCCTGGCTGCTCCTTTTCCAATCCAGCTCTCTGCTATGACCTGGGAAAGAAGTAGAGGATGGCTCAGGTCCTTGGGCCCCTGCACCTGCATGTGAGATCCAGAAGAGGCTCCTGGCTCCTGGCTTCGGATTGGCACAGTTCCGGCCGTTGAGGCCATCTGGGGAGTGAACCAGTGGATGGAGGACCTCTCTCTGTCTCTACCTCTCTCTGTAACTCTGTCTTTCAAATAAAATAAATCTTTAAAAAAAAAAAAAAAGGAATCACCAGGAACTTCTGACATTGATGTGAACCAAATCTACAGCAACAACCTGAAAAAGACTACTGAAGGAAGAATCATGCACACAATCTTAAACAGAAGGAAAAAAAGAAGAAGAGAATGAAAGACTGACAGCAGAAAAGAAATAGATATCTTCTGTCAGCAAAGTAACTAAAGATGGTAAATCTGGCTTAGTTTCCTGAGAAGATAATCTGAAGCATACACACATTAGTTTAAGAGTTAAGTACCAATGATATGGAAGAATGCAGCCACTTCACCTTTACATTCTTACAAAGTGAAACACACACCTTAAAAAAAAACAATGAACAAGACAAATTTGACTTTCACTTAACAAGTGGCACATACAATATATGTTATAATTAAATAATGCCATGCTTTTAAGTTAGATAAAAATCCATCAAATGATCTTAAATCAATTGTCTCCTTAAAGGCTCAAAATCAATGCCTTGTTATATCCAGAATCTAACTGGAGAAGTAAAATGACAGCTGATTGAAAGGTGAGATAGCTGCCAGGCCATCTGGTACTTACATCACTGGCTGCTGGCTGCAGGCCCAGATCTGGACAGGTCCTGGGGATGCCACACCCATCCATATCCTGCTTTTCCCAAACAAGCAGCACAGGCTGCCTGTGTCAAACGCTTCCTAATCTTAGGTCACATGACATGTCACTCACTGGGCTGCGAGCAGCTAGGTCACCTGACTGACTTCAAACAGAGCTGGCCTGGCAGCAAGGATTAGCCAGTGCATTCTTCGAGACAGATGCACCAAGCTGGCAACCCTGTTGTAGTGAACCTTCAGCTACTTTTGCTTTTGGAGAAACAATGGATCTGTGTACAGTTCACAATTGTTATATCTCAAGCCTATGCCAGGCTGGGTCCTCTTTGCATTGACTTTCTTTCTTTCTTTTTTTTAAAGATTTATTTTATTTATTTGAAAGACAGAGTTACAGAAAGAGGTAGAGACAGAGAGAGGTCTTCCATCTGCTGGTTCACTCCCCAAATGGCCGCAACAGCCAGAGCTGTGCCTATCTGAAGCCAGGATCCAGGAGCTTCCTCTAGGTCTCCCACGTGGGTGCAGGGGCCCAAGGACTTGGGCCATCTTCTACTGCTATTCTAGGCCATAGCAGAAAGCTGGATCAGAAGAGAAGCAGTTGGGACTAGAAATGGTCCTCATATGGGATGCCAGCATTGCAGGCCAGGGCTTTAACCCGCTGTACCACTTTTTTTTTTTTTAATAGAAAGCTTTTATTTAATAAATATAATCTTCAAAAGTACAACTTTTGGATTATAGCAGTTCTTCCCCCCATAACCACCCTCCCACCCACAAACCATGCCATCTCCTACTCCCTCTCCCATCCCATTCTTCATTAAGATTCATTTTTAATTATCTTTATATACAGATGATCAACTCTATACTAAGTAAAGATTTTAACAGTTTGCACCCACACAGACACACAAAATGTAAAGTACTGTTTGAAGACTAGTTTTACCGTTAATTCTCATAGATCCTACATGGGGAGCAAGTGCACAGTGACTCCTATTGTTGATTTAACAATGCACACTCTTATTTATGATGTCAGTAATCACCTGAGGCTCTTGTCATGAGCTGCCAAGGGTATGGAAGCCTTTTGAGTTCACCAACTCTGACATTATTTAGACAAGGCCATAGTCAAAGTGGAAGTTCTCTCCTCCCTTCAGAGAAAGGTACCTCCTTCTTTGATGGCCCCTGCTTTCCACTGGGATCTCACAGAGATCGTTCATTGAGGTCATTTTTTGCCACAGTGTCTTGGCTTTCCATTCCTGAAATGCTCTCATGGGCTTTTTAGCCAGATCCGAATGCCTTAAGGGCTGAGTCTGAGGCCAGTGCCCTGTAATGACTTTCAATAACCATAAGGCCAACCTTTAACAGATCAGCTGTGCTGAACACTTTCAAAACCAGAGGAAAACACACCACAAATAGCCCCCTACTATTATATATTATATTATAGCCTCCTCCCATCAGAGCTCTCAGCCAGGTGCTTCCCAGAACCAAGCTGACACTGAGCTGTCATGTTCCGGTGCTCTGCATCCCTTGGGTTCTCATCTCTGAGGCATGATCAAGCTTTGTCTAAACAGCCAGGGTCGCATTCATGCTTAGTGCCCCAGCGGAGAGTCTCAGACAAGACTCCTCCTCCACTAGGTCCTCCCATGTAGGTTTTCTAGGCCTATTTAATTTTTATTTGCTCCATCCATTTATTTGAGAAGCAGAAAGAGAGACAGGCAGACAAGACAAAGCTTCCATCTGCTAGTTTACTCCCCATATGCCTAAAGCAGCCAGGATTAAGCCAGACTGAAGCCAGGAGCCAGGAACTCAATCCAGGTCCCCCACATGGGAGCCAGCACCACTTTCCTGGGGTCTATATTAGATGGAAGCTGGAGTCTGGAGCCACAGCCAGGTATCAAAGCCAGGCAACTCCAGTATGGAACACTGGCGTCTTAAATGACATTTTGACTAGAACCCGGCACCCATAACAGATGCCGGCGCCACAGGCGGAAGATTAACCTAGTGCGCCATGGTGCTGGCCCTAGCCTATTTAGTTAAATCAGCTCAAAGTTATTATCATCAGTTCCTTAAACCTATCAACCACATTATTTTCATAAAACAGGATTTGATAGGAAAAAAAAGAGGAAAAACTATCATCATTATAATGATATATAATTATCATGTATCACTTTATTTCTCCATCTATTATAATAGCTAACATTTACTGTGTTACTAGTTATATTTATGCATCTCACAGATTCCTCAAAACAAGTCTTGTGACTAGCATTCCTGTCGCTCCCCCTCTTCGTGGAGGAACGACACAGGACCCTGCGCTGTTCTTTCGTCTGCTCGGCCCTCCCCGGGTTTGCTGCTGGTTCTTCCCGGGTTGGCTACTATCCCTTCCACCTCCGTGGAAGGGCAGTTCCCCCTGGCCACATTCCCCACTTCCGCAGGGGAGCGGCACACCGCCGGCCGGCTCTTCTCGGGGGGCTGCACAGGTGTTCCCTTAGATGTTCCCCATAGATGTTCCTTATAGATGTTCCTGGTGCATGCCGTCTCTCTCCTCCTTTATAGTCCTCCTCCGCCAATCCTAACTCGGCTGCCCACACGCCGAGTACGCTGCTCTCCAATCAGGAGCAAGTCCTACAGTTTATTGGTTGAACTGGAGGCAGCTGTGCGGAAGCTGTTTACTTCTCTCCCAGCGCCATATTGTGGGAGAGCAGATGCATAGAATAAGTCTTAATTCCAGTAACTCAGTCTAGTCCGGATTGCTCCCCACACATTCCCATTTCACAGATGAGAAAATCAAGTCTTACAGTAGAAGCAGAAAATGGCCTACAGTCACATCACCAACTGAGTGACAGAATTACTTCACAATATCTGACTCTTTCATAATTCAGAAAAAATGCCCACTAGCTGAATTTTATTTTCATTCAAATTTAAAGTAGCTTGATTGTATCCCATGGAGTAGGACGGGAGGGAATACACGGTATTAAAGTTCAGCTTACTAACAATACTGAAAAGAAAATCTAAGTTTCCTTGACAAAGTACAATTAATAGCACTGATTTAATTTTTGAGAGTCCCCATCTTTTAGAAATACACCTCTCAACCAAATTATTTCCACTAAACGGGATTTTGTAGGAAGACTGATTCTTACAGCTGAATGATTTAGAACTTGTTTAGAAATATTTCAGAAGATACAAGGATATAAAGGTATAGATGAAAAGATGGGCATAAATGGACACAATGTGAACCTTGCTGATGAATACAAGCATACTTCAACAGTTCATGGGAAAAACTAAATTAAAAGATGAGTTCATTTAGGTACAAAAAGATTCTGAACTCCATGCAGTTTTTCATACTATGCATTTTCTATGAACTTTCTAAAGTCCCTGGCAGTACGTGAATATTTCTTTTGGTAGTCTATTTTTGATAAATATTTGACAGTTCACACAATAAAAAGCCAAAATAAACTAATAAAAGAAAAACCTGGCAGGCGCCGCGGCTCACTAGGCTAATCCTCCGCCTTGCGGCGCTGGCACACTGGGTTCTAGTCCCGGTCGGGGCACCAGATTCTGTCCCAGTTGCCCCTCTTCCAGGCCAGCTCTCTGCTGTGGCCAGGGAGTGCAGTGGAGGATGGCCCAAGTGCTTGGGCCCTGCACCCCATGGGAGACCAGGAGAAGCACCTGGCTCCTGCCATCGGATCAGCGCGGTGCGCCAGCTGCAGCGCGCCAGCCGCGGCAGCCATTGGAGGGTGAACCAACGGCAAAGGAAGACCTTTCTCTCTGTCTCTCTCTCTCACTGTCCACTCTGCCTGTCAGAAAAAAAAAAAAAAAAAAAAAACTCTTTCAGAGTGGACCTTGGCTTTGTGCTTTAGTCACTGAAATGTTAAGGTCTATCCATATTTCAAGTAATTGCAAGATCATAGCAATACAAGTTAGCAACACAACTTTCATAGATGCCTGCCATGTGAATAGAGCTGTCTGATTCATGGGGCCCACACCAGAGCCCACACTGAAAGTACTGATACCACCTTACAAATGGAAAAGTGAGGCTCAGAGAAGGAGGTGATCCTCCGAAGAGCGAAGAGTTAGCAGAAGGGTCAGGCCAGGATGAGTTCTTTCTGAGATAGCAATGTTTTCTGAACGTCCTATGTAGCAGCCATGCAGCTAGCAACTCCAGTCTGGACCTTCTCCCAACTCCAATCTCAGCACAGCCTCTCTGCTGAGCCAGGTGGGACAGAGTCCTGAACTTCCAAGTTGCCCTTTATACCTTCTCCCCAGAGGGGCAGGCTTCCCGGAAGAGGAGAACCAAGTTTAATGGACACTGAAGCCCACCCAATTTGAGATCCCTAAATTACAAGTACAAAATTAGATAACAGTATGCAATATTTTTGAACAACAAAAAACAACAAATGCCTGACTCCTTAGTGATTCAGGACCCTTTCTTTGATATCTCCTTTAGGTAATCAATTAGAGATGCACATACAGGGGCCAGCACTTTGGCATAGTGGGCTAAGCCTCTGCTTGCAGTGCTCACATCCCATATGTGCGCCGGTTTTAGTCTTAGCTGCTCCTTTTCTGATCCGGCTCTCTGCTAGGGACTGGGAAAGCAACAGAGGATGGCCCAAGTGCTTGGGCCCCTGCACCCGTGTAGGAGACCCAGAAAAATCTCCTGGCTCTTGGCTTCGAATCAGCCAGACCCAGAAGAAGCTCCTGGCTCAGTCCTGGCTATTGCGGCCATCTGGGGAGCAAACCAGCAGAGGGAAGGTTGCTCCCTCTCTGTCTCTCCCTGCCTCTCTGTAACTCCACCTTTTGAATAAATAAAATGAATCTAAAACACACAAAAAAAGAAATGCACACGTAGAATTTCAACCTAGCTACTCCTTCCCTCCTAGAAAGTGATTTGCAAAACTCCCCATCCATGTACACACTGGGGCCTGCATGAGACAGAGACCACAAAGCATAAACATTTGCTTCTGCTTAAATCCACCTCTAGTGTCTATAAAGCACTACTCTAAGGTTGTCTTTCTGCTCACCTCTTTAGGACTCACTGAATTAGCCAGTCCCTCACTGAATTAGCCAAGTCCCCTCCCACACCCTCCCAACATTACATGGTTGTTTGGAAAATCTGAAACCAGGTCATGGTCCTTGTATTAAAACAGGTTCATTGCTGCCCTCTGCCAGATTCCTGTGTGCCAGGCACCATGCTGGGCACTGGAGGTGGGAATTAGCCCATTTCAGATGTGCAAAAGGGAAGCTGAATGCATCAATTACAACCTCAAGGCCACATAGCCAATAAGAAACAAAGCCAAGATTCCATTAGAAGGAATGGAAAGGAAAGAGGGAGAGAATCAAAGCAAGTGTCATTCCTTTCCCCATTAGACAGAGGGCACTTTTAGGAATTGGCTCACAGGGTTATGCAGGTCCCAAGTCTACAACTGACAAGCTGGAGACCCAAGAGAGTGGCAGTGTAGTTCCAGTCCAAAGGCCAGGCAACAGGAAAAGCCAGTGTTTCCGTGGAGTCCCAAGGCAGGAGAAACCAATGTTCCAGCTCCAGGCACTTAGGCAGGAAGGATTCTCTCTTATTCGTGGAAGGATCAGCCTTTTTGTTCTATTCAAGCCTGCAACTGATTGGATAAGACCCACCCACACTGGGGAGAACAATCCACTGTACTCAGTCTACCAATTAAAACACTAATCTCATGACAGACACACCCAAAAGACTTGTGGCCCAGTCAAGCTGATATAGAAAATCAACCATCACACCCTCTGACTTAAAACTATAAAAGGGCACATTAAATCTGGAGAAATCTCAGGAAGGAAGTTTTTACTGCCATTGGCTTAGTACTACTGGGGGTGCAAGGGAAATGTCAAACACTGCCTCACCAACGCCATGGTTCCTTCCCATGATCTCAACTTGATGTGTGTGCACGCAAGCAGCACATGGCATGTATCAAGGGCACTGCATTAGACGCTTCACAAAACTCATGGCTTCTTCCTCTTCCTGGAAATATCTTGAGTCTTACTGCATTAATCATGTCTTTCTATATTTATAATAGTTTGATATTTTGGGGCCTTGCTAATCCAAGAGACCCTGTCCCTGCCAGATTAGCTAACTCCTAGAGATGGTAAATTACTTGCTATGAGCATACCTTTGATAGACAAACCAACCAATCCAGAGCCCATACCCTAAACCACCCCTCTCTGGCTTTTACTACACTCCAGGAGGCCATATTCCTCTGGCCCAAACCTCCTTAGGTCCAGGCAGCACACAACCAGAGGCAGCCCTGCACCCCATAGCCCTCTAAAATTATCCAAACCAGCCATCCCAAACCTGTTGAGGCATTTCCCCAGCCTCATGAAAGCCACAGTATAGACTTTGGCCAGTGTTTCCCCTCCCCCTTCCTGCTTCCTCACCCTCAAAGGAGCTTCCACATATAGCAAAACATGATATGTTATATCCGTTGTTTAATTTCTTGAAAAAAAAAAAAGATTTATTTCTTCATTTTGAAAGTCAGAGTTACAGAGAGAGAGAAAGGTCTTCCATCCACCAATTCACTCCCCAGACAGTCACAACAGCCAGGGCTGGGCCAGGCCGAAGCCAGTAACCAGGAGCTTCTTCTGGGTTCCCACATGGGTACAGGGGCCCAAACATTTGGGCCATCCTCTGCTGCTTTCCCAGGCCATTAGCAGGGAGCTGGTCAGAAGTGGAGGAGACACCAGCTGGCACCCATATGGGATGCCAGCATCACAGGCAGTGGCTTAACCTGCTATACCCCAACACTGGCCCAATCCCTTTTTCTAGTGTGCAAAAATTTCTTCCTTCATGATAGTCATCTGCCAATCTGTTGGTTTCATCATACCTAATTGAAACAAGTCTCAGGTATATTCTAATACACCTAAATTAAAATGCAGGCACAAACCATTCAGTCAGATGGAAGATTTTTACATGTTTTAACAAATATTTGCTCTGTTCCTTCTCCTTATATATGTGCTGAACTGTTAGTGGCATTTAAAAAGCAATATAGGAAGGAGTTCCAAGATGGTGGGGTAGGGAGGGAGCTAACTGCTCTAGCCCAGGAGAAGATTTTTTTTTTTTTTTTTGACAGGCAGAGTGGACAGTGAGAGAGAGAGACAGAGAGAAAGGTCTTCCTTTTGCCGTTGGTTCACCCTCCAATGGCCGCCGCGGCCGGCGCGCTGCGGCCGGCGCACCGCGCTGATCCGGTGGCAGGAGCCAGGAGCCAGGTGCTTTTCCCGGTCTCCCATGGGGTGCAGGACCCAAGCACCTGGGCCATCCTCCACTGCACTCCCTGGCCACAGCAGAGAGCTGGCCTGGAAGAGGGGCAACCGGGACAGAATCCGGCGCCCCAACCGGGACTAGAACCCGGTGTGCCGGCGCCGCAAGGCGGAGGATTAGCCTAGTGAGCCGCGGCGCCGGCCAGGAGAAGATATTTTTAAAAAAGTGGAAATAGGGCAGGCGCCATGGCTAAATAGGCTAATCCTCCACCTAGCGGCGCTGGCACACCGGGTTCTAGTCCCGGTCGGGGCACCGGATTCTTTCCCGGTTGCCCTTC
This sequence comes from Oryctolagus cuniculus, assembly GCF_051225735.1. Classification (NCBI taxonomy): domain Eukaryota; kingdom Metazoa; phylum Chordata; class Mammalia; order Lagomorpha; family Leporidae; genus Oryctolagus; species Oryctolagus cuniculus. Next base: position 68,422,334 of record NC_142878.1, on the reverse strand, counting down.
TTCCAGGCCAGCTCTCTGCTGTAGCCCGGGAAGGCAGTGGAGGATGGCCCAAGTGCTTGGGCCCTGCACCCCATGGGAGACCAGGATAAGCACCTGGTTCCTGCCATCGGATCAGCGCGGTGCGCCAGCCGCAGCGCACCAGCCGTGGTGGCCATTGGAGGGTGAACCAACGGCAAAGGAAGACCTTTCTCTCTGTCTCTCTCTCTCACTGTCCACTCTGCCTGTCAAAAAAAAAAAAAAAAGTGGAGATAGTGTAGTTTCAGGGAAGAGTTAGGGGGAAAAAAGGCAGAGGAAACTCTACTGAAATTAGAGGGACACGGTGGACCTACATGGAGGGCATGGGTGCCCATGGCTCAGGACTCCAACAGCCAAGAGCCTACACACCAGCACTGGAAAGTGAGGTGAAACCAGACCGCAGCATCCCAAAGCCACTGGTGAAAAAGTGGCAGGAAGAGTCTTGAGGGAACCAGGCTTGGAGCTCCTAGGGGAAAGTGTACCAGCCAAACTAGAGGAGGGGAAAAAAAAAAAAAAAAAAAAAAAAAAAAAAAAAAAAGGACAGACACGTTTCTCTCTCTCCAATCACCTTACAAAGGCATACAAGCTGATAGAGTGGACACCATTTTGGACATATGTTAACTGCTGTGCCAGCTTGTGTCTGCACATGGCAATCAGCCGAGTGGAGACTCTTAACTGATGGGGAGCTATAACAGGCAGCTAGGAACTTGTGTCTGTGTGAAGCCTCTAAACTAGGACTGTGGGGGAAAAAAAAAAAACGGAGGGTGTGTGGAAGAACTCATGGTGTGGCTGGGACTTGGAGCAGTCTCAGAGGGAGATGCCACAAGCTTGGGGGTTCCTGGTTACCTGGTGACAGACATTGCTGGGGAATCTGAACTTACACTGAAGACTGCACAAATCCTTTGTGTGGTCCTTGGGACAGAGTGGACAAATATTATACCCACTGGGGCTAGCGCTCAGGCTCTGGTCTCTATTGAGGAGAGCTCAGCTGAGCAGAATATACCTCCCTTCCGATTAAAAAAAGAGAGAAGGCCAGCGCCGCAGCTCAATAGGCTAATCCTCCACCTAGCGGCACCAGCACACCAGGTTCTAGTCCCGGTCAGGGCACCAGATTCTGTCCCGGTTGCCCCTCTTCCAGGCCAGCTCTCTGTTGTGGCCCGGGAGTGCAGTGGAGGATGGCCCAAGTGCTAGGGCCCTGCACCCCATGGGAGACCAGGAAAAGCACCTGGCTCCTGGCAACTGCCTTCGGATAGGTGCTGTGTGCCGGCCGCAGCGCGCCGGCCGCGCCGGCCATTGGAGGGTGAACCAACAGCAAAAACAAAGACCTTTCTCTCTCTCTCTCTCTCTCACTGTCCACTCTGCCTGTAAAAAAAAAGAGAGAGAGAGAGAGATTTACCGTGCTAAACCTGGGTGTATCACCTTAGGCACACCCTTAACCCTGGAGAACTGAAAAGAGCTCTCTGGATATACCCACTACAAGCCTCTAGAGATTCACTGAAAGCAGACATTCCACTTATCTACTGAGTCATAGTACACAATAAAATCAGCCACGGCAAAAAAAAAAAAAAAGAAGAAGAAGAAGAAGAAGAAGAAGACAACGAAGAAACGAAGAAACCAACGGTTATCTCCACAAATGCCGAACAACAAATGCAATAAGAATAAGGAAGACAACATTTCGCCCCCAAATGAACACCAATCCAAGAAACAAAAATAAGGAAGACAACATGATGCCCCCAAAAGAACACGACACTTCAATACTAGATTGTGAAGACAAGGAGATGGAAGAAATGGAGCTCAAAAAATTGATCGTAAGATTACATAGACATAGGCCGGCGCCGCGGCTCACTAGGCTAATCCTCCGCCTAGCGGCGCCGGCACACCGGGTTCTAGTCCCGGTTGGGGCGCCGGATTCTGTCCCGGTTGCCCCTCTTCCAGGCCAGCTCTCTGCTGTGGCCAGGGAGTGCAGTGGAGGATGGCCCAGGTGCTTGGGCCCTGCACCCCATGGGAGACCAGGAAAAGCACCTGGCTCCTGGCTCCTGCCATCGGATCAGCGCGGTGCGCCGGCCGCAGCGCGGCGGCCATTGGAGGGTGAACCAACAGCAAAGGAAGACCTTTCTCTCTGTCTCTCTCTCTCACTGTCCACTCTGCCTGTCAAAAAAAAAAAAATTTAAAAAAAAAGATTACATAGACATAATCAAAAGCAAACACACAGACTACTAAAATCCATGCAGGACACGAAAGAAAATTTCTCCCATGAAATTGAGATCTTAAAGAGGAATCAAAATGAAATGAAGAATTTCATAGAACATGAAATTGAGATCTTAAAGAGAAATCAAAATGAAATGAAAAATTCAATAGAACAAATAAAAAATGCAGTGGAGAGCCTTAAAAACAGAATCAATGAAGCAGAAGAGAGAATATCAGACTTAAAAGACAAAGCAGAGGAAAGTATACAGTCAAATCAAAGACAAGAAGGGAAATTAGAAAACTAAAAAACACTGTTGGGAATCTAGATACTATTTTTTTTTAAACTTTATGTAGTAAATATAAATTTCCAAAGTACAGTTTATGGATTACAATGGCTTTCCCCCCCATAACTTCCCTTCCACCCACAACCCTCCCGTCTCCCACTCCCTCTCCCATTCCATTCACATCAAGATTCATTTTCAATTATCTTTATATACAGAAGATCGATTTAGTATATATTAAGTAAAGATTTCATCAGTTTGCACCCCCACAGAACATAAAGTGTAAAATACTGTCTGAATACTAGTTATAGCATTAATTCACATTGAACAACACATTAAGGACAGAGATCTTACATGAGGAGAAAGTGCACAGTGATGCCTGTTGTTGACTTAACAATTTGACACTCTTGTTTATGGTGTCAGTAATCTCCCTAGGCTCTTGTCATGAGTTGTCAAGGCTATGGAAGCCTTTTGAGTTCGCCGACTTCGATCCTATTTAGACAAGGTCATAGTCAAAGTAGAAGTTCTTTCCTCCCTTCAGAGAAAGGTACCTCCTCCTTTGATGGCCAGTTCTTTCCACTGGGATCTCACTCGCAGAGATCTTTCATTTAGGTTTTTTTTTTTTTTTTTCCAGAGTGTCTTGGCTTTCCATGCCTGAAATACTCTCATGGGCTCTTCAGCCAGATCCGAATGCCTTAAGGGCTGATTCTGAGGCCAGAAGGCTGTTTAGGACATCTTCCATTCTATGAGTCTGCTGTGCATCCCACTTCCCATGATGGATTGTTCTCTCCCTTTTTGATTCTATCAGTTAGTATTAGCAGACACTAGTCTTGTTTGTGTGATCCCTTTAACTCTTAGACCCATCAGTATGATCAATTGTGAACTGAAATTGATCACTTGGACTAGTGAGATGGCATTGGTACATGCAACCTTGATGGGATTGTATTGGAATCCCCTGGCACATTTCTAACTCCACCATTTGGGGCAAGTCCGATTGAGCATGACCCAAATTGTACATCTCCTCCCTCTCTTATTCCCACTATTATATTTAACAGGGATCACTTTTCAGTTAAATTTAAACACCTAAGAATAATTGTGTGTTAATTACAGGGGTCAACCAATAGTATTAACTAGAACAAAAAAAAAATACTAAAAGGGATAAAGTATTAAATTGTACATAGGCCGGCGCCGCAGCTCTCTAGGCTAATCCTCCGCCTTGCGGCACCGGCACACCGGGTTCTAGTCCCAGTCGGGGCGCCAGATGCTGTCCCGGTTGCCCCTCTTCCAGGCCAGCTCTCTGCTGTGGCCAGGGAGTACAGTGGAGGATGGCCCAAGTACTTGGGCCCTGCACCCCATGGGAGACCAGGGTAAGTACCTGGCTCCTGCCATCGGATCAGTGCGGTGCGCCGGTTGCAGCGCACCGGCCACGCCGGCCATTGGAGGGTGAACCAATGGCAAAAGGAAGACCTTTCTCTCTGTCTCTCTCTCTCATTGTCCACTCTGCCTGTCAAAAAAATAAATAAATAAATAAAAAATATTTTTTAATTTAAATTGTACATCAACAGTCAGGACAAGGACTGATCAAGTCACTGTTTCTCATAGTGTCCCTTTCACTTCAACAGGTTTCCTTTTTGGTGCTTGGTTAGTTGTCACCGATCAGGGAGAACATATGATATTTGTCCCTTTGGGACTGGCTTAATTCACTCAGCATGATGTTTTCCAGATGGGAATCTAGATACTATTAAAAAAAAATTAGGTTCTAGGAGTTCCTGAAGGCATGGAGAGAGAAAAAGAATTAGAAGGACTTTTTAGTGAAATATGAGTAGAAAACTTTCTGGGTTTAGAGAAAGAAAGGGACATCCAAGTACAGGAAACACATAGAACTCCCATTAAACATGACCAGAAAAATTCCTTGCCATGACACAATATCAACAAACTCACAACAGTGAAACATAAAGGGAAGATTCTGGCCAGTGCCGTGGCTCACTAGGCTAATCCTCCACCTACAGCGCCAATACCCCAAGTTCTAGTCCTGGTTGCTCCTCTTCCAGTCCAGCTCTCTGCTGTGGTCTGGGAAGGCAGTGCAGGATGGCCCAGGTGCTTGGGCGCTGCACTCACATGGGAGACCAGGAGGAAGCACCTGGCTCCTGGCTTCGGATTGGCGCAGCGTGCCGGCTGTAGCGGCCATTTGGGGGAGTAAACCAACGGAAGGAAGACCTTTCTCTCTGTCTCTCTCTCTGTCTAACTCTGCCTGTCAAAAAAATAAAGTAATAAAGAAAAGATTCTAAAATGTGCACAAGAGAAATGCAAGATTACTTTCAGAGGATCTCCAATTAGACTCAAAGCTGACTTCTCATCAGAAACCCTACAGGCTTAGAGAGAATGGTGAGATATAGTCCAAGTCTTAAGAGAAAAAAGCTGTCATCCCAGATTATACCCTGCAAAGCTCTCATTTGAGAATGAAGGTGAAATAAAGACCTGTCATAACAAACAGAAATTGAAATAATTTGTCACCACCCATCTAGCCCTGCAAAAGATGCTTAAGGATGTGTTGCACTCAGAAACACAGAAACATGATCATCGCTACGAAAGAAAGTAAGGAAGAAAATATCTCAGTAAAAGATCAAAATAAGTTCAAAGTATAAATTAGGAATATCGTTGGGAAAATGGCAGGGCAAAGTCATTACTTATCAAGAGTTACCTTGAGTATAAATAGCCTCAACTCCCCAGTTAAAAGACACAGACTGGCTGAATGGATTAAAAACAAAATCCATCTATTTGCTGCCTACAAGAAACACATCTCACCAACAAAAATACATGCAAACTGAAAGTGAAAACATGGAAAAAGATATTTCATGTTAACAGAAACAAAAAAAGAGCTGCTGTAGCCATCCTAATATCAGACAAAATAGGCTTCAACAGAAAAACTGTTAAAAGTGACAAAGAAGGGCACTATGCAATGATTAAGAGATGAATTCAATAGGAAGATGTGACTATTGTAAACATATATGCACCTAACTACAGGGCACCTGGCTATTTAAAAGAAATGTTGCCAGTGCCGCGGCTCAATAGGCTAATCCTCCACCTAGCGGCGCCGGCATACCGGGTTCAAGTCCCGGTCGGGGCGCCGGATTCTGTCCCGGTTGCCCCTCTTCCAGGCCAGCTCTCTGCTGTGGCCAGGGAGTGCAGTGGAGGATGGCCCAGGTGCTTGGGCCCTGCACCCCATGGGAGACCAGGAGAAGCACCTGGCTCCTGCATTCAGATCAGTGCGGTGCACCGACCACAGCGCACTGGCCATGGCGGCCAATGGAGGGTGAACCAACGGCAAAAGGAAGACCTTTCTCTCTGTCTCTCTCTTTCACTATCCACTCTGCCTGTCAAAAAAAAAAGAAAGAAAGAAATGTTAAGGGACCTAAAGGGAGACACAGACTCCAATATATAGTAATGAGGGACTTCAATACTCTACTTTCAGCAATGGATAGATCAACCAGACAGAAAATCAGCCAGGAAACAACAGAGTTAATCAACACTGTAAATCAAATGGACCTAACAGACATCTACAGAACTTTTCATCCTACAGATGGAGAATACACATTCTTCTCACCATTGCATGGAACTTCCTCTAGGATAGACCACATGCTAGGCCATAAAGCAAGTCTCAACAAATTCAACAAATCGAAATCATACCATGCACCTTCTCCGACCACAATGGAATGAAGCTGTAAATCAACAATTCAAGAATCTCTAGAACATATGTAAACACATGGAGACTGAACAAGATGCTCCTGAATGAACAGTCATTCAAGAAATCAAAAAATTTCTGAAAATAAATGAAGATGACAATGCAACATATCAAAACTTATTGGAGGGGCTGGCAGTATGGCATAGCAGGTAAAGCCACCACCTGCAGTGCTGGCATCCAATATGGGCGCTGGTTGGAGTCCTGGCTGCTCCACTTACTATCCAGTTCTCTGCTATGGCCTTGGAAAGCAGTAGAGGATGGCCCAAGCATTTGAGCCCCTGCACCCGCATGGGAGACCCGGAAGAAGCTTCTGGCTCCTGGCTTCAGATCAGCGCAGCTCTGGCCACTGCAGCCAATTGGGGAGTGAGCCAGAGGATGGAAGATCTCTCTCTCTCTCCCCCCCCCCATTCTTTCTCTGTGTAACTCTGACTTTCAAGTAAAATAAAGAAATCTTAAAAAAAAAAACTTATGAGATACAGCAAAAGCAGTGTCAAGAGGAACATTTATAGCAGTTGGTGCCTACATCAAGAAATTGGAAAGGCACCAAATAATTGAGCTATCAATGCATCTCAAGGATGTAGAAAAACAACAGCAAACCAAACTCAAAACTAGTAGAAGAAAAGAAATAATTAAAATTAGTGAATAAACAAAATTGAAACAAAAAAATACAAAAGATCAGCAAAATGAAGTTAGTTTTGTGAAAAAATAAACAAAACTGACATACCATTGGCCCAACTAACCAAAAAAAAGACCCAAATCAATAAAATTAGAGATGAAAAAGGAAAAGTAACAACAGACATCACAGAAATAAAAAGAATCATCAGAAATTACTACAAAGAACTGTATGCCAACAAATCAGGAAACCTAGAAGAAATGGATAGATTCCTGAACACATACAACCTACTTAAATGGAGCCACGAAGACAAAGAAAATCTAAACAGACCAATGACCAAGATGGAAATTGAATATAGACCCTCCCAACAAAGAAAAGCCCAGGACTATATGACTTCACTGCTGAATTCTACTAGATATTTAAAGAATTAACTCCAATTCTTCTCAAGTTATTCAAAATAATTGAAAAGGAGGGAATCCTCACAAACTCCTTTTATGAAGCCAGTGGCACCTTAGTTCCTAAACCTGAAAAAGATACAACAGAGAAAGAGAACTACAGACCAACTTCTCTAATGAACACAGACACAAAAATCCTCGACAAAATACTAGTCAATTGAATCCAACAACACTCTTCACCCAGACTAAGTGGGATTTATCCCTGCTATGCAAGGATGGTTCAACATTTGCAAATCAAGCAATGTGACACATCACATTAACAAATTGAAGAAAAAAAAATATGATTATCTCAATAGATGCAGAGAAAGCATATGATAAAATACAGCACCCTTTCATGATGAAAACTTTAAGCAAATTGGGTATAGAAAGAAAATTCCTCAACACAATCAAGGTAATATATGACAAACTCACAGCCAGTGTCCTATTGAATGGGAAAAAGTTGGAAGCATTCCCTCTAGGATCCGGAACCAGACTAGGATGCCCACTCTCACCACTGCTATTCAAAATAGTCCTGGAAGTTTTATCCAGAGCCATTAGGCAAGAAAAAGAAATCAAAGGGATACAAATTGGGAAGGAGGAAATCAAACTATCCCTATTTGCAGATGACATGATTCTTTTTTTTTTAACTTTTATTTAATGAATATAAATTTCCAAAGTACGATTTATGGATTACAATGGCTTCTCCCACATACCGTCCCTCCCACCCACTACCCTCCCCTTTCCCACTCCCTCTCCCCTTCCATTCACATCAAGATTCATTTTCAATTATCTTAATATACAGAAGATCAGCTTAGTATACATTAAGAAAGGATTTCAACAGTTTGCTCCCACACAGAAACATAAAGTGAAAAATAATAGATGATTTTTTTAAAATGATGATGAAATCAGATCAGACCTATTGTCATGTTTAATCCCAGTGAGAGTCAAGTTGGGAGTTGATAATTTCTTTTTTTTTTTTTTACAGAGGATCAGTTTAGTATACATTAAGTAAAGATTTCAACAGTTTGCACCCCCATAGAAACACAAAGTGAAATATATTGTTTGAGTACTCGTTATAACATTAAATCTCAATACACAGCACATTAAGGACAGAGATCCTACATGAGGAATAAGTGCACAGTGACTCCTGTTGACTTTACCAATTGACACTCCTGTCTATGGCATCAGTAGTCTCCCTATGCTCCAGTCATGAGTTTCCAAGGCTATGGAAGCCCTCTGAGTTCTCCGATTCTTATCTTGTTTAGACAAGGTCATAGTCAAAGTGGAGGTTCTCTCCTCCCTTCAGAGAAAGGTACCTCCTTCTTTGAAGACCTGTTCTTTCCACTGGGATCTCACTCGCAGAGATCTTTTGCCAGAGTGTCTTGGCTTTCCATGCCTGAAATACTCTCATGAGCTTTTCAGCCAGCTCCGAATGCCTTTAGGGCTGATTCTGAGGCCAGAGTGCTATTTAGGACATCTGCCATTCTATGAGTCTGCTGAGTATCTCACTTCCCATGTTGGATCACTCTCCCCTTTATTTACTCCATCAGTTAGCGTTAGCAGGTACTAGACTTGTCTATGTGCTCCCTTTGACTCCCAATCCCTTCACCATGACCAACTGTGAACTGAAACTGATCACCTGGAACAGTGAGATGGCATTGGTACATGCCACCTCGATGGGATTGAATTGGAATCCCCTGGTATGCTTCCAACTCCACCACTTGGGGCAAGTCAGCCTGAGCATGTCCCAAATTATACATCTCTTCCCTCTCCCATTCCCACTCTTATGTTTAACAGGGATCACATTTCAGTTAATTTTTAACACTTAAGAATAACTGTGTATTAATTACAGAATTAAACCAGTCATATTAAGTAGAACAGACAAAAAAAAATACTAAGAGGGATAATGTATTAAGTTGTTCATTAACAGTCAGGGCTATGCTGATCAAGTCACCGTTTCCCATAGTGTCCATTTCACTTCAGGAGGTTTCCTTTTTGGTGTTCAGTCAGTTGTCACCAATCAGGGAGAACATATGGTATTTGTCCCTTTGGGACTGGCTTATTTCACTCAGCATGATGTGTTCCAGATTCCTCCATTTTGTTGCAAATGACTGGATTTCGTTGTTTCTTACTGTGGTATAGTATTCTAAAGAGTACATATCCCATAATTTCTTTATCCAGTCTACCGTTGATGGGCATTTAGGTTGGTTCCAGCTCTTAGCTATTGTGAATTGAGCTGCAATAAACATTAGGCTGCAGACCGCTTTTTTGTTTGCCAATTTAAATTCCTTTGGGTAAATTCCAAGGAGTGGGATGGCTGGGTCGAACGGTAGGGTTATCTTCAGGTTTCTGAGGGATCTCCAGACTGACTACCATAGTGGCTTGACCAGTTTGCATTCCCACCAACAGTGGGTTAGTGTCCCTTTTTCCCCACATCCTCGCCAGCATCTGTTGTTGGTAGATTTCTGAATGTGAGCCATTCTAACCGGGGTGAGGTGAAACCTCATTGTGGTTTTGATTTGCATTTCCCTGATTGCTAATGACCTTGAACATTTTTTCATGTGCCTGATTCTATATATAGGGGACCCAAAAGACACCACTAAGAGACTATTGGAACTCATAGAAGAGTTTGATAAAGTGGCAGGATATAAAAAATCAACAAACAATAATCAATAGCTTTTGTATACACAGACAATACCAAATGGCCAACAGACACATGAAAAAATTCTCAGGACCACTAGCCTTCAGAGAAATGCAAATCAAAACCACAATGAGGTTTCACCTCACCCCATTAGAATGGCTTTCATATAGAAATCAACAAACAACAAATGCTGACAAGGATGTGGGGAAAAAGGTACCCTAATCCACTGTTGCTGGGAATGTAAGCTGGTTCAACCACTGTGCAAAACAGTGTAGAAATACCTCAGAAATCTGAATATAGACCTACCATATGACCCAGCCATCCCACTCCTGAGAATTTACCCAAAGGAAATGAATCAGCATATGAAAGAGTTATCTGTACCCCCATGTTTATTGCAGCTCAATTCACAATAGCTAAGATATGGAATCAACCTAAATGCCCATCAACTGAAGACTGTGTAAAGAAATCATGGGCTATGCACACCGTGGAATACTACACAGTGGTAAAAAAATGAAATCCTGTCTTGCAACAAAATTGATGAAACTGAAAAACATAATAATTAGTGAAATAAGCCAGTCCCAAAAGGACAGATACCATATGTTCTCCCTGATCTGTGATAACTAATAGAACCTAAAAGGTAGTCTATAGAAGTGAAATTAACATTTTGAGATGCAATGACTTTTAACAGTCCTTGTCTTGACTGTTGAGAAACAGGTTTTCTTTCTTTCATACAATTTGTTGAACTCTTTATTTAATATAGAGTTAATCATATGTATATAAAGTTAATTGAAAGTAGATCTTAGTAAAAATAAGAATTGGAATAGGAGAAGGAGGAGGAAGAGGGGTGGGAGGGAGAGTGGGTGGCAGGGCGGATACAGTGGGAAGAATCACTATATTTCTAAAGTTATATTTATGAGATGCATCAAATCTGTATTCCTTAAATAAAAGGTTCCTAGAGAAAAAAATCTTTAAAAAATTCATGAAGAATATATATTATAAAATAATACATGGACTTCCATGAGCTTTTTGGGTTTGGGTTTATTCCTATAATGAACATGTCTCAATAATAAAGTGACTAAAATTTTAGAACTGAAAAGCAAGAAATATAATATAGGCTGTATTTTTCTTTAAGGAATTTATTTCCTGGGGCTGGCACTGTGACGCAGCAGGGAAAACCACTGCCTGCAGTGCCGGCATCCCATATGGGCGCCAGTTCAAGTCCTGGCTGCTCCACTTCTGATCCAGCTCTCTTCTGGGAAAGCAGTAGAATATGGCCCAAATCCTTGGACCCCTGCACCTGCATGGGAGACCTAGAAGAAGCACCTGGCTCCTGGCTTCAGATCAGCGCAGCTCCAGCCATTGCAGCCATCTGGGGAGTGAACCAGCAGATGGAAGACCTCTCTCTCTCTCTCTCTCTCTCTCTCTCTCTCTCTCTGCCTCTGACTCTCTATAACTTGCCTTTCAAATGAATAAATAAATCTTTTTTAAAAAAGGAATATATTCTTCACTTCATATCCCAAATAAAGCAAAAGTAAAAAAAAAGAATGTATTTCCTGCATAAAAGATATACAAATTAAATTACATTTAGCTATACTAAATGTGTGAGTGTTTCTTCATAAAAGAATAGTTACATCAACTCTGCATGGTCACAATTCTCCTGTATTTAAAAATAGTTCCACAAGTGTCCACTGAACAAAGGCCTGTCAAAGGCCTGGCTGATAGAAATTTCCACACCTCAATTCTGACCCCATTCCCAGCCTATTAGTTTTAGGTGCTAAAGAAAGAATAGCAGGGACTGGCACTGTGGCTCAGTGAGTTAAGCCCCAGCCTGCAGTGCTGGCATCCCCTATGGGCATTGGTTCAGGTCCTGGCTGTCCCATTACTGATCCAACTCCATGCTGATGCATCTTGGAAAGCAATGGAAGATGGCCCAAGTTCCTGGACCCCTGCACCCATGTGGGAGATCCAAAGAGGTTCCTGGCTTCTGGCTTTGGCCTGGCACAGCCCTGACTGTTGCATCTATTTGTAGAGTGAACCAGCGGATGCAGGATCTCTCTCTCTCTCTCTCTCTCTCTCTCTCTCTTTCTCTCTGTGTGTGTGTGTGTAATTCTACCTTTCAAATAAATAGATCAAGAAAGAAAGAAAGAAAGAAAGAAAGCGAGCAAACCAAGCTTACCAGCTGCTGAAAATGTAGGCCAATAATAAAAGGAGCCAAACATTGGGGGGAAAGTGCTATGTTTTCACTATTGTTTTGTTTTATTTTGTTTTTTGTAATGTTAGAAAGTCTAATTCAAATGCTTTTTAAAGATTTGTTTGTTTATTTATTTGTATGAAAGAGTTATATAGAGAGAAGGAGAGACAGAGACAGAGTTCTTCCATCCATTGGTTCATTACAGATGGCTACAACGGCCAATGCTGGGCCAGGCTGAAGCCAGGAGCTTCTTCCATGTCTCCCACATGGGTGGCAAGGGGTCCAAGCACTTGGGTCATCCTCTGCTGCTTTCTGAGGCTATTAGCAGGGAGCTGGATCAGAAGTAGAGTGGCCAGGACACAAACTGGCACCCATATGAGATTCCAGCCTTGCAGGTGGCGGCTTTACTAGCTACACCACAATGGCAGACCTTAATATAAACACTTGAGTGTTAAAAAAATAAGCCATAGAAGGGGTGGGCATTTGGCACAGTGGTTAAGACACCACCTGGGATATCCACATTCCACACTGGTGCACCTAGGTTTGAGTCCTGGCTCCGCTCACTATTTCGGCTTCCTGCAATGCAGCGGGTGATGGCTCAGTGCATGGGTTCCTGCCACCCACATGGGAGACCTGGATTGAGTTTCTGGTTCCTGGCTTTAGCCTGGAACCACAGATGGTTCCAAAGGCCAAAAGGCCGAGAAGCATTAGATCGGCACAGCTCCAGCTGTTGCGGCCATCTGGGGAGTGAACCAGTGGATGGAAGACCTCTCTCTCTCTGCCTCTCCTCTTTCTGTGTAACTCTGAATTTCAAATAAATAAATAAATCTAAAAAAAAGAAAGAGTAAGTTGTCAAATAATTGATCTTTCTGATTTATGCCTTTGTTGTTGTGCTAAGAAAGTTATTCAGAAATGGTGTAAGGCCTGCTTAAATGTTCCTCTAATTGTTTAATGGTTTCTTATTTTAAAAAAATCATTTAATTGAAAGGTAGAGAGACATAGCAGAGGGAAAGAGATAAAGAGAAAGAGAGGAACTATCTCCCATCTACTGTACAGTCCCCAAATGCACACAGATGGACTGGAATTGTGCCTCAGGACAGATCATAACCACAAACTCATGCAAACATAACTTAGACTATTTATGTGATGGAATGGAGCCTTTTGATTTAACGAGACTTAGATTAGAATTTGGACTTGAGTTGATGCTGTAATGGGTTGAAAGTTTCAGGGAACTTGGCCTGGAGTGAATGTGCTTTGCAGGTGGGATGGACATGTGTCGCTCCCCCTCTTCGCGGAGGAACGACACAGGACCCTGCGCTGTTCTTTTGTCTGCTCGGCCCTCCCCGGGTTTGCTGCTGGTTCTTCCCGGGTTGGCTACCGTCCCTTCCACCTCCGTGGAAGGGCGGTTCCCCCTGCCACTTTCCCCACTTCCGCAGGGGAGCGGCACACCGCCGGCCGGCTCTCTCGGGGGCTGCACAGGTGTTCCCCTTAGATGTGCCTCGTGCATGTTGTCTCTCTCCTCCTTTATAGTCCTCTTCCACCAATCCCAACTCTGCTACCCACACGCCGAGTACACTGCTCTCCTGCAATCAGGAGCAGGTCCTGCTGTTTATTGGTTGAACTGGAGGCAGCTGTGTAGAAGCTGTTTCCTCCTCTCCCAGCGCCATATTGTGGGAGAGCAGATGCATAGAATAAGTCTTAATTCCAGTAACTTAGTCTAGTCCAGAGTTGCTCCCCACAGACATGAATCTCTAGAATCCAGAATGTGAACTCTGATAGATAAAACAATGGCACCCCACACACACAAAGATGTCCTATTCCCCAGAACCTGTGAAGCTGATACCTTATATGGAAAACAGGACCCTGTGTGTATGATAATAAATTAGGGATCTCGAGAGGAAGAAAGTATTTTGCATTATTCAGGTGAACCCATTTTCCCCCAAAGAAACCATTTATTTAAGGAATACAAACTTCATGCATTTTATAATAATAACAACTTTAGGAATATAGTGATTCTTCCCACCATACCTGCCCCCACAACCAACATTTCCACCCCTCCTCCTCCTCCCTCTTGCATTCCCAGTACCATTCTTCACTAAGATTCATTTTCAATTAACTTTATACACAGAAGACCAGCTCTATGCTAAGAAAAGATTTCAACAATTTGCACACAAAAAATCCTGTTCCTCAACAGTCAAGACAAGGGCTGTTCATATCTTCCACTTAATACACTAAAATGAAATAAATCTTTGAGAACAAGTTTTACAGTTAACTCTCATAATACAACCCATTGAGGACAGAGGTCCTGCATGGGAAGTTAGTGCACAGTGACTCCTGTTGTTAATTTAACAATTAACACTCTATGTATGAGGTCAGTGAAGGCGAACCCATTCTAACAGAGAACCTTTCCCACATGTGGTCAGAGGGAGGCGTGACCATGGAATAATGGTCAGAAAGATGGAAAGTCACTGGCTTTGAAGATGGAAGAAGGAGACAATGAACCATAATATGGGAAGCATCTGGAAGCTGAAAAAGGAACAGATTCTCCTTTAGAGCTTCAGAAGCAACTTGGCCCTGCTAGCACCTTGACTTTAGACTAGTGAGACCTGCACCAGACTTGCGAAGGATAAGTACTGTAGAATAATACATTTGTATCACTAAATCCAACAACTCTGCAGTAATTTGCTAAAGTAGCAATAGGAAACTAAAACATACATCATCTTCCTTAATCTCGCAACAATTCCATGAGATACGTATTGCCATTCCTGTGTACAGAGGATGAAACAGGTTCAGAGAAGTTAAATGACATACTAGTTAAATCTAAAAACTGGATTAGAGGCCCTGATTTTTGAAAGCCAATCCAGACATTCTTCCCACTATCCCTAAGATGATGTAGATGTTGGAAAATAAAATTATCTTACTTTTGGGCAACTGTCCCTGAGGAGGTGACCAAAGAGCTCAGTTCTATCCTCTTGGTAGACTGCAGCAGCTTTCTGTCCTTACCACCAACTGTCTGGACCACCCCAGGGAATGACAAGAAGAATCCAGATACTCCACAAATGTCACCGTGGACAGACAAGACCAAAGATTAGAGTCAGAGTCTGAATCTACCAAGTTTCAATCTCTCTAAGAAAATAGGTGCATCAAAATGTCAACCAATAACTGAGAGACCATAAGGGCAAGGTAGGTAATTTGACTTGAAGAACCAGTGTTAGCTAGAAGGGCTAGAGATGCTGGAACATAGGCCAGACTGTGGGCCATAGCTAAGATGAGGAAACAGGAAAGGGCATTTTAGGTGGATAATATTTGGGGGACAGGGGAGAGGACTAACAGATTCCATTGGACTACAGTGTGAGTGCTGGCCATGCAAAGGTCTAATGTGACCTACCCTGCACAGCACAGTGAAGGGTCTCTGTAACAGCTGCTAAAAAGAATGAATTAGCTAATGGTAGATTTACTCAACACCTGTATGTGGCAGGCATATACACAGTGAATGATGGTGGAACATCATGCAATCAAAAAATATTTATTGAGAGGACCAGCGTTGTAGTGCAGTAGGTTAAGTCACCTCCTACAATGCTGGCATCTCCTAAGAGCACTGGTTTAAGCCCTGACTGCTCACTTCTGACCCAGTCCCCCACTAACAGACCTAAGAATGCAACAAAAGATGCAAAAGATGGTTCAAGTGCTTAGGTCTCCCATGTGGGAGACCCCAATGAAGTTCCAGGCTCCTGGCCAAGCTCCAGCCATGGTAGCCACACTGGCTCTCTTTCTCTTTCTCTCTCTCTCTCTCTGTAACTCTCACTTTGAAATAAAACAAGTATTTTTAAAAATATATTCATTGAGTGCAGAGGAAAACAAATGTGAAGACATATCCCCACACCCCACATCTCCACCAAAACTAGAAAGAAAAAGACAAAGATGTATACACATGGAACTACCTTGATCTCCAGTAATAGAAACAAAGTGCAGGGGCCAGTGCTGTGGCACAGCAGGTAAGACTGCTGCCTGCAGTGCCAACATCCCATATGGGTACCTGTTGGAGTCCCAGCTGCTCCACTTCCAATCTGGCTCTCTGCTATGGCCTGGGAAAGCAATGGAGGATGGCCCATGTCTTTGGGCCCCTGCACCTGCGTGGGAGACCCAGAAGAAGCTCCTGGCTCCTGGCTTCAGATCAGCGCAGCTCTGGCCGTTGTGACCATCTGAGGAGTGAACCAGTGGATGGAAGACCTCTCTCTCTCTCTCTCTCTCTCTGGCCGTTGTGACCATCTGAGGAGTGAACCAGTGGATGGAAGACCTCTCTCTCTCTCTCTCTCTCTCTCTCTGCCTCTCCTTCTCTCTCTGTGAAACTCTGACTTTCAAAATAAATAAATCTTATTAAAAAAAAAGTGTAATGTAATCAATATGAACAAAACACCTTCCAAGTTCTGATGAGAGAAGGAGTAATCAATGAAAGCTTGATGAAACAGGTAGACTCTGAGCAGAAGGTTAAAAACTGGCAGCATTTTGTTAAGTGGAAATGCAATGGGAGCCTACACCAAGATGGGAAATATGGGGCCAGTGTTGTGGTGCAGCAGGTTAAGCCTCTGCTTGCTCCACCAGCATCCCATGTTGAAGCAACCGTTTGAGTCCTGGCTGCTTCACTTCCAATTCAGATCCCTGCTAATGAGCCTGGGAAAATAGCAGATGATGGACCCCTGCCACCCACATAGGAGACCCTAATAGAGTTCCCAGCTGCTGGCTTTGGCCTGGCACAAACCTCGTCACCATTGTAGGCATTTGAAGAGAGAACCACTGAATGGAAAGCTTTTCTCTCTCTCTCTTTTTTTTTCTCTCTCTCTCTATCTCCATCTCTCTCTCTCCTTCTCACTGTAACTCTGCTTTTCAAATAAATAAAGTTTTAAAAAAGAAAATGAGTAGGGAATAGCATCAATGAGTCAGAGACAGTGTGTGACCTCCACATCTCTCTCTACATATCCATGCTTTGAGCCCTAAGAGCAGACCTGCAAAGTGTGCACCAATTGGTCTCCCTTGTCCTCTGACTTCCAGTTGAGTTTATTAAATGGAAGATAACAGTAGGAGATAAGAGGATGGAAAGAGAGAGAGGATCTGAAATGCATTCCCAGTCCTCTCTCTCTGCCAAGCCTCAGCTGGCAATGGCTCTACTCTGAGCTGGAGGCCTTGACCCTATTGGGGAGGCCTTGACCTCTGTGGGGCAGCCCTCTCCCTCGCTATAGCCCTAACCAATCCATCTACTTGCTTTTTCAGGCCTCAAACCAATAAGACTTCTTTGCCATCCTTGTGAACTTCGCTTAGACCTGCCCACACCTTTGTAAACCGTTATTTCATTAAATCTTCCTTAAGAACACTGAGTTTGCTGTTTCCCAGAGACCCCAAATGGTAAGGTGTTTGAGCAATTGCAGACCAATCAGTTCTGACTAACACTGAGATGAATGGACAAGAAAGAAATAGCTCAGCTGTATTCTAAAGGGCCATGCTGGGGAACTGAGGCTTGGAAAACAAAATTTTGGGAAGTGATAGGCAAAGGAGGCAGCTTTGAGGAAATGAATCTGGTGTGAAACAAATTAAGTCGGTGGTAAAACAAAACCAGTTTTTGAAGCTATTGCAGTGGTCCAGGTGTGAGTGATAGTGCCCTGCATAGGTGCTGGCATTAAAAAATGCAAATAAAGATTTAATTAAGATAGAGGCTGGGAAAGGAGCAAAATTGGGTGAGAAACAGCAAGTGCCTCTAGGAGAAAACAGACAGCTGAAGAGAAAAGAACTGCATAATCAGAAACAGGGGAATTGAGTCAAGGACCTTCACAGGCTAATTTGGGACCACTGGGTTTGAGATTTTGGAAGTAGAATCATTTATAATGAGAGTAGTCTATTGTGGACAATAAGGAGGGCAGCCTAGGGCAGGTGTGCATTGGGAAGAAGGATTAGGAAGACTGAATAGGCACACATTACTAAAAGTTTAGGTTTCAGGGCTTAGTCCTTCACAATCATAATCCCACATAGGGGTCACAAAACAGCAACCTGCAGACCAAATGCAGATAAGAGCTGTGCTTTATTTGACTCACAGTGTTTTCTTAAATTTTGAGTTAGTTGCCAACATTAAAAATTACAGAGGGAACAAACATTTAGCCTACTGGTTAAAAATGCCTACATCCCATATCATAGTACCTGGCTTCGATTCCCAGCTTCGGCTCAACTCCATATTTCTGCCAATGCAGACCACACCCAGCCAATGCTGGCCTTTGAGGAGTGAACCAGCAAACAGGAGCTCCCCTTCTCTTTCTCTCTCCCCACCCCTAATCAAATTAAATAAATTTTTTTAAAAAACTACCAGCACTAAAAAAATATTTTTTGGAGGGAGCAAGTGTTTTGGCACAGTGGGTTAAATGGCCTCTTGGGACACCCTCATCCCACACTGGAGTGTCTGGGTCAAGTCCTACCTCTACTTCCAAACCAGCTTCCTGCTAAGGAACACCCTGGAAAGGAAGCAGATGATGGCTCAAATCCTTGGGCCCCTGCCACCCACGTGAAAGACCTAAATGGAGATCCTGGCTCCTGGCTTCAGCCTGGCCCAGCCTTGGCTACTGTGGGCATTTGGGGAGTGAACCAATAACTCTCTCTCTCTCTCTCTCTCTCTCCCCCCCCTTCTCTCCTCTACCTTTCAAATAAATAAAAATTAAAAATAAATATTGGAGATATTACACACAAAAAATTCCGATTTGTTGGCCTCTCTAGCATCAGGCCCACATTCTCACATGGAGACACTGGATTGGAGCAGGGTAGTCACTGGTCATTTCCACTGTGCACAAGGTTCCAATTCACTCCAGCCCCACCCAGCCTATGTGACTCATTTAAGTTACTCACCCTGTCCTGGGATTTAAGTTTGCAGTCTCTGTTAATGGAGTGAAAGTCCTTGCAAGTTCTCAGTGAAACTGATTTTAGAATGACTTAGACCTTTTAGGGGAAGTTCAGAGGACAAATTGGAGGAACTCAGTTGAGTTCCCCATTTTTAAAAATAACTCTTACATTTATAAAAAGTCAAAAATGGAGAATTAATAAATGGTTGTATGTTATATCTCAGGCATAGTGCTGGGCATTGCAGAGGCAGTGGTAAAAAGCCTGTCTGTGGTGTAGCAGGAAAAACTATGAACATGAAGACCCATTGAGTGGCAGTTTCAGAAATGCAGGCAAGGACTAAGTCTGACCAGTGGGACCAAAGATGAAGGAATGAATGCAAGACATATGTTAAAGAAATTTCAGGGACAAGGAACTGTAGGAAAGAAAGAAGAAAGAAGAAAATGAACTGTGACATTCTATCCACTGTTTAGGTGGATACAAGGAAGAGAGGATGTAGACAATACTACTTGATTACTCAGCAGGCAATAAAGAGCCACAGCACAGTGAGAGAAGGAAGTCACCCCTCTTGAAAATGGAAGGGATTACACAAGCTGAGTCCCTCCTCTTGGCTCACCTCCTCTTGTGTAATGGCAGAGCCATTTTTGGCTATGTGTTCAAGAACTGGATCATTATATTGTTAACAAATAAAGGAAATGGAGCAATCTTCACAAAGCCCTGCAGGGTTATGCTAGAACGCCCCCTCTGAAACTGCTGTAAAACCAAACATTTGTTGAAATATTAAGCTGCAAACCAAGTGCTCGGTAGTGGATAAGGACTAAGTCATGTAGGACATCGGAGAAAACATACATAGGTAT